>NC_092401.1:16225903-16825903 GCF_030028105.1 Mobula birostris
TGTCAACCAACTGCCTGCGCCCCAGAGCCCAGGCCCCCGCGGGCAGCCCGGTCACTGACGAGGTGGTGTGCCGCACCCGCGTGGGGAGATCCGCGAGCTCGTCCCGTTACCGCCACGCCGGCGACTGGAGCAGCTGTGGCCGAAAACCTGCTGCGCTCGGGGAATGACCAGGAGGCAGGTGACCGCGACCAGCTCACCTCGCTGGACGCCGCTGTCCTGGGCTTGCTGGGACCTGCAGACCCGCGGGAGTGCGGCCCGCACCGTACGGAGCTGCGGGGCGGCGGCGTGCGCCGTGCGGACACGTGGGGCAGAGGCGCGTGTCAAACGGACACGCAGGACAGAGGTGTACATCACACGGACACGCGGGACAGAGGCGCACACCACACGGACGTGCAGGAGGGCAGCACACGCCACACGGACACGCAGGACGGTGGAACACGCCACACAGAAATAAGGCTCTGTGGCTCTCACCGCACAGGCGTGCAGGACGGTAGGCTGCTGCACGCAGACACGTGGGACAGTGGGCCATGGCATACAGCTTCACAGGACAGTAGCTTTCGGCACACGGATACACGAGATTGTGGTTCCATGTCGACCAGCAGACATGATTATGATTTGTACCCAGTTAATGGACAAGGTGACAAAGTTGTTCCCTGACACCAGCCATGATGGCGGGCTATTTCCCGATGGCGGAGAGCTGGACTTTGAATCCACTCTTGGTGGGAGGACGAAGGAATTTGACAGCTTAATTGCAGACATCGAGCGGGAAGCTCGCAAAGAAAATCATCTTCCTCTGAGACTTGGGGACGGGGGAGCAGGGGCCTGATTTGGCAGCAGGTGTGGGTGGGCCAGCTCACAGGACTCGCTCGTCCCTGAGCCACTCTGTAACAGCACGGTCACTTGGCAACATGGAGGTTACCACATGGTCACAACGGTTCACACCTGTGCTTCCTGTCTGTGTGGGGTATGTGGGTCTCCCCTTCCTTCGTTTTGTCTCTTTGGAGGTTTGTTTCACCTCCCTCCCATCCCCGGGGTTCCCCACTCAACAACTCTGAAGGGCTGTGGGGCTTGTGTGCCCTCTCTCCCCCTCACCCCTCCCTCCCCTCTCCCTCCCCTCTCTCCCTCACCCCCCCTCCCCTCTCCCTCCCCTCTCTCCCTCACCCCCCCTCCCCTCTCCCTCCCCTCTCTCCCTCACCCCCCTCCCCTCTCCCTCCCCTCTCCCTCACCCCCCCTCCCCTCTCCCTCCCCTCTCTCCCTCACCCCCCCTCCCCTCTCCCTCCCCTCTCTCCCTCACCCCCCCTCCCCTCTCCCTCCCCTCTCTCCCTCACCCCCTCTCTCCCCCTCACCCCTCCCTCCCCTCTCTCCCTCCACCCCCCCTCCCCTCACCCTCCCCTCTCACCCTCACCTCTCTCCCTCACCCCCCCTCCCTCTCCCTCCCCTCTCTCCCTCACCCCCCCTCCCCTCTCTCCCTCACCCCCCCTCCCCTCTCCCTCCCCTCTATCCCTCACCCCTCTCTCCCCCTCACCCCTCCCTCCCCTCTCTCCCTCACCCCTCCCTCCCTCTCTCCCTCACCCCTCCCTCCCCTCTCCCCTCACCCCTCACCCCTCCCTCCCCTCTCCCTCATCCCTCCCTCCCCTCTCTCCCTCACCCCTCCCTCCCCTCTCTCCCTCACCCCTCCCCTCCCCTCTCTCCCTACCCCCCCCTCCCCTCTCCCTCCCCTCTCTCCCTCACCCCCCCTCCCCTCTCCCTCCCCTCTCTCCCTCACCCCCCTCCCCTCTCCCTCCCCTCTCTCCCTCACCCCCCCTCCCCTCTCCCTCCCCTCTCTCCCTCACCCCCCCTCCCCTCTCCCTCCCCTCTCTCCCTCACCCCCCCCTCCCCTCTCCCTCCCCTCTCTCCCTCACCCCCCCTCCCCTCTCCCTCCCCTCTCTCCCTCACCCCCCTCCCCTCTCCCCTCCCCTCTCTCCCTCACCCCCCCTCCCCTCTCCCTCCCTCTCTCCCTCACCCCCCCTCCCCTCTCCCTCCCCTCTCTCCCTCACCCCCCCTCCCCTCTCCCTCCCCTCTCTCCCTCACCCCCCCTCCCCTCTCCCTCCCCTCTATCCCTCACCCCCCTCCCCTCTCCCTCCCCTCTATCCCTCACCCCTCTCTCCCCCTCACCCCTCCCTCCCCTCTCCCCCTCACCCCTCCCTCCCCTCTCTCCCTCACCCCTCCCTCCCCTCTCCCTCATCCCTCCCTCCCCTCTCTCCCTCACCCCCCCTCCCCTCTCCCTCCCCTCTCTCCCTCACCCCCCCTCCCCTCTCCCTCCCCTCTCTCCCTCACCCCCCTCCCCTCTCCCTCCCCTCTCTCCCTCACCCCCCCCTCCCCTCTCCCTCCCCTCTCTCCCTCACCCCCCCTCCCCTCTCCCTCCCCTCTCTCCCTCACCCCCCCCTCCCCTCTCCCTCCCCTCTCTCCCTCACCCCCCCTCCCCTCTCCCTCCCCTCTATCCCTCACCCCCCCTCCCCTCTCCCTCCCCTCTATCCCTCACCCCTCTCTCCCCCTCACCCCTCCCTCCCCTCTCCCCCCTCACCCCTCCCTCCCCCTCTCTCCCCTCACCCCTCCCTCCCCTCTCCCTCATCCCTCCCTCCCCTCTCTCCCTCACCCCCCCTCCCCTCTCCCTCCCCTCTCTCCCTCACCCCCCCTCCCCTCTCCCTCCCCTCTATCCCTCACCCCTCTCTCCCCCTCACCCCTCCCTCCCCCTCACCCCTCCCTCCCCTCTCCCCCTCACCCCTCCCTCCCCTCTCTCCCTCACCCCTCCCTCCCCTCTCTCCCTCACCCCTCCCTCCCCTCTCTCCCTCACCCCTCCCTCCCCTCTCTCCCTCATCCCTCCCCTCCCCCTCTCTCCCCTCATCCCTCCCTCCCCCTCTCTCCCTCCCACTCTCTCCCTCACCCCTCCCTCACCCCTCCCTCACCCATCCCTCCCCATCCCTCACCCATCCCTCCCCCTCTCCCTCATCCCTCCCTCCCCCTCTCTCCCTCACCCCTCCCTTCCCTCTATCCCTCACTCCTCCTCCCTCCCCCTCTCTCCCTCACTCCTCCCTCCCCCTCTATCCCTCACTCCTCCCTCCCCCTCTCTCTCCATCACCCCTTCCTCCCCTCTCTCTCCCTCACCCCTCCCTCCCCTCTCTCCCTCACCCCTCTCTCTCCATCACCCCTTCCTCCCCTCTCTCTCCCTCGCCCCCCCTCCCCTCTCCCTCCCCTCTATCCCTCACCCCTCTCTCCCCCTCACCCCCTCCCTCCCCTCTCTCCCTCACCCCTCCCTCCCCCTCTCCCTCATCCCTCCCTCCCCTCTCTCCCTCATCCCTCCCTCCCCCTCTCTCCCTCCCACTCTCTCCCTCACCCCTCCCTCACCCCTCCCTCACCCATCCCTCCCCATCCCTCACCCCTCCCTCACCCATCCCTCACCCATCCCTCCCCTCTCTCCCTCATCCCTCCCTCCTCCCCTCTCTCCCTCACCCCTCCCTTCCCTCTATCCCTCACTCCTCCCTCCCCCCTCTCTCCCTCACTCCTCCCTCCCCCTCTATCCCTCACTCCTCCCTCCCCCTCTCTCTCCATCACCCCTTCCTCCCCTCTCTCTCCCTCACCCCTCCCTCCCCTCTCTCCCTCACCCCTCTCTCTCCATCACCCCTTCCTCCCCTCTCTCTCCCTCACCCCTCCCTCCCCTCTCTCCCTCACCCCTCTCTCTCCATCACCCCTTCCTCCCCTCTCTCTCCCTCGCCCCCCCCTCTCTCCCTCACCCCTCCCTTCCCCCTTCCCGCAAGCTGCCTCACCACACCCTCCTTACCCAGCCCCTCCCACAACCCAATGTTGGATCCTGGTGTTTAAATTCGTGATTCTTTCGGAAGTCGGGGATGAACCATTAAGCTTGTTGCTTCACGATCGTTTTAAGAATTGATAGAACAAATGGAAGTTGAAACAACCAGGGTCAGAGGTCTACTACTTGGAGAGAGAAGAGAAAGTAAAGATGGCATCTAGCATGAAACAGCTACTTATCTACCCAAAGATAAGAAAAAATTCCATAGATCCAATTAGAAAACCACCATCATTATGTGGTGTCGTATGACAGCAGCAATCACGGTCCTCCATAAATGTCCTTGGCAAATTTTTCTACAGAAGTGGCCAATGTCCTTACAAGAGGGGTGACCCCAACTATGATCAATACCCTTCAGAAATTGTCTGCCTGGCAACATTGGTCACATAATTTGTGATATGCAGCAGCGGCTCGTACGACATCCAACCACCTGCTCCATTGGCTTCACATGACCCTGATCGGGGGCTAAGCAGGTGATACACCTTGCCCAGGCTAGCAGAGGGAAGGAGCACCTTACACCTTCTTTGGTAGAGACATATATCCACCCCACTGTCCAAATTAGAAAATACTTAATCATTACTGCGGTAAATTTAACCAATGAGAAGATACTCATTCCACTCTCTACAGCCTCTAGAGACCTAATGAACTGTTATGCATATAATGGCTACTTAAAATGCTAGCAGATAATTAATTGTTGACCTGCAAAGATAATGACAATTAAACAGTTGGATCCAACATCTACTTTACCACTCCTTCCTCCTCCTCCACCTCTCTCTTGCCCCTCCCACCCTTTCCTTGTTGCCCTCTCCCTTCCCTGCCTCTCCAATGTCCCTCCCACCCATTATGATCCACTCCCTTTCCCACCTCTCTTGCCCCCTCCCCTCATTACTGTCTTCTTCCCATCCTACCTCTCGTCCATCACTACATCCTCCTTCCCCTCACTCCCTATTTTTCCCGTCTATCCCTACACCTCCCTCTATAGCACCCCTCGACCTATACCTCCATCTTCCTCCTATTCCCTCACCAGCCCCCTCATTCACTGCCTCTCCATCCACTCCCTTCCTCTCCCACTCCCTCCAAGGCCACCGGAGGGAGATCAAGGGAAGTACTACCTCCTCCATCCTGTTCATCTGGGGAGGATATGCTGCCGATGGTCCCTATTGCTGGAAACGTGCCTGAAGAACTAGGGACAACGGCAGCCCCAAACCAGAAGAGGGATCACAAGCTCTCTTCATCCTGTATGCTGTTCCCTCATAGCCTAGCGCCCTTCCCATTGCCTATCTCTCCCTCTGTTGTTATCTCTGTCACCATCTGTATCCTTTTATCTCTGTCTCCCTCTATCTCTGTCTTCCGGTTCCTAGCACCTACCTTGATGTCACCTGCCTCCTCCTCACCCAGTGTGGTCCCCTCTCCAGCCCTGTCAGCTTCTGCCTCACCTCTCAGCTGTCGCTGGGTTGGGGAACCCCGAGGTGTTCTGTACGGGGGCACGGACTGATGAGGTGTCCTCGCTCGCAGGGGGTGTCGGTGTTCTGGGGACTGCTCCCCACGGCCTTGCTGTGTGTGCAATCATCACGCTTCATTTTAGTGGATGGTCAGTCGCTGAGAAGATGCTGAAAAATCCTGCAGATTCTAAAAGCATCCAGATAGTTCTCAAAGTACCCCACAAGTCAGTATTAAAGGCATCGATCTCTGGGATGTGTCCCACCAGGGTGAATGCAATTCACAAGCGTGATATAAAATAGCTTCAGACGGTGACATTCTATATATGTTATATATAAAATATTTTATTTAAGTTTTACATTTATTTTTGTAGATGGCTGATTTTGGAGAGTTCTGAATGTATATTTGGGGATTTTCCCTGAGTTATTGAGGAAGGATCAATGTTGTGCTCTACTTATGCAGCGTTGTCCCCGGGTCCTGAGAGCACAACACCGCGGACACTGCGCTCTCCCGGTAATTATTCACCCCAATCCGGCAACACCTCTGGTACTTTGTTTAAAATAAACTATAACACTTTATGCCAAAGGTGCAGTGTCTCCCAGCGTTGTTTGTGTTTGTGCTGGGACAAGGGTCATAGAATCAGCCAGGACAAAAATAACTGGTCCTTGATGCCCATTCAAGCCTGTGATGTTCTTCGTGCCCTCGCTGCCCACAGCAGTAGGTACCAGATAATTGAAGGGTGGCAAGTAGTATTCGTCTGTTCAAGAAAAGGTGTTGGGATTACCCTGGGAATTATAGACCAGTGAGTCTTACTTCAGCGGTGGGCAAATTATTAGAGAAGATTCTTAGGAGCGGGTTTTATGAACATTTGGAGAAGCACGATAGTCTGATTAGGGATAGTCAGCGTGGCTTTGTGAGGGGCAGGTCGTGCCTCATGAGCCTGATTGAATTCTTTGAGGATGTGACAAAGCACGTGTTGAAGGTAGAGCAATGAAGTTGGTGTATATGGATTTTAGTAAGGCATTTGATAAGGTTCCTATGGTAGGCTCAATCAGCCACGGTAGCTTAGCGGTTGTTGTGATGCTATTAAAGCCCAGGGCATTCCGGAGTTTGGAGCTGAATTCTAGTGCCATTCTGTACATCCTCCCTGTGGAATCCATGGGTTTTCTCCAGCTCCTCCAGTTTCCTCTCATAGTCCGAAGGCATACCAGGTAGGTTAATTCGTCATTGTGAATTATCCTGTGATTAGTTTAGGGTTAATCGGGTTTGCTGGGATAGCATGGCTCGAAGGGCTGGAAGGGGCTTATTCCACACTTTATTGCTAAATACATACAAAGCACTAGGCTCTTGGGATCCAGGAAAACTCGGCTGTTTGGAGAATAGGCTTGCCCATTGGAAGGCAGAGGGTGGTAGTGTTTGGAGAGTTTTCTGCATGGAGGTCCGTGACCAGTGGTGCTCCACAGGAATCTGTTCTGTGACCTCTGCTCTTTGTGATTTTTTTTTACTTGGATGAGAAAGAGAAAAGATGGGTCAGTAAGTTTGCAGATGTCACAAAGGTTAGTGGAGCTGTGGATAGAATGTTGTCATCATTTACAACAGGACACTGACAGGATACAGAGCTGGGCCAGAAAGTGACAAGTGCAATTCAACCTAGAGAGAAATGTGAAATGATTCACTTTGGAAGGTCAATTTTGAAGGCAGAATACAGGATTAATGGCAGGAATTTTAGCAGTGTGGAGGAACAGAGGATCTTGAGGTTCATGCCCGTTGATCCCACAAATTTGCCCCGCAAGTTGATGTGGTTGTTAAGAAGGGGTATGGAGTAACATTGCATGAGATAACATTGCAGGGATGGGATGGGGAGGGGACAAGGTAGGTGGGGAAGAAGTGAGTGGAGGAGGGCAGGTTTGGCTGGGGTGGATGAGAGGGGGGAGGTGAAGGAAGGGCAAGGGGAGAACATAAGAAATAGGGGCAGGATTAGGCCATCCGGCCCACCGATCCTGCTCCCCCATTCAATAAGATCATGGCTGATCTGACCATGGACTCTCGCCACCTACCTGCCTTTTCCACATAACCCTTAATTCCCCTATTATGCAAAAAATTTATCCAGCCTTGTCTTAAATACCTATTCAACCTTGCCTTAAAGCCTCCACTGCTTCATTGGGCTGATAATTCTACAAATTCACTACTCTTTGGGAAAAGCAGTTCCTCCTCATTTCTGTCCTAAATTTACTCTCCTGAATCTTGAGGCTACGTCACCTAGTTCTAGTCTCACCTACCAGTGGAAACAACTTCCCTGATTCTATTTTATCCATCCTTTTCAGAATTTTATATGTTTCTATAGGATCTCCTCTCATCCTTCTGAATTCCGGCGAGTACCGTCCCAGGCAACTCAATCTCTCCTCATAGTCTAACCCCCTCATCTCTGGAATTAACCTGATTGATCTCCTCTGTACTGCCTCCAAAGCCAGTATATCCTTCCTCGAGTAAGGAGACCAGAACTAAATGCAGTACTCCAGATGCAGCCTCACCTGTACCCTGTATAGTTGCAGCATAACCTCCCTGCTCTCAAATTTAATCCCTCCAGCAATGGCCAACATCCCATTTGCCTTCTTGATAGCCTGCTGCACCTGCAAACCAACCTTTTGCAATTTGTGCACAAGCTCTCCTAAGTCTCTCTGCACAGCAGCGTGCTGCAATCTTTTACCATTTAAATAATAATCTGATCTTCCATTTTTCCTTCCAAAGTGGATGACCTCGCATTTACCAACATTGTATTCCATCTGCCAGACCCTTGCCTATTCACTTAATCTATCTGTATCTCTCTGCAGACTCTCCATATCTTCTGCACAATTTGCTTTTCCTCTCAATTTAGTATCATCAGCAAACTTAGATACACTATACCTGGTCCCCACTTCCAGATCGTTAATGTATACCATGAACAGTTGCAGGCCCAGCACTGAACCGTGTGGTACACCACTGAATACCAAACAGGGAAATATCCGTGTATCCCAAATCTCTGCTTCTTATTGGTTAAGCAATTCTCTATCCATGCTAATACATCATTCCCAACTCTATGCATCCTTATGTTATGGATAAGTCTTTTATGTGGCACCTTATCGAATGCCTTCTGGAAATGCAAGTAAATAATGTTCATCTGTTCCCCCCATCCACTGCGCTTGTTATGTCCTCAAAGAACTCCAGTAAGTTTGTCAAACAGGACCTGCCTTTGCTGAATCCATGCTGAGTCTGCCTGATGGATCCATTTCTTTCCAGATGCCTCACTATTTCTTCTTTAATGATAGCTTCAAACGTTTTCCCAACTACAAATGTTAAACTAACCTGCCTATAATTACCTGCCTTTTGCCTACATCCTTTTCTGAGCAGTGGAGTTCTGGCAATCTGCCAAGACCTGCCCAGAGTCGAGAGAATTTTGGTAAATTATCACCAAAGCCTGAACTATAACCTCTATCATTCCTTTCAGTTCCCTGGGATGCATTCCATCAGGACCAGAGGACTTGTCTATCTTTAGTCCCACAAGTTTGCTCAGTACTACCTCTTTAGTGATAGCTATCGTACCGAGGTCCTCACCTCCCATCTCATCCATATTATCCCTCCTTGGCATGTTAGACGTCCTCCACCATGAAAACTGACACAAAATAGTCATTCAAAACCTCGGCCATTTCCTCATTTCCCAATATCAATTCCCCCTTCTCATTCTCCAAGGGACCGATGTTCACTTTAGCCACCATTTTCCTCATTATATAATTATAAAAACTTTTACTATCCGCTTTTGTATTTTGTGCTGATTTATTTTCATAATCCCTCTTCCCCCTTTTTTTTACTGCTCGCTTAAAGGTTCTTTGTTACTTTTGAAAGTTTTCCCAATTTTCCAGTTTCCCACTACTCTTGGCAACTTTGTATGCATAAGCTTCTAGTTTGATGCCTTCCTTTATTTCCTTAGTTATCCAAGGCTGGCTCTCTCCACCCTTACTATCCTTGCTTTTAACTGGAATATACTTTTGTTGAGCACCGTGAAAAATCTCTTTGATAGTCTTCCACTGTTCTTCAACCATCCCACTATATAGCATGTGTTCCCAATTTACACTATCCAACTCCTCCCTCATCCCATTGTAGTCTCCCTTGTTTAGGCATAATACACTGGTTTTAGATCGAACTATTGCACCCTCCATTTGTATGAGAAACTCAGTCATACTGTGATCACTCTTTCCAAGAGGATCCCTAACCACAAGATTATAATTTTACCCGTCTCATTCCACAGGAGCAGATCCAAGATAGCGTGTTCCCTTGCAGGTTCAGTAACATGCTGTTTAAGAAAGGTAGGGGGTGAGTGGGATGGGGAGAATAGAGGTCTGGTAGGAGAAGGGGAGCAATTGTGGAGGTGGTGAATGGTGGTAGGTGGCGGAATACGGGGGGGGGGGGGTAGTGAGCTAGGGGCGTGAATGGAATAACCAATACTGTCCGTCACTGAATTAACAACCCCGAGTCCTTGTCTGAGGTGAAGTTAGCCAGTCTGTAGTGGGTGGTTGGCATGGGCTTGTCCTACGATGCCCTATCCTCCCAGAATCAAAGCCAGTTGGGCACCACTGTGACACAGCACGTTCCCTGTTCAAGGGGTTTTACGACATGGAGGCTGTTGCTGGGCTGCATTTGGGAGACAGAGAGAGAGAGCTCCAACAGCCCCTCTCTGCCCTTCCCAGCACTGCTCTCTGCTGATGAACAGAGTCTCAACAGCCCTGCGCCTGATGGGATTTCTATCCCAGACGCTGCACAAGAAGGGAAGAGGTTGTTCTATTCTGAGATTTTTAAATCTTCATTCGCCGCAGGTGAAGCACCAGTTGACTGGAGGAGAGCAATTGTGATACCTTATCAAGAATAGCTGCATCAAAGAACCTGGTAACTGCAGAGCTGTGAGACTAACATCAGTGGTTGGGAAGGGGACAAATCACTTGGAAAGACAGGGACTGATCAGAGATGGCCAGCAAGGATTTGGTATTGGTTTAATATTGTCACCTGTACCTAGGTACAGTGAAAAACTTGTATATTGTTCATATATACAAAATCATTGCAAAGTGCATTGAACTAGAATGAGGTAAAACAATAACAATGTCAGGGGCAGATTCTATCTGACCAATTTGATTGAATTCTTGAAAGATGAACCGACCTGTTATCAATTAGGGCAGTGTGCTAGCTGTACTTTATATGGACTTCAGAAAGCCATGGACAAGATCCCACTTGGGAGATTGGCCCAAGAGATCCAGAGCAAAATTACATTTTGGATCCAACATTGACTTGGCAATCAGAGACAAAGGGTCATAGTGGAGAGCGATTGGATATCTGTGTTGTTCCACAGGCACTGGTCAGAATCAGAATCAGGTTTAATATCACCAGCATATGTCATGAAATTTGTTAGCTTTGCAGCATCAGTACAATGCAATATGTTATAATAAAAACTGTGAATTACAGTAAGGAATATTACATTAACTAAGTAGTGCAAAAAAGGTAGTGAGGTAGTATTCATGGGTTCAATGTCCATTCAGAAATCTGAATGCACAGGGGAAGAAGCTGTTCTTGAGTCACTGAGTGTGTGTCTTCAGGCTCTTGTTCCTTCTCCCTGGTTGTAACAATGAGGAGAGGGCATGTCCTGGGTAATGGGGGGTCCTTAATGATGGATGCTGCCTTTCTGAGGCATTGCTTTTTGAAGGTGTCCTTCATGCTGGGGAGGCTAGTGCCCATGATGGAACTGACTGAGTTTACAACTTTCTGCAGCTTATTTCAATCCTGTGCGGTGCCCCCCTCCTCGATATCAGGTGGTGACTAGTTATACTGCTCTCCATGGTACAAATCTAGAAATTTGGTGACATATGAAATCTCCTCAAACTCCTAATGAAATGTAACCATGGTTATGACTTCTTTGTAACTGCATCAACATGTTGACCACAGATTAGATCCTCAGAGATGATGACATCCAGGAGCTTGAAATCGTTCACACCTTCCTCTTCTGATCCCTCTATGAAGACTGGTGTGTGTTCCCTTGTCTTACCCTTTCTGAAGGCCACAATCAGTTCTTCGTTCTTACTGACGAGTACAAGGTTGTTATTGTGACACCACCCAACTAACTGATATACCTCACTCCTGTACACCTTCTCTTCACCATCTGAAGGTCTGCTACCAATAGCTGTGCCATCAGCAAATTTTCAGATGGTGTTTGAGCTGTGCCTAGCCACACAGCAATGGGTGCAGAGAGAGTAGAGCAGTGGGATAAGCACATGGTCTTGAGGTGCACCAGTGAAATTATCAGCGAGTGTTGGCATACTTGCTGTTTGCAATATCTGCAAATGATCTTTAAGTTCCCAAATGACACAAGGATTGGTAACAGTGTGTGGTAGTCTTAGGCAACAGGGTGTGTTGGTAAAATGGGCTGGGAAATACCAGATTAATGGAGTTTAACTGTTGGCCATTGATAATGTAGAATGCTGCAAGTCAGGTTCACTGGTTTATTAGTGGGACTGATGGTTGGGGAGCAGTGTGGCCTTGGTTGTAGCATGAACTAGGCCTCATGCCACAGGATCGCCTGTTTGCAGCCATCCAGGACAGAAGTATCAGAATCGGTGCTGGAGGTGGTGTGGCACAGTGTTCATGCTGGCTTTGGTGTTCGTTCAGTGGAAGGTAAGCTGGAGTGCATTCGACTGCAGATTGCTACGGGTCTGCTCTTGCCGACACATTCAAGGACTCAGAGACTTGAGCTATGTTATATTTTTTTGTGTGACTGTATGTCTACTGCTATCTTGTATGTGCTTTGTGCTGTGTATGACTGTTGGTATTGTGTTTTGCACCTTGACCCTGTCGAAACACTGTTTGGTTTGGTTGCGTTCATGGGTATTCATGTATGGTTGAATGACAATTAAACTTGAATAGAGACAAATGTAGAGTGATGCATTTTGGGAGTATTACTGAAGCTAACACATACAGCAGGGGTCCAAAGGAGCCTTGCGGAACAGAGGGTCTTTGCAGAGCAGGCCCACAGATCATTGAAAGTGGCAATGCAGTTAAATAACATGCTTAGGAAGGCAAGTGAGATACCAGCCTTCATTGGTCAAAACACTGTATACAGAAGTAGGGAGACTATAGTCCAACTTTATTGGTCAGACACCAACTGGAGAACTGCCTGCAGTTCTGGTCACCACATTATATGGTTTGTTGATGGAGCTTTCAAAGACTACTTACTTACAATGTCAATATCAGGGGCGGATCCTGCCTTGCCAATCTGAATGAATTCTTGAAAGAGGTGTATCAATGACGGCAGTGCAGTAGATGTGGTTTACATGGACTTTAGTAAAGCCATGGACAAGGTCCCACATGGGAGACTGGCACTAAAGGAAAGGGTCCAAGAGATCCAGAGAAAAATGACAGATTGGATCCAAAATTGGCTTGGCAATAAGAGACAGAGGGTGACGGTAGAGAGTTGTTGAACATTCCCCCCAACATTCATTGAGGAGAAAGCCATGGTTGTTCATGAGGGTAGAACACTTGGTGTTGAACACATGGATTGGTAAGGACTGATCAGGAAAGTAAAGGTTCATGAGATCCAAGAGAAAATGGCAGGTTGGACCCAAAAATTGGCATAGTGGCAGAAAACAGAGAATAATGGTCACTTAGGATTTCTTGACTGCAGGGCTGATTGCGGTGAGGTTCCACTTGGCTCTCTGCCAGGCTGCTGCTTTTCATGGCGTGTACACATCCTGTAATTTAGATTTGAATACAAGGACAATGGTTGAGAACTTTGTTGATGATGTTAAAACTGAACTGGTGTGGAAGAAGGTTCTCAGTCAGGAAAATATCAATAAAGCAGTTGGGTGACCCAAGCCAGGAAAATTAAATTTGGAAAATTCAAGTACAGAAGAGAAAGCACAATAGATTATAGGGTACCAAGAAGGTAGAGGTTCTGAGGTATTATACAATGCTTCAGGTAACAGGTAGATAATGAGGTTAAAGGGATGATCAGATATCAGCCAGGCTGGTGCAGAGTATGAGAGCAGGGAATCAGTAATGGAAATATGTGAAGCACTAATTACGCCATGGTTTGCTGAGGTGTACCATTCTAGTCATCACACTGAAAGGGTTGTGAACTACAGGAGAAAGACAGAGATGTGGCTCGAGCTCCAGCCGGACCTCGGCCACCACCACCTCCAGGCTGAACTCTTCCTCGTTGCTGATGAGTTCCCAGGTTCCCCTTCCTCTGCTACCACTTTCCAACCCTGGGTCTCTTAGGCACCCCCCCCCCCCCCACTGTCGCTTCTTGGGGCCTCAGTGTCTCCATCATCCTCCCATCCTACCTTCCCTGAATGCCCCAACCTTCCTCCCTCCTCTGATGCCACCAATTCTCCTCCTCCCTCCGATCCCAGCTCTAATTGTTGCTGTGTTTTCACCATACCCTCCGACCCTCCCCTCTCTGAGGTGGAACTTGGTGCCCTTGACAAAGCTTTACCTTTGATCACCTTTGCCTGCACCTCAGTGTTCCACATTCACCATGACGCCGAGCTCTTCTTCCATCATCTCTGTCTCCATGACTACTTCTTTGGCAAGAGTTCCTCATCATGCACCGATGACCACTTCCCTCTTGTCTCCATCCTTCCTATTCTTCTTGGACACCCTCCTCTGGTTTTCTGCCTGCTCTGGATCTTTTCATCTCTAATTGCCAGTGAGATATCAACTGGTTCAATTTCAGTACTCCTCTCTCCTCCTCTATTCTTAACCCCTCAGATGTACTGCACTCCATTCTGTCTGCACTAATCCCTACCCTACCATCAAACTCTCAGATATTGGGGGTGCTGTTGTAGAGTGGCAGACTGACCTCTATCCTGCTGAGGCTTGACATCAACCCTCAGACACCTCCTGCTTCTTACCCCTTGAACAGGACCCCTCTCCGAGCATTTACAAAATTGTCTCCAACACTGTCACCAACCTCATCAACTCCAGAGAGCTCCCATCCACTGCCACCAAACTCTCTCTCATAGTTCCCTTACCCCACACTGCTCATTTCTATCTTCTACCCAAGATCCACAAGCATGACTGCCGAGATCGGCGATTGTTTCTCCCTCCTCCTGCCCCACTAAGCTTGTGCCCTCATACCTCGACTCCATACTATCCCATCTGTTCCAGTCCCTTCCCACCTTTATCCGCAACACTTATCATGCTCTTGATCTCCTCAGCAGCTTTCAATTCCCTGCCCCTGACCACCTCATTTTCACCTTGGATGTTCAGACCCTCTATACTTCTATCCCCCAACAAGAAGGCCTTAAAGCTCTCGACAGAAGACCCAACCAGTTCCCCTCTACTTCCACCCTCCTCAATCTAGTAGAACTGGTCCTCATGCTCAACAACTTCTCCTTCGGTTCTTCCCACTTTCTCCAAACTCAAGGGATAGCCATGGGGACCTGCATGGACCCCAGAAAGTCCTGCCTTTTCATTGGCTATATAGAACAGTCACTATTTCAAGCCTTCTCTGATAATGCCCCCCAACTCTTTCTGTGCTGCATTGACCACAGCACTGTAGCTGCTGCGGGCACCCATGCTGAGCTCATCAATTTCATCAACTTTGCCTCCCAATTCCACCCTGCCTTTAAGTTCACTTGGTGCCACCTCTCTCCCCTTCCTCAATGTCACTGTCTCCATCTCTGGAGACAAACTGTCTACTGGCATCTTTTATAAACCTACTGATTCTCATGGTTATCTTGACTATACCTCTTCCCACTCTGCCTCCTGTAAACATGCTGTTCCCTTTTCCTAGTTCCTTTGTCTCCACCAGATCTGTTCCTAAGAGGCAGCTTTCCTTTCCAGGACATCTGAGAAGTCCTTCTTCAAAGAACGAGGTTTCCCTTCCTCCATCATTGATGCTGCACTCACCTCCATCTCCATTTTCCCATACGTCCATGTCCACGCCATCCTCCCACTGCTCAACGGTGAGAGAGTTCCTCTCGTTTATTGTGTGCATCTTTTTGCATTTGTCTGTGCATGTGTGAGAGACTCTGTGTTGGTAGGCACCCACATGGTTCACAGAGGCAGAACCCCCCCCCCCTCCCGTGCATACGCACACGCATTCACACACTCACTCACTCACTCTGACTTACTCTGGATTCACACTGGTAGAACTGGGAAGTGGGGAACAGGCTGGGCTGAGTATAATTCGATCATTACTTCCAGTGATTTAATGTGGATCTCTGGGGAGAGGTTAGTTGACCATAAGACATAACAGCAGAATTATGCCATTTGGCCCATTGAGTCTGCTCCATGATCTGCTCGATTACAGCTGATTTATTTCCCTCTCAAGCCTATTCTCCTGCTTTCTCCTGATAACCTTTGATACCTGACTAATCAAGAGCTTATCAATCTCCATTTTAAATATACCCAATGACTTGATCTCCACAGCCGTCTCAGGCAAAGAATTCCACAGATACACCACCCTTTGGCTAAAGAAATTCCTCTTCAATTCTATTCTAAATGGACATCTTTGTATTCTGAGTCTGTGCCCTCTGGTTCTAGATTCTCCACATTTATTCTAACTAGGCTTTTCAATATCTGATAGGTTTCAGTGAAATTCCCCTTCATTTTTTCTAAGCTTCAGGGAGTACAGAGCCATCAAATGCTCCTTGTATATTGACCCTTTTGTTCTCAGGATGAGTGTGTTGAAGTATCCAATGTCCAGGAGATCTTTGAGGGGATTCTAGGTGGTGGGGGAAGGGCAACACAGGGAGCAATCTGACTGATGGACAAGACTGTGTTTGGGGGAAGAGTGGGCCAGTGGTTAAACTACTGGGCGAGCGCCTTGTGATGTGGATTATGGACACTGCTGGTGCTGGTAATTCAAGTCATTGAATCAACTGGAATTTAATTTTTTTTAGCAGGTACCGTGAAGCCAGCCTCTGTTTGAGTGTGTATGTATGCACACATGTGCACACAAGCACACGAGACAATATGACAAGAAGTGCACAATTCGTAAATATATGCACAATTGTGCAAGTTCTGTGAAAAGATGACTTCACTCGAGGTGTGCTGGGCTTCTGAAACCATGCACACATGTGCCAGTGTGTGTTTATGCATATGTGTCTGGGCCTGTGTGTGTATGCACACGCGTGTTTCACTGTGTGTCATTAAGAGCAGACACTTCACTGACAGTCTTTCCCAATCTGCTTCATGTGTGCCTTCAGACCCACCAATGTTGATTCTTAACCACTTCCTAGTTCAGGAGTAATCGGGGAGGGACAACAGACCACCAACTTTGCCCGTGACATGCACGTTATGTAAATGTTCAACTTAAAGGAAAAATCAGGAGCAATTCTCTGGGAAGGCCAAGCGGAGAGGGGTGTTGGGGACCAGACCTGGTGGAGGCAGCCGATCAGAGTTAAGCAGCCGTAAGCAACTGGAGTTTCCGGCCCGAACACCGGTCCTGTTGCAGGCAGAGTGGACAGAGGGGCTGACATTTCTGAGGGTGTGAAGGGTGGTTCCCCACCTTATTCCAATTGCCGAAAGTTCGACTGAGTGCTGAAATCAACAATCACTATAGCAAAGCTCTCTTCAGCAACCGCTACCACTCAGGCCCCGAACAGCTTGGCAGCGTTAATCACTCGGGACCTGACAGCGCGCTCCATGGATGATAGAGTGCTTTGTCCCTTTATGCAGCCATGGCCTTATTTGGTAAACTCTCTGGATGAGCTGAAATATGTACAAGGCATTAATCTTTAGCTCAGCACAGCCTAGGTCTGTGGGACAAGGTGGAGCTGGTAGAACATTATCCAGGCATAGCTCCTCTGTGTGGGATCCAGGCCACTGAAGGATGATAGATGTGAGAGCTGGTGGCCAAGACTCCATCTCATTCCTTCCACTCTACAGTCACTGAAAGAATTAACAGCCTCTCCTCATGAAATCAAAAAGGCTTTTCCTGGCGGTGGAAGGGGAGTGGGCTTAACTCAAGGTGCAGGCACAGTCAGATTCAAAGTTCAAAAGTTGAAAGTAAATTTATTATCAAACTGCACGCATGTCACTGTATAAAACCTGGAGAATTTTCTTGCGGACATACACAGTAAATCCAAGAAACACAATAGAATCAATGAAAGACCACACCCAACAGGACGGACAAACAACCAAAAGACAGCAAACTGTGAAAATACTAAAAAATGAATAAAACAATAAGCGAAAAGGTCAGGGACATGAAATGAAGAGTCCTTGAAAATGAGTCCATGGGTTGTGGGAACAATTCAGTGATGGGGAGAATGTAATTATCCCCTCTGGCTGAAGAGCCTGATTGTTGAGGAGTAATAACTGTTCCTGAGCCTAGTGATGTGGGTCCTGAGACTCCTGATGGCAGCAGTGAGAAGAGGGCATGGCCTGGATGGTGAATTCTTGATGATGAATTTTTACACAACACACAGCTCTCTCCTAACCCTTTGCCTTTGATGTTCTCATTAGCTGTGCAGAATCTGACTAACGTCTGTGCACAGATTCACAAGCATTATTGACACTCAGTGCCTTCCACCGCTATCTTCCGTCTCCCACAGGTGGCTACACGCAAAGCTAAGCTGTTTGTCCACACCCCTGCCCCCAGGGGCTCCCTGCTGACTGAACAGAGCAGGGAGATCGGCCTGTATTTATCACTCTGACTGAGAGCAATGACACCTATTCCAGACAATGGCTCTGTGTGTGCGTTTGTATGTATCAGTGTTTGTCCGTATATGCTTGTGCATGCGTGCACCTGCCTGCCTTTATCTATTTAGAAGTTTGTGTCTGTCTATCTTTGTCCAGCTGAAGGGTCTCAACCTGAAACGTTGACTGACCCTTTCCCTCTGCAGATGCTGTCTAATTTTCTGAGCTCCACCACCAGTTTGCTTTTTTACTCAAGATTCCAGCATCTTCAGTGTGTTATGTCTGCATCAGCTTGAGTCTGTGTGTGCAGTTACATATGTGTATGTGGAGTTCTGTGCATACCTGCATTTATGTGTGGGTATGTATGTGTGTGTGTTTGTGTATGTGCAGTTTTATATGTGTATGTAGAGTTCTTTTGCGTACCTGTGTTAGTGTGTGGGTATGTGTGTGTGTTTGTGTGTACATGCCATGTCACTGCACCTATGACCATGCATACAGCAGTCGTCACAGGTCACTTCCTCTGCTGGGCTGCCTTAACCAGTGACCTCCCCGATCTCAGCAGATTATGTTCCACCCTCTCCTCCTCTCGGAGCTCCCTGTCACGGCACTTTGCACTGAATGCTGGTCCACGTCGCTGGAGAGGAACCAGACGTGCTGCAGCATTGCAGCATAGACCATTGCTCTGGCAACACAGTTCCCCCGACTCTCACTGTTTCATTTGCCCTGAACTTCCACTCTGCCTCCGCCCCACCCACAGGCCCCTATACCCGATATATGTCTTAGAAAACCCCTGAGTGACGCCTCATTGGAATATGCTCCATTGCCCACAGAACTGGCAAATGTGACAGAAACATCAGATATTAGACTCTCCTACCTGTCTCCCAGCTGCCCTCCCCTGTCTCACCACCACCCCTTCCCTCTTTATACTGACCATCACTCCTCTCCATCCTCAGTCTTGAAGCCGGTGTCAATCCAAAACATCAACAGTTCATTTCCCCCACAACTGCTGCTCGACCTGCTGAGTTCCTGCAGCACATTATTTAAGATCAAATGTCATCACCTTTTTATAATACTCTGTTGGCTCTGCCCAATCCCATCATACTTTCCCCACTGTTCTGTTGCCATGTCTTTAATTGTAGATCCTAGTCTCACTATACATCGCTTCACCTGAGGCCATCCCCTGGGAATGGAGGCCATCCACTCCAACTCTGTGGGTCTGGGGCATCTCTGCGAGCCACACACTGCGACAGGTGGTGGGGTGTTGGGAAATGAGGAGGGTGGAAGGGTGGTCTATGAGGTGCAAAACTCCCTCCCGCTTATACCCAGGATCGCTGGGTGCTCCCAATGAGCAATATGTGGTTCTCAATGCCCTTTGCACTCTGAACAGTTTGAGGGGTCAGATGCTGGGAGATGAAGGATGCCTGCCCATGGTGCTCACTGGGCGTGACTGGAGCCTCGTCCTGGGAGGGGGATGCTGCTGGTTTGCAGCCTGCCAGGGCATTTGGAAGCATTTGAAGGGATTGTATCCCCTGGTGCCTTGACATGACTTCTGATGGAGAGCCAGATTCAGGACCTCACGGAGAGGTCACTGCTGGCCCAGGACACCAGGAGATCTGTGATTTGTGTTGGGTAAGGTCTTGCTCCTTGAACATTCTGTTCCTCCATTGGCTGGAGCAGGTGCATCAAAGGCAAAATCATGAACTTCTTCATTAATATCTGCCTTTGTATATTTTGGGATCCCCTCCTAGTATGTGTGAATATACAGTACACATATATACGTGTGTGTGTGTGTGTATATACTCTGAATTTTTACTCCCTTTCTCTCAGGTACGCTGGAGTGATATTTTCCTGACATTGTTCGGGCCCATGGAGATGGAGTTGGTTCTACTCTGTAGATCCTGAGAAACTTTGTGTGCATGCTCGGTGACCATGTGTGAGACGTTTGACCGGATGAGCTGTGTACTGTGTGACTGTGTCCTCAGTGAGTCTGTGTGCCACGTGTGTGTGACTGCATTTGCCCCGCAGCCGACAGTCCGTTTACCTGGGAACACCTGAATCAGCCGCTGTGTGCTCTGGGATGGAACCTCGGCCACTCTGTGCACTGTGACCTTGGTAGCATCAGAGGCAGCTCCCTCTGCTGTCCACTCAGGTCCAGGGTCTCCTTACACTTGGGGTTCCCCTCACTCCCCTGCCCTTCCCTCCTCGACCCACTTCCATCCTCTCCCCTCCCCTCACTCACTGCCTCCGCCACCAGTATCCGCACTGCGCACCATCTACAACTTGCATTCCCATTACTCACGGAGCCTTTAGGACAGCAGATACAACCTACGTCAAAGTGAGTCAAAGCTGAGCTTACTGTCAGGGGCACAAGTATGGATAGGTACAATGAAAAATGTGTTTCAGCAGCATCACAGAAAGACAACGTTAGAGACAGAACTTCGCAAGAATATAAATGATGTAAGAAAGAGCACAATTCAGACAAAAGTAGGAAGTCCATTGTTTTAATCAAAGTGCATTTATTTTCAAGATACGTTTATTACATACAACCTTGAGATTTGTCTTCTTACAGGTAGCCACAAAACAAAGAACCCTTTGAGAAAAGAACACCATTAAACATCCAACGTGCAGGGTGAAAAGTCAAATCGTGCAAACAATGAAAATAAGCAAATAACTTTCAGAGCTGAAGTTCACCAAAGCGGGTCCACAGCCACGAAGCCAGTCACCACTGCAGCCAAGGCAGCGATTAGAGTTATGATCTTCCATTCAGGTGCTCAAGGGTAGCAGGCACTGGCAACACCATCTATGGGTTCTATTTAAAGTCTGGCATCCTACCAGCATGGAAGATATCGCAGGTCTTGCATCATCACTGGGTCGAAATCCTGGTGCTCCCTCCCCAGTGCCATCACCAGAAGGACCGCAGGCGTACAAATAGGTGTCTCATCCTCACCTTTTTAGGGCCTGTGTGGGATGGTCAATGTCACTGACATCCCATGAAGGAATTGGAGGGCAATGGGGACAGAAAGTGGTGGAAGTGCACTGAAGGTTGGGCAGCATCTGTGGAAAGCCCCTTGTCAGAATGGGTGGTGGACAGGATGGAGGGAAGGCCTTTGATAGGGTGGGGCCATAAAATTTACTTGCTCTCCCCCTTGTTCTGATGAAGGGGAGATTTGATTGAGGTATACAAAAATATGAGGGGTATAGATGGAGTAAATACAAGCAGGTTGGATGAGGCTATAACTAGAGGTCATGGGTTAAGGGTGAAAGAGGGGAAACGTTCACTCAGAAGGGGTGAGAGTTTGGAACGAGCTGTCAGCAGGAGTGGTGGATGCTAGGTCAATTTCAACATTGAAGAGAAATTTGGATAGGTGCATTGATGGGAGAGGTATGGAGGGCGATGGTCCAGGTGCAGGTCGATAGGGCTAGGCATATTAATGGTTTAGATATACCTAAGTACCTGCTTCTGTGCTGTAGTGTTCTGGGACTCTAAGGACTATTGATCTGAGAGGTTTCTCTCTCCACAGATGCTGCCCGACCTGCAGTGCACTTCCACTACTTACTGTTCCCAGGGCCCTTTGTTTCTTTCGTGGGATGCCAGTGACGTTCACCATCGTAAACTGGCCTGAAAATGTGAGGATGGGCCACCTACTTGAGCCACTGCAGTCCTTCTCGTGACCGTGCCCCACGGTGTTGGGGACAGAACTTCAGCTCCAGATTTAGAGCGGCTGCAGTATTTAACTTTGCGGTGGTGGGTGGTTGGAAAAGATGTGCTGATGACTGGAGTGGGTTCCTGTTGCCCGGTACCAGTGGAAGGGGCTGGGAGGCCCTCCAGGCTAAGAAGATCTGACACATGTGGCAAACAACAACAGCTCTGAACTTTATCCCCTGTACACACTCCTGTACACACCCCTGTATCAGAAGATAAGATACATAATACCTGATCACTCTTTTTAATCGTGCCAAGTCTTTCACAGCAACCCTCTTGAAAGTCTCCACAGCTCCTCCCATCACTTGAACATTTTTGCTTCTTTGCTGATAATCTGAACAAACCTACAGCGTAAACACAATTTAAAAGTACCTCGCTCATAAATTTAAATGACAACTTTACTAGTATTTAGGCATCATGGTAGAGTCGTGGTTAGTGTGACAGGTCAGGGCATTGGAGTTCAGAGTTCAATTCCAGCGACCCCTGTAGGAAAGTTGTACGCCTTTTCCGTTAGCACGTGGATTGCCCTCCCACAGTCCAAAGGCTTACCAGTTAGTAAGTTAATTGGTCGTTGCAAACTGTCCTGTGATTAAGCTAGAATTAAGTAGGTGGGTTATTGTCTCTTTGGGCCGGAAAGGCATGCTCTGCACTATAATCTCTAAATAAATAAATAATATAAATATGTTTATTGTGAAAATAAATATTCATGGAGGCACTAAACTACATATAGTATTTACTGTTAATATCACTGAATATCCAATGTTCACTCACTAATGACAGAAGAAAAACATATAAGCAGAACTAAGCCAATTCCAACTGTCCTACCAAATACCGATGTCTCCCCCAGGTCTGCAAGGATTTCAAAATGTATCATCCAGTGTCACGTGTTCTCACAACTGTATATCTGGCACCTCTAAGCTGATATTTATTGTGAAGATATTTCACTGCTCTTAATTTTTATTTAGAGATACAGCAGGGAATAGTCCTTCTGGCCCTTCGTGCCACAGCACCAGAAACCCATTGATTTAACACCAGCCTAATTGTGGGACAATTTACTATGACCATTAACATTCCGACTGGTACGTCTTTGGACTGTGGGAGGAAACCGAATCGCCCGAAGGAAACCCCCGCGATCACGGGGAGAACGTACAGACTCCTTACGGATGACAGAATGGAACACTGGACTCCAATGCTCTGAGCTGTAATCGCGTCACACTAACCGCTACCTACCGTGGCACCCCAATATTGGTAAAACTGTTATTCGGCAGTAGAGATAATCAATATGTATCTTTTTATTATGGGTGGGGGGTGTTAAAGAATCGAGATGCAGCAATGCATGCTGTGTGCACGTGCCAAATTCCACCCCTGGTGGAATCTACTAGTTTTAATGTTTGTATTTTACTATCACCGTCCCAGGATGAAAGCAGTCCTTCCAGGTGAGACAGACATCGTGTGCACCTCCTCCAAATGTGGCTACGGCACTCGGTGTCGCTGAGGTGACCTCGTCTGCATTGGTGAGACCAAACGTAGTTCCTGTTGGACCATCTACCCTCCGTCCTGAGCTTCCTGCTTCATGCCATTTCAACTCCCCTCCCAGCCCTACGCTGCCATGTCTGTCCTCTGCCAGGGTGAGGCTAATCAATAAACACAGGAACAATGCCTCATATTCGGCTAGGGTTGTCTCCAACCTGACAGAATGAACTATTTAAGGTGACCTACCCTCCCTGTGCTCCTTCCTCTCTCCTCCTTCCTCCCTCTGTTTCTCCTCCTTCCCCACCTGTTACTATCTGGCCCCCATTCCTCTCTTATATCCCGTCCTCTATTATTTATTGGATTCCACCATCTGCGGCTTCTTACCTCCAACTATCAGCTCCCAGCCTGTCTCTGCCTTCATCCCCTCCCCAACTTGCTTCCGTCTGCCCATCTTCCACCTGTCTCCTGCCCCAGCCTCCCTCTCAGCTCTTCCCTCGGGCACGTCCCCTCCCCAGTCTCAGCCCTGAGGCAGGGTCTCACCCCGAAACGCTGGCCATCCCTCTGCTCCCAGTAGCTGCTGCTTGACCCATTGAGTTCCTCCAGATCCTAGAATCTCTCGTCTCTCCCACTCTCTCTGTTAGTCACCCAGCGAACTTCATTCGAATGGACAGAACAGTGGGTGAGGGGTCCCTGGTGCGATGTGGGGAGCGTCTGTCATCAGGGACCCCCACCAACCAGGCCACGCTCTCTTCTCACTGCTGCCATCAGGAAGAAGGTGCAGGAGCCTCAGAACGCACTGTGAGCTTGCAGGCATGTGTGGTACCTGGCAGCTATCCAAAGTTCAAAGTAAATTTATTACCAAAGTACCTGTGTGTCACCATATACAATCCTGAGATTCATTTTCGGGAATGATTACTATCCCTCAGACTTCAGGCTCTTGAACTAGAGGAGATAACTTCACTCACCCAATCACTGAACTGTTCCGACAACCTATGGACTCGCTATCTCATGCTCTCGATATTTATTGTTTGTTTATTTATTTATATTTGCAGCTTGTTATCTTTTGCATATTGGTTGTTTTGCGTCCAGAGGGGTGCAGTCCTTCATTGATTCCATTGTGTCTCTTGGATTTACTGAGTATCCCTGCAAGAAAACAAATCTCGGGGTGGCGTATGGTGATATATCAGAATCAGGTTTAGTATCACTGGCATACGTCATGAAATTTGTTAACGGCAGCAGTACAATGCAATACATGATAATTATAGAAAAAACTGAATTACAGTCAGTATATATATTCTATTAATTAGTTAGATTAAAATAAATAATGCAAAAAAACAGAAATTAGAAGTAGTGAGGTAGTGTTCATGGGTTCAATGTCCATTTAAAAATTAAATGGCAGAGGGGAAGAAGCTGTTCCTGAATCGCTGAGTGTTTGCCTTCAGGTTTCTGTACCCGCTTCCTGATGGTAACAATGAGAAGAGGGCATGTCCTGGGTGATGGGGGTCCTAAATAATAGACGTGGCTTCCTAAAGCACCACTCCTCGAAGGTGTCTTGGATACTATGGAGGCTGGTACCCAAGAAGGAGCTGACTAATTTTACGAGTTTCTGCAACTTGCTTCAATCCTGTGCAGTGGCTCACCCCCTTCCCCCTCCCCATACCAGTGGTGATACAGCCAATCAGATCGCTCTCCATGGTACATACCTAGTTTTTGAGTGTTTTAGTTGACAAACCAAATCTCCTCAAACTCCTAATGAAATATAGGTGCTGTCTTTCCTTTTTTAATAGCTGCATCGATATGTTGCGCCCAATTTAGGTCCTCAGAGATATTGACACCCGGAAATTTGAATTGCTGACTCTCTTCACCCTTACCCTTTCTGAAGTCTACAATCAGCTCTTTGGTCTTGCTATCGTTGAGTACAAGGTAGTTGCTGCGACACCACTCAACTAACTGGCATATCTCACTCCTGTATGCCCTCTCGTCACCATCTGAGATCCTGGCAACGATGGTTGTATTGTCAGCAAATCTATAGATGGTATTTGATGCCTAGCCAGACAGTCATGGGTATGGAGAGATCAGAGCAGTGGGCCATGCACACATCCCCGTGGTGCACTAGTGTTGATTGTCTGCAAGGTGGAGATGCCATTTCCAATCCGCGCGGGTTGTGGTCTTCCGGTTAGGAAGTTGAGGATCCAGTTGCAGAGGGAGGTACAGAGGCCCAGGTTCGATCAGAGTTGTGGGATTGATGGAGTTAAACGCTGAGCTGTAGTCAATAAATGACATCCTGATATTGGCATTGTACTTTGTGCAATGGATGGACTTTGATAGTCAATTTACTTTGAACTTTGAACAGCTGTCAGGTGCCACAGACTCACTGAAGCCTCCACCGCACTGATCACTGGCTTCAGCTCAGGGTGGAGGGGGAAATGACCAGCAGGTCATCACTTCTGCCCCCACGCTCCCGCACCCCAACCTCCAGACAGCCTTCTCCACAGCCCTGGCCAGGGGGAGGGGTTTATCCTTGTGACTGGTGACCAGTCCCACACGCAACTCAGTCAGAGCCATCAGCTCGTCACCCAGTCACCCTGGGCAGCCCAGTGGGTAACCTGTAATCCCTGGTTGCGGTAGGGTAACTCCCTAATCTCAAAACATTTCAGCACCCTGAAGGGTGAGCCCCAATCCTTCTCATGGAGAAGGTTTTAGCCTCAGTCCTATTGGGAAGCAAAGTCCTTCCTGCGCTAGACAGCCACATCCCTGTCTGACCTCTAACACCATCTCTACTCAATGGACAATAGGTGCAGGAGTGGGCCATTCAGCCCTTCAAGCCAGCACCACCACTCACTGTGATCATCCACAATCAGTACCCTTTTCCTGCCTTCTCCCCATATCCCTTCACTCCGCTATCTTTAAGAGCTCTATCTAACTCTTTCTTGAAAGAATCCAGAGAATTGGCCTCCACTGCCTTCTGAGGCAGAGTATTCCACAGAACCACAAACCTCTGTGTGAAAAAGTTTTTCCTCAACTCCGTTCTAAATGGTCTACCCCTTATTCTTAAATTGTGACCTCTGGTTCTGGACTCCCCCAACATCAGGAACATGCTTCCTGCCTCTAGCGTGTCCAATCCCTTAATAATCTTATACGTTCCAATCAGATCCCTTCTCATCCTTCTAAATTCCAGAGTGTACAAGCCCAGTCGCTCCAATCTTTCAACATATGACAGTCCCACCATCCCGGGAATTAACCTCGTGAACCTACGCTGCACTCCCTCAATAGCTAGAATGTCCTTCCTCAAGTTTGGAGACCAAAACTGTACACAATACTCCAGGTGTGGTCTCACCAGGGCCCTGTACAGCTGCAGAAGGACCCCTTTGCTCCTATACTCAACTCCCCTTGTTATGGAGGCCAACATGCCATTAGCTTTCTTCACTGCCTGCTGTACCTGCATGCTTACTTTCAGTGACTGATGAACAAGGACACCTAGATCTCGTTGTACTTCCCCTTTTCCTAACTTGACACCATTCAGATAGTAATCTGCCTTCCTGTTCTTGCCACCAAAGTGGATAACCTCACATTTATCCACATTAAACTGCATCTGCCATGCATCTGCCCACTCACCCAACCTGTCCAAGTCACCCTACATTCTCATAACATCCTCCTCACATTTCACACTGCCACCCAGCTTTGTGTCAGCTGCAAATTTGCTAATGTTACTTTTACTCCCTTCATCTAAATCATTAATGTATATTGTAAACAGCTGCGGTCCCAGCACCGAGCCTTGCAGTACCCCACTAGTCACTGCCTGCCATTCTGAAAAGGACCCATTAATCCCTACTTTTTGTTTCCTGTCTGCCAACCAATTTTCTATCCATGTCAGTACCCTACCCCCAATACCATTTGCTCTAATTTTGCACACTAACCTCCTATGTGGGACCTTATCAAAGGCTTTCTGAAAGTCTAGGTACACTACATCCACTGGCTCTCCCTTGTCCATTTTCATAGTTACATCCTATCCTCAAAAAATTCCAGAAGATTAGTCAAGCATGATTTCCCCTTCGTAAATCCATGCTGACTCGGACCGATCCTGTCACTGCTATCCAAATATGCCGCTATTTCATCTTTTATAATTGACTCCAGCATCTTCCCCAGCACTGATGTCAGGCTAACTGGTCTATAATTCCCTGTTTTCTCTCTCCCTCCTTTCTTAAAAAGTGGGATAACATTAGCTACCCTCTAATCTGCAGGAACTGATCCTGAATCTATGGAACATTGGAAAATGATTACCAATACGTCCACAATTTCTAGAGCCACCTCGTTAAGTACCCTGGGATGCAGACCATCAGGCCCTGGGGATTTATCAACCTTCAGTCCGATCAATTTACCCAACGCCATTTTATGCCTGATGCGAATTTCCTTCAGTTCCCGTTACCCGAGGTCCTCTGGCCACTATTACATCTGGGAGATTGTTTGTGTCTTCCCTAGTGAAGACAGATCCAAAGTAGCTGTTCAGCTCATCTGCCATTTCCTTTTTCCCCATAATAATTTCACCCATTTCTGTCTTCAAGGGCCCAACTTTGGTCTTAACTAAGTTTTTCCTCTTCACATACCTGAGGAAGCTTTTGCTATCCTCCTTTATATTCTTGGCTAGTTTACCTTTGTACCTCATCTTTTTCCCCCGTATTTCCTTTTTAGTTATCTTCTGTTGCTCTTTAAAAGTTTCCCAATCCTCTGGCTTCCCACTCATCCTTGCCATGTTATACTTCCTCTCTTTTATTTTTATACCGTCCTTGGCTTCCCTTGTCATCCACGGTCGCCCCTTACTCCCCTTAGAACCTTTCTTCCTCTTTGGAGTGAACTGATCCTGCCCCTTCTGTATTATTCCCAGAAATACCTGCCATTATTGTTCCACTGTCATCCCTGCTAGGGTATCTTTCCAGTCAACTTTGGCCGGCTCCTCCCTCATGGCTCCATAGTCCTCTTTGTTCAACTGTAATACAGACACTTCCGATCTTCCCTTCCCCCTCTCAAATTGTAGATTAAAACTTATCATATTATGGTCACTACCTCCTAATGGCTCCTTTACCTCGAGTTCCCTTATCAAATCTGGCTCAGTACACAACACTAAATCCAGAATTGCCTTCTCCCTGGTAGGCTCTAATACAAGCTGCTCTAAGAATCCATCTCTGAGGCTCTCCACAAACTCCCTTTCTTGGGGTCCAGTACCAACCTTATTTTCCCAGTCTACCTGCATGTTGAAATCCCCCATAACAACTGTAGAACTACCTTTGCGACATGCCAATTTTAACTCTTGATTTAACTTGCACCCTATATCTGGGCTACTGTTTGGGGGCTCCCATCAGGATCTTTTTGTCCTTACAGTTTCTCAGTTCCATCCACACTGACTCTACATCTCCTGATTCTATGTCCCCCCTCGCAAGTGACTGTATTTCATTCCTCACCAGTAGAGCCACCCCAACCCCTCTACCAACCTGTCTGTGCTTTCAATAGGATGTATATCCCTGAATATTCATTTCTCAGCCCTGGTCCTCTTGCAGCCATGTCTCTGTTATTCCCACAGCATCATACTTGCCGATTTCCAACTGAGCCTCAAGCTCATCCACTTTATTTCTTATACTCCGTGCATTCATATATAATACTTTTAATCCTTTTAAATTAATACTTTTACTCCCCTCACCTTTCACATAGATTCCTATTGCAATTGGCCATACTCTTCGATCCCTTCCTGAGCTTTCTGCCCCTTTAATTCTGTTGTCTTTCTTAACTTTCCTTATTCTCTCTTCCCCTTTAACTCCATTCTTATATTTCCAGTTCATCACCTCCCCCCCCCACTACTTCCTTGAAGCCCCAACCCTTAAGAAGGCAGCATCCATCATGAAGGAGCCTCACCACCTGTGACATGCCCTCTTCTCATTACTACCATCAGGGAGGACAAGCAGGAGCCTGAAGATCTCTCAGTGATTTAGGAACAGCCTCCTCACATCCACCATAAGGTTTCTGAGTGGTCCGTGAGCCAAGCGGTAGTGTAGCGGTTAGCTCAATGCTTTACAGTGCAAGGGTTCAGGGTTCAATTCCCGCCATTGCCTGTAAGGAGTTGGTACTTTCTTCCCGTGACCATGTGGGTTTCCTCCAGGTGCTCTGGTTTCCTGCCACAGTCAAAAGATGTACTGGTTAGTAGGTTAATTGGTCATTGTAAATTGTCCCATGAATGGGCTAGGATTAAACTCGAGATTGCCTGTTCTTCACGGTACGTCAATAAATTAATTGAATAAATCCATCAATATGATTGCATGCCGTCCTGACGAAGGGTCTCGGCCTGAAACGTCGACTGTACCTCTTCCTAGAGATGCTGCCTGGCCTGCTGCGTTCACCAGCAACTTTTATGTGTGTTGATATGATCGCATGTATTTTTATGATGTATTTATTTTTGTAATTTCTAGCCTTTAATATCTTGCATTTTACTGCTGCCATAAAACAGTAAATTTCATGTCACAAAGGACCGTGATAATAACCCTGATTCTGATTCTAATGGCCGAAGTCAGCACTGTGCTGGTGATGTTGGTAAACGCACGTTTGTCGTTGGGAGCTGAAAGAGGATCGACGGTCCTGCTTTCCCACCACTGGACACAAGCTGGCGCCAGTGTGCTGGTAACCAGCTCTGAGCTCCGTCCCTGCTGCAATACCACTGGCCACCAGGGGGCGCGTTGGAACTACAGATCCCTTTCACACAGGCGCAAGGCAACATTTAAGGAAAAGTTTGTTGATCACAGCACCAGTAAATATTAGTGAGGTTACACACACAATTCTTCCTGGGGCTCTACAGTAACATAGTGGTGAGTATGACATTATTACAACTCACATCGAAGTATTCTGACGCTGTCTGTAAGTTTGTACGTCCTTCCCATGAGTATGTGGATTTCCTCCCGGGTGTTCCAATTTCCTCCCAAAGTGCGAAGACACAGCAGTTAGTAGGTGAAGCTAGAGTTGCTGGACAGTGTGGCTCATTGGGCCTGACTCCATGCGCGATCCCTAAATAAATAATAAAATATACCCAACCAATGTGTTTGAACATTCAGTGATATTCCCACTGGGAATGTTTACAGCTTCAGTCTCCAGAAGAAATGGAGAAATACTGGATGTTACTATTGATGAAGACATCTTTGCAATTTGTCTTTGCCATTGTGTCCCAACTCAACCCCTCCCCTCCCCAGCCTAGTTCCACCTTCCCGTCATCCTTCACTCCTCCACCGTCCATCAATCCCCTCTCCTCTTAACACATGCCATCTCCACTCTCCAACTCTCAGTCCTAACGCAGGGATTCAGCCCAAAACATTGACAATTCCTTCCTCCCCACCCCCCCCCACAGATAACGCTCGACCCGCTGAGTTCAATGTCTACAGCTCAGCGTTCAGCACAATCATCCCTTTCAAACCCTTTGTCGAACTTCAAGACCTTGGCTCCTCCACCTCCATCTGTAACTGGATCCCTGACTTTGTCATCAGCAGATCTCAATCAGTGTGGAACAGCGATAACATCTCCTCACTGACCATCAACCCAGGTGTACTTCAAGGCTCTGTGCTTGGACCCTGCTTTACTTCCTATATACACAAGGTTGTGTAGCCAAGCACAGCTCCAACGTTGTGTAAAATCTGCCAGTAGCACCACTGTAGTTGGACGAATCACAGATGGCGATATGTCAGCATGCATGAGTGAGGTCTGACATTTGGTTAACTGGTGCTACAACAATCTGCTCAGTGTCAGTAGAACTGAAGAGTTGATTTGCTTCAAGAAGAGGAAGGAGGGTGAATTATGTGCAAGTTTACATTGGGGAAGCAGAAGTGGAGGGGACCAGCAGCTTTAAATCCTTGGGTGTTAACATATCCAATGTCCTGTCCTTGACCCAGCACATAAACCTAATCACAAGGAAAGCATCATATATCGGCTGTCCTGTCCTTGGTCCAACCCAGAGATCCTGTCACTAGGAAAGCGGGCTAGCGCCTTTACTTTCTCAGAAGTTTAAGGAGGTTGAGCTTGTCACCAAGCACTCTAACGAACCTCTACAGATGTGCTGTTGAAGGTATCCTGAATGGTTGCATCATGATCTGATGCAACAAGTCAATTGTGCAGGAATGTGAGAAGCTGCAGAGAGTCGTGGACTCACTGGCACGTCCCTCCCCAACGTCAGCAAGATCTACAGAAGGCAACATCCATCATCAAGGATCCCCACCATGGATGCCATGCCTTCTTATCACAGCTGGAGGTTAGGTACAGAAACCTGAAGTCCCATACCACCAGGTTCAAGAACAGCTACTTGTCTTCAACCATTCCGTTCTTCAACCAACCAGCAAAACCCTCACCACCCCTACGGTTCAGCAAGCTTATGACCACTACAATGGACTTCAATTTTTGAGTTCTTTCTTGTATTTACCATTTTCTTATGAACACTACTTATCTGATGCTGTAAGTTCTTACATTGCACCCGTGCATACATGTGTTTGGGGATTTGATTATAAACTTGATTTTGACTTTGAGAACAATCTTCACTAGCCTCGCCCACCATTGGAGCTTTCAGGATTACACAGTTCTTACACTTGCCAGTTGCTGAGTGAGAGAGCAGGGACATAGACCTCTAAATATTGGCTCTCAGTATAGAACCTTACCCCTGTATGCGGTTTGTTTATTTGAAGCTGGCATTTCCCCTGGGAACAAACATGATGGGGCGAGAGTGACCTATCAGGCCAGCCTTGGACTGTGGTTGCTCCAGCGAACACCATTAACTCCCCCACCACATCAGTGGTGGCACCCAGTGGAAGAAAGGGCATCATTGTAGGTACTTTAAGTAGCAGTGCCAGGAAACAGACGCCATGATGGTGTGTTGCCTCCCAGGTGCTAGGGTCCAGGATGTCCCAAAGCAGCTGCAGGAGATTCTCAAGCCGGAGGGTAAGCAGCCAGAGGTCATGGTGCATATTGGAAAGGGGGTCAAGGTGACTATAGTGAATTAGAGACGAGGCTGAAGAGCAGGACTTCCAGGAAAACAAACTCTGGTTATGCCCAGTGCCACATGCTAGTCGGGGCAGGAATGACATGATGGAAAAGATGAATGAGTGGCTGTGGAAGAGATGCAGGGGCCAGGGTTTCTGATTTCTGGGTCATTGGGATCTCTTCTGGGGAAGGTATGACCTGTACAAGGTTACACCTGAACTTGAGGAGGGCCAATATGCTGTGGGCAGATTCTTAGAGCCTTGGGGAGGGTTTAAACTCATTTGTTAGGGGTTTGGGAACCGGTATGATAGGGTTGAGGATGGGGCAGTTGGTATACAAGTCAATGCATTGTGTAGTGAGGCAGTAATAAGGACATGCAGATGATCGGGCAAAATTGCAGTCAGTGGGATGAGTTTAGATTAGATTAGATTATGAGGACACTCAGTCCTCGTTTATTGTCATTCAGGAAAGGATGCATTAAAAAATGATACAATGTTCCTCCAGAATGACATCACAAGAAAAACACCGAACAAACCAAGACTAAAACTGACAAAACCACATAATTATAACATATAGTTACAACAGTGCAAAGCAATACCATAATTTGATAAAGAGCAGACCATGGGCACGGTAAAAAAAAAGTCCCGATAGTCTCATCATTCCACGCAGGTGGCAGAAGGGAGAAACTCTTCCTGCCATGAACCTCCAAGCGCCGCAAACTTGCCAATGCAGCACCATTGGAAGCACCCGACCGCAGCGGACTCTGAGTCCGTCCGAAAACTTCGAGCCTCCGACCAGCTCCTCCGACACAGCCTCTCCGAGCACCATCTCTACCGAGCGTTTTGACCCCGTCCCGGCCGCCGAGCAACAAGCAAAGCCGAGGACTCGGGGCCTTCCCCTCTGGAGATTCTGGCCCACACAGTAGCAGCGGCAGCGAAGCAGGCTTTTCAGAAGTTTCACCAGATGTTCCTCTGTGCTCTCACGTCCATCTCCGTCAAATCAGGATTGTGCACAGCACCCTACTTGACAAATAACACATCACCACTTGAGTGGCCGCTGCGAGCTGCGTCTCACCGCAATCTTCTCCTTCCTTCATGTTACCATGTTGAAGCGTAATATGGATGCAAAATCGAAAAAGGTAACAAATATAAGACTGAAGGTGTTATATTTGAATGCACGCAGTTTACGGAATAAGGTAGATAATCTTGTACAGCAGTCAGAGATTGGTAGTTATGATATTGTGGACGTCACTGAGTCATGGCTGAAAGAAGATCATAGTTGTGAGCGTAACATCCAAGGATACACAGTGTATCAAAATGACAGGCACGTAATCATAAGAGTGAGGAGGCTCCGTTGGTAAACATTGAAACCAAATCACTAGAAAGAGATGACATAGGATCAGAAGATGGAAAATCCTCGTGGGTAGAGTTAAGATGGGAGTTATATACTGGCCTCTGAACCGTAGCCAGGATATGGCGATAGAATGGGAGATGGCATGTAAAAGGGCAATGTTACAGTAGTCATGAGGGATTTCAATATGCAGGTAGATTGGTACTGGATCCCATGAGAGGGAATTTGTAGAATGCCTACAAGTTAAATTCTGAATATATATTTGGATAGTAAATGTACTTTGAATCTTTTCAAAGAGCTTTTTATAGCAGCTTATAGTTGAGTGCATTAGGAGAAAGGCAATTCTGGATTGGGTACTGTGTAATGAACCAGGGAGCTTAAGGTAAAGGAACCCTTAGGAGACGAGACACTGGCAGGGATGATGGCAGAACAGCAATGGCTGGAGTTTCTGGGAGCAATTCAGAGGCACAGGCCAGATATATCCAAGCATGAAGAAATATTCTAAATGCAGAATGACATGAGAAGTCAAAGACAGCATAAAAGCAAAGGAGAGGGCACATAATATAGCACAAATTAGTGGGAAGTTAGAGGATTGGGAAACCTTTAAAAAAACAACAGAACGCAACTAAAAAAATCCAGAAGGAGAGAAAAGATTAGATTAGATTAGATTAGATTATGAGGACACTCAGTCCTCGTTTATTGTCATTTAGAAATGCATGCATTAAAAAATGTACAATATTCCTCCAGTATGATATCACAGGACAGACCAAGACTAAAACTGACAAAACCACATAATTATAACATATAGTCACAACAGTGCAAAGCAATACAGTAATTTGATAAGAGCAGACCATGGGCACGGTAAAAAAAAGTCTCAAAGTCCCGATAGCCCCAACATCTCACGCATTCGGTAGAAGGAAGAAACTCTCCCTGCCATGAGATCCCAGCGCCGCAAACTTGCCGGTGCAGCACCCTGGAAGCACCCGACCATGGTCCAACTCTGAGGCCGTCCAAAAACTTCAAGCCTCCGACCAGCCCTCCGACACCGAGCACCGAGCACCATCTCTGCCGAGTGCTTCGACCCTGGCCCCGGCCGCCAAACAACAGGCAAAGCCGAGGACTCAGGGCCTTCCCCTCCGGAGATTTCGGATCACACAGTAGCAGCGGCAGCGAAGCAGGCATTTCAGAAGTTTCACCAGATGTTCCTCCGTGTCCTCACGTCTGCCTCCATCTAATCAGAATTGTGCACGGCCTCCTACTTGACAGATTACAGATATTCATCACCGGGGAGGCCGCGCACACTGTGTCGCGCCACCATCTTCTCCTCCTCCCGAGATGAAATATGAAGGCATGTCAGCCAATAATATCAAAAAGGATATCAGAAGATTTTTTTTCAGGTGTATAAAGAGAAAAAGGGCTGTGAGAGTAGATATTGGACCGCTGGAAAATGGCACTAGAGAGGTAGTAATTGTGGACAAAGAAAAATAAGTTTTTTGCACCAGTTTTCACTGTGGAAGACTCTGGCAGTCTGCCAGAAATTCTAGAGTGTCGGGGGAGGGGGCAGAAGTGAGGGCAGTTACTAATACTAAGGAGAAGGTTCTTAGGAAGCTGAAAGGTCTGAAGGTATATAAGTTACATGGGACAGATCAAGTACACCTTAGGGTTCTGAAAGAGGTAGCCGAAGGGGGTTCTGAAGAGATTATGGAGACATTAGCAATGATCTTTCAAGAATTACTAGATTCTGGAATGGTCCCAGAGAACTAGAAACTTGCAAATGTCACTCCGCTCTAAAAAGGGAGGGAGGCAGAAGAAAGTAAGTACAGGCCAGTTAGTCTGACTTCAGTGGTTGGGAAAACGTTACTGCCCACTATTAAGGATGACATTTCAGGGTACTTGGAGGCACATGATAAAATAGGCCAAAGTTAGCATGGTTTCCTTAAGGGGCAATCTTGCCTGATAAACCTGTTGGAATTCTTTGAGGAAATAACAGGCGGGTTAGACAAAGGAGAGTGAATGGATGTTGTACACCTGGATTTTCAGAGGGTCTTTGACAAGGTTCTGCCCATGAGGCTGCTTAACAAGATGAGGGACCATGGGATTACAGGAGAGATACTGGCGTGGACAGATGATGAGCTGCCTGGCAGGAGGCAGAGTGGGGGCAAAGGGGGTCTATTCCGATTGGCTGCCAGGTGTTCCACAGGAGTGAGTATTGGGATCATTTCCTCTTTCGCATTATATGTCAATGATTTGGGTGACGGATTGATAGCTTTGTGGCCAGTTTTGCTGATGATCCAAAGATAGGTTGGGTGGGGGCAGAGAGTACTAAGGAAGCAGAGGTTCTGCAGGGGACTTGGACAGATTGGGAGAATTAGCAAAGAAGTGCCAGGTGGAATACAGTGTAGGGAAATGTATGGTCATGAACTTTGGCAGAAGAAATAAAAGCGTAGGCTATTTTCTACATGGGGAGAACATTAAAAAAGTAAAAGTGCATAGGGGACTGGACAGTCCCTGCGTAGCATTCACTGATGGATAACTTGCAGGTTGAAGAGCTCATAAGGAAAGCAAATGCAATGTTAACATTCATTTTGAGAGGACTAGACTACAAGAGCAAGGATATAATGTGAAGGATTTATAAGGCATTGGTCAGACCATACTTGGAGATTTGTGAACAGTCTTGGATCCCTTATCTACAAAACTATGTGCTGGTCTTGGAGAGGATCCAGAGGTTGTGCACTAGAATAATTCCAGGAATGAAAGGATTAAGGTATGAGGAGCATTTTATGGCTCCTGGGCCTCTACACACCGGAGTTCAGAGGAATGAGAGGGGATCTCATTGAAGCCTATTGAATATTGAAAGGCCCAGATAGAGTGGATGTGAAGAGGATGTTTCCAAAAATGGGTGTGTCTATGACCAGAGGGCACAGCCTCAGAATAGAGGGCCATCCGTTTAGAACAGAGATGAGGGAAACTTTCTTTAGCCAGAAGGTGTTGTAGATGGCTGTGGAGACCAAATCAATAGGTATATTTTAAGTGAAGATTGATAGGTTCTTGATTAGTCGGAGCATCAAAGGTTATGGGGAGAAGGCAGGAGGATGGGGTTGAGAGGGATAATAAATCAGCCATGATGGAATGACAGAGCAGACTTGATGGGCCAAGTGGCCTAATTTTGCTCCTATGTCTGATGGTCTCATGGTCTATCACTCTCCATCAAGTCCATCACTGCCACTAAGTTTCTAGGAGAAGAAGATGGCAGCGCGACGGCAGCGCACGCGGCCTCTCCGGTGATGAATATCTGTAATCTGTCAAGTAGGGGACCGTGCACAATCCTGATTTGATGGAGACGGACATGAGAGTATGGAGGAACATCTGGAGAACTTCTGAAATGCCCGCTTCGCTGCCGCTGCTACTGTGTGGTAACCGGAATCTCTGGAGCTGAAGGCCCCGAAATCCTCGGCTTTGCTTGTTTCGGTGGCCGGGGCGAGGTCGAAGGTGCTCGGCAGAGGATGGCGCTCAGGAGGCTGTATCGGAGAGGCTAGTCAGAGGCTCAGAGTTTTCGGACGGATGGACCCAGTGTCGGCTGTGGTCAGCTGCTTCCAATGCATCGGCAAGTTGACGGTGCCTGGAGGTTTATGGCAGGGAGTTTCTCCCTTTTGCCGCCGCTATCGGGGACTCGGGAGTCGATCGACTCGGGGGCTTTGAGACTACTTTAACCGTGCCCATGGTCTGTTCTTCATCAAATTATGGTATTGCTTTGCACTGCTGTAACTATATATTATAATTATGTGGTTCTGTCAGTGTTAGTCTTTGGTTTGTCCTGTTTTCTGTGATATCACTCCGGAGAAACATTGTATCATTTCTTAATGCATGTATGCATTTCTAAATGACAATAAAAGAGGACTGAGTGTTCTCACAATCTAATCTAATTAGGTTTCTGCTCCAGTTGAAGTGGCCACCAGCAGTGTTACTCCCCTACTTCTTCTCATGCTGGCTTCTCCTACGTAGCTTTTTGTTCATAAAAGGAGCCCCGCAGCTCTGATGTCATCGCTATTTAAGTCGATTTCCCTGAAGCTGTGCTTATTCTATGAGAGGAAGCAGCCGGTTCTGACACACAGCCGTACAATGCCCAGTTCCCTGCTGATTATTACATCCCACTCGGGTAAAAATTGGACATTGATCACACTAACTTGATTTAATCAACATAATGTTAGGTTATTCTAGCCACCCTGATGCCTACCGGTGAATGTGTTTACTCCTAGAAACCCCTTACTGTGATAGTGTTTCCCCTCACCCCCATCCTCCCCTTCATCCAGGAGTCTCTGCAGAAAGACCCTGCCCTTGGTAGGTGAGATGTTGAACAGCCCGTTCTATCACGAGGACACGGCCAGGAATTCCAGGTGGGCTGCAGGTGAAGGCAGAGTTGGGGCTGGAAGGTGTTCACTCCCTGAGAGAAGACAACAGTGTCACACTGACCAACACGAGGGACTATCAGGGTCAGGGCACTGATCTCCAGAATATAGGCAACAGGTCCAACACCACACAGTCAGACTGATACATCCCACAGCCAACGTATTCCACTGCCCAACCTCTGCACCGTTCTCTGAGAACATCACCCTGTTCCTGAGGGAAGACCTCCCTGCTGTTTTGGACATATCTCCATGTATCTGTAGAAGACCCTCTTCCTGTGGAACAAATGGTAGGTACTAAAGAGCGATGTTTGATTGTGTGGGTGTGTGTTTGAGTTTTTGTAAGGGACCAGCTATCAAACAGCACTGGGTGGTGTGGTAAGATTGGACCAACGATTGTAAAAGGTAGTTATTTGTCATTCAGGACATCAGAAGAATGCACGTGTACTTGTTCGGGAGACTGTACATTTGCTTGGGGATGTGCTTGTGTGTGTTACGACTAAGTAAAACTCTGGGGTAACAGAGTTTTACAGCATATGAAAAGGAACACAGTTGATATGAGCTCTGTGGCACAGAGGTGGGAGGCTGCAGAGTGCATCCTCTCTGGCTTTAAGCTGACCTAGGCTAATCCACCCAATAACAATGTTATTCCAGGGAAGTTAAATGATAAACACCAACCTGCTGTTTCACATTTGACCATTGCTGATGCAAGCAGACCTATGGATGAAAGGGAAGGGGAACACGAATGCAGAAGACTCGGAGAGCACGTGTCAGCAAACTGTGGTTACAGTGTAATGGACTATCTAGTGATCTGAATTAGAAGGAATGTACATGTTGGCCTATGGTTATTAGATGCTGCAGATAATGGGCAGATGGTGCTGATGGCGAGCTGCTGGGTTGCCCTGAGTCAGGGTCCTTACACTGATGATCTGAGCCAAGAGCAGGATACACTTCTCATCTGACCCCTCATTTGCCGCATTTGAAAGAGCAACCCTCATTCAAATTGGTGGCGCACAGTTTATTTTCTATAACTTTTACTAAAGATGGCACCGAGGTGTGGTGAGTTGTTGCAAGTTGCTTTCTGCAGATCTACACATTGCTTCTGTTATAGTTGTTCTGCTCTTTCTCTTTAAAGCTAACTTTTAAGACTCTAAGATGAACTTACTCATATTTTCCACCTGCATTGCACTTTGTCTGCAATTGGGGTCTTGGGGACCACATCCATAGATCTCTCAAAGTTGCCATACAAGTTGAGAGAGTGATTAAGAAGGTGTATGGTGTGTTGATCTTCATTAGTCGGGGGATTGAATTCAAGAGCCACAAGGTAATGTTACGTAACCGGCAACAATGAATATCAATCGAGACAGGTTATATAAAAATAACCAAACATTTATTAAACACGGATAAGGAAACGATAAGGAAAAAAAAACAAACGAAGACTTTAATCAGAAGTTAACAGATATGCAGCCGTTCACCAACTCGCCACTTGGCTCTGGTTCTTAAAGCGTTAAATGCGAAAACAATTCTTAAAGCGATACAGTCAGATATAGTTCTTAAAGCGATAACTTCGAAAGTTCAACAGATTTACACATTCAATTGGGAGAGACTTCTCTGGAGAAGGATTTCTTCCCCGACGCAACTTTCCTGCTGATTCCGTCCACAGGATTCACGATGCCGAAAATAAACAGTTTAAATCAACTGACCTTAAATTCCTTTAGAGAGAGAGAGAGAGAGCACCTTTTTGCATGAACTACTTGCTCTTTCTGGCAAGAGTTATCCTCAATGCAGGTAGCTACTCCTCCAAAGAAGCCTCAATAAGGTCGATCCTTTATTAAACTGCCAAACGATGCTGACTCTTCTCGATCCTTCGATCCTGTAACTTCGATAAATTCTTCACTCTCCCTTCTACTGTGGGAATTGGGTAAATCAACACATCTAGCAAATATTTCCAGTCCAATAAGATGGTGTCTCACAACAAAACGCACACCGTTTTAAAAATGAAACTGCGTCACAAAAAGAAACGCAACAGAAATGGAGATGTAGCACGTTCCAGCTGGAAATCTACAAACTCAAAAAAAACCCCTGCATCACCTGGGTCGACCCTTATATAGTCATGGGTCACATGTCATCACGTGACTTCACATCGGCGGTAAAATCACATCAGGTGACCTCCAAAAGACCATTACATCATTCTCACAAAAAAAAACACAGATCTCCTTGAGCATGTAACAGTAATCTTGCAGCTTTATAAAACTCTGGTTATACCACGTTTGCAATATTGTGCTCATTCAGGTCATTTTATTATAGAAAGGATAGAAGCTTCAGAAATGCAGAGGAGATTTACCAGGATGCTGGCTATGTTAGATGAGAGTATGTATTATTAGGAAAGGCTGAGCAAGCATGAGCTATTTTCTTTAGAGTGGAGGAGGATGAGAGGTGGTTTGATAGGTGTGTGTGAGGTGTTATGAGCCATACAGTGGACCGCCAGTGCCTTTTTCCCAGGGTGAAAATGGCTAATACGAAAGGTCATTATTTTAAGGCATTTAGAGGAAAGAATAAGGGAATGTCAGAGTAGGGTTTGTTACCCAGAGTGGTATGTGCATGGGCCACACTGTCAGTGGTGGTGGGAGGGAGAGTTAAGAGATTGTTAAGCACATGGATGGTAGCACAACGGAGGGTTATGTGGTAGGGAAGCATTAGAATAATTGTGGAGTAGGTTAAATGTTACAATGAGTACCTAACTGCACCAGCTTCTGGTTTTAGATGCTTTGCCTCTCCAGAATATGGATCGCTGGCGCGACCTCTTTAAATTCCACAAACTGGCGGCCATGTTTTGGTGCCAGGATTTTAATATTTAAAGAGCCCCTGAACTGAGATTCGCTGCTCAATTGTCAACTCTGCTCTGGATTCTCATCTAATGTCTAGACTAGAACCCTGTCCTCATCTCAGTCTCATATCATGTCTCGATTCTGGTCTCGGATACTCCAGCTCCTGGGTCCAAACCATCCTTGCCTAGCTCTCTCGTCACCTTGAAAGTTTGGCACAACAACTGTTCTATGTTCTGTGTAACATTTTATTCTGCATTCTGTTACTGCTTTCCCTTATACTGGTTCAATATGTTGCAATGAAATTCTCTGTATGGATAACAATTTTTTTTTAATGTACCTTGGTACATGTAGCAGTAATAAACCAACTTACCAATCAACCAACATCTCCCTGTTCCTGCAGGAACATCTCCCTGCCCTTGGGGGGATCATCTCCCTGTTCCTGCAGGAACATCGCCCTGCCCTGGGGGGGATCATTTCCCTGTTCCTGCAGGAACATCTCCCTGCCCTTGGAGGATCATCTCCCTGTTCCTGCAGGAATATTTCCCTGGAGCTCTTTTCCCAGAAGACCATCTTCCTGTTTCCACAGAACAGCTCCCTTTTTCCAGGGGAACATCTCTCTGTTCCCAGGAAAACATCTTCCTAGTTCTGGGAGAAACGTCTAAGTCCCAGTCACAGGATGAAAACCCACGTTACCCATCCTGAGTCTACACCAATGATCAGAGACCTCCTATGGTCTTTCTGTGCCACTGGGTTGGTCCCTGGTATGGTGACACTATGGAACAGAATGGCTACTGCACTTTGGGCAAAGTGCTCATCACCAGACCTTGATCCACACAGTCCGTGAGAGACAGGAGGCAGGGCACAGGGGAGTTCCAAAACAGTTCCAGGGCAATTCGAGAACTGTTCCAGACCAATTCCAACATCTTTCCAGGGCAGCTCCAGTACCATTCCAGAGCAGAGCCACAGCAACCTGTGGAGACAGAAGAGACTACAGATGCTGGAGTCAGGAGTACAAGCAGGGAGGTAGATGGTGGTATGTCTTGGAGGTAAATCACCCCCATCCCAGAACATTGCTATAGGAGTCCTCAGGTGAAGAGTCCTGCTCCTGACCATCTTCAGCTGCATCAGCAGGATTCTTCATTCCATCATGGCAGAAGAGGAGAAAGAGGGATGTCCACTGAATGCACAAAGCTCAATCCTTCTCCAAATGAAGTACACCATGTCTGCTAAAGGCACTAACTGACATTACCTTCGCAAAGTGCCAACCGTCAACATCCTAGTGCTACCACCGTCCAGAAGCTCTACTGGATCTGCCACATTCTATAAGTACTCTTCTACGAGATCAAGTCAGCACATGTGAAATCCTGTGGTGACTGACTCACCTCCAGATACCGCAAAGGTTTTCCATTATCTACAAGATGCACCACGAAATGGACAGAGTCCTTTCCAATTACCCAAGTGCATTTCCAACACCCAATAAACCAAATGCCACCCAAGGGAAAAGCAGACCATCTATCACTCTAAGCATTGAGATATCCATCATTGATGCACTTTGGTTATACTGTGTACCATGGATAAAATTCCCTACACTTACTCACCCTCAGCACCTTGTGAACCCACTCCCTCCGCCAGTAGAAAGAGCAAGAGCAGTAAATGCATGCATTCGATACTCTGGAATTATGACAGACATCTCTTGTGCAAGGACCAGTCTTCTTCTGAAGTAATTTCCAGGGACCCATACTGCCTTGATTGTCTGTAGATCTAGGGGCTGAAGATTCTGCTGGCACAGTGGAGGATGCGGTAACTTTCACCTCTGATCCTCCAAGAGAGTGCCTCCTTGAATCTGTTTGTAACATGGAACGTGATTGCCAGACAGGATGATGAGCTGAGGGGGATTGGTGGAAGGTTTCCATCTTTGTGGCGCTTTATGTAAAGCCCATCCTCTAGTAGGTTTCAGTTAATGAGAGAAGACTGGTTGGTTTTCTGAACCTCCAGCATTGATTGTGTGCTGCAGATTGGGGCAATCTTGCTTTTGGTGAGTGGAAAAGGAAGGATGAAAAGTTCTGTTTTTTTTTCCCAATTCCCACTGCTGTCTGTTTGTTGTTTTGTGGCAGCAATACATAAAAATTACTATGTGTTGCAATAAGAAATTATTTTAAAAATCAGTAGTGCAAAAAGAGAGCAAAAGCAGAGGTAGCGTCCGTGGGATCATGGTTTGTTAAGAAATCTGATGGTAGAGGGGCAGAAGTTATTTCTAAAATCTTGGGTGTGCGTCTTCAGGCTCCTGTACCTGCTCTCCGATGATAACTGGTTGGTGAGGATCCTTAATAATGGATGTCCCCTTCTTGAGACAATGCCTTTTGAAGATGTCCTCGATGGTGGGGTGGCGACATCTCCTTGCAGAAGTCCATAATTAGTTCCTTGGTTTTACTGAGGTTGAGTGCAAGGTTGTTGTAGTGACACCCCTCAACCAGATGGTCCTCTTCACTCCTGTGCACCTTCTCGTCACCATCTGAAATTCTGCCAACAACAATTGTGACATCAGCGAATTTATAGATGGTGCTTGAACTGTGCTGAGCCAGCAGTGGGTGAAGAGAGTAGAGCAGTGGGCTAAGCATGCATCCTTGACGTGAGCCTGTGTTGACTGTCAGTGAGAGGGAGATATCATTGCAACACTGGGTGTCCAACAGAGTGATCAGCAACACTGGAGCTCCACAGGGGACTGTCTTGTCTCCCTTTCTCTTCATCATTTACACCTCAGACTTCAACTACTGCACACAGTCTTGTCATCTTCAGAAGTTTTCTGATGACTCTGCCATAGTTGGATGCATCAGCAAGGGAGATGAGGCTGAGTACAGGGCTACGGTAGGAAACTTTGTCACATGGTGTGAGCAGAATTATCTGCAGCTTAATGTGAAAAAGACTAAGGAGCTGGTGGTAGACCTGAGGAGAGCTAAGGTACCGGTGACCCCTGTTTCCATCCAGGGGGTCAGGGGGACATGGTGGAGGATTACAAATACCTGGGGATATGAATTGACAATAAACTGGACTGGTCAAAGAACACTGAGGCTGTCTACAAGAAGGGTCAGAGCCGTCTCTATTTCCTGAGGAGACTGAGGTCCTTTAACATCTGCCGGACGATGCTGAGGATGTTCTACGAGTCTGTGGTGGCCAGTGCAATCATGTTTGCTGTTGTCTGCTGGGGCAGCAGGCTGAAGGTAGCAGACACCAACAGAATCAACAAACTCATTCGTAAGGCCAGTGATATTGTGGGGATGGAACTGGACCCTCTGACGGTGGTGTCTGAAAAGAGGATGCTGTCCAAGTCGCATGCCATCTTGGACAATGTCTCCCATCCACCACATAATGTACTGGTTGGGCACAGGAGTACGTTCAGCCAGAGACTCATTCCACCGAGATGCAACACAGAGCGTCATAGGAAGTCATTCCTGCCTGTGGCCATCAAACTTTACAACTCATCCCTTGGAGGGTCAGACACCCTGAGCCAATAGGCTGGTCCTGGACTTATTCCCTGGCATAATTTACATATTACTATTTAATTATTTATGGTTTTATTACTATTTAATTATTTATGGTGCAACTGTAACGAAAATCAATTTCCCCCGGGATCAATAAAGTATCACTATGACTATTTCCGATCCTGATTGACTGCGGTCTCCTAATGAGGAAGTCAAGGATCCAGCTGCAGACAGAGTCGCCGGGTTTGAAGCTTACTGATCAGTACTGAGAGGATGATTGCTGATGAATGCTGAATTGTCATCAAAAAATGGTAGGTATTGCTGGTGTCCAGCTGGTCCAAGGCCAAGTGGAGAGCCAGTGATATTGTATGCACTATGGATCGATTTTGGCTGTTTACCAAGGCAGCTCACACTCCTCTTGACACTGGTGTGATCGATTACCTTTTCAAGGCGGTGGAATTGCAGTGAGGGGTTGCAGATGTCCTTGAACAGTCCAGTCAGTTGGTTGGCACAGGATTTCAGTGCCCTGCTAGGTAAACCATTGGAGCCTGCTATCCTGCAAGGATTCACCCTCTCAGAAGACAATTTGATGTTAACCTCTGAGATAGATATCACAGGGTCGCCTGATGCTGCAGTGATACACAGGTACAGTTTAATTCTCCCTCTCAAAATGTGGATAAAAGATGTCATCTCATCAGGGAGGGAAGCATCACAGCCATTTATGATGTTAGAATTCATCTTGCAGGAAGTAATGGCCTGCAAGCCCTGCCAGAGCTGACATGCATCTAATTCTGTCTTACATCAACTGGATTTCTTTTTTAGCTCTTATGATAGCCTTCCATAGGTCTTACATGGACGTCTTGTACAGAACTGGATCAACAGTATTGCTGCAGATCTAGCCCTCTGTAAACGGCGTATCTCCTGACTCATCCACAGCTTCTGGTTTGAGTATGTCCAGTGTGTTCTTGCAAGCACGCACTCATCCAATGGCGCTGTGTCCAAAGTGCCAGTGGTCAGCCATGTCTCTGTGAAGCAGAGTATGCAGCAGTCCTTGACATCTCTCATGGTACTGCAGTTTTGCTCCGAGGCCTTCAATGTTATCTTTCAAAGTCTATACGGCGCCAATAAAAAGTATTCACCACCCTCCACCCCCCTGGAAGTTTAAACGCAAACAACAGGAATTCTGCAGATGCTGGAAATTCAAGCAACACACATAAAAGTTGCTGGTGAACGCAGCAGGCCAGGCAGCATCTCTAGGAAGAGGTGCAGTCGACGTTTCAGGCCGAGACCCTTCGTTAGTCCTGACGAAGGGTCTCGGCCTGAAACGTCGACTGTACCTCTTCCTAGAGATGCTGCCTGGCCTGCTGCGTTCACCAGCAACTTTTATGTGTGTCCCCTGGAAGTTTTCAGGTTTTCATGTTTCATCTGTGGAATTTGTTGCCACGAGTGACTGTGGAGGCCAAGTCATTGGGTGCACTTAAGGCAGAGAGAGAGAGGTTCTTGATTTGCCAGGGCATCAAAGGATACAGACAGAAGGCAATGGACTGGAAGAATTGGATCGGCCCATGATTGGCCTACTTCTACTCCTATATCTTATTATGGTTTTGTTGTTTTACAATATTGAATCACAGTGGATTTAATTTGGCTTTTTTGACACTGATCAACAGAAAGACTTTCATATCAAAGTGAAAACAGCTCTCTACAAAGTACTCTAATTCAATTATAAATATCAAACAAAAAATAATTGATTGCAACCCCTTCAAGTCAGTATGTAGTAGATGCACCTTTGGCAGCAATTATAGCCTTGAATCTATGTGGCTAGGACTCTATCAGCTTTGCACATCTGGACACTACAATTTTTCCCCATTCTTCTTTACAAAACTGCTCGAGCTGTATCAGATTGTATGGGGATCATGAGTGAATAGCCCTTTTCAAGTCAGCCGCAAATTCACAACTGGATTGAGGTCTGGACTCTGACTTGGCCATTCCAGGGCATTAACTTTGTTATTTTTAAGCCATTCCTGTATGACTTTGGCTTTATGCTTGGGGTCATTGTCTTGGTGGAAAACAAATCTTCTCCGAAGTCACAGTTCTCTTGCAGACTGCATCAGGTTTTCCTCCAGGATTTCCCTGTATTTTGCTGCATTCATTTTACCCTCTACTTTCACAAGCCTTCCAGGGCCTGCTGCAGTGAAGCATCCCCACGGCGTGATGCAGCCACCGCCATGCTTCACAGTAGGGATGGTGTGTTTTTGAGGACGTGCGGTGTTTAGCTTACACCAGAGCATTTAGTTGATGGCCAAAGAGTTCAACTTTGGTTTCATCAGACCACAAAACCTTCTTCCAGCTGACTTTAAGGTCTCCCAAATGCGTTCTGGCAAACTCCAGCTGAGATTTCATGTGAGTTTTTTCAATAGTGGCTTTCTCTTTGCCACTCTCCCATTAAACTGTGACTGGTGAAGCACCCCGGCAACAGTTGCTGTATGCACAGTCCCTCCCATCTCAGCCTCTGAAGCTTGTAACTCCTCCAGAGTTGTCATAGGTCTCTTGGTGGCCTCCCTCACTAGTCCCCTTCTTGCACGGTCATTCAGTTTTTGAATATGGTCTGCTCTAGGCACATTTACAGTGTGCCATATTCTTTCCATTTCTTGACCTAACTGTACACCAAAGGATATTCATTGACTTGGAAAGTTTCTTGTATCCATTTCTGGACTTGCGCTTTTCAATAACCTTTTTGCGGAGTTGCTTGGAGTGTTCTTTTGTCTTCATGGTGTAGTTTTTGCCTGGATACTGACTCACCAGCAGTTGGGCCTTCCAGATACAGGTGTATTTTAACTATTGAAACACCTTGACTGCACACAGGTCTCCATTTAACTCATTATGAGACTTCTAAAACCAATTGGCTGCACCAGTGATGATTTGGTGTGTCATATTAAGAGGGGTGAATACTTATGCAATTAATTATTTGTTATTTTACACCTTTAATTAATTTAGATCACTTTGTAGAGATCTGTTTTCACTGATATGAAAGAGTCTTTTCTGTTGATCAGTGTCAAAAAAGCCAAATTAATCCACTGTGATTCAATGTTTTAAAACAATAAAACATGAAAACTTCCAAGGGGATGAATACTTTTTATAGGCCCTGTACATTAGCCAGGATTAAAGTTTGTCACGAGCCTTGTGGCATATCAGGCCGGTGCTTATGCCAGTTTCCGTGCTGTGAAGCGGCTGAGAGTACAAGACTCCTCCCGCCCCCCTCCCCGGATAGGACACCAGTCTATCGTGACATTAGCCAGGAGAATGGTAGGGAGTGAGATTTTCAGGACCCTGCTTTTCAGTTCAACCAGCAGCCAAGCCTGACAGCTGTGCTTTCTTAAAGGGATCTGCACTCACTATCTGGATGGTCTGCAGTCCAGGATCTGCCAGTTTTGAGGATCATTGTTGCTTACTGAAGTACCCTTGGCTGTGGCTGCAGTCTTCAGTTGTAATAGTCCTAAACGGGAATATTCCATGATTCCCATTGGAGCTGCACACAAAATTTCTCCACCCTCCAGTGATCTTATTTCCATAATTCAAGAAGGGAAAGAGGCATAAACTGGTGAGTTTCATGTCATTGGTACGGAAACTATTGGAGAGGATTCTTTAGGATAAAGTTTATAAGGGTTTGGAAGACTATTAAAATTAAAGTCAACTAGCATGGTTTCGTGCGGGGCCATTCATGCCATACCAACTTGAGTGATTTTTTCAAGGTGGTGATGAAGGCTGAGCTGTGGATATTCTCTACATCAGGGGCCCCCAACCTTTTTTCACTGTGGACCGGTTTATTATTGACAATATTCTTGCGGACCGGCCGACGCGGGGCGGGGCGGGGGGGAGTAGGGTTGCCAACGGAGAAGAGTAGCAGTCAAATATGTTGTGTTTACCCCGAGAAAGACTACAATGACCATGAAGCCTTGCGCGGGCACCTGTGTGCGCATGCGTGTATGTGCCGATTTTTTTCTACAAATCGTTTTTGACGATTCTGTTCGGGGGGGGTGGTGTTAATCACGACCGGAATATAGGTGATAAGTGGCTAATACACTCAATTTCATTTTTAAAAGGGTTTATCTAATGAATTTAATATTAAACACACAGCGCATATTTTCCTTGCATGAATATAGTTATAAGTCAATTATCGGGGAGGACAGGGGAGCTTGAAGTAAGTATTGAACGAACTTCCAGTAGAAGTGGTAGAGGCAGGTTCGATATTATCATTTAAAGAAAAGTTAGATAGGTATATGGACAGGAAAGGAATGGAGGGTTATGGGCTGAGTGCAGGTCGGTGGGACTAGGTGAGAGTAGCGTTCGGCACAGACTAGAAGGGCAGAGATGGCCTGTTTCCGTGTTGTAATTGTTATATGGTTATATAAGTCAATAGCATCATAACATTTTAAGTAACATTTGGATATTAAACATACAGCACATACTTTCCCCGTATGAACATATAAAATCATTGCAACACACCAATATCGCTGAATCAGTGGGAGCCCTGGGCTTGTTTCCCTGCAACAAGACGGTGCCATCGAGGGGTGGTGGGAGACAGCGATACTCGAAGAGGGTTCCTTATGTCCAGTCTATTCCACAATTTAGTTTTCGTTGCATTCATTGCAGAGATATGTTGGAAATGGAAACAACGTTTTCAGTGCTTTCGTGGCTATCTCAGGATATTTAGCCTTGACTTTGATCCAGAATGCCGGCAGAGATGTTATGTCAAACATACTTTTCAACCCGCCATCATTTGCAAGCTCAAGGAGTTGATCTTCCCGCGCTGACGTGGATGACGCGTGGGTAATGACCTCGCCTGCGTTCAAGCTCAACAGTGCATGACAAGGAATGAGGAAAGGTGCAGCTGACTCATATCGTTTCCTCGCGGCCCGTTAGCACATGCTTTGCGGCCCGGTGGTTGGGGACCGCTGCTCTACATGGATTTTAGCAAGGTCTTTGACAAGGTTTCTCACGGGAGGCTCGTGTAGATGTTTAAGGTGCATGGGATCCAAGGTAAATTGGCAGTCTGAGGACGGAGGAGCAACACCTCATATTCCATCCGGGTAGCATCCAATCTAATGGCATGAAAAATGATTTCTCCTTCCAATTAATTTTCTTTGCCTCCCCTTTCTCTTTTCTTCTATTCCCCACCCTGGAGTCTTAACTCTTTTCCTCACCTTCCTATCACCTCCCTCTGATGCCCCTCCTTCTTCCCTTTCTCCTATGATCCATTCTCCTCTCCTTTCAGATTCCTTCCTCTCCAGCCCTTTCCCTTTCCTACCCACCTGACTTCACCTATCACCTATTAGCTTGTCTTCCTTCCCCTCCCCACCTATTTATTCGGGCATCTTCCCCCTTCCTTTCCAGTCCTGAAGAAGGGTCTCAGCCCAAAACGTTGACTGTTTATTCATATCCATAGATACTGCCTGACTTGCTGAGTTTCTTCAGCATTTTGTGTGTGGTTGCTCTGGAGGGCGTACAGGAGTGAGATATGCCAACTAGCAGAGTGATGCCGCAGCAACAACCTGGCACTCAACGCCAGTAAGATGAAAGAGCTGATTGTGGACTTCAGGAAGGGTCAGACGAAGGAACACATACCAATCCTCATAGAGGGATCAGAAGTGGAGAGAGTGAGCAGCTTCAAGTTCAAGATCTCTGAGGATCTAGCCTGGTCCCAACATATTGATGCAGTTATAAAGAAGGCAAGACAGGGGCTATACTTTATTAGGAGTTTGAAGAGATTTGTCATGTCAACTAATACACTCAAAAACTTCTATAGTTGTACCATGGAGAGCACTCTGACAGGCTGCATCACTGTCTGGCATGGAGGGGCTACTGCACAGGACCGAAAGAAGCTGCAGAAAGTTGTAAATCTAGACAGCTCCATCTCTGGTACTAGCCTACAAGGTACCCAGGACATCTTCAGGGAGCGATGTCTCAAAAAGGCAGCATCCATAATTAAGCACCTTGAGCACCCAGGGCATGCCCTTTTCTCACTGTTACCATCAGGCAGGAGGTACAGAAGCTTGAAGGCACACACTCAGAGATTCAGGAACAGCTTCTTCCTCTCTGCCATCCGATTCCTAAATAGACATTGAATCTTTGGACACTACCTCACTTTTTTTTTAATATACAGTATTTCAGTTTTTGCATTTTTTAAATATCTATTCAATATACATAGTTGATTTGGTTGTTCATTTATTATTATAATTTTTATTTTATTTATAATGATTATTATTTTCTCTGCTAGATTATGCATTGCATGGAACTGCTGCTGCTAATTTAACAAATTTCACATCACATGCCAGTGATAATAAACCTGATTCTGATTCTGATACTGATTTCCAGCATCTGCTGATTTTCTTGTGTTTAGGAGTAAAAGGGTAGCCAGGAAGAGAGTAGGCTCCATTAGAGTTCAGCAGGCCACCTACACCCCAAGCCACAGGAGATGGGAGGGATTTTTAATGATTATTCCTCCTCTATGTTAATTGAGGAGAAATTTGTGGTTGCTCCAGAGATAAAGGGCGCAAGTGCCAATAACACTTGTATTACTAGAGAGGAGTTTTTTTCGGCCTTACAGTGCAGTAAAGTCAGGGCCTGACCAAGTATATCCACAGATCTTGGGAGAGGGTAGAGAATAAATACCAGAGGTCCTTACAGAGATATCTGTTTCATCATTCACCAGTGGTGAACTTCCTGAAGACTGGAAGGTAGCTAAAGTGGTTCCATTGTTTAATGGTAGCAGGTACAAGCCAGAGAACGACAAGCTGATCAGCCTAATTTCAATAGTGGGGAAGTTACTGGAAAGACTTATGCAGGACGGGATATACCAACATTTGAATAGACACAGTCTGCTTAGGAGGAGTCAGCATGGCTTTGTACATTGTAGCCATTTTTCACAAATCTTCCACGGTCCTTTTTTTGCAAAAGTAGCCAAAAAAGTAGATCAGGGTAGAGCAGAGAATATTATCTGTTTGGACCTTAGGAAGGCCTTTGAGGAGGTCCCACATGGCAGTCTGAATGGGAAAGTTTGGTCTCAGGAATCCAGGCGTTATGTGGGTTCAAAATTGGCTTGGAGGCAGGAAGGAGAGGGTGGTGGTTGTAGGCTGTCTTTCAAAATGGAAGCCAGTGACTAGTGACGTGCCACAGGTGACCGTGTTAGAACCCTTGTCATTCGCTATTTACGTAAATGATTTTGATGTGAATGCATACGTCTTGATTAATAATTTTGTGGATGACAAAAAAATTAGGAGCTATTGTTGACAGGGTGAAGAAGGTTATTGTAGATTACAAGGAGATCCTAATCGGTTAAGAAACTGAGTGAAGAGTGGAAAATAGATTTCAATACAGATGCACTTTGCAAAGTCAAATGCAGTGTAGAACCTACACTATGAAAAGTAGGTCTCTGGGGAGTCCGATGGAATAGAAGGATTGCAAGTAGATGGCTCCCTGAAAATGGAGCCACAGGTGGACAGTGTGGTGAAGAAAGCTTTTTGCATGCTGGCGTTCATTAGTCAGGACATTGAGTATAGAAATTGGAATATGATGTGGCAATTGTACAAGATATTAGTGAGACCTTATCTGGAGTACTGTGCTCAGTTTTGGTTACCCTGTTGTAAGAAAGCCATCATTATGCTCAAAAGCAGGTATACAAGAATACTGCAAACTCAAGGATCTGGGTTATCGGAAGAGGATGAGCAGGCTAGGAGACTATGGGTGACCTTACGGAGATGTATAAAATGATGAGGTGCATAGAGGGTGTCAATGCACCAGTCTTTTTTAAGTAAAGGGAATCATAAACTGAAGGGCGTAGGTTTAAAGTGAGACAAGAAAGATTTAAAAGCCACTTGAGAGGCCACTTCATCACACAGAGGGTGATATTTGTGTGGAATGAACTGCCAGAAGAAGTGGTTGAGACAGGTATAATTACAACATTTAATAGACTCCTGGACATGGACATGGTTAGGAAAGGTTAAGAGGGAAATAGGTTAAACACAATCAGATGGCACAAGTTTAGCCAAGATTGCATTGATTGACACTGTGTTGCACTGAATGGACTGCTTTGATGCAATATAACTTGATTAGTCTATCTTCACCGCCCTGTGTAACTGAGATGCCACTTTCAGTAAACTATGTACTTGTGTGTACTCGTGTGTGTGTGTGTGTGTGTGTGTGTGTGTGTGAGTGTGAATGAGTAAATGTGTGTGTCGGAGTATGAATGGATATGTGTATGAGTGGGTAAGTGTGTGTGTGTGTGTGTGTGTGTGTGTGTGTGTGTGTGTACGCACGTGCGTTTGTTGTTGAGATACTTGAACAGAACTGTGAAAATGCTATCCACATCTTGTTCTTGTTATTCTGCATTCCTGAGGGATTGCATTAACTCTCAATACTGGAAATTATGTTGCAGTAAATAAAAATAGACTCAGGGTTTGAACATTCATCGGTGAATTTGTCCAGAAAGTTTGCTTTATATAGAAACATTGAAAATAGGAGCAGGAGTGGCCATTCATCCCTTTGAGCCCTGCTACACCATCCAGTCCCCGTACCTTCTCCCTCCTGACATCTCCTGAGCCCTTTAGTCTCAAGAAAAATCTTAACCCCTTCTTGACTGTATTCAATAACTTGAACTCAGCTGCTTTCAATGGTGTAGAGTTCATTGTTCTCTGAGGCAAGAAGCTTCTCTTCTCTCCAAGTTCTGAATGACTTATCCCTTATCATAAGACTTTGCCCATGACCTTGGACTCCACAAGCATTGGGAAACATCAGGAGCTTCCACAGTATTGCTCCTACTCTACTAAATTCCAGTGAGTATAAACCTCATTTACCTGAACTCTTCTAAGCATCATTCCTGCCATCCCAGCCCTCAGTCTGAACTACACCCCGCACCCCCCCGCCACAGCCAGAACAACCTTCCTCAGATAAGGAGACCGCGATTGCACACAGTACTCAATGTGCGGTGCCACATTGCTTCTGGTACAATTACAAGACACCCCTGCTCCTGTACTAAAATACTCTCATTGTGAAGGCCAGCATGCCATTTGCCTTCTTAATCACCCATTTCAACTGCTTGCTGACCTTCGGTGACTGGTTTGCAAGAACATCCAGATCTTGTTGCACCTCCCCTTTCTCAATGTATTGTCATTCAGATAATACTTTGCCTTCCTGTTATTGCCACCAAAGTAGACCACCTCATATTTAACCAGCCATGTATGTGTCCAATCCTACAAACTATCCAAATCAAACTGCTGTCTGTCACCTTCCCATGCAGTTTTGTGCCTGCAAACTTGGAAGTACTACTTTTAATCCCCTCTTCTGAATCATTAATATATATTGTGACACAAACAAGAGAGGATCTGCAGTTGCTGGAAATCAAAGTAATACACTCAAAATGCTGGAGGATCTCATCAGACCAGGCATCATCTGTGGAAATGAGTAAACAGGCAACGTTTCGAGCCAAAACACTTCATCAGGACTTGAAAAAAGAGATGGGAAGAAGGTGGGATGAAGGGGAGGAAGAAGTACCACGTAGACGATTGGCGAAACCAGGAGAGGGGGAGGGGTGAAGTAAAGAGCAGGGAGGTCATTTGGTGAAAGAGATGAAGGGCTGGAGAAGGGGGAATCTGAAAGGAGAGAAGGCCATGAAAGAAAGAGAAGGGGAGGAGAACCAGAGGGAGGTAAGGAGACAGGGTGAGAGAAGGGAACAGGAATGGGGAATGGTGAAAGGTCAGGGAGGGGGGAGACAATTACTGGAACTGGTCCCCGCCTGTGATACCCCAGCAATCAGCACCTGTTCTTAGAATTAGACATGTTCATTCCTACTCTTTGTCTCCTATCAGTTCTCTGTTGGCATAATAACTGCAATCATAAAGGCTGCACTTTGGTGCTATCTCTCACTGAAGACCTACGCAAAGCTCTGTGAAAGTTCAGACAAATCTCCCCTCATATTCTGCTAGTTAACTCCTCCAAAAAAATGCCAGTATATTTGTCAGGTATGGTTCCCTATTTTGTAAAGGCACAAGGCACCCACATCATTTACAAACGACTCCAACATTTGCATACTCCTTCTGTCAGTTAACCATCTACCCATCTATTTTCCCTCTGTCTCTTAAATAGTGGTGTTACATTAGCCACCCTCTAATCCACTGGAACTGTTCCAGAGTCTAAATATCACTGTAAAATGGTCAGCAAAGTATCCACTAATTACAAGACCACTCCATCTGGTATCTCAGGGCGCAAACTGTTGGCATGGGGAGTTCCAGTCTTCAATCCCCTCTGCTTCCCTCATACCATTCCCTACTATCACAGATTTCCTTCATTTCCTGCTCCTCATTAGACCCCAAGTTCTTTGCATCCTGCTTTGTGTTGTTATATTGTGCTGAGTAACTTCACTGTCCACTCCCTTCCACACTCGGACTCTTCCTACTGACCACCTCTCACTGTTCTCCAGTTTGGTGATTGATTTGATCCACCATGTCTGCCATCTCCCTTTTGAGACACACGAGGTTATAGGTGCTGGAATCTGAGGCAACAAGCAACCTGTTCTGATACAGGGTTTCTGCCCAAAGTGGCGCCAATTCTTTCTCCCCCACAGATGCTGCCAGACCTGCCGGTTTCCTCCTGCAGACTGTTTGCTCATTTCAGATTTGAGGCTTTCTATCCTTTGAGTGTTTCCATTCTCCCTGAATCTGAGTATTAACTCCAAATGTCCCCTTATTACATTACTCATCCAGTTAGCACTTGAAATTCTTAAATAGACATGAAGGAAAATCAGAATCAGGTTTGTTATCACCAGCGTGTGTCATGAAATTTGTTAACTTTGAAGCAGTAGAACAATGCAATACATGATAATATAGAAAAAACCTGAATTACATAAAGGAGTAGGCCATTCGGCCCTTCGAGCCTGCACCGCCATTCAGTATGATCATGGCTGATCATCCAATTCAGAACCCTGTACCAGCCTCCCCCCATACCCCCGATCCCTTTAGCCACAAGGGCCATATCGAACTCTCTCTTAAATATAGCCAATGAACTGGCCTCAACTGTTTCCTGTGGCAGAGAATTCCACAGATTCACCACTTTCTGTGTGAAGAAGTTTTTCCTAATCTCGGTCCTAAAAGGCTTCCCCTTTATCCTCAAACTGTGACCCCTCGTTCTGGACTTCCCCAACATCGGGAACAATCTTCCTGCATCTAGCCTGTCCAATCCCTTTAGAACTTTATACGTCTCAATAAGATCCCCCCTCAATCTTCTAAATTCCAGAGAGTATAAGCCTAGTCGATCCAGTCTTTCATCATATGAAAGTCCTGCCACCCCAGGAATCAATCTGGACTCAATCTATGCATATTAAACTGTTAAATTAAATAAATAGTACAAAATCAGAAATAAAAATTGATGAGGTAGTGTTCATGGTTTCAGTGTCCATTCAGAAATCAGGTGGCAGAGGGGAAGAAGCTGTTTACTGAGTGTGTGTGTGCTCAGGATTCTGTATCTTCTTCCTGATGGTAACAACGAGAAGAGGGCATGTCCTGGTTGTGTCACAATGGGGGCATTGGTAATGGACCCAAATGCAAGACACAAACACTGAAGCACTAGGAACAGGACAAGGATGCAGGACCTGTGCTAGGACTTGGACAAGAAACAGGGAAACCGGACAAGGAACTATGAACTAGGAGCCTGGGCTTGAACCCCGAGCCAGAGACTGGACAAGGACCCAGAACCTGGGTCTTGCCTCGGGCTCAGACTCCAGAACTAGGCGAGGACAAGACGAGGCTACAGGACAGGACATGGCTTGGGTGAGGAACTCCTGGGTAGGGTGAGACACAAGGACAGGTAAAGGCACATGGACAGGACTCAGATAGGACTGGACTAGGCACAAACTGAATGAGGGAATTAAGGAGCACGGAGCCTTGGACTAGAAGAGACAGGAGCATGAAACACAGAGCCGGGCCACCTCCTTGGGAACAGGACGTAGGGCCGGGACTCATACACAGAACACCGAACATGAAGAGACGGATCCCAACACAAGGTAGTGGCAAACAGCCAGACCCACCTAGTGAAGGCGAGGACACAGAGACAGTTTCCAACACTAGGTAGCGGCAAATGGCCAGACCTACCTAGCAAAGGCATGGACACAGAGAGACAATTCCTCACAACAAAAGACAGTTCCTTATCTTGACCTAACAAGGCTCCGGTCTTGCTCTGGCAGAAAACTTCAGTGATACAGGCGGGGTATCCAGGCTAGGTGAGCAGGCAGAGAGTCAAGCAAGGGGGGAAAGACAAGGAGGGGAACAGAGCAGACCAGCAGGGAATCCCTGGTTTGCAGAGGTATTTATGTCGCAGCCCCAAAATGAGAATCATGTGCCTACAACAGAAACTGGGGAAAACCAGAAACCCTGGAATAAGGAGCTATGGACTGGACCATGAACCAGAATATGGACTTCACGGACCGGACCATGACAGGTTGATAGAAGTCCTTAATGATGCCTTACTGAGGCACTGCTCTTGAAGATGTTTTGAAGATACTACAGAGGCTAGTACCCATGTTAGAGATGACTAATTTTACAACATTCTTCAATCATGAGCAGTTGTTCCCCTCCCCCATACCAGACAGTGATGCAGCCTGTCAGAATGCTCTCCACAGTATATCTGTAGAAGTTTTTGAGTGTTTTAGGTGACAAACCAAATCTCCTCAAACTCCTAATGAAATATGGCCACGTCATTCCTTCTTTATAGCTGCATCAATATTCTGTGACCAGCTTAAGTCGTCAGAGATATTGAAACCCAAGAACCTGAAATTGCTCACTCTCTCCACTTTTGATCCCTCTATGAGGATTGTTTTGGAAAATTACCCTATGATGGAAATAAACGTATTCATTTCAAATTAATCTTTGTGACCAGTGAAATTCAAGAGGGACCACTCTCAGCTAAAAATCCAGTTAGGCTCATGAAGAGATGTACAAATACAGGCCCTTTGGCCCATTGAGTCTGCACTGACCATCAACCTGCTTGTTAACAAACAGCAGAAAGTCTGCAGGTGCTGGAAATCAGAAGCAACACACACTGAGAATGCTCGAGGAATCCAGCAAGTCAGGCAGCATCTATGGAAAAGAGTAAATAAGTCCTAAGGAAAGGTTTTGGCCCAAAACGTCGACTGTTTCCTCCTTTCCATACATGCTGTCCGTCCTGCTGAGTTCCTCCAGCTTACTGTGTGAATTGCTTATTAATCCTACACATCATATTTTATGGAATGTTTTCCCACATTCCCATCATTCGCCCCAGATTCTACCTCCCACACACGAGGACGAATTTACAATGACCAATAACCTACCAACCCGGGAACCCTGAGCACCCGGGGGAAAACCCACGACAGCACGGAGAGAAGATGCAAACTTCACACCGACTGTCGGTATTGAACCTGAATGCCCGGCGCTGTCAGTCAGTGGTTCTACCCGCTGTACCGCCTCAGTTAGAAGAACTTGGCCAAAGACACCGCCTCACACAGACGCGGGCGTGCTGTGGCAGTCATGACAGAGATGCAACATCTGGGCTGAGACTGGAGACTTCAGTTCAGTTGCAGCGGGAGCGGGAACACCCCAGGCGCTCTCCCCTCCCCTTCCAGGGACTCGCCGAGAAGCAACCACTGACACTTGTTGCGTGATGCTTACAGGTGTGTGTGTGTGTGTGTGTGTGTGTGTGTGTGTGTGTGTGTGTGTGTGTGTGTGTGTGTGTGTGTGTGTGTGAGAGAGAGAGAGAGAGAGAGAATATGGATGGAGGAAGGAATGTGTGACCTGGCTTTGACCTTGTGTGGATATACATCTGTGCGGGAGCACACTTTACGGTGTTCGGATGAGATGTTTATGCGCCCGTGTTTTGGGGAGGTGGTTTCATTCAGTGGCCCCTTCCCCTGATATTAATCCTCCCGGTCAGACTCTCTGAGAGGCGTTGGTCCCTACTTGAGAAAGGAGGCCGATCTACGAAACGTCACAGGGCGCCAATACTTCCACTGCCCCCTTTAAAAGCGGTGCGTGGGGACTCCCCTCCTCAAACACACCCTGACACAGTGCCGGGAATGCACAGAAGTCAGGTCTCGGGGAAGCCGCCGCCGCCGCCGCCGCTACTGATGTCCGGTAAAGTTCTGGTCACCTGGCCACGCATCTTCCCATAGGAATTTTCCGCGGAGAACAATGGGCGCAGGGAGCGGCGAGCGAATCTCCTCCAACCCCGGCGGGCTACTGATGCTGAGGGACTAGGACGAAGGTGAGAGGCTGCCCCTGCGAGTTCTCTTTGGCACTCGGTGAACACCGTCCCTGTAACTGGCCGGCAAGTGTTAGAGCGCGGTGAAGTGCGAACCGTTTCATTCCACGTGGGAGTTGATTCAAAGGGTCGCGGGTAGTGGCTGGGGCGACGGAGAGACTGACGTTAAGTTTTGTGGAGGCGAGGATTAATTCGCGGAGTCTGGGAGTCGGGGTCAGATTAACTGGTGGTTTTGATGGAAAGTTCAGTATCCGTGTCCTTGGTACCGGTGTTCCGGGTTCTCGGTACCTCACCTGGGTCTGAACCGGTATGCTATGGAATAAGCTCCACAGCCCGGCGTTGATGTCGTGACAGCTGGAACTAACCGCCGGTCTGAGCCCTGATCATTTTGGCTCCGGTCGAAATACATCAGTTCAGTTTAAGAGTTTATGCTGTATCGTTCGCGGTAATATTAAATTAGCACGAGTTTACTGTAAACTGAGCACTCTGCACAGATCCGGATGGATGGATGGGTGGATGCGGGTGTGTGTCTCGTCTCGGGCAGCCATAACCGGGCTAACACAGCACCTGACCGCACAGGGTGGGGAATCCTGCGGACGGCGGGGGAATCTGGTCCTCAGCCGTGTTTTGCCGAATTTGTCTCACCTGTACCGGTGTCTAAGAAGGGACTGCGATGTTTAGGTGTGTGTGTGCGCCCGGTCAAGCTAGTACCCGGGGCACTGGGACCAAGGACTCGGATATTTAACGTTCACCTAAACCACAGTTAATTATTCAGACCCCGGCTCCAACATCTGACGCCGGGTCCCAAATTCCTAGATCATGCGATTCTTCTGATGCCATAAATTGATCTCAGGATCCGGATATTTATTAAATATTCCCGAAAACTCTCCTCAGTTGTCTACAATCTCCTGCACACGGGCCGGCGCTTAAAACCTCTATTCAATAGCTTTGATTAGGAAGATCAGTATTAACTGTGTATGTATTACGCGTGGATTGTCGAGTCACAGAATACAGCACAGAAACTGACCAGTTGTCCCGTCGCGTCCACGCCGACCTTTTTGCCTATCTGCTTCCTCGCATTGGAACCATATCCTGACATCCATATCCCATTAATACCTTTCTCTCAGATAGAGTGGGTGTGGAGAGGATGTTTCCTATAGTGCGGGAATCCCGGACCAGAAGGCACAGTCTCCGAATAGTGATGAGGAAAGCAACACACAACACACATCAAAGTTGCTGGTGAACGCAGCAGGCCAGGCAGCATCTCTAGGAAGAGGTACAGTCGACATCTCGGCCCGAAACGACGACTGTACCTCTTCCTAGAGATGCTGCCTGGCCTGCTGCGTTCACCAGCAACTTTGATGTGCGTTGCTTCAATTTCCAGCATCTGCAGAATTCCTCGTGCTTAAGTGATGAGGAAAACTTATTTTGCCAGAAGCTGGTGAATCGTTTGGATTCTTTACCACAGATGGCTGTGCAGACGGTTCATTGTGTATACAGTATTTAAAGCAGCGGCTGATAAGTTCTTGATCATGGGTTATGGGGAGAAGGCAGGCGAATGAGGTTGACAGCGAAAATAAGTCAACCATAATGGAAGAACGGAGCAGACTCGATGGGCTGAATAGCCTATCACTTGGTTTCAATAAGTACATTTAATGTCAGAGAAATGTATAGAATATACATCCTGAAATTCTTTTTCTTCGCAAACAGCCACAAAAAAAAGGAATGCCCCAAAGAATGAATGACAGTTAAATGGCCCTTCCCAATTCTGTTCTATGTCTAGTGGACATGGTCTTAAATGCTTAGTTTAGTCAAGAGTGTGTCTAAACGTCTCCATATCTGACTCCACCACCTCCATTGGCAGCGAGTTCCACGTATCAATCGCTCTTTTGGGTTAAAAACACTTTCCCCTCACATTCTCTTAAAGTTCCTTCCTCTCACACTAATTCCTGATTTTGACACTCACCCTGAGAAATATCTATATTTCCATTACATTTAGGATTAATTCCGTATTAAATACTTCTGATACAAAATGTTTATCTAGTTGCTAAAATGTCTGTCGAAACATGTACTAGGTAATTATATTAGCTCATTCTATCAATATATTTAGATTAGAATAAATAGGTGTTTCCAGAACGAGGGGCCACAGTTTGAGAATAGAGGGGAAGCCTTTTAGGACCGAGATTAGGAAAAACTACTTCACACAGAGAGTGGTGAATCTGTGGAATTCTCTGCCACAGGAAACAGTTGAGGCCAGTTCATTGGCTATATTTAAGAGGGAGTTAGATATGGCCCTTGTGGCTATGGGGGTCAGGGGGTATGGAGGGAAGGCTGGGGCGGGGTTCTGAGTTGGATGATCAGCCATGATCATAATAAATGGCGGTGCAGGCTCGAAGGGCCGAATGGCCTACTCCTGCACCTATTTTCTATGTTTCTATATCAGATCGAATTACATTAAGGCAGATTATAAAGTCATTTATTTAATACTGTATTTTTATTTGAATCCGTACACCGGTATCCTCTGTATTTGGTTGTGGTTTATTTTTATCCCAATATCTTCCGTCTCTCCTCTCTCGGGTCCCTTTCTCCGGCGCCGGCCCAGTCGCTGCCTCCGAACGGGAGCCTCAACGCACCGCGATGGTTTGCCAGGGAGGCAATACCTGGGGGGGGCGGGGGGGGGGGGTGGTCGGTGAACAACCTCAAACACCGTAACATGATCATCCGGAATTATCTTTACCAGCCGATACAATCATACCTGACTCCAAAGAGCGATGGTTGCAAATAGGAAACTGGAGGACGAGGAATTATTTCCCCGAGAGTGTGAGAAATGGTCAGGGCGCGATTTGAATTTTACTCTGTGCTGGGCACATTTACTCAGTGCAGGGGCCAAGGAGGAAGAGAGACTTCCTGAATGAGTTTAGGGTAACAATTGTCAAAGGTTTAAAGGCATATAAAAGGCTCATTAACTGTTCGTTGACCGTGTGCGACTTGTTTTGTCAGAACAATGTCAAGTATCACAAAGTCACAAACACGCGCAGCGCATTTTCGTGCGTAATTTATATTGAATCATAGAATACTACAGCATAGAAACAGGATCTTCGGCCCATCTAGTCCGTGCAGGGCATTAATCTGCTTAGACTCATCGATCTGCCCTCTATACCCCTTCCATCCAGGTACTTATCCAATTTTCTCTTAAATGTTAAAATCGACCCCACATCCACCACTTCCGCTGGCAGTTCTTTCCACACTCTCACCACCCCGAGTGAAGAAGTTCCCTTAAACATTTCACCTTTCACACTTAACCCCTGACCTCTAGTTGTGTCTCACCCAACCTCTGTTAAAACCCTACTTGCATTTACCCTATCTACCCCCTCATAATGTTCTCTATCTCTATCCAATTTCCCCTCAGTCTTTTACATTCTAGGGAATAGTAGTAGGCAGCCGTCGATCCCAGGAGATCATGGGTTTGCGCATCTGGTGGACTGTATCCTCTCCAGGGCGCAAGCCTGGGTGGGAAGGTTTGAAGAACCAGCTGTTGCCCATGCAGCAGGTTCCCCCTCTCCAAGTCACTGATGTAGTCCAAGGGAAGGGCAAGCAACGATACAGCTTGGCACCAGTGTTGTCACAGAGGTTGCCAGAGTGAAGTTGTAAACAGTATCAAACTGCCTTAAGGACCCTGGCTCCGGATTTCTTCCTCTGGGTTTACTCCCGAAGCCTTTCCCATGGGTGGGTATGGCCGCAAGGCAGTGCAAGTTGAAAATCAGAGTTTTCTTTCTCCTAGGCGGGCTGCCGTCCAAGGCTGACGAGCCCCACCTGCCCGATCTAGGGAATAAAGTACTAACTTATTCAATCTTTCAGTAAAACTCAGGCTCTCAAGTCTCAGCAACATCCTTGTAAATTCTCTCTGCACTCGTACAATCTTACTTACATCTTTCCTGTAGGTAGGTGACCAAACCTAGACACAATAGTCCAAATTAGGCCTCACCAATGTCTTATACAATTTTAATATATCATCTAATCTCCTGTGCTCAAATCATTGATTTATGAAAACGATTATGTCAACAGCTTTAAGGACCCTATCTACCTGTGACGCCACTTCCAAAGAATTATGGATCTGTATTCACTCTACCACACTCCTCAGTGCCCTACCGCTCACTGTGTAAGACCTACCCTGGTTGGTCCTCCCAAAGTGCAACACCTCAAACTTGCCTACATTAAATTTCATAGCCCATTCTTCAGCCTGCTGTTCCAGCCGGTCCGGATCCTGCTGCAAGCTTTCCTCGCTGCCCACTAAACCCCCAGTCTTGCTGCTCTGCACAAAATTGTTGATCCAGTTAATCACATTATCATCCAGATTATTGATACAGATGACGACACCCAGCACCCAGAACCGATCTCTACGGCACTCCACTAGTTACAGACCTCCAGTCAGAGAGGCAGCCATCGACCACCACTCTCTGGCTTCTCCTGCGAAGCCAATCTCTGATCAAATTTACTAGCTCATCTTGAATGCCGAGTGATTGAGGTTCCATGACCAATCTCCCATGCGGGACCTTGTCAAAAGCCTTGCTAAAGTCCATGTAGACAACAACTGCTGCTTTGCCTTCATCAACTTTCCTGGTAACTTTACCACTGCCGTCTACACCCCCCCCCCCCAACCAATCTCTACAAGGATCTCTCCCTCCATAAATCTCTAGTCCATCCATCATTCTCCACTAATCTCCCTGCCGGCATTTATCACTGCAAGCGGCGGAAGTGCTACATCTGCCCATTTTCCTCATCCCTCATCTCCATTAAGGGCCCCCCTCAAACAGTCCTTCCAGATGAGGTAAGACTTCACCTGCAAATCTGTTGGGGTCATCTATTGTATCCAGTTCTCCCTGATGCGGTCTCCTCTACACTGGTGAGACCCATCGTAGACTGGAAGACCACGTCAACCACCTTTGCTGCATCCACTAAAAAAGCAGGCTTTCCCAGTGGTCAACCATTTTAGTTACGATACCCATTCCCATTCTGACATGTCAGTCCATAGCCTCCTCTTCTGCCATGGTGAGGCCTCTGTGAGGTTGGAGGAGCAACACCTTATATTCTGTTTGGGTAGCCTCCAACCTGATGGCATAAACTACAATTTCTCCAACTTCCATAAAGTTTCCCCTTCCCTCTTCTTCATTTCCCCGCCTTCTTGCTTCTCCTCACCCACCTATCACCCTCTTCCCCCGCCCCATGCCCCTCCTCATTCCCTTTCTCCCATGGCCCACTCTCCTCTCCTATCAGATTCCTTCTTCTTCAGCCCTTAACTTTTTCTACCTATCAGCTTCCATCTTCTTACTTCATCCCCTTCCTGTCACCCGTTGCAGATATGGCTGAAGTGCGGAGTGAGAGACACTGAAGCGGGTCGATATTTCACAGACTTAACGCTAGGCCAAACAGGGCCATTGACTAAAACGCTCAAATGGAAAATGAAGCCGACACTGTTGCTGAAAAGAACTGAAAATAAGACAAATACTGCTAGTCTTCAGAGCCAGTTAACTCGACAGCCCAATTTCTCAGGCAAGGCGGAATGCAGATAACCAAGTGTAGCTATGTCCGAGTCTCGACAAATACTACGACGGAATGAATGGAGTTAAATACTATCACAATGAAGTAATAATTAGCTGACACATGCCTATTCACGAGCGCAATTGCAGAATCTGCTGTGCTGCCGAATTGGTGGCTGTGACAGGGCTCCCTCTCTAGGCGCAGCCCCTGAGGCGCCACAGAATTGTGTCTGCTGGAAGTCCCGAATGAGGGACTTGTCCAAGATGTCCTCCAGTGATGCCGATGAATAAGTGCCATGGTGTGCACTGCCAATATCGGAGACAAGGACTTCCATGTAGAGACAGAAACAAGACATTAGACAGAGGTAGCTCGACCAAGTGACACCGTGAGACAAACCATTCTCAAAATGAGGACCCTCAGATTGGAGCTAATCCGGTATCTGCTTCAACAATAAAACTAACAGAATCCGAACATCAAAATAAACTTAAATAGAAAGCACCAGGAAACCACATTGCAAAGAGCGAGTCGCTCGAGAAAACCACAAGAAACTCTAAAAACATTACTAACTGGTAAGCAACAATTAACCAATTCAGGTGATCTAAAAACCTCAGAGCCAAATGCTTTCTGATGCCCTGCACAGGCCTGAAGAAGTCACAACAGGACCTCCCTCCCTATAGCTGGCACTTGAAGGCCCTGGAAGACCTGAAAACTCGAGAGACCTGGGGAACTTGAGAAGGAGGCATGGGGAACTCGAGGCAGGGAGACTTGGGGATCCAGAGAGACTGAGACCTGGGAACCCCAACAGACTGAGATCAAGAAACCTCAGGTGGGGCTGAGAGGGAGGCATGGGAGTCCTCAAGATGGGGAGGACTTTGAAAAACCCTAAACACGTTGAATAAGTCTTGGAAACAATCGGAACAATAAAAACCTTGGGAACATAGAGAAAAGTCATTGAGCGAGATTTGAAAAGCTTCCTTCTCTAGGTTTCAAGTTTCATGTTTTCAATGTTTCCCAGTGTTTTATCTTTCACAAATTTTTTTCAGAGACAATTAGGATATACTCAGTTTTACAGATCAAGACAGCATAGACAGGTTCCTTTCATTGCAAAACTAGCTGGTTCTCTGTAGACCTGTTTAATTTGTTAAATGGAAGTTCAATGTCCCCAGTCTGTACCATGACTTTCAGCAAGAGGTTAAGATACTCTTGATAGGGTTACTTCACCTGTGTATTTGCACACTCCAGCCAGGGATCAGCTTTTAGAGAAGGGTTCTTCCAGAATTTACACTACTGACTTGAATGGTGATTTGTTGAATCAATTGGTAAGCTTGCTTGAAGCGCTCCTTTGTTATGCAGACCTGAGTCACGGGACCACAAAGCTGGGAACCTGGGTACTTGTGACGTGAAAGCTTGGTATGGATACCGGAGAGACTCAACGTAGACTAGAGAAGCTGTATATGTAGAGTCAGGACATGCACTCAGAAACAAGGCACTCTCTCCTCAAGCCACCGATATCAATCCATCACTGTTCAAACTTTGCTGGGTCCATTACTTGGCAAGGTCATTCTGTCATGATGGAGACCGAAACAAGAGTTTATACATAGGAATTCCAACGGAACATTGTTGTCTCAACGAAACACTCGGACCAATGAATCTCATGGCCGAGGTCAGCTGCTCTCTCTCTCTGCTGGGTCCATCTTTGTGTTTTGGTTCGAGACTTGCTGTCACTCGATGCGGATACGGCCCAAGTACGGAGTGAGAAACCCTGAAGCAGGTCGATAGTTCACAGACTTTAATGCGGACAGTGTTAAAGGGAAAAAGAAAACAAAATAGGGCCGTTGACTAAAACACTCAAATGGAAAATGAAGCCCACACTGCGGCTGAAAAGAACAACTAACGATAAAACGAATACCCTTAGTCTTCAGAGTTAGTTGACTCAGCATTCCAATATCTCAGGCAAGGCTGAATGCAGATAACGAAGCGTAGCTACGTCCAGGTCTCGACAAATACTATGACGGAACGAATGGAGTTAAGTACTATCACAATGAAGTAATAGCAACACACATAAAAGTTGCTGGTGAACGCAGCAGGCCAAGCAGCATCTGTAGGAAGAGGTACAGTCGACGTTTTGGGCCTAGACCCTTCGTCAGGACTAACTGTAAGAAGAGATAGTAAGAGATTTGAAAGGGGGAGGGGGAGATCCAAAATGATAGGAGAAGACAGGAGGGGGAGGGATGGAGCTAAGAGCTGGAAAGTTGATTGGCAAAAGGGATATGAGAGGATCATGGAACAGGAGGCCTAGGGAGAAAGAAAGGGGGAGGGGGGAAGCCCAGAGGATGGGCAAGGAGTTATAGTGAGAGGGAAAGAGGGAGAAAAAGGAGAGAGAGAAATATATATATATATATATAATAATAAAAGATAAATAAATAATGGATGGGGTATGAAGGGGAGGAGGGGCATTAACGGAAGTTAGAGAAGTCAGTGTTCATGCCATCAGGTTGGAGGCTACCCAGACAGAATATAAGGCGTTGTTCCTCCAACCTGAGTGTGGCTTCATCTTGACACTAAAGGAGGCCGTGGATAGACATATCAGAATGGGAATAGGACGTGGAATTAAAATGTGTGGCCACTGGGAGATCCTGCTTTCTCTGGCGGTCAGAGCGTAGATGTTCAGCGAAACAATCTCCAAGCCTGCATCGGGTCTCGCCAATATATAGAAGGCCACATCGGGAGCACCGAACGCAGTATATCACCCCAGCCGACTCACAGGTGAATTGTCGCCTCACCTGGAAGGTCCGTCTGGGGCCCTGTATGGTGGTGAGGGAGGAAGAGTCGGCTGGGGTGATATACTGCGTCCGGTCCTCCCACTGCGGCTTTCTATATATTGGCGAGACCCGACTACTTTACCTGTGACTCAGCTGGGGTGATATATCAAAGAAATATTTCAAAGTTCAAAGTAAAATTATTATCAAAGTACATATATGTCACTCTATACAACCCTACAATTCATTTTCATGTGGGCATACTCAATAAATCCATACTAGAATAATAACCATAACAGAATCAATGAAAGACTTGGGCATTCAACCAGTGTACAGAAGACAACAAACTGTGCAAATACAAAAGCAAATTATTATTAATAATAAATAAATGAATAAATAAATAAATAAGTGATAAATACTACTGTTCATCATTGGCGGACTTCATGAAGTCTGGAAGGTAGCTAAAGTGGCTCCATTGTTTAAGTGTAGATGCCTGAACTGAGTTCATGGCTGCATTTTGTGTATGTTCCGGCATCTACAGAATCTCTTGTTTTCCTTGATAAAAACCTACTGGTGTGACGATGGATCATGTGTCTAGAATGTGGTAATCAGCTTGACTAACGCTTACTAGTAAAGTGATCTACCATGTGACAAGGAAGTTTTTGATGCTATGTATAAATGAAGGAGATTTCCATTGAGTGGACTTTTCCTTCAGATGAAGGTAATGAGTGGTGGCAATGGTCTGTCGGCAAGGGTCACCAACAAGAAGAGATAAGCAAACAGTATTTTTTTTCTCTTGAGAACTATCTGTATCTGGAATAACTGATGTAGACTTAACCTTCAAATACTTTCTGAGTGGTGTCAACAGCTATTGAAAATTCTTGTGTCCTATCACCAGGACTTCCTGACTGTACATGTATGTTACCTGACAAAAGCTATACTTTGGAAATAATTAATACTTTTTAATTGCCTTCTGTTGGTTTTTAAGTTTCCCAATCCACTATCTTTCTACTAATATTTGCTAAATTATATGCCCTCTCTTTTGATTTTATGCTGTCTTTGACTTCCCTTGTCACCCAGGGATGTGCCATCCTCCTTTTAGGATATTACTTCATCTTTGGGATGTATCTATCCTGCACCTTCCAAATTGCTTCCAGAAACTCCAGCCTTTGCTGTTCTGCTGTCATCCCTGCTAGTGTCCCCTTCCAAGCAATTTTGGCTAGCTCCTCTCTCAGAACTCTGTAATTCCCTTTACTCCACTGTAATACTAAAATCGAGGCGAGAAGACTGCAACTAATGGGGCACTGTCTGCGCCACCCTGAGCTACCTGCCAGCCTAGTCATCATATGGGAGCCCAAGCATGGGAGAATGAACCCTGGACGCCCTTCCAAGACTATGGTCAACATGTTCCTAGAAGATAGCGGCGCGGCTAATGAAGATGAATTGAACACACTGATGAGGGAGAGGGAGAAGTGGAGAGTCCGTCATCGTGCCCGACGCGGGAGGCCTGAGTTGATGTTGATGTAGTAGTAGTAGTAGTAGCCACTGTAATACTGACACGCCTAACTTTAGTTTCTCCCTCTCAAACTGCAGGATGAATTCTATCATATTATGATCACTGTCTCCTAAGGGTTCCTTTACCTTAAGCTCCCTAGTCAAGTCTGGTTTAACAATAGTTTATGAAGTAATGTCACACAATCCCAAATCTATTTCTCACCCTGATAACAATTTCTGGTTTTGAGTTCACAGACATATTTGTGCTATTAAGTTGATATGTATCTGTTAATTTCATAGGTTTGGGTCACTAAATGTGCCAAGCAAAATGAAAACAGAAGAAACCTCCATGTGTTTGAAGCACACTGCACCTACTTTGGATTCTGGTTAGTACTTGATCACAGTGCTGGGAATCCTCTCTTTAACATCCACCTTTACACCCGTGGCAGTAACACTACAGACAAGATGTTACATGTGCAGTATAGGATGGAGGAGGTGCCCTTATGGGTTAAGAGGGTTAGCAACTTTCTGCAGTGTATCAAAGCCGACACCGAACTTCTTTAAAGGCCATTGAGGGCTGATCGATTACATTGAGGGAGGCAGACAGCCCTCACATCTCTCATTGTCTCACAGGTCTGGGAATGAGGATGAGAGGTTCTTGAGGAGCTGGAGCCATAACTCTGTTTTAATTATGAATGAGCTTTGATAAAGTTATTTCATGTGTCACTGTTTTGATAAGTATTCATGAATCAGGGATCCTGTTTAGATGATGGAGGGAATGGACGCTTAAGGTGGTGAATGGGGGCAGCAGCAAACCAGAGGGCAGGAATGCAAAGTTATTCTGCAAACTTACTTTTGGATGTCGTTGTTCAGGCTCGGAGAAGAAACCAGGGCAGACTTGTGCGGGCTGCAACATTACCATCACCGACCGCTTCCTCCTGCGAACCAACGAAGCATCCTGGCACGAGGGATGTTTGAAATGCACAGTATGTCTGCGGCCACTCACCGGTACCTGCTACTGGCGCAACAAGATGCTGTACTGCAAACACGACTATGAAAAGTAAGGACTGACGGTCGTTCATTCACTTACTATGTTGCAATGCAGTCATCCAGATTGCTGAGTTCTGAACATTATTTCACAGCTTGATCTGATTTAAATCTTGCAATGTTCTTGAGGGAATTTCCTTGATTTTGATTAGTCCTAGAGTTCAGTAACCCACTGATTGCTCTGGGATTGTAAGGTATGATTGGAAAAGAATTGCTGAGGTCATGACGATTTCGTGATTATTCTCAGATTGGAACAGAATGTTGATAGTTCTGTGATTACGAAAGTTTGAATCCTGTGTGAATGTGAGGGGTACTGATTAATAGCTTTGACTGCAGCATTTATCGTATCACAATTGTGATTAATTATTGAGTATCCAAGGATTGTACTGAATTGAGATCGAGAAATTATCCAGGACTGAAATTTGTTGCATTCTCTGGGATTGTGAAGAATTGTTGGCTATCTCTGAATGTGATGAATTGAAGCTGATGATGCATTAAGAATGCGGTTCCCAAACTGGAGTCCACAGACCCATCAGTTAATGGTAGGGGTCCATGGCATAAAAAGGGTTGGGAACTCTTGCTTTAAGGAATTGATGATTCCTGCAGGAGTAAATGACTGAATGATTAATTACCTTGAAGCTTTAATGAATATTAGCTTTAACTGGTGAAGACTTGTTCATCACTTTTTAATTTTTCAATGGATGCTGCGACTGGGAAACTGATGAAATTCTAGGATTTCAAGGATTGGTTTATTATTCTGAGACTCTGTTTTTGATTCATCAAGTGTACATTGTGATGAACTAATTGTGGGGTTATCACTGCTCATTGAATTTTCTGAAATTTTAATGGTTTATTAGTTCTCTGATGATTATGTACCCTTATGGAATTTTAATGTTTTGTTAAATGCTTAAGATTTTCACATTGAATTGATCTGGGATTTTGATGCACTTTTGATTACTTCAGAATCAGCTATTTGATCTAGATATTGGTAAAATAGTTATATTTCTAGAAGTGATGTTTGATATTTCTGAGAATATTACAGATGAGATTTATTCTGGATCTGTTCTATTTCAGTATTTATTGCAAAAATGCCCTTTCATTTGTAACCCTTGGACTGTTGTGAAATATTATCCCAAGATTTTGATCAGTCAATGATTTTGTAGGCTTATTTCATTGCAATCCTGTAATCAATAAAACAATCAATCAGCAATTTATTGACATCCCATATAATTATCCAGGATTACAATGAACTGCTAGTCATTCTGGGAAAAATATAGATCATGGTTAATTAATTATTCAGCAATCTGATGAACTGATTATCACAATTATTCTGTGATTAAGATAAATTATATTCTGGATTCATTGCCACCTCACTTTGATTATAAAAATGTTTTGATTATTTAAGGATTGATAAGAATTGTTGCTTATTCTGGTCCAGCATTGCCTTCTAATGATACTATAGTACTGAACTATATATTCTTTGTTCTTTATTTAGAATAGATTATTTCTCTGGAATGGTGATCAACTGTTAAACATTCTGAGACTGCAATAATTTTTTTATTCTAGACTTTGAACATTTAGATTGTTTTCCAAGAATGTGGTGGAGTTTTGCTTCCTCTGGGATTGTGAGCATTTTACATTGAAAGTTTAGGGATTGTTAAATAAATTGCCTTTAGTAACACTGGATTGTTGATTTGATGTATCGGTTATTATTCTGAAATGCTAATGATGGTGTATTTAATCAATTATGAAGGATTTTGTAAAAATGTTTCACAAAATGCTTGCTGATTATCCTGCTATTGAAAAGACCAACAGATTAACTTGATAACATCATTATACTGGCATTTGCTAAAACTTAAAAGATTCCAGATTTATTCATTGATTGTGGTGAATTGCTGATTATACAACCATTTTAAAGCTGATTAAAATATTTCATTTGCAGTGGTCTGACGCTCATTCGGATATAAGTTATTGGTGACTCCAACATTTTTAGGGACTTTTGATTATGAGTTGGTATGAATTGTCTATTCTGGCATCTAGAATGTTTTTGACTAGACTTTGATTATGACGATTTGCTGATAATTCAGAGATTCCGTTGCACCAATTGTGCAGGGATTGGTCTGCGCTAATCTATTCAGAGATTAGTCTGATAATTCCAGAGTTTTGAAGGTACTATATTATTTTAGAATAGAGATGATTTGTTGTTCATGATCAATTGACAATTATTCTGATATTTTGTAAACTGTTCTCAGTTTGGGATGTTTCACGGAACATTATTCGATTGTTGCAAAACATAGCCGGTTTTTTCTGATATTGTGGTCGTGTTATTTCTCATTTTTGTCGGTAGGTCGATCTTTCCTCTGATGAGGATGCTGGAACTGTTGTACTCCACATGTGGTCATAAACCCTATCAAAGGCAATAGAACTTCCTTTCTCTTATGTCTCAACCCACTGCAACAAAGGCTATCCACAATTCCCTTGAATACTCTGCATCTTGGCTTCCATGGTACAAAGACAGAAGTGTCCCTCTGGAAACCATCACGTGTGTACCCTCACCAAAAAGGCACAATCTTCCAGAAAACATTAAAAAATGTAGAATTAGGCCCTTTGATTCACCCCTGCCACTCAATAGGATAAGAGCCGACTCCCCACTCCCCTTGACAGCTTACATGTTTGGGGATCCATCTAGCTCTTTTCCCTTTCCTCCTGCCAAGTTGGATTATTTCAGATCCCTGTTTTTACTTCATCTGCCATCTTCTTGTTCAAACACTTAAGTGATTCATAGCTCTGTGTGCCTGGGTCTCTCTCACACTTGACACTGATAAAGTTGGATACTCTGAACTCAGCCATATTTATTGATGTAAGCCCTCAGCATCTGAGATCCTAGCACACGTATCTTCCCACTGTTTCTCATGATAACTTGCCATCCCAAAACCCACTCATTCCAATTCACTGCCTTCTGCCCATTAAACAGTGAATAAAAGACTAGGGTGGAGAGCAGTCATTTAAACTGGAGGGTAAGGTTTCCCTGGAATTCTGAACCCCAGGGGATTGTGGAGACTGGATTGTTGGAAAAGAGAAAGTAGATAATGATTAGGGAATGGAGGGCAATGGTGAACTGAAGATAACTGAGGCTTAGGGAAGGTGAGTCATGACCATATTAAATGGTGGTGCAGGCTTGAGGAACCAAGTAGCCTACTCCCACTCCTATTTTCTTGTGTTCAGTCCTCAACCATTCATTGGATTGATGACATATTCCTTTTATGAAATAATAATTCCTTATGTGTCACAATAGCTTTGTAAAATCCAAATATAGGAGATCCATTACATCCCCTATATCTACCCTCCTCTTAAACCCTAGAAACTTTCAAAGATTTTTCAGTTACAAGTTTCATTTCAGAAATCCACAATAGATCATGTTTTGATCGTACAAGTATCCTGTTAGCTCATCTTTGTCCCTTTCTTCTGATGTTATGCTCAATGTCGTAATGATTGGCTTGTGGCTATAAGATCTCTTGGCCTTCTGATGGCCTGGTGGCTATTTCAGTGTTATTACTGTATATTTCGATATTCTGATATTGAGCTTCTGCCTTATGCCAGGTTAGAAGAAAGTGGTTCCACTTAACTTTCGAGTTCTCAGCCATGTATTCTTCTGCCAGACATTGAACCATGTAATGTCTCATCCAGTAGTTCTGTTCTTGTTGACCATGCTGCTTATGAAGGAAGTAACTGGGTGGCAACCTGGGCCTAGAAGTTTGAGGCTGCAGAACCATTCTCTGAAGCCCATGAGGTTAGCACAGATTGAGCACAAACATACCCCCTTGCTTCCTTGGAGAATCTGCAATTCACCTACATTTCTGTAAGTATCTATAAGCCATTAGTTAAAATTATTCAATTCATTTAGTTCAAGGTAAAGTGAACATATCTGTCAGCCCTCAGAGATGTTAGAACCCCATTACCTGCCACTGTTTCTTGTGCCAAGACTCAAAGGTGAGGCGGGCAGGTGAGTGTTGTAGGTGTCAAGTGTTCCCTGATTAGAGGAAGCTGCTGTCACTCACAGGACTTCCCATCATTTCCTCCAATAGAGAGCCAGACCTAATGGAGGCAGGCACAGATAGGGAGAGTGTGCCAAGAAGCTGGATGGCTGTTGGGAAATACGTCGTAATTGGTGTCTGGATTTAAGAGACTATTATGGACACAAACATGGAGAAATCCTGTAAGAGTAATACTGCCATCTTTGATGGGATTGCCTGCAGTTTGGGCACAAGTTCAAAGAAAGCTCTCTCCTGCCAAGTAACAAAAAGAATTGTTCCCCAGGTATCAATGTAATCTGGTGCAGAATATATTGACAATGAATCCACGAACACTACCTCACTATTTTTCTTTTGCTCTCATTTTGTATTGCTTACATATTTTATATACAGTATATGTATCTTGTTGTAACTTATAGTTTAAAAAATTATTACCTACTGCTGCAGCAAAACAAATTTCATGACATAGGCCAGTGAAATTAAATTTGATTCTGATTCTGAATAAGTGTTGCTCGGATATGAAAAGCAGGATCTGGAGGCGTGGACTGCAGTCTGAGAAGAATTTACTAACTGAAAGGTAAGTCCTGAGACCTGGCCCACAAGATGACCAATTCTTGCCCTTCGGAGCATAAGCCTCCCAACTAGATCATTTTACCATATGTAAATATGTTATGTCATTGCTGAAGAACAATGGAGTTGCAGTAATGTTGCCAACTTTTCTCTGTGGGCAAGCAGGGCAATTGTAGTCTCTGCTCACAACCTTCGCCAAGACCATCCGATCAAACTAGGGTAGGGCTTTTGTGGTAAATGGTGGGATATGGGGGAGTTTTGTAGAACAAAGAGCTAGGACTGCAGGTGCATAGTTCACAGGTAGATATGATGGTGAAGAATACATTTGGCACACTGGCTTTCACCTGTCAGGACACCGAGAGTGGGACCTGGGAAGTTGTGCTGCAGTTATGGAAGATATGGCGGGGCCCCACTTGGCCTATTGTGTATGTTTTTGGTTACTTTACTTCATACTTTATTGTCACCAAACAATTGATACTAGAGCATACAATCATCATAGTGATATTTGATTCTGCTCTTCGTGCTCCCTGGAGTACAAATTGATCGTAAATATTAAAAATTTAAATTATAAATCATAAATAGGAAATAGAAAAGGAAAAGTAAGGTAGTGCAAAAAAAACTGAGAGGCAGGTCCAGATATTTGGAGGGTATGGCCCAGATCCGGGTTACGTTATTATGGTTGGCATCTGTCTGTCTCGAAGGACAATGGGCGTTGATCTTCATCATCACAAGCCTGGGCAGAAGGTATGGAGATCCTGAGATGTCCAATCATCAAGATTCCCCCCTCGGCCTCATCAGTGTCGTCCAAAGGAAAGCTTATGAAGCAATAGGTTTGGCACCAGCTTGGCTGCAGGAGCTGCCAGGAGGATGTTCAATGATGTCCAGCTGCCGTAGAAGCTCCACTCTGGATTTGTTGTCTGGGTTTACTCCCGTAGCCTTCATCTCTCCCGAGGCTGCCCACCAAGCAGTGTGGCTGTTCACCCATAGCTGGGGATCTGGTTCATGAGCACCAGGGTGCGTACACACCGGTGGGCCTGTGCGCTATGTGTGCAGGGGTCAGACTTTCTCCCCATCCTCTGTAGTTTAGCCTGTCTGAAAGGAGTTCAGTTTCCAAACGTCGCCAGCGAAGAGACACTACATGAGGTTTGCTGTTGGAGAGGCTCTGTACTGGCAGGGAGAGACTTACACATTCTGCTCTTCTTTTCACAAGACCACTAGCCAGTGGTGGAAGCTAAAAGAGAGAGCAACAAGCACTACCCACTATACTACCACACTAAGTATGTCACAACAACCATTTTGACACTTTGTTATAAGACAGATGTTATGAAACAAGACAGGGTGCAGGAAAGATTTACCAGGATATTACCTAGACTCAGCTGCCTGAAATAGAAGGAGAGGTTGTGTTGACCAGTACAGTTCACTGGGAGGTAGGAGATTGAAATGTGACCTGATAAGATCCTGAGGACCATAGACAAGATAGTCTTTTTTCCAGGGAAGGAGTGCTAAAGACAAGAGGGCATAGTTTAAGATCAGAAGCAAGATATTGAGAAGGGACAACAGGGGCAGCTCCTTCATGCAAAGGGTGTTACGTATTTGGAATGAGCAGCCAGAAATAATGGTTGAGTTAGTAACAAGCCCTCTAGATCAGTTCATGGATAGGAACGGTTTAGAGGACTATGAGCCCAATGCAGGCAAATGGGCAAATGGGATTAGCTCATTGGGCAACATAGTCAGCATGGGTGAGTTGGTCTGAATGGCCTGGTTCCATGATGTATGATTCTACAGAAAGTGTTATAGAGTGACCAGGAATCACTGGAAGCCGTAATGTCGTCCAAGGCTTCACGTCTAGCTGAGACCTTCCTGAGCTAGGGTTAAACTTGTGAGGTGCCTATGTGAAGCAAGGCATTGTTCCTGTGTGGTGTGATATGGGAGGGAAGTCTTTAAATGGTGAATTTAGTTAACTTTGGATCAAACATATAAGTCTGCCAAACAGAGAGATGCAGTGCATCACCTAAATGCATCACTTCCATTGTGAACAGTTCCAGCCCAAGTGTGTCACTCCTGGTGCAGGCTCCACCTGTCACTAGCTTCCTCACTGACTCACTTATGGCCGCTCCAACCTTCGTGGCTCAACGTGAGGAGATCCAGTCACTGGTCTGTATACTTCCAATTTCCAAGGGTAGCGTGGGTGGTGCCAAAATCCAGTCTGGGGCAGCTCCTTGGGCACATTAGAGACCATTTGGTGCGGTGGATGAAACCAAGATCCCTTCACAAAACGTGGGCCAAAGTTCACTTTATAAATCTCTTCTATGACATTTTGGTAGTTGAGTGGTTCTCACTGGTGGGGGAGGGTTGTACACCAAGGCTTTCCCAGATATTCATTAATTTTTTCAAGTTCAAATCTAATTGTCATTCAACCATATATGAATACCCATGAATACAGCCAAATGAAACAGCTTTACTCAGGGGCCAAGGTGCAAAACACAGTACCAACAGTCATGCACAGCACAAGGCACATATCACACATATAAGATCATAGTAAAATACAGTAAACAATATAGTCCAAGTCCCTAAGTCCATGAAAGTTGCAGCAGTCTGCAGTCAAACACAATACAACTTATCTTCAGCCGAGTAGCACCAACACCGTGCCACTCAGCCTCCAGCACCTCCCCTGGACAGCTGCAAACAGGCAGTGCTCGGATCCCTCTCTTAATGTTATTTAAGATTTTAGAATTCATTCTGCTCTCCCTGTGTGACTTCCTGACTTCATTATCTCTTTGACATTTGCACTTCATCCATTTACCTTTCATTGCCCATGGAAGGCCGATCTTTCTCTGCACAGCGTGCTATTTGTTACAAGTCTAATATCCCGTGCCCATGGGAAATGGTTTTAGGTGATGTAACACTGATCCATGCACCTATTTTCTATGTTTCTATGTTTCTATGTTCTGTGTTACTATTTTCCACGTGTTCTGACACAGGGCCCACATTCTGTGACACCACATTCCACGTGATTCACATTCCTGACAGTCTTACTTCTTTTCCTGACTTGCATCTGCATTTTCCTGAATCAATGTCTTCCACCTTCTCTGATGTTCCTATACTTTACCCCGTCCCTCCACAGTGTTCGGCCCTGGTTTCAACAAATGCCATCGATCATTGTACGTTCCCCTTTCCCCAAAGTAGCGCAATAGATGCACAAGGCCTAAAGTCTCCCGGCTGAGAAAGATTTGCCGGGAATATTCACGGGGAGCCCTGGCCACATCCCTATGAAAGTGGGGTGGGAGGTTGCCATCTGCTGCTGCAGGTCTCAGAGAGCTTTTCGCAATACCTCAAGGGAGAAATATAAGGAGGAGTCCTTCTCACCATTGGTTGTGGAATCAGCAGGAGCCCCTTTCCCCCACTCTCCCCCTTGCAGCTCCTCTCCCTTCTTATTTTGACAATGATCTTTCCATGAAGCATAGAAGGCAGCAGTAGGTATCCTGTCCACCCGTTCCTTTGGGATCCGTGCTTCGAGCAGCACCAGAAACCCTTGTATATCAGGCAAAAACCCCTCTGTTTTGTTTCTCTATTTTCCTCACTGGCTATGAACTCCACCTACAATCCCAACCTCCCCAAGAGCTGGATAGCCAATCCTACTGTCCTCACTGCCACCAAACCTGAAAAGGGCAGTATTATTCCTTTCAGATGCTGGGGGTGGGGGGGTGGTCGGACTGCTGATTCTACCATGGTCAAGGTGAACTTTCCTCCAGGCCATCCCCACCTTCATAAATCCCACTGACAGACAGCCCTAGTCTCCTCCTCCACTATCTTCCACTCTTCTCAAGATTTTAAATCGCAATCTAACAGGGAGGGATGCTTAACCTTTACCACAGCTATAACTCTCTCCCACAAAGATTCAGGCTCCCCAACCGCCCCCCAGGGCATTGTTTACTGATGTTTAAGATTCCCTATTTCCTCCTCTTTCCAGGAGATTCTCTTGTGTTGTTGTTTTATGATGGCCATAAACCCCTCTCTGGCACACCCTCTTGTATGGGAACCCTTATCCCTTTAGTATGAACATGAGATGGTGTCCCATCTTTACCTCTGAGGGAGTCCAGCTTGTCTGTTCAATCCACTTGCATTCTGTGGTCTGCAAGTAAACTGGCAAGACTGCCAAACCCTGTGGAGTTATTAGTCTATTCTAATACCCTGTATTCTTTGTATGGAGTGGGTGGGGGGTGTTCTTTCTTACTCTTACTTCCAAACATTTTTGCTTTCAACCACACGCATCAGATCCTGCCGACTATGCCAAAATATTATTACATGAAAGGGTCTCGGAACTGGCTTGGATAGGCAGAGGACACAGATTCCAATTATTTATTTAGAACGACAAAACTTTGTTTATTAGAGCAGAATAGCAAGCATTAAAACACTTATCTAGGCATGGGCGGGCCCCTCTAACTGCAGCACACCTCCTACTTCGTCCAATCTGCGGTGCCGTTCATGACCAGCGCATCAGTGAGGCCGTGAAGAACTACCCTCAAGCCCCAAATGCTCTACTTTTATACACATTCCACTGAAATGAAATACATCAGTAAGTGGACCGATACGTAAGCACCAGCTCAAACCACCAAACTGGAACCAGTCGTCACTTGTCACTACACTTCACAAATCCCGCCCCTGTGTTCATCTAACTTTCACGTTCCCATGGCTGCATTCCCATAGTCTAGCATTCTCACGGTTGTATTGCATCCCATGGTCATAATTACAGCTCCTGCAACCAGTTCACTTATGTCCAAGGCCACAGTGGCGGTGAAAACATTCAACAAGCATAAAGATTAACCCTTTACAATGTATCCCCCCCCACCCTGCTTCCTACCCAATGTCAGAAGGGTTGTGGCTAAAAGGAAGGGTCTGCCAGCAGAGAGACTGGTTGAGTTTAAGCGTGTCAACACACTCCTCGTCCCTATGGTCCTGTGAATCACTATCTTGGCTTTGAATGCTCTGCCAGCACAAAAGCTCTTGGTGTAAAGCAGAGCATCTAAATTGGCTGGTGGTTTGATTTGGTTGTAAATGCAGGTGAAAGGTTGCTCAGGATAATCCCACTCCCTGCTATCCTTGGAGAAGGAACTCTCAATGACAACATGCATTTATCTAGTTAATATTTCATATTTTTTTCTGTATTCACAGTCACTGCCTGTTTCCAGCAGTTTCTGGTTATATTTCAGATTTTAGGCATACAATTTTTTTTTTGCATTTATACATCGTATGATGCTATGTGCCCAAAGAGAGTGTTAGAATAAAGCCTAACCCTGCTTCAAAGGGAGATCTATTAGCAACATAGGCTACAGATTGGTCAAAGGTGTTAAAGGAAGCAGAGAGGATTGGGGAATAGGCCAACAGATCTGAGTGAGCCACTTCGGTAAAGGAAACGCCCTTTCTTCACTTGCTCCCGCTGTATCTCTCAACTCCACGGTCTGCGAAATGTCTTAGCATGCGGTACATGAGCATCGAGCCATTACGGCACTCACCAAACATTACAGTAGTCCAAACTGCAGGTCATTCCAGTAACGTTCTGGGTCCTGAGAATGAATAAAATATCACAGCTCGTAACTGGGGCTTCAACAAATTGTCAGCAGTAATGGGCATGTATGAATCAGGGGCTCCCTCGCTGCACACTGAGAGACACAGGATGCTCAGCTCCGGCCTTTACAATGTGCACCGCATCGGATTGACTGCGGCCGATCGATTGCGTGGAGAACGGGCGGCCGAGAGAGAAGCTGACGTCGGTCGACAGTTCTCAGACTTTATAGGAACATTGTAGGAATTTAAGGAAAAGGAAAACAATAAACGCTAGGCCAACGGGACCGTTAACTAAAACTCTCAAACTGAAAGTTGGATGCCAACACCGCGGCTGAAAACAATATCTAAATTCTAAAGGAATACGGCTCGTTACCAGCGTCAGCCGAAACGATAGTCCTCTTTCTCAGGTAAGGGTGAAGGTAAGCAGGGAGCGTAATTTTGCGGGCCTCTGTTCAAGTCTCGACAAGACTACCAGGAAAAGAAGGAAGTTAAAGACCGCCACAATGAAACAGTATTGCTTATTCATTAATATTTTTAATTTATTTTTGTATTTGCACAATTTGTTGTCTTTTGCACACTGGTTGAACGCCCAAGTTGATGCAGTCTTTCATTGATTCTGTTATGGTAATTATGGATTTATTGAGTATGCCCGCAAGAAAATCAATCTCAGGGCTGGGGGAGGGGATCTCACTGAAACCATTCGAATGTTGAAAGGCCTAGACAGAGTAGATGTGGAAAAGATGTTTCCCATGGTGAGGGAATCTAGGACAAGAGGGCACAGCCTCAGAATAGAGGGGTGTCCATTTAAAATAGATGTGGAAGATCTCTTTAGCCAGAGGGTGATGAATTTGTTACCATATGTAACTGCGGAGGCTGGGTCATTGGGTGTATTTAAGGCAGAGATTGATAGGTTCTTGATTGGACACGGCATCAAGGGTTACGGGGAGAAGGCCGGAAAATAGGGCTGAGGAGGGGGGAAAGGGATCAGCCATAATTGAATGTCAGAGCAGACTCAATGGGCCAAGAGATCTAATTCTGCCCTTATGTCTTATGGTATATGGTAACATATATCCAGTTTGATAATAAATTTACTTTGAACAATAAATATTGAGAACATGAGATGAAGAATCCTTGAAAGTGAGTCTATAGATTTTGCGAACAGTTCAGTGGTGGGCAAGTGAACTTGAATGAAATTATCCCCCCCCCCGCTCCGCCCCCGGTTCAAGAGCCTGATGGTTGAGAGGTAGTAACTGTTCCTGAACCTAGTGGTGTGGGTCCTGAGGCTCCAGTACCTCCTTGCTGATGGCAGCAGTGAGAAGAGAGCATGGACTGGATGGTGGAGGTCCTTGATGATGGATAGTGCTTTCCTGTGACAGCGCTCTGTGTTGGGGAGGGCTTTATCTGTGATGGACTGGCCAGCATCCACTACCTTTTGGGTCAGTTCCCCCATAGAACCTCTCAGAGAACGAGAAAGTGGAAGAAGTGCTCAAACTGACTACAGATGTGCTTGAATTCAGTAATACTGTTATCAGCGGCCAGTGTTATTGCTCCAACACACAGAGCCCCAGCAGTTTATCCCTAATATCACCCTCCCCTCCTCACCCCCACCCCCACCCCCATGTTCCTCAACCTGAAACACTGAACAAGTTTGGACCAGAGATCTTGAGCTCTACCTAAAGATCCAACCAGCAGGTTCATGGCCCGGACAGCGCATCAGTTCAGAATGGCTACACAGCCAAGCTTTTGTGCAAGTTCAGAGGATTAAACAGAATCCATTATAGATCAACATTAAATGCAATGTAGATACGTAGAGCTAGGTCACAGGGACAGATGGCATGTGAGCATCGCCATAGGAAATGATAGGGCCGATAAAATTAGGGTCAGGCTGTACATCACAATGTGATCAACATGAATCCATCCATTCTTTGCTTTATTCGGTAATGAGCTTCAGCTGGTCTCAACGTTTCTCTTTCTGCACAAGGCCAATGGTGAGAGCAAGTACTTTCAGCAGGTCCTGATGCAGAATTTGAACAAAGATCTTAATTCCCTTTCCTCCCACAGATGCTGCTCAACCCATTGAGTTCCTCCAGCAGACTGTATGTTGCTTCATCTGACTCATTCATTCCATCAGATATCTTCGAGCTTCACTTATACCCTTAATCCAGGAGATGCAACCAAAGTACTTAATTTAACAGTGAGTCCAATTCTAGATTAATCAAAAAATGAAGACGTAATTCGTTCGCTATTGTTGATATGCTGCTGGCTTCCCCGTAGCTTCCCATTTTCATCACCTTCCATTCCTGAAAAGTGGGACTGATTGTTGGAGAGATCACTCCTGGAGTATGTGTACAGTTTTGGTCACTCTGTTATAGGAAAGGCATCATTAAACAGAAATTCGTGCATGGAATATTTGCACGGATGCTGCTAGGACACGAGGGTCTGAGTTATAGGAAGAGATTGGACTGACTTTCTTCTTGGAAAGTAGAATGAGGGGTGACCGTATAGAGGCATATAAAATCATGAGGGGCATAGATATGCTGAACACAGAGTCTTTTTCCCAGTTAAAGGAATCAAAAATTACAGGAACACACATCAAAGTTGCTGGTGAACGCAGCAGGCCAGGCAGCATCTCTAGGAAGAGGTACAGTCGACGTTTCGGGCCGAGACCCTTCATCAGGACTAACTGAAGGAAGAGCTAGTAAGAGATTTGAAAGTGGGAGGGGGAGGGGGAGATCCAAAATGATAGGAGAAGACAGGAGGGGGAGGGATGGAGCTAAGAGCTGGACAGGTGATTGGCAAAAGGGATACGAGAGAATCATGGGACAGGAAGCCCAGGAAGAAGGAAAGGGGGGAGGGGGGAAAACCCAGAGGATGGCCAAGGGGTATAGTCAGAGGGACAGAGGGAGAAAAAGGAGAGAGAGAGAAAGAATGTGTGTATATAAATAAGTAATGGATGGGGTACGATGTATATAAAATTATAGGACTTTGGTTTAAGGTGGAAGGTAAAAGATTAAAAGTGTCTTGAGGGACAAGTTCACACAGAGGGTGGGAAGACTTGCCAGAGGGAGTAGTTGAGGCAAATATGATAACAGCATTGAAGGGACGTTTTGGGAAGTACATGGATATGAGGTGCTTAGAGGAATATGAGCCAAACATGGGTGAATGAAACAGGAGAGTGCAACATGGTCGGTAAGGATGAGCTGGGCCAAAGGTGTTGTTTCCATGCTGTATTATTCTATGGGTTCCGAAGTCTGGATCTCCCGTTACACCAGATGACCCCATATTACACCTCCAGCCTCCACTTCTCTCCTCCCTAACCACCTTTTCACCTGTCTTCTGCCAGACTTCCCTTCATCCCCTATCATCGTTGGTTCCTCTCCATACACCCAACCTACCATATCAGTCACTCCAGCACTCTTCATATCATACTTCTACTCCTTTATTATACCAATTTCTGCATCTTTGACCTGTTCTTTCATTAAACTAGTTCAGAAATAACCCTCCATTTCTCTCCAGGTCCCTTTGATGTGAGTTTGCTTCAGTCTTCCTCCCTCAATCTCAGTCCCTTGGTGGTCTGCAGAGATGCCCACATTCTCTCAGGATTTTCATCCTCTTGACCTCTTCCTTCCGCCGTCCAAAAATCAAGCCTCCACATCACACACTCACAGTACATTCCAGTTTTCTTTATCACTTCCCTCAATTACCTCTCTGCCTTGAACTTGTCAGATGCTTGGCTGACATCCAATACTGGAACACAGAGCTCTTCCTTTGTCTCCTGCTATGTATTGGGTCAGTTCCCACCAAGCCTCAGCCACTGCTCAGACAGGAAGGATGCTCTGTGAACAGGAGCTAGCACACAGGCAGCAGGTGCTGACCCAGGAAACACAGGAGCTTTCACCTTTTGTCTGGAGGACAGAACAAGGCAGCAGTAACTGGAACAGGGTAGCGGTAATCCACACCTCAGGGTAATCCACACTCTGCTCTGCACATTTGAACCTAGTCATGTGGGACTTCAGGACACACTTTTCCACCAATTGTTCAACTATTCATGTTGAATGGTGTCAAATTGAGTTGCTAACGTTCCCACGAAGGGCCTTAAAGTATCTTGCGATACAAGGGCACGATATAAAAACAAATTATTGCTTCTGTTGTCCTTTACAATCCTACCTACTCGACCTTACCTGGTATTCCCAAAGAAATAAAAAGAGAGTTGGGACTGTTGGAAAATTCTCACAACAACTTTGTTTGGCCAGGATATCCCTAACCCTAACCCAATCCTGAATAATTTCCCAAGTAAAAGCAAAGCTGTGCAGCTAGCCACACAGAATGTTTGTGTTTCAGTCCTTTAATTTTACACTTAAACCATCTGCCTTTGCTAGAGGCACCCCCACCCTCATTTGAAGTTAGAAGCTTTCATAAAGTTGCACATAACAAGATAACACGGTGTGCTCCAGGCACTTCCCAAGAATTTAGTCCCTTTGAAGTGCAGCTTACAGTGAGCGGGAGAGCAGAGGAAGGCAGGAGTTATCTGAATCATTGGTTTGGTGCTGGCAAAACCTGCAGCCTCCTCCACACCTCACCTCATCCATCTGTGCCCATTTCCCCTCCGCAGCCTGAACTTCCCTTGGAACTGAACTCTGAGAAACATTCCAGTTTTTATCCCATGTGAAGGAGGAAGCCAAGAGTGTGGGGGAGATGCCGGACTGTGGGACAAATTGTTGTTTTGACCAGTGTCAGCTAATTTATAAAAGAAAACTTTGCTCTGCTCTTTAAAGGAGGAGAGCGTTGCTGAAAGCAGGAATAGTTGTTCACAGCGCGGGACGTTTCAATCATCTCTTTGTCTCTGTTTTCATGTTTTGGAACTGCTAGTGCAAGGCAGCTTGGACACAGACATCTTTGTGTTGAACTCCCCCGTGCTCACTGGACCTGAACTTCATGATGTTGTGTTGGGGAGTAGTACACAGAATGCCTGTTCCCAGGCTGCCTCTGGCCAACCGTTTCAAAGGGCAAGACATGACATGAAGAAACTATTAAAAGACACCAATAAATCTGTAGGTAGTGGAGAGGAACTTGGCGATGGTTCAGTTCAATAACGGCCAGGGCATGGTGAACGAATACTAGGAAGGCCAAACTCAGAGTTAAACATGTGACTCCTTAACCCTTTGCTGTGATTAGACACATAATATCATGAAGGCACCCCATCCATCCCTGTATCCAAAGGGAAGACAGAGGCTATTGCATCATCGATGGACCATTTTGGATGATATACAAACTGATAAGGTTCCAATGTAGTGGGAAGGCAGGATTTGATGCAGTTCATGACCAGCGGCTCACAGCACTTCATTGCTATTGAGATCAGTGCCACTGGACGGTAGTCATTAAGGCAGGTTACCATTGGCCTCTTGGGCACTGGCTGATCGTGGTGGCCTTGAAGACTGCAGGGACAGTGGACTGTTTTGGAGAGATATTAAAGATGCCCCTGAGAACATGTGCTAGCTGGGCTGCACAGTCTCTCAGTACCCGACCAGGCATGTTGTTATGCCCTGCAGCTTTCCGTGGGTTGACCCTGAATAGGGTCTTCCTCACATCAGCTGTAATTAGACAGTGCCTGCTCTTCGGGGGAGCTTTCCCCATCGGTACACTGGTCAGTGCATCAAACCATGCGCAGAAGGCATTCAACCTATCAGCAAGAGAGGTATCACCGTGATTGACACATGGGGTGGACTTGTAGTCCATTAAGCCCTGAATGCCCTGCCACATGCATTATGTGTCCCTGGCGTCATAGAAATAGCTGTAGGTTTTTTCCTGTATGGTCCTGTTTTGCCTTCCTGACGGCATGGCAAAGTGCAGCTCTTGCTGACTTGAGAGCCGTCTTATTCACCCGAACTGAAGGCAGCATCCCATTCTTTCAGTGGTGTCAGAACCATTGCTGTCAATTTCACATTCCCCAATTGGAGGTGAAACATGTAAACATGCCTCACCCAGTTGACCCCACTCCATCATCGGTATTCCTGCTGGAGAACCCAACCATGGCCAAAAGGTTTCACAACTTGTGAATGGATCCCAGGTCGGGAGACTTGGGGATTTTATGGTCAAATACCAGAGCCAGACACAGCAAAATCCCATGGTGATAATTTGGAGGATAAAGAACTCGGATTCAAATGCACCTTTTACAATCTTAAATGAGGCAAATAATCTGACTGTACTCTGACAGACTTAAAAAGACAAGGGTTCCAGTCTCACTCTGGGGAGTTGAGTACATAATCCAAGTTGACCCTCTAGTGCAGTACAGAGGAGGTGCTGCACGTTTGGAGGAGCTGTCTTTCAGGTGGCACATCAATAGGTTGGTTCACCCTGGACCACCTGGAGCTGCTGCCCACTGGCGCTCACCTGGTTGCCATGGGGACACCTGTTCTCCTTAATGTTCTACATTTGGGAGTCAGGTAGTGACACCTCGCTGGGAGTCAGCCTCAATGGGGACAGGGACGGGCCTCAGCTGATCCAGTTCGGAGATCTCACCCCACTGACACTCTCAGAGGCCTGGTCAGGCTGACAGTGGAGCATCCATCCCATATTCAGACTGTAAAATGTCACTGGTGTTCAGAAACATATATAAACACAGACTTATGCTTACAGCCTGTGAAGATTCATTACTGGAGGAACGCTCCGATAATTCAAGTAAAAGCATCTTGATTTAAAATTGATCCTTGAAATATTTACAAATAATCAAAAACATTAAGGTGAAATAATATAAGGGCATTTGTTTCCCTTCCCCTTTGCTTAAGGGTCTCCACTGTGTCTGACAGGCACTAGACTCCAATCCCTGATTCCCAGTACTAGAGCATTTCAGCAAGAATAGGCCCCACTGCCAAACTCCCTGCCAAGTCTAGCAACAATGCGTAGTGTCTCCAAAAGTGAATGATTACTGGTCGACATTAAATATCATCACCCCCTCATTATTAATCAAACTTTGAGACTTGGGTCTGTGTGCCTCCCTCTGCAACTGGATCCTCGGCTTCCTCATCAGGAGATCACAGTCAGTACTGATTAGTGATTGTACAGACTGGCTGTGGGTGTCTAGTGGTGTCCCTTAGGGGTCTGTGATGGGACCGATTCTTCTTACATTATGTGTCAAAGATTTGAATGATGGAATTCATGGCTTTGTTGAAAAGTCTGCAGACGATATGAAGATAGGTGGAGGGGCAGGTAGTTTTGAGGAAGTAGAGAGGCTACAGAAGGACAGAGATTAGGAGAGTGAGCAAAGAACTGGCAGATGGAATACAGTGTAGGGAAATGTATGGTCATGCACTTTGGTAGAAATGAAAGGGTTGACTATTTTCTAAATGGAGAGAAAATGAGCTGCAAAGGAACTAGGGAGTCCTTGTGCAGGATTGTCTAAAGGTTAGTTTGCAGGTTGAGTGTGGTGTAGAAGGCAAATGCAATGTTAGCATTTATTTCAAGAGAACTAGAATATAAAAGCTAGGTGTAGTGTTCAGACTTTATAAAGAACTAGTGAGACTTCATTTGGAGTATTGTGAGCAGTGTTGGGCCCCTTATCATAGGAAGGATGTGTTGAAACCGGAGAGGGTTCAAAGGAGGTTCATGAAAATGATTCCCGGATTGAATGGCTTATGAAGAGCGTTTGATAGGTCTGGTCCTGTATTCACTGGAATTCAGAAGAATAATGTGTGACCTCATTGAAATCTATTGAATGGTGAAAGGCCTTGATAGAGTGGATGTGGAAAGGATGTTTCCTATGGTGGGAGAGTCTAAGACAAGAGGACGCAGCCTCAGAATAGAGGGGTGTCCATTTAGAGCGGCAATGAGGAGGGATTTCTTAAACCTGAAAGTGCTGAATATTAGATTAGATTAGATTATGAGGACACTCAGTCCCCGTTTTATTGTCAGTTAGAAATGCATGCATTAAAAAATAATACAATGTTCCTCCAGTATGATATCACAGAAACACAAGACAGACCAAGACTAAAACTGACAAAAACCGCATCATTATAACATATAGTTACAACAGTGCAAAGCAATACAGTAATTTGATAAGAGCAGACCATGGGCACGGTGAAAAAAAGTCTCAAAATCCCGATAGCCCCATCATCTCACGCAGACGGTAGAAGGGAGAAACTCTCTTCCTGCCATGAGCTTCCAGCGCCGCAAACTTGCCGATGCAGCACCCTGGGAGCACCCGACCACAGTCCGACTCTGAGTCCGTCCGAAAACTTCAAGCCTCCGACCAGCCCTCCAACACCGAGCACCGGGCACCATCCCTGCCGAGCGCTTCAACCCCGGTCCCGGCCGCCAAGCAACAAGCAAAGCCGAGGATTCGGGGCCTTCCCCTCCGGAGATTTCGGATCACACAGTAGCAACGGCAGCAAAGCAGGCATTTCAGAAGTTTCACCAGATGTTCCTCCGTGCTTCTCTTGTCTGCCACCATCAAATCAGAATTGTGCATGGCATCCTACTTGACAGATTACGATATCATTCACCGGAGAGGCCGCACGCGCTGCGTCGCGCCACCATCTTCTCCTGCCATTTGAATATGTGGAGTTCTTTGCCACAGGCAGCTGTGTGAGGCCAAGTCTTTATGTATATTTAAGGCAATTGGTAGATTCTTGATCGGTCAGGGCATGAAGGGATGTGGGGAGAAGGCAAGCGATTGGGGCTGAGAGGAAAATTGATCAGCCATGGTGAATTAGTGGAGCAGACTCGATGGGCCAGATGGCCTAATTCTGTTCCTATATCTTATGGTCTTATGATCGTATACACGGGAAAACACTCCGGCTGTTTTATCACGGCCTGGTATGGAGTCTCCAGTGCACAGGATCGAAAGAGGCTGCAGAGGGCTACAAACTCAGCCAACTCCATCAAATGGATAACGCTCCCCACCATCGAGGAGATCCTTGGGAAGCAGTGCTTCAAGAAGGTGGCATTTCGCTACCTGGGACCGGCCTTCTTCTCATCATTACCTTCAAGGAGGGGGAATGGGGGCTTGAAAAACCCTTACCCGGAGATTCAGAAACAGTTTCTTTCTTATAGTCATCGGATCTCTAAACCCATGAATGCTACTGCGTTATTCCTTCCTTTACACTACTGTATTTACTTGTAACTTACAGTAATTTTATGTCTTTTCACTCTACTGCTGCAATAAATTTCATGTTTAAGATAGTCATAAAAATCCTGATTCTGACTCCGAGCTCTCTGGGGTTGGGAATTCCAACAGGTCACCTTTCCTTATCCTCCTCCTCATCGCTGTCTTCAGTGAGCAGCCACTCACTCAGCTAACATGCATCGCGTTCTGGGATGACTGATGTTCTCAGAGAACTCCTTACAAGCACTTCCCAATCAATCGAAACCGCTGTGTTTGGTGTGAGACGTGATTCTGTTTGGCACTAACTCCGGAAAGGAGTCTGGAGGATGTTTGTGAGGTTTACAGCCAGGGGGGAGCACTAACCTGTAGGGATCCTCACCTGGCCAGTCTCGGCCAGGTACAGCTGCCACACCTGACTGTGCAAGAGAGGAAGGAGGCACTGTTAAAGGTGCACTGTCTGCAGCAGCCACACACAGTGGGGGTGTCCGGTGAGAGAGAGGTGGTGATAGTGACAGTGGGTGAAAGAGAGAGTGACAGATTTACAGAGAGAGGAGAGAGATTGAAAGAGGGAGAGAATCAGAGAGACAAGAGGAGGGGAGCTTCACAAAAAACACATGCCAGGGGATGCCCTGTGAGGTGGGGGTGGGGAGAGGTGGTTGAAGGGGGGTGTTGGGCGGTGATTCAACCTTCTCCAGGATGGACAATCACGAACGATTGAGCAGCAGAACAAGCAACGCCATCGGCATGGAGGCTCCCAGCGATGATGACAGGAAGGTCACCCAATGCCCTCATCTCCTCCGGCTGGGCTCCAGCAGCAAGGGATAGGTGGGAGGGGGCCTAGGCACGATGCAGGAGACCTTCCTGCTGCTGAGCAGAGAGAGAGAGAGCACGGATGCTGTCCACCCATAAGCAGAGGCTTCCTCAGATCTCCTTGGACTGGTCAGTGCATGTGATGACTACAATAGCCCCTCCACCCAACATGATCACTAACCACACACCCCCCCACCAGCCCCTGATCACTACACCCATGATAATCTCTGCACCCCAGCATCAGCTTCACCCTTAGACTGGTTGAGCCGAGTTTGATACAGCTTTGGTCATAGGCAACTTTGGTGTTGGAGGGGATAGAAGATTGCAAACTCAGCTCGTGATGACAAGTTTGTGAATAATTCAATCAGCTTCATGAATATTTCAGTAAATAACCTAGTTCCTTTAATTAGCACTGGTTGGCATACGGTGGAGGGTCTGTCATGTCATTTAACCTGATGTTTGTTTTCCTGATCATAAAGGTCATTGATCAGAGGGTGGTTTCAAAATTACAACATGGATTTTGAAGTCAACAGAGTATTGGTATATGTATTGATATTGGTATTGGTTTGTTATTGTCACATGTATCAAGAAAGTGAAAAGCTTGTCTTGCATACAGCACTGTTCATACAGATGAAACATTACAAAGTGCATAGAGCGTAAAACAATAACAAAGCAGAATAAGGTGTAATAGCTACCTAAAAAGTGCAGTGCAGGTAAACAATAAAGTGAAAGATCGTAACGAGGTAGTCTGTGAAGCTAAGAGTCCATTTTATTGTCCAAGAGGCCCAAACAAGGTTCTGCTAAAAATGGAATAGAAGTTTTCCTTGAGCCTGCTATTTACATCCTTTCTTGCTTGTGTATCTGCTTATGGGGGAAAACAGAATATCCATGGTTGGTGAGGTCTTTGACTATGCTGGCCGCTTTACTGAGTCAGTGAGAGGCATAGACAGTGTCTATAGAGGGGAGGCTAGTTTTTGTGATGTGCTGAGCTGTGTCCACAACCCACTGCAATGTCTTGCAGTCTCTTGCAGCACAGTTGCCATACTAAGCCAGAATCCAGATGGACTGCTTTCCATGGTGCATCAGTAAAAATTGGCAAGAGTCTACAGGAACATTCCACATTTATTTAGCTGCTTGGAAGTGGAGGCATTGGTGAGCTTTCTTGCCTGTGACAGCAACGTGATTGGACCAGGGGCAGGCTATTGGTGATATTCACACCAAGGAACTTCAACTCACTCAACCTCAATGCCATTAATGTAGACAGGAGCTAGTCACCTCACTACAGGAAGGATGTGGATTCTATAGGAAGAGTGCAGAGGGGATTTACAAGGATGTTGCCTGAATTGGAGAGCATGCCTTATGAGAATAGGTTGAGTGAACTTGGCCTTTTCTCCTTGGAGCGACAGAGGATGAGAGGTGACCTGATAGAGGTGTATAAGATGATGAGAGGCATTGATCATGTGGATAGCCAGAGGCTTTTTTCCCAGAGCTGAAATGGCTAACATAAGGGGGCATAGTTTTAAGGTGCTTGGAAGTAGGTACAGACGGGATGTCAGAGGTAGGTTTATCACAGAGAATGGTGGGTGTGTGGAATGTATCACCAGTGACGGTGGTGGAGGCGGATACAATAGGGTCTTTTAAGAGACTCTTAGATAGGTACATGGAGCTTAGAAAAATAGAGGACAAGTAATTCCAGGCAGTTTCTAGAATAGGTTACATGGTTGGCAAAACATTGTGGGCTGAAAGGCCTGTAATGTTCTTTAGTTTTCTATGTCTATGTTCTATGAGCATGTGCACCACCCCCTTTCTGAAGTCTATGACCAGCCCTTTTGTTTTGTTGACATCGAGGCAAATGTTGTTATCATGCCACCATGCCACGAGGCCCTCTATCTCCGTCCTGCACTGATTCACATCATGAGCTGCCCACGTTGCCTTTGCCAGCCACGTGCAGACCCCTTCAGCTGGACACTGCAGCATTCACGCTCAGCCCGGACTTCATTTTGAGCGGTTAGATGGTCACATAGCAACCAAAAGTAAGGGGTTGTGTGGCTCTCTTTCACCCTATTTGATGGACGTGGCTAATAATTAAAGTGACAGACACATTGCATCATATGATTAGTGCTGGGTATTAATGATCTGTCTCTGGTACTTATTTTTATTGTTAACTGAATTTTTTCTTGTTATGATCATTCCTGGACTTCTATTGGCCCTGTATGATTACTGTTTAAACTTCACTTTCCCCAAATAATAACTCCTGGGTATCTAATCTGTCCATATAATCACACCTAAGTATCAGATATTCCCTATTTAATCACTCCCATGAAGCGTGCCAATGGGTATTAGCTGCTCTGTCAGTCTAATGCACTGATGTTTGCTATTTTCCCTTCTGCAGAGACCGGTCCTCCAACCCGTTCCATGATCTGCCTCTCTTCCAGAGAAAGAGAGAGGCTGGTTTGAACAGATGTCCCTGCTATAAATCTGAGCTGAATGCTTGTTTGAGAAGGATCCAGTAAGATCTCAGAGGCTGATAGCTTTATGAACACTTTTTCCATTGTCAAGAGTTTATAATGTGACCTAAAACCCCTGCGGCCCTATAACTTATTCCTCGCTCTCTGTTATTCTCACTATTTTTATTAATTGTTCTTTAGCATTACCTGGGCTCCATGCCCATTACTGTCAATGTTTAATCTTTTGGATTTTTGGAATGATTAAGCATTTCTGAGCTAGCCAGAGCTGTTCCACGGACCACTGGAGATGAAGGATCAGTGTGTTTCAAGAATGCAACTGAGTCCTATCCAAACTGCTACATGGCAGATTCCATGAGAGAAGCTTTGAAGCTTTAAACTATCACAAGCAATAACCAAGGAGGGTATTTTGCATTTGCTTTCTCCAGCGGGCATCATTAATAAGCCTGTCATTTTATTGCCCGGCCACTTGCCAAATGGGAATGAAATAGACAAAGCAAAATGCATCAGGAGGTCCTTCTGGTGGCATTCCTCCTGTTCATCTTCACAAACCAGAGATGCAATAGACACAATTTTCATGTGTGACAATTAAAATGAAAGTACAGCGATGGATTACTTCTACAGGACAGATATCTTTGACTCCATCACTTGCGAAAGCATGTGATGACCCTCCTCAAATTTGGATATTCACAAATGAAGGCTGTTTCTCTTTTCTCCTTGATAACATACAAACCATGATGTTACTGGGTCTATAGCATAACCAGTCTGAAACCTCTGACTTTACCCCACCCACTTCTAACAAATGTTGGACATTGAACAAGTTGGGAACAGTCCAACCCACAGTGATGACATTCTCCTGTCATTGCCAGCTGTAGTATATAGATGCTTGTATATGTGCATGCTCGGAAGCCCAGCTCCAAACCAGCATTGGCTCACTCACCATTGCTTACATTCATCATCCATAAGTTGAGGTCCTTTTTCAACTTGCCCCATTGCACTTTGGTAAAAAGAGTTCGAAGTGAGACGTTGGGCCACTTCCCAGGTCTTGGGACCATTCGTGGCGAACATAGATATAATGAAATTTACCACTGCCTTTAACATGCTAACACAACCTTTGATTGATTTAGCAAAGGGGCATTTGAAGAGAAAGACCTTCAGTTGGCACAGAGTTCATGGCAGTAATCCCAGCCCTCCTATTGACATCAGCAGCAGGCATTTCAAGCACAGGAAAAGTACACTAATGTCTCTGCAAAAACCTCCAAAATCCCTAAAAGGTTAAGTGAAGCAACATCAGTGTCCACTAACAGGTCAACATCCCAGCACCGAGACCATGGCTGTATTCCTCTGTTCGGCTGATAATCTCCTCCTACAACAGAATCAGAATAAAAGTGAGTTATGCCACCTGTACCCCTGACACTCAACTCATTTTATTCTGACTATTGTAGAGGGAGATTACCAGAGGAAAAGATCCATGAACACGAGGAGCACTTCCCTGGAGAATGCAGCCTGCCTGCCAACTCCTGGAAATACCAGGCCTGTGACTGAGAGGTGGAGATGGTACATCTGAAATTGTATAATATACCTGGTGCCTATGCACTCGGAGTAGAGAGAGGCAATGCATTGCCTCACAAACTACCCACCCACCCAGCCCAATTGCCATCTCTTGCCCCATCTATAGGTTCTCCATTGGTCCCCTTAATCATCTCAGTTACACAAGTTATTCTGAAGGATTTGTAAGACACACTGCACCCACCCTATACACAGTAACTACACTTCACACTTCCCTTCATGTTGCACAGAGTAATCACTACATTACAGAGATGTATAAAATCATGAAACATATGGATAATGGAATGCATGCAGTGCTTTTCCCTGGATTGGGAAGTCAAGGACTGGGGGCACAGGTTTGTGGCAAATGTGGAGATTTTTAGCAGAATTCTGAGGATCAACTTCTTCACTGGTGCACATATGGTAGGAGCTGCCAGAGGAAGTGGTTAAGGCAGGGACTTTAAAAGACATTTGAACTGGTGCTTGGATAGGAAAGGTTAGGGATATGGGTCAAATGTGGACAAATGGGACTAGCTCAAATGGGCATCTTGGTCTGCATGGACAAGTTGGCTGAAGGTCATGTTTCTGTGCTGTTTGACTATGACCCTGTGACACAGTGCACACTGCACCCACAATGTACACAGTAAGCAGAATGCATTGATGTTCATAACACTAGGTGGGTCTCAGTGAAGTGAGTTGTATTTTTATGGGTTGTTGAGTCTCACAGCATCTCCTCTCATCCAGGAGAGAGCTGTCTATTATATGATGGAGATGTCTTAGGGAATCAAGAAGTGGAACATATTATTGAAGAGTTCCCATGCTGGTTCTTCTCGAGTTTCATTTCAGGTTGGTTTATGAAAGAAGTTTCACTTATGTGGGCACCTTTCATATCATCAGGATGTCCTAAACCACAAGGCATTTAATGAAGTACCTTCAAAGACGCCAGATGCGGACAAGAGGTCACCCTCTTTTCTACAAGATAAATCTGTACAGTTCCACTATGTCACAAAGTGGGGAGATCAGGGCCCTCTATGGATGCACTTGCAAAAAAAATCCTACTCCTGTATAGAGTGTAGTACTGGAATTATGCCAGGGATTGAGGAGTTAAAATACAAGTAGGTTTGTGTTCTGTAGAACAAAGGTTAAAGGGAGCTTCTAGTTAAGATAATTAAGATGATTAAAGTCTTCAAAGACTCGTCAAGAGAAAAAAAATTCCTCTAGTGGGAGGTTCCTGGATAATGAGGTGAAATTTTAGTTTACTGAGAATTCAATGTGATGGAAAGAAGCACGTCTTCACAGTCAGTAAACAAGAACATGCAGGCATCTTCAGCTGACATCCATTGCTAGGATAATGCTGGGCTCCACCGTTAAGAATGTAACAGTTAGAAAGTTGTGAGATAAAAAACGAAAGCCATCATGGCTTTAAGGAAAGGGAAAGTTCTTTGAGGAAGTAATAAGTGGTGCAAATAAAGGTCAACGAGGTGTCATAAAGCTACACACACAAAATGCTGGAGGAACAGCAGGTCGGACAGCATTTATGGAAATGAATAAACAGTCGACATTTCGGGCTGAGACCCCCTTGTTCAGAACTGGAAAGGAAGGGGGGAGATGGGAGGACTAGCTAGAAGATGATAGGTGAAGCCAGGTGGGTGGGAAAGGTAAAGGATGAGAGAAGAAGGAATCCGATAGGAGAGGAGAATAGAAAGAAGGAAGGGCATCGGGGAGGTGATAGATAGGTGAGGAGAAGAGGTAATAGGCCAGAATAGGGAAATGAAGCAGAGGGAAGGGGGAAGGGAAAAAATCTCAGCAAAGAAATTAGAAAAAAAATAAAGAAGAGACGAGATCAAAAGGACCACATGAAGGGTTACCCCTCAAGATAATATCACAGAGGGCTGATGGTAATATATCAGCATGGACAGGGGAGTAGGTGACACAAAAAACAGAGAGTTGGGATCAGTGGATCTCTTTTTTGGATAACCAGCCTATAACTAATTGGGTACCAAGGGGATTGATACTGGAACCTCAACTATTCATTACCTATATTGATGACTGAAAGGCCATAATTCTGTAGCCAAATTTGATGATGGTTCAAAAATAGGTGGATTGGCAAGTTGCGATGAAGGCACAAAGTGCCTGTAAGGGGAAATAGATGGATTAAGTGAGTTGGAAAATGTTGGAACTTAAGAGTACAATTTAGAAAGTGTAAGGTTATCCAATTTGGAAAGTAGTATGGAAAAGTGGAGAGAAAGTACAAAGTGTATAAGAACAAGAGGATCTGCGAGACCTCAGACATGAACCGCAGGGTGTTGGCATTCAGGTACAATGAGGACAGTCAGTAGCATACTGGTGTTGAGTATAAAAGTGTCTTTTGGAAACTTGGCGGAAACATAACAGAATCAATGAAAGACCTCACAGTCAGGGCAGACAACCAACCAGTGTGCAAACAGCAACAAACTGTGCATATACAAAATAGAAAGAAATAATAATAACAAATAAATAAGCAATAAGTATCAAGAGGATGAGATGAAGAATTCTTGTAAGTACGTCCATGGGCTGTGGGAACAGTTCAGTGATAGGGTGAGTGAAGTTATCCCACTGGTTCAAGACCCCGTTGCTGATCCTGGTGATATGGGTGCTGAGAGTCCTGTACTTTCTTGCACAGGTTTATATAAGTCAGATCAATTTCATGGGCTGAAAGGCCCATACTATGGTCTACTGTTCTCTGTTCTAATGTTAGTTCCCCCCCCCCCCCGAAAAGCCTAATGTGCTGCCCAAGTCTCTCCCCGGTGAAATGGATGGTTTAGCTTTAGCTATTCCTCAGCTCATTCACTGCTTATGCATCATTGTCTGTTTCTTCTCTCAAAATTAAAACTCTAGGAGAAGTTCTGGTCAGATGTGAATGTTCTAATGCTGTGGTTCAGATAATACAACAGAATGTCAAAAGAGCAAAAGCATCATCATCAGTCAGGTTATTGTTGTCAGGTCTTTGGATTCTGTTGAGATCTTCGTTCTTTCTTCTGGTTTCATACTTATAAAGAAATCTAGCCACCTTATTTATTGCTTTGTAGCATTTAGCAGCAACATAAGTTCACGTCTGAGTCACCAAATCCCCCAACATTACTTGATAACTCAAATCCACATTTTGCAAGTTATAGTAGTTGTTAAAATTTATTAGATGAGAGAACAGGTTTTGGTGTTTGAGGGCCCAATCTTGCTTCATTTCTGTGTGTTCTTCTCACTTGTGTGTTGTTAGCTAACAGAGTGAGGAATTTAAAAACGCAAACACCAGGAAATCTGCAGATGCTGGAATTTCAAGCAACACACATAAAAATTGCTGGTGAACTCAGCAGGCCAGGCAGCATCTGTAGGAAGAGGTACAGTCGACATACAGTACCTCTTCCTATAGATGCTGCCTGGCCTGCTGCGCTCACCAGCAATTTTTATGTGTGTTGAGAGTGAGGAATTTACAACCTGAATCAAATACAATGAGACCAGACCTAAAACAACACAATAACTAACATACCACAATCAAACCAAACACAATGCAATCTAGCCAAGTACGCTCAGTGGCCACTTTATTAGAGACCATCTGTACCTAATAAAGTGGCCGTTGAGAGTATGTTCATGATCTTCTGCTTCTGCAGCCCATCCAGTTCAAGGTTCAATGTGCTGTGCATTCAGAGATGCTCTTCTGTACACCATTGTTGTAAAGCATGGTTATTGTCAGCCTTCCTGTCAGTTTGAACCACTCTGGCAGTTCTCATCTGGCCTCTGGCGTTTGAAACCAGAGATGGGGAGGGAGCAAGAGAGATGGTGACTCACTCAGGTCGGAGAGTGAGCATTAGGAAGCAGCGCTTTGTGGGAGTTTCGGTGTTTGAATAGCGGCCAGTCAGAGATCAAGATTCATAAGCAAGCGCAAATTGAAATAAGGTAGTGCCAAGCGGGAGCAGCGTTGTTGGAGTAGACAGCATCAGAGTGGTGGTTTTGAAACTTTAGCCTGTCAGGGCTTCAGCAAGAGATAGTGAAAAGCTATACGCAGATTTTTTTGTCTGTTTTATTTGTTGTTTCCTTTTTTATAGGTGCTCAGTTAGAGCAGTAGGAATTTCAGGCAGGATAGTCGAATGCGCCTCTTGCGGGACTTGGGAAGGTAGGGTCCCTGACGACTTCACCTGCAAGAAGTTCATCCAGCTGCAACTTCTAACACTTCGCATTAAAGAGTTGGAGCCGGAACTGAATGAATTCCAGATCATTTGGGAGCCTGAGGGGGTAATAGGTAGGACACATAGAGAGGTAGTTACACCCAAGGTGCAGTACACAGGAAACTGGGTGACAGTCAGGAGAGTGAACGGGGTTAAACAGACAGTGCAGAGTACCCCTGAGGCCATCCCCTCAACAACGCTGGATACAGTTGGGAGGGGTGGGAGGGGGGATGGTCCAGCAGAGGAAAGTCACAGCACAAAGGTCTCTGTCATTAGTCTGGCCCTGTGGCTTAGAAGGAAAAGGGGGAGAAAAGGAAAGCTGTGGTCAGATACATGGAAAAGTTGAATATGATAGGACTTTATTTCTCAGAACATAGAAGATTGAGGGAAGATTTTTTTAGAGGTATACAAAATTATGAGGGGTATAGATAGGGTAAATGCAAGCAGGCATTTTCCTTTGAGGTTGGGTGGGACTACTGTCAGAGGTCATGAGTTAAGGGTGGAAGATGAAATGTTTAAGGGAAACGTGAGGTAAAACCTCTTCACCCAGAGGGTGGTGAGAGTATGAAATGAACTGCCAACACAAGTGGTGGATGCAATTTTGATTTCAATGTTCAAGAGAAATTCAGATAGGAAGGTGGATGGGAAGGTGGAATATGGGCCAAGTGCAGGTTGATGGGAATAGGTAGTTCAAATGGCCTGGCATGGATTGAAGGTCATGTTTCTGTGCTGTAGTTGTCCATGACTCTAGACTGTTATATTAACAAGGCATTTTTGCCCACTAATCGGCCATTTAATGGATTTTTAATGGATGATACGCACCATTCTCTGTAAATTCTGAAGACCACTGTGAGTGAAAATCCCAGGAGATCAGCAGTTTTTGAGATATTCAAACCAGCCATTTGGCACCAATGATCATTCCATGGTCAAAGTCACTTAGATCATGTTTCGTTCCCATTCTGATGTCTGGTCTGAATAAATGAACTTCTTGGCCATGTCTGTGTGATTTTATGTACTGAGTTACTGCCACATGATTGGCTGATTAGATACTTGCATTAACAAGTAGGCATACAGGCATATCTAATAAAGTGGCCACTTAGCGTACAATCAGACTGATTCTAACAGATCATAATTAGATCAAATCAATAGAAATAAATGCAATGTGAACAAACAATCTAAACCAAGCACAATGTTCCAAACCAAAGTCCACTAAATGGATCCAAACCAGTGTGAGCCAATCTGCACTAACTAGTGCCGGCTATTCCAAACTCACCAAACCAACGTGAGCCAATCTGCACTACCTAAAGCCGGCTAAGCCAAACTCACCAAACCAACGTGAGCCAATCTGTTCTAACTAAAATCAGCTAACCCAAACTCACCAAACCAACGTGAGCCAATCTGCACTAACTAGTGCCGGCTAGCCCAAACTCACCAAACCAACGTGAGCCAATCTGCACTAACTAGTGCCGGCTAACCCAAACTCACCAAACCAACGTGAGCCAATCTGCACTACCTAAAGCCGGCTAACCCAAACTCACCAAACCAACGTGAGCCAATCTGCACTAACTAAAACCGGCTAACCCAAACTCACCAAACCAACATGAGCCAATCTGCACTAACTAAAGCCGGCTAACCCAAACTCACCAAACCAACGTGAGCCAATCTGTACTAACTAAAACCGGCTAACCCAAACTCACCAAACCAACGTGAGCCAATCTGTACTAACTAAAGCCGGCTAACCCAAACTCACCAAACCAACGTGAGCCAATCTGTACTAACTAAAACCGGCTAACCCAAACTCACCAAACCAAAGCAAGTGAAAGCAAAGCGGTAGGAACATTAGCTACAGTGAAATGAGCAGTGATGCAAACAGTGCGCTTACTTCTACTGATCATCGTGTTTCAGAATCAGGACATTTAAAATGTTCATTTGTTTGACATTGAAATATAGAAAAACCTACAGCACAGTACAGGCCCTTCGGCCCACAAATCTGTGCCGAACATGTCCTCACCATAGAAATTACCTAGGGTTACCCATAACCCTCTATTTTTCTAAGCTTCATGTACCTGTCCAGGAGTCTCTTAAAAGACCCTATCATATCTGCCTCCACCATCATCGCCAGCAGCCCATTCCATGCACTCACCACTCTCTGCATAAAAAAACTTACCCCTAACTTCTCCTCTGTACCTACTTCCAAGCACCTTAAAACTGTGCCCTCTCATGATAGCCATTTCAGCCCCGGGAAAAAGCCTCTGACTATCCACACGATCAATGCCTCTCATTATCTTGTACACCTCTATCAGGTCACCTCTCATCCTGTGTCGCTCCAAGGAGAAGAGGCCGAGTTCACTCAACCTATTCTCATGAGGCATGCCCCCCAATCCAGGCATCACCCTTTTATATGGCTTCCACATCCTTCCTATAGTGAGGCAACCAGGACTGAGCACAGTACTCCATGTGGGGTCTGACCAGGGTCCTATACAGCTGCAACATTACTTCTCGGCTCCTAAACTCAATCCCACGATTGATGAAGGCCAATGCACTGTATGCTTTTTTAACCACAGAGTCAACCTGCGCAGCAGCTTTGAGTGTCCTATAGACTTGGACCCCAAGATCCCTCTGATCCTCTACACTGCCGAGAGTCTTACCCTTAATACTATAATTCTGCCATCATATTTATCTTACCAAAATGAACTACCTCACACTTATCTGGGTTGAACTCCATCCACCACTTCTCAGCCCAGTTATGCATCCTATCGATGTCCCGCTGTAACCTCTGACAGCCCTCCACACTATCCACAACACCCCCAACCTTTGTGTCATCAGCAAACTTACTAACCCATCCCTCCACTTCCTAATCCAGGTCATTTATAAAAGTCATGAAGAATAGGGGTCCCAGAACAAATCCCTGAGGCACACCACTTGTGACCAACCTTCATGCAGAATATGACCTGTCTACAACCACCCTTTGCCTTCTGTGGGCCAGCCAGTTCTGGATCCACAAAGCAAAGTCTCCTTGGATCCCATGCCTCCTTATTTTCTGAAGGAGTCTTGTAGGGGGTACCTTGTCAAATGCCTTGCTGAAATCCATATTCACTACATCTACTGCTCTACCTTCATCACTGTGTTTAGTCACATCCTCAAAAAATTCAGTCAGGCTCGTAAGGCATGACCTACCTTTCACAAAGCCATGCTGACTATTCCTAATCATATTATGCCTCTCCAAATGTTCATAAATCCTGCCTCTCAGGATCTTCTCTATCAACTTACCAACCACTGAAGTAAGATCACTGGTCTACAATTTCCTGGGCTATCTCTACTCCCTTTCTTGAATAATAGAACAACATCTGCCACCCTCCAATCCTCTGGAACCTTGCCCGTTCCCATTGATGATGCAAAGATCATCACCAGAGGCTCAGCAATCTCCTCCCTTGCCTGGGGTACATCTCATCTTATCCAACTTGATGCTTTCCAAAAGCTCCAGCACATCCTCTTTCTCAAGAGATTTTGGAGATCATTTTAGACCATGAGACCATAAGATATAGAAGCAGAATTAGGCCATTTGACCCATTGAGTCTGTTCCGCCATTTCATCATGGCAGACCCATGTCCCTCTCGGCCCCAATCTTCTCTCTTCTCCCCATATCCCTGCATGCCCTGGCTAATCAAAATCTATCAAGCTCTGCCTTTACTATGCCTGATGACACACAGCCGCCTGTGGCAACAAATTCCACAAGTTCACCACGTTCTGGCTAAAGAAATTCCTCTTTATCTCCATTCTTGGCTCCAAGAGCGGCCAAGTTTCAATCAGCTTGCCAGTTCTATTGCATGAGGAAGCTAAAAGAACAACTTTTCACTGAAGTTGCAGCCCCACCTCTGGGAAATCTAAGCCAGCCACAGGGCTGAAGGCAGCCAACTGATTTTTCACTCTCGTTTGACATGTAGGATTGGAGTTGGAAGAACTTGGAGAGAAAGTGCAATAAACTAGAATGTAGTGTCCAAACAAAGCCAAGAATGGATTTTCAGTTTGTTAGATTGTGGGAGAGGATTAAGGGAGGTGTAGAACTTCAGTGAAACAGTACAGGAGTCTGACAACAGAGACATCAGAGTGAGATAGTGAGTGACTTCAAACTCACGGATGTACAGCATGCAGGTTTGAAAGTAAATGTTCAGCCATGTTAGTGCCCAGTCTGTGCAGGCTGTAGAGCAACAAGAACAGCGACTATAGTTGCTGAACAGGCAATCATTCAGTTTGCCTGGTTGCCATGGTAGCATTGCAGTTGGCACAATGCTACTACAGCTTAGGGTGTTGCAGAGTTTGGAGTTCAATTCAGGCGCCATTCTGTAAGAAGCCTCTGTACATCCTCCTTGTGGAACGTGTGGGATTTTTCCTGGGTGCTCCAGTTTCCTCCCGCAGACTAAAGACGCACCAATTAGGTTAATTGGTCATTGTAAATTAGATTAGATTATGAGGTCACGTAGTCCTCTTTTATTATCATTTAGTAATGCATGCATTAAGAAATCATACAATGTTCCTCCAGAATGATATCACAGAAACCCAAGACAAACCAAGACTGAAAAACTGACAAAAACCACATAATTATAACATATAGTTACAACAGTGCAAAGCAATACCGTAATTTGATAAAGAACACACCATGGGCACGGTAAAAAAAAAGTCTCAAAGTCTCTCGAAAGTCCCATCATCTCATGCAGACGGTAGAAGGAAAAGAAACTCTCTTCCTGCCATGAGCTTCCAGCACCGCAAACTTGTCGATGCAGCATCCTGGAAGCACTCGACCACAGCTGACTCTTGAGTCCGTCCAAAAACTTCAAGCCTCCGACCAGCCCTCCAACACAAAGCACCAAGCACCATCTCTGGCGAGCGCTTCGACCCCAGCCCCGGCAATAGGCAAAGCCAAGGATTTGGGGCCTTACTCTCCGGAGATTCTTGATCGCCAGATGTTCCTCCCTGCTTCTCACATCTGCCTCCATCAAATCAGGATTGTGCACGGCATCCTACTTACAAATACGATATTTCGGAGCGGCCGCACGTGCTGCGTCGCATCGCCATCTTCTCCTCCCCTCCTGTAAATATTAATATAAAATATTAATATTTTATATTAATATTTACAGTATGTCCTTAACCATAGTTTCATGCAGTGTATTGATGCTCCACATTTTAAATATATTTTAAAAATTAGTCAGATTTTTGTATTACTTAAATCTATTTAATGCTTTTAAATGCAGCAAGATTCAGGAGCAGTGAAGTTACCTTTAACAGCAATGAGTTGTCAGCAGCCATCAGAGCTGAGCTGTGGGCTCCTGAAGCCTGGTTGTCACTTTGTCCTCCAAAGATCTATCAAAGTGAGGGCTTAGGTCAGCCCCTCCCGAAGGTTTTTCCCATAGTAAATGGTGTGCTGCAGTGGATAGCTGAGTGCAGGCATTGAAATATTTATATTATAGGTATTCTGTTCTGGTTCTCACTCCTCTGTTATGTTAATTCTAACATATAATATCTCTATAACCCACTCTCTCTTTATTACTTATAGCCATTACCTCTATTATTTAACTTAGTTGTAAGTAACTGCTGCCCTATGCTATTTGTTGTTGTATGTTCTAAATTCATCTTCAGTCCTGAGGAAGGGTCTCAGCCTAAAATGTCGACTGTTAATTAATTTCCCTGGATGCTGACTGACCGGCTGAGTTCCTCTTGCATCTTGTGTGTGTTGCTATACATACTTAACATTTATAAATATGTATTTTTTTAAGTTAAGTTAAATATGTAGTGCAAAGAGAGAGGGGAAAAAAACAATGAGGTGGTATTGATGGTATTCAGAAATCTGATGGCAGAGCAGAAGAAACTGTTCCTGAATCATTGGGTGTGTATGTTCTCACTCCTGTACTTCCTCTGTGATAGTAAGAATGAGAACAGGGCATATCCTGGATGATGAGGGTCCTAAATGATGGATGCTGCCTTTATGAGGCATCGCTCCTTGAAAATGTTCTGGATGCTGGGGGGAAAGGGGGAGGGTCTAGTGCCCGTGATAAGCTGACCTGAGTTTATAACATTCTGCAGCTTAGATCGATTCTGTGCAGTGCTCCCCCTACCCGCCTCCTAGATGGTGATGGAGCCAGTCAGAATGCTCTCCTTGGTACACCCATAGAAATTTGCGAGTGTCTTTGGTGACTAAATTTCCTCAAACTCCAACTGGAACATAGCCATGGTTGTGCCTTCTTGGTAACTGCATCAATATGTTGGGCCCGTGATAGATCCATGGGGACGTTGACACGCAGGAACTTGAAATTGCTCACTCTTTCTACTTCTGATCCCTCAATGAGGACCACAGTGTGCAATATTTGTTTTTTCTGAGATATAGAGCAGAACGGGCCCTCCGGTCTTTCAAGCCAGGGCACCCAGCAACCCCTGATTTAAACCCTGCCTAATCACAGGACAATTTACAATGACCAACCGGTAAGGGAAACTGGACCACCCAAAGGAAACCCACGCGGTCACGGGGAGAACGTACAAACTCAATACAGGCAGTGGCGGGAATTGAACCCAGGCTGCAGGTACTATAAAGCATTGTGCTAACCACCAGACTACCATGCTCTCCCAATAAGTCTGTATGTGGGCACGTGGCCAAGTGGTTAAGGCATTGGACTAGCGACCTGAAGGTCGTGAGTTTGAGCCCGAGCCGAGGGAACGTGTTGTATCCTTGAGCAAGGCACTTAATCACACATTGCTCTGCGATGACACCGGTGCCAAGCTGTATGGGTCCTAATGCCCTTCCCTTGGACAACATTGGTGTCGTGGAGAGGGGAGACTTGCAGCATGGGCAACTGCTGGTCTTCCATACAACCTTGCCCAGGTCTGCATCCTGGAGAGTGGGGACTTTCCAGGCGCAGGTCCATGGTCTCGCAAGACTAACGGATGCCTTTATTATTATAGTATATACATATACATACACAGTAATTGTTAAGGGCAATTGTGACCCTGTGCTAATTGTATAACTAACAAACATTTATATTATTAATAACCAGCCATTGTTTTAAACTATAAACTTAACTTTGTTATTTATATTTTAACACTTGTCATTATGTTGCATTATGCATATTATTTAAAATAATATCAGCATTATTTTTGTTTATAACATTCTTTCAATGTGTGTTATTTCTATGATTTAGAACCTGCTATCACTCCTTTATTTATCTGACATTGAGCTAGAAATCACTTTACATTATGTATCACAGGTTCTCACTCTGTGACTCCACATCTTTGTAACCAGTTGCTTCTCTATATTATTTATGATCAGCTGCTACCATTATTGTGTTAATAAACAGCTGTCACTATATTATTTATATCATATATAACCAATTCTCATACATTTTTCATATTTATTTTAACTTGCTGCCATCCATGTTACTTATAAAAACAAACAGCCAACATAATGTGTATTAATTCAAGCTGCCTACCCCTGTCCCTGCATATTTATACATACAGCCAGGTGTTATTCTACTACTAGGTGCTATGGCAGCATAACGGTTAACGTGACACTATTACAATTCGCGGCGTTTTGGAGTTCAGAGTTCGATTCCAGCGCTTCACTGTGAGGGGGCTTTGTACGTCCTCCCTGTGGAATATGTGGGTTTTCCCCGGTGCTCCAGTTTCCTCCCACAGTCCAAAGTCGTACCAGGTAGGTTAATTGGTCATTATAAATTGTCCAATGATTAGGTTAGGATTGCTGGGGTAGCATGGCTCAAAGGGCCAGAAGGGCCTACTCCACCCTGCATCTTTAAATAAATAAATATAGTTTAAGTTATTTATAACCCATCAGTAAACTATATTATTTCTAAGCTACTTATTGTAGAATTTCAAAGGTTCACCTTACAATCAAAGTATCTATGCAGGATACAACTCTGAGATTTGTCTTCTCCAGATAGCCATAAAATACAGAAAAACCATAGAGGTAGTTCAAAGAAAATACATCAATTGTGCCCCCCCCACACACGAAAAGAAAAAAGAAACAAAAACTCACAAACCCCAAACCTTCCCCAAACCCTCCCTCGTACAAAAACAAACATCACCCAGACGCAACAAGAACGTCAAACCCCAAACCTCCAGCCTGCCAGTCAGCAACAAGAAAGAAAGAGCAAGAGCATGAAAACAGAGTAGAACTGAAAGAGGCCAATGTGAGCTGCAGTTACTTTGAACCACAGTACAATCCATAAATCTCAGAACTTTAATAACATTGCCTAGAAGTCTTTCCGAGAGAAGTGCTGCTGGGTTTGAGTCGCTGGGAATAAATAGGTTATTTTTAACCCATTGCAACAGTATTTTATTTATAACCAGTAGTTAATCAATATTATTTCAATAATTACAATATTTTCAGTCTCTATTTCATTGTTAGTCTCCATCATAATATACTTATTGTTACTTCCATCCTTCTGACAGTGTTATTTATAACTAGTTGTGCTATAATCAGCAATCACTAAAGTGATCACTTGTATTATTTGTAACCACTCATTGATCTATAATCAAATGTTCTGCTGATTTTTAAGAACCCCTTCTACTTTGTGTTTGTTGTCACCTGCTCTCTATATTGTTTATATTTTATAACATCTTGTTGCCCAGTTACTTTTATTATCTATAATAAACTTTTACCCTGGTACTTACAATGGTTATTATCAGCTATTACTCTATATTACATATTTTACCATTACTCTATATTCTTTACCTTACTCACAGCCAGTTACCACTGTACAGTCATATACAATCTCAGTATATCTTGTCTGCATTTTGTGACCAGTTTTCTTAATATTATTCAAAACCTATCATAAGTTTATGTCATTTTTATTAACACTGTTATATATTATTTAAAATCTGAACAGATTATTTTATGAAGTTTTACTGGGCATTATTCATATTACTGTTATTTATTACCTGACTTTAATCTCAATTACTTATATTATTTTTAACCCCATTTCACTGAGTGATCTTTAACACCATTCACTCAGTAACATTCAGGGAAATCAGCTTAAAAATAATATAAATAATTGACATTATTTTTTATTAATTGGTCAATCAGTAGTAACTACATTCTTTATAGATCAGAGCACCAACCATCCAGCACACTTGAGACTTCTGATAGACTGACGTATCTCCCATTCTGTCTATTGCTGTCTCAATATACATTAAATTCATTGTTGTAGATATTATTTGCTGTTTTAGATCTATTATTTTAGATAGTTAATAAATCTTCCAGTGAACCAGATAAGTTGAAAAGGAGTGTAGAGACCAGGTCCCTGGTTAACGGAGGGTACTCTGGGTTAGGACACCACCTATGGAGGGAGATGGACGCTCGACGTTTTGAGCTGAGGCCTTTCATCTGGACTGTTGAAGATCTACTCAACGTTACAGGTAACTGGTGTGCTGGATCCTACCTCCTGGTTACCTGGTTGAGGCCGCGTCACCGGCAGTGTTGGGTTTAGTACAAGACTCACATTCTCACTATTTGGAGTCTTGGTGACTCCACCTTCGTTGTTAACAGGTTTGAAATGGGACTTCCGGGGAATTCTGCACACGGTTCTGACCAGGAGAGGAACAGCCTCGGTACCTGTAGCATACCGCAACCTTGCAAACCGCTGTCTGTTATGGCGGCAGTGCCGCAGAGAACCCGCTTCAGCACCGTGACCAGGGACCGTGCGGGAGTCACGGGGTCTTCTATCCTGATGAGTTTGAGCTCCAGGGAGGCAGGGCGTTGAGCTCTGGGATGTCCACTCTGACCATCCAAAATCGGCAACAGATATTGCAACCAGGATTTAATTAGGGTCTCTCATCTAGTGGGGCATTGACTTCAGCAAATGCCCCATCTGACAGATGCTCCTGTGCTCTGGAAGTCCGACATAAACTGCTTCAGATTTGGAGCAGCACGGACCCAGTCCAGACACTCCAGTCACTTGCCTCGCTGGTGTGTTACAGAAGGACCCATGTCGGAGTTGGACAGAAGAGTCCTGAGATGGAAGTGTGGGCTGCGATCTGGTAATAAACCCTAACTTCCCTGAGTACCGACGATGATGAGCCTGCCGTGCACCACGTGTGGCTGGGGAATGGCTTCCCTCGGTCCGCTGACCGCTGTCACCCTGTCCTGTGGAGGCCACCTCCCCTCACTATAAGGAAACATTGACCATCTGTGGGCCGTGCAGTGGCAGCTGGAGGTGTGGTGAAAGTGGCAAACTTCACCAGGCGCTGGCACAAACTGGCACCGTGGTAACTTTTACCTCCTTTCACCCCTGCACTGGTCGAACTGTGGACAAATGGACTCTCTGGATCTGGTGCCCGTCACTAACCTGGGCCTGCTGCAACAGGGAGAGAGGTTAGTCTACTCTACAGCACCCCTCACAGTCCTTTCGAATATCTAGACACACGACATCACTGGCACCACTCTTGTCCACACTAACACTTCTACTGGTTAGTCAGTGGTTCAGTTTAATATCAGAGAACGTACACAGTTTACAACCTGAAATCCTTCCTCTTCACAGACATCCGCAAAACAGAAGGGTAAAACCCAAAGAATGAATGGCAGAAGACATGAGAACCTCACAGCCCCCTGCCCCTCCCACACACAAGTAGCAGCAAAAGCATCAACTCCCCCCTCCCCCTCCACCCCACCCCCCACCCCCTCGCTCCAGCAAAAGCATCAACCCGCCCTACCCCCCCACCCACCATGCAAGCAATAGCAAAGCCCCCAGGGACCATGACCTAGAGCCCATCAAAAACTACTAGCCATGTCAACACTTCAACCTCAGACAGGCTCTCTCTCTCTCCCACTAACGAGGGAGAGAGGGAGATCGCTCCTGTATCCGACAAGAGGGAGACCATCGGCTCGCTGTTTCGATGTGACCGAATTCCAGTTTTTTATATTGACAGTGGTATCCCCCACCGCCTCGTGCTGTTGCCTCACCATTAGAATTACTCAGTGGTCTTCAGTTCCCAGGGGAAGGTCTGCCACCTTTTCTTCCCAAATAACAGTAACATTCACTTTCCCTCCCCGGGTTAATCCTGCCTCTGGATACTCTTCTGTGTTATACGCAGGCAGAAAGTGACCTGTGAGGTAGTGAGAGAGAGGAGAACGGAGTAAAGGAAACTGATAAAGCCTACCTGAGAACAGAGTATTAAGGTGATATAATGACCGCCCTGCTGTAGTTATGGTTCATGTCTGTGATGGATTGAACGCGTGGTTCATGTCTATGATGGGGCTGTCCCGCTGTGTTAGATCAATGTTCATGATGGTCTCTGTGTAGCAGTCCATGTCTGGAATGGAGATTGTATGTGGTCTGCATCCATGAAGGACCCTGTGAATGGTGCGTGCCCATCATGAATTATGTGCAAGGATCCGTGTTAACATGCACTGTGTGCAAAGGGTTTGCACTGGGGATGGACCATGCGAGGGATCTGTGGCCCTGATGATGCCATAACTTGGTGTTTCCATTCACATGGAGCTGGGAGATAATTCCTTAAGTCCCACTGGAAAATGTTTCTTTCAGGAGGCTGCTACTGACCCTGCCCTGATCTACTTATCCCATCCTTGTGATCAGTCCTGCTCAATGTAGAATGATATCTATCTGTCTTACCTCTGTTTCCCTCCCTCAGCTCCCCATATAAAGCATCAGCACTCTTCTATCCTGGCGACTTACCCATCCTACTTTGTGATCATAACTGCTGTGATTCTGTCAGCACTTTCCCAGACCAGGGGGGTCCACGCCTCAGGATTTTAAAGAGGGAACAGCAGTATAGACCCTCAAATTGGCAAAGATCAATTGGTAACTCTTGTTCGGAATTACGCAAGTTCTGAGATGCCTTTGCTGAATGCAGGGGTGATACCTTCCCTATGGAACTGCGATTGGAAGTGATGCAGCCCAGATACTTTCATGGGTATAGCTGGTGCATAAACATTGGAATAAAGTGAAGATGTACATTCCCTGATTCAAGTTTTCTCTGGTGTGCCTGAGGCAAAAAACTCGTTGAAAAGGACTAGAGCTGCAAATGCATCACCATTGCAAAGCAGTTGCCAGTCAACTGGTCAGGGAACAGACATTTGAACATTGTGTTTTATGGAATAATTCAAAGCTCCATTTTTGATTGTGTCATGACGTTTGGACAAGTCAGTGAAGACTGCAGGGAGAGGAGGGAGATGTGCCTGTGGTTTCCAGAATCAGCTTTTCAACAGTAGCTTTTCAACATTTTCTTCTATACAACTCAAGATGCCATAAAACACCTGGCTAACCTTCACCAAAAGAGGTGTAAGGCGTTCCTTCCCTCCGCTAGCCTGCAGGTCACCATTGGGCAAGGTGTAGCATCCGCTTAGCCCCACGATCAGGGTCATGCGAAGCCATAGGAGCAAGCGGTGGTGGTCGTATGAGCAGCTGGCGCATATCACAAGTCCTGGTTATGCAACCACTGTCACCAGGCAATCTCTGAAGAGTATTGATAATGGCTGGGGTGGTGGAGGGGAGGGTTCACCCATCTTATAAAGACACTGCCCAGAAGAAGGTAATGGCAAACCACTTCTATAGGAATTTGTATTGCCATTGTGTGAATTTATTTCTTCTAGAGCAATGACCACCCCCTTAGCACTACGTATTGATCTGTTGTCTGCACATGCACATTGTTCTCTCTCTCTGTAATGTGAATACACCAGCTGAAGCCATCTCTGGCATGCATGCTTTTATTTAATATATTTGTAGTTGTGCACAGACACAACAAATTGGTGATGAGAATGAACCTGAATGTCAGGAAATATCATGAAATGCGCTGTCAGTTACGGGACAAAATAGTGGGAGTTAAACAGCACGAGGAAGCCGAAGGACCCGCGAGTAACAGCAAAAGACACATTGCATTTAAAGTGAAAATAACATGGTAATGGCTTCAGTCGGGAAAGCTGATGAATTGAACAGGGCTAATGAAGCCTTGGAGTCGTATATTGAGAGGGTTAAACTGTATTGTAATGCACAGAAAGTGGAGGAGCAAAAGGAAGTCCTTACACTTCATAGCTTAATGGGCCCAAGAACGTACAGACTCTTATGCAAAATAGCAAGCCCTGAAAAGCCAGCAAGCAAGACGTTCAACGAAATTGTTACATTTTTACAAAATCGCTTGAGCCCAAAACTGTTGGCAATAGCTGAGAGATTTCGATTTTACAAAAAGAACCAGTCAAAAGATGAAAACATTTCTGAATACAATGCAGAACTGTGCAAACTTTCCCAGTACTGTGATGTTAGAGATGGACTCTCTGATGCATTAAGCGACAGGCTTGTATGCGGCATGCATCGTCAAAGCACTCAAACGAGGCTCCTGGCAGAAAGAGACCTAACCTTAGAATGGGTATTGACCATTGCCATATTGTTAGGGACTATAGCAAAGGATGCAGCAGAACTATAGAAAAGGAGGTGAGGATGTGAAATGCACAAAATGTCCCTGAATAGTGCAAAAAGCCAAAGATGTTATCGATGTGGCAAATCCTCCCACGATGCAAATGACGGTTGGTTCAAAGAAAAAGTCTGCAGAACGTCTCACAGACAAGGGCACATAGAGGGAGTGGGCAAAGTGGACAAAAAGCACCACTGAGTGAAAAGTCTCAGACACAAAACGAAGCAAATGCATAAAGTTACCCAATGCAAAACAGAATCGGACAACATTGGGTCTGACAAAGGTGAGCTGTCATGCCTAGAACTTCATAGCTTTACTGAAGCAGATCGCAATATAATATGGATCACAATAGATGTGTTTGGTGTAAAGCTGAAAATGGAGCTGGGTATAGGGTCAGCTTTGTCCATAATTCCAGAGGCTGACTACAACAGACTGTTTTCTAAGATACCATTAGAGAAGACGGCAGTGATGCTAAAGACTTACACAGGCAAAAAAAAAGCTTCTCCCAAATACAAACTGAAGGTAAGTGTGATGTTTGGAGACCAAACACAATAGTATTGAAAAGTGGAGGGCAAGCACTTTTCAGACATGAATGGTTGAGAAAAATCCAACTAGACTGGCACTCAGTCAAAGCTCTCAGTGGTGCAATCGACAGGCAACGGCAACCCAAATGGTAGCACTAACCAGAAACTGCCACAGCTACTTAATGCTAATGAAAAGCTGTCTGAAAATGGGATTGGTAAACTTAAAAGCATGAAGGCCAGAATAGAATTGAATGAAGCAGCAACACCAAGATTCCAAGCACATCCAGTGCCTTATGCTCTAAAGTGGTTGCTGAACTGCAGAGATTGGAAGCATCTGGAATTCTCTCCAAGCTTGAGTGGAGCAACTGGGCCACGCCGTTGTCCTGCTGATCAAGAAAGGGAAGACCGGAGCCATTCACATATGTGGGGATTTCAACGTGAGCATCAACCCAATGCTGCGTACTGTGCAGTATCCCCTGCCACGAATAGAAGACATTTTTGCAACTTTGACAGGCAGGGAGAAGTTTTCAAAGATTGAGGAGTCAAGCAGGAAGTTCCTCACAATCAACACTCACAAGGGACTGTTCCAGTATAATCGTCTAATCTTTGGCGTCACATCAGTTCCAGCAATTTGGCAAAGAGCAATGAAGTAAGTGCTCCAAGATATCCCAGAAAGTCAATGTTACCTTGATAACATCATCGTGACTGGCAGAAATGATGAAGAGCACCTCCAGGGCCTTGATAAAGTGCTTACCAGGCTGAGTGAGTATGGTCTGCGTGCAAAGAGAGAGAAATGTGAGTTTTTCAAGAATGAAATCTCATATTGTGGACATGTCATTGACCAGCATGGCTTACACAAGTCACAAGAGAAGACTGAATCAGTGCTACAGGCACCCAAACTGGAAAATGTGTCACAACTCAGGTCATACTTGTGCCTCATAAACTACTACCAGCGGTTTCTCCCAAACATTGCTACAGTGCTGCACGCATTGAACACACTGTTACAGACAGGAGCAAAGTGGGAATAGTCAGAAAGATGTGAAAAAGCATTCAAGGAAACAAAGTGTTTAATAACATCCAATGACCTGCTCACCTATTATGACCTATTCCTGCTCATCAGACTGGCGTGTGATGCGTTCCCTTATGGCATAGGGGCCATTTTGTCACAGATTATGAAAGATGGATCTGAACACCCGATTGCATTTGCTTCAAGATCACTATGAGATAAGAGCAGAATGCAACTACGCATAGATCGACCGAGAGGCCCTTAGTCTAGTGTGGGGAATAAAGAAGTTCCACCACTACATCTACGGGCAAAAGTTTACACTAGTGACAGATCCCCTGTGTCCATTTTCGATCCCAGGAAGGGAATTCCAGTGGTGCCTGCTGCCCGGTTACAACGTTGGGCACTATTCCTAGGAACCCACTCAAGGGTACCAAACAACATAGCAACGCTGATGGCTTGCAAGTATTCGACTACTGGCAACTGAAGAAGAGAAGTCTTCATGCTGTAGTGTTCCACACCGCATTGGTGGACCAGTTGCCCGTAGCAAATTCTGAAATACAAAGGGAAACAACAAATGACCCGCCATTGTCAAAGGTCTATGAAATCATCATGCAAGTTTGGCCAGCTTATGGTAACCCAATGCTTCCAGAGTTCTCAGCGAGACGAGACCACCTATCTGTATGTCAAAGAAACGCTTATGTGTGGATTTTGTGTCATAATTCCCTCTAAATTGCACACTAGAGTGTTAGAAAATATGCATGAAGGGCACTTGGATACGGTCAAGGTGAAGAATCTCACCCGGAGCTAAGTATGGTGGCCGGTAATAGATAAATAGATTGAAGACTTTGCCAAAAGCTGTTTAGGATGCCAAAAAGTTCAAAATGCAGCCCCACATGTACTGTTACACCTGTGGAAGTAGCCATCTTCCCCATCGCATAGAGTACATATTGACTTTGCTGGGCCATTCATGGACTCCATGTTTCTGATTGCTCATTCAAAGTGGCCGGAGGTCATACCAATGAAGTCAACCACCTCAGCAATGACTGTCTCCACTCTGAAGACTATCTTTGCCAGAAACGACTTACCAGAACAATTGTGAGTAACAACGAACCACAATACATGTCAGAAGAATTCCAACTGTTCACGAAGAAAAACGGCATCAGACATTTCAAGTCAACTCCTCACCACCCAGCAATGAATGGGTTAACTGAAAGGTTATCCAAACTTTCAAGAAGACCATCACAGTGATGGACAAGGAGGATATTTCTCTACAGCACAAGATGGACAACTTCCCTTTTGTGTATCACAACTCTGTTCATGCGACAACAAATCAAACACCTGCAATGCTGTTCATGAACTGGTATCTGAGATCTCGCGTAGACCTCCTGAAATCAGATCTGCAAAAGGAAGTGCAAATACAGTTCAGCCAGTTGCCAAATGAAGCAGCAAGGATATTTAAGATCGAACAGGAAGTCCTAGCGTATGATTACTGAGAAGACAAGTGGACACCCGGTAGGATAGCTACAAGAACTGGACCACTGATGTGAACAGTGCATGTTGGAGATCAGGCATGGAGACATCATGTGGACCTGATGTTGGATGCTCAACTGAAGAATGCACCTGAGTTGACTGCATCCAACAAGATGGACACATTACAGTCACCATTCTTACCTCTCAGTGATGATGTCACCGACAGTAACGTGACCTGGAAATCGAGAATGTTGTCTGTGACAAGACACGTATCAACCTGACGCCACTCCATAGGTCCAGAGCGCTGACGAGAATGTTATCGTTGACAAGACACCTGCCAAGCCTGATGCCACGCCACAGGTCCAGAGGCTCTATCCAGAAAGAAACAGAGCACCACCCAAAAGACTGAACTTTTAGAACTGTGAAGTTATTTATGGACTGTTATTGTGAAAATATGTTTATTTGGAATATGGGTTTATGAAAGGGAAATTGACTGTTTTGTACACATACAGTATTATGTTGCAATAATTTAAAGGGAGTTGAAGTGTAATGTATGGATCTATTTCTTTCAGAGTAATGACCCCCCCAACACCCCTTAGCACTATGTATTGATCTGTTGTCTGTACATGCACATTGTTCTCTCTTTCTCTCACTGCAATGTGAATACACCAGTAAAAGTCATCTCCTGTGTGTGTGCTTTTATTTAATTTCTATGTGGTTGTGCACAGACACAACAATGATCACCTACGTCATACGACACGGCACATGATGATGATGATGGTGATGGTGAACCTTTGGGTCATTGCTGTGTACAGTTCTCCAGGAATTTCATCCTTTCCTTGATTTCCAATGTTTGGCTTTCTTCTGCCGATGGAGGGAGGTGGAGATACTCTGGTGTCTCAGGGAATTGGCTAACAGTGCCTCAGCGATCTGTAGCTCAGCCAAATGTTGAAGTGCCCAGCCCTTCTCTGTGTAACTCTTCCCTTCTCTCCATTGAGCACTGTCAGCAGAGTCAAATCTCCAGTCATGTTGAGTTCCCACTTCGCTCTATAGGACCTTGCTCTATGAAGATAGTTAAGTAGTTGGTGTGTAATGATTATCCATGTTAAAAGAAGCCACATTTCCAACAACTCCTGCATTGTTCCATCTACTGCCTTCAGGGGAGTTGTGCCAAATTTGGATATGCCAACTCCTGATTTTAAAATAATTGTGTCAGCATATTGGTGACCTTCTGCAGCCTCTTTCCAATTGGCAGACCTGCCTCATCCTCTCCTTGGGTGAACCTTGTTGAGTGATGTTATTTTGAAGCACCTGCTTTCTGCCTGCTCTCAGGGGATAGTCCTAAGACTTTTGGACCAATCTGAGTGATTCCTGTGTCTTGGCTGTAGCACTGATTTAGCCATATTACTGACCACATCTTTCATTTGTTGGATTGCTGGTAAATGGTGAGAAAGCTGTCATCCAGGAATTACTGAAATTGCATCCCGTGAATTGAATATTGCTCTGGTGAGTTTAGGGCACTGATGTCATTTGAAATATGTTGTTACCAGTCCAAGGTCTGATATCCTTAATCACTCAGACGTTTGAACATTCTGACATCAAGACCTTAATTGCCATTGTTTGGATTCTGATTGTATCGACGTTCTTTTAGATTTATCCTTTTGCCTAAATGAAGCAGACAATTAAAGGTGTGGTAATATAATAATTAAGAACTTAATCTCCAAATTGAATGTGTAAGTCAATTTACCAATTAGAATGTGGTCAATGAATTCACCAGAAGTCTATGAGATGTTTTTTCTAGATCAATCTGTGGAGGAAGTAGCCAGGGATAAGGGAATCTTGGACCTGACACTGCACATTGAGAAAAGTTAAATGATGATTTGTTGGGCTTTTGGGAAAGAGTGACCCTAAGTGGATGGAATTTGACTCTTGAGTTTCAAAGTGATGAAATTCATTGTGAATCCAGAGGCTTAAATCGAAACAAAGGAGACAATAGAAGTATAATCACCTGTGGTTGTTTGGTAAAGAGTTTGAAAGATGTAATGGTGGACAGAGAATAGTTAGCACTCAAAGAACCTATACAGTTTTCAAAAGCATGTTCCTTTAAGACACAAAAGCTCAACAGGAAATGTGTCATATCTCTTGTTATAGGAGAAATTAAAGATACCAGTAAATCTAAGAGGTTTATGAAGTTGCCAGAAAAAGCATCATACACGAGAATTGGGAATGTTTTGGAACTCAGCAAAGAAGAATCAAGAAATGGAGAAAGAAAGGCAGGATAGAATAGGGGAATAAGAGCTTCTCTTGGCGTACAAAAGGAAAGGACTAGCAGAGGTGAATATTGGTTTCCTACAGACTGGGAAGAGGAAGTAACACAGTACTTAAACAATTAATTTGCATCCTTCTTCACACAAGCAGGCCCATAAATTTACCAGATGTATTAGAGACTCAATAAGAACAAGGAACTGAAGGAACTAAGTATTAGTCAAAAAATAGTTCCAGAGATGTCAGTGAGAATAGAAACTGATAATTCAAGAACACAGTGATCTATGTCTTGGGGTTCTGAAAGAGGTATTAGTAGATACTCTTGTTATCATCATCAAGGTTCTATCAATTCTGGTATTGTTCCTGCGGTTTGGATGACAACAAATGTAACCTCATGATATGAAGGTGGAGAGAATTAAAGGGAACTGCTGATACTGTTAGCTTAATGCCAGTGGTGGGGAAATGCTGGAATCTCAAATGAAGGATGCAATAAAAGTAAACACAACACACAAAACACAAAATAATCTGCAGATGCTGGAGTCAAAGCAACACACCCAACATGCTGGAGGGACTCAGCAGGTCGGGCAGCATCAGTGGAAAAGATCGGTCGACGTTTCGGGCCGGAACCCTTCGTCAGGACTGTAGGGGGAAGGGACAGAGACCCTATAAAGAAGGTGGGGAGAGGGTAGGAAGGAGAAGGCTGGTAGGTTCCAGGAGAAAAACCAGTAAGGGGAAAGATAAGGTTGTCTTGAAAAGCATAATAGGGTTGAACAGAGTCAACATATACTTGTGGTAGGAAAGCCACATTTGACTAACTTGACACATTTCTTTGAGGAAGTTGCTAATGGAATAGATCAGAAAACCAAGAGGATGTGGTGTATTGGGATTTCCCAAAGGCTTTTGATATAGCCTTCTGCAACGCAACTGCTTGCTCGACAAGGTTAAGGCATATGGAACTGAGAGCTAATATACTGACAGAACTCGAATTAGATATTGGATAAAACAAAAAAAGACAGAAAATCAGAATAAATGGACCTTTCTCAGGTTGTCAATCTGTGACAAGTGAAGCACTATGTGGATCGGTACCTGAGCTTAGATTTACACAAACAGTATTAACACTTCGACGGAGCGGACCAAATGTCATCTGTTCAAGCTTGCTGATGCTGAGAGACTGGGTGGATCTTGAGTAGAAAAGAGGATCTAAAGAGGTTTAGGGGAATCTGGACCAACTGAGTGGATAGTGAGAACCTGGTGGATAGACTAAAATGTGAATGTATCCACTTTGGTACTAAGACAACTGCAGTGCTCCAAAGAGCACTATATGAAGTCATTCTTACCCTTGGCCATTAGGCTCTATAATGAGTCAACCTATAGACAGGGAAGTGATGGCCTCCACTCCCCCACCTCCTGTTCGACCAGTTGAGGTAACTTATTTTTTTATTCTTTCTTAGTTCTCTCCTAATGTTTGTATATCTGTGCACCTATAATGCTACTGTGACACTGTAATTTTCTTTGGGGTCAAGGTATCTATCTATCTATAACAAGAGTATATTTTATTTAAATGGTGAGAAATGAAGTAATGTTGATATTGTATCCTTATACGAAAATCACTGTTAGTCAAAATGCAGCTGCAACAAGTGATTGGGAAAGCAAAAACCATGTTGTAAATCACAAGAGGCTGGAAACCAAGAGCAATACACACAAAGTGCTGGAGGAGTTCAGCAGATCAGGCAGCACCCATGGAGGGAACAAACAGTCGATGTTTTGGACTGAGACCTTTCATGAGGACTGGAAAGGAAGGGGGAAGAAGTCAGAATAAGAAGGTGGGGGGAGGGGAGGCATAAGAACAAGGTGATAGGTGAAACTGGGAGAGGATGAGGGGGTGAAGTTGAGCTGTGAAGTTGATTGGTGAAAGAGATAAAGGGCTGAAGGGGAAATTTTGATAGGAGAGGACAAAGGACCGTGGGAGAAAGAGAAGGGGGAGGAACACCAGAGGGAGGTGATGGGCAGGTAAAGAGATAGGTAAGAGGTAAACAAGAATGGGAAATGGTGAAGGAGCAGAGGAGAGGCAATTGCCAGAAATTCGAAAAGTCGATGTTCATGCCATCAGGTTGGAGGTTAGCCAGACAGAACATAAGGTGTTCCTCCAACATGAATGTGGTCTCATAGTGACAGCAGAGGAGGCTATGGAGTAACATGTCAAAATGGGAAGTAGGATTGAAATGAGTGGCCACCGCAAAATCCCACCTTTCTGGCGGATGGAGCAAAGGTACTCGATGGTCTCCCAATCTACGTTGGATCTCACTGATATATGGGAGGCCACACAGGGAGCACCGAATACAGTGGATGACTCCAACAGACTCACAGGTGAAGTGTTGGCCAACCTGGAAAGACTATTTGGGGCCCAGAATAGTAGTGCGGGAGATGGTGTAGAGGCAGGTATGGCACTTGTTCTGCTCGCAAGGATAAGTGCCAGGACGGAGATCAGTGGGGAGGGACGAGTGGACAAGGGAGTTAGGTAGGGAGCGATCTCTGTGGAAAGTAGGGATGGGGGGAAGATGTACTTGGTGGTGGGATCCCACTGGAGGTGACAGAAAATTATGCGCTGAATGTGGAGGCTTGTGGGATGGTAGGTGAGGACAAGTATCCCTATCCCTCATGTGACAGTGGGAGGATGGGGTGAGGACAGTTATGCATGAAATGGAAGAAATGCAGGTGAAGACAGCGTTGATGATGGAGAAAGGGTAGCCCCTTTCTTTGAAGAAGGAGGACATCTCAGTTGTTCTGGAATGTTCTCGTCTTCAGAACAGATGCGGCAGAGACAGAGGAACAGAGAAAAGGGAATGGCATTTTTACAAGTGACAGGGTGGGAAGAGGTATAAGTCCAGAAAGCTGTGAGAATCAGTGGGTCTACAAAGGAGGTGAAGCCCTCCACACCCTACCATCTATTTACCTATCCAAACTTCACTTAAACATTAACATTGAGCTTGCATGCACTAGTTTTGCCGACAGCTCATTCCACACTCTCATGATCCTCTGAGTAAAGACGTTTTCCCTCATGCTCCCCCTAAACTTTTCACCTTTCACCCTTCACCCATGACCTTTTGTTGTAGTCCCAACTGACCTCAGTGGAAAAAGCCTGCCTGCTTTTACCCCATTTATACCCTTCAGTCAAAACTGATGGAAAGTAATTAGTAGATAATTCCACTATTAGAATATGGGAAACTGGACAGGGAGACAACTGTTAAGTTACAGAGAACTGCAAAAAGGACTTCCCACTCGGCATCAATAAATTATTTATTATTATTGTTGTTAAAATAAGAAGAGGGGGCTGGAACTAATGGCACTGCTCCTTTGGGGGATAGCATTAAGCTTATGAGTGAAAGGCCCCCTTCTGTGTTACATAGTCAGAATCAGAATTAGGTTTAATATCAGCGGCATATGTTGTGACATTTGTTAACTTTGCGGCAACAGTACAATGCAATATATATAAATAGTTAAGTTAAATAATTAGTGTAAAAATAGAAATAAAAAAGTAGTGAGGTGTTGTTCATGGGTTCAATGTCCATTCAGGAATCGGATGGCAGAGGGAAAGATGCTGTTCCTGAATCATTGAGTGTGTGACTTCAGGCTTCTGAACCTCCTTCCAATGAGAACAAGGCATAACCTGGGAGGTGGGGGTCCTTAATTATGGATGCCGCCCTTTTGACGCATTTCTCCTTGAAGATGTCCTGTACTATGGCGGCTAGTAACTATGATGGAGCTGACTTAAGTTTACAACTCTACACAGTAAAAATCCAGCCCTTTGACCCTGTTCTGCCATCTTATCCTCCATCTCAGCGCCATTTCCCTGCACTGTCCCCCAGCCCTCGATTCTCTGATTACATTAATCTCTGTTGTGAGTGGACTCAGTGACTGTGGGCCCTGGTCTGCAGCCTCCAGGTGGGGAATTCCAGCAATTCGCTATTCTCCAGCCAAAGACGTTTCTCCCCATCTCAAACCCCAACCCTGGACCCAGTCTGGTGAAATTTTACAGCACTCCCTCTATGGTAAAAATCATCTTTTGTCAGTAAAGAAAGCAAAGTTAGACATAGTGCACCAGTATTGATCTCAAGACATCTTTGCTCACATATTATAGAAAAGGCCAATCTATGGTCTGCCGTCACTTGCTTACTGGACCCGCTGCATTGTCAGGCGTGTGGAATGTGTGTTTTGCCCAACAGTGCCGACTTGGTGTGATTAACTCAACAAGGAGCTGGGCATTGACGTTAATTCACTAATCCTGACAGTAGATCGAGAGGATGTTGTGGAGACAGCATTGATCCTATTTCTCCAGTGCTCTGAGATACCTGTTGTACATATTTCAGGTCTCAGAAGCATAGAGGACAGCAGGGATCTATCTATATTACCCGGTAAAGAATGAGCTTTGCCTTGAATTAAGATGTTGATCTTCAAATACCCCCTTCCTCAGAAAGCTGAAAGGCTATCATGGCAGCCTAAAAGTGATGGAGAACTTCCTCGTTGGTGTTTGTCCTCACCAAGAGGTGGCTTCCATGAAATGGGAATGGTTCACCTTTCCTGGAGAAACGAGGTCGCTCCACCCTGCAGCCAAGAGTCGAGCTGCAGTATGCAGATAAATGATTGCATTGCACGTGTTGGAAAGCCAATCTCCAGCTTTTCATTATCTACTGAAATGAAGCATCTGAGAGGATGGGCCTGACACTCATCATTCACTTTTTATTCCACCAGCCTGCTCCCACTGTACCAGAAAGTCCTTCACATTCAAGGTCCACAGTGAGACTGGGAAATACAGTATGTGACCTCTTTTCCCAAGAAGCTATCTGATTTTTACCTTCTCCCTTCCTTGTTTTTCATTTCCCACTCTGAGACTCAATAGCATACTCATACACACTTAGAAATTACTCATACACACTGTGAGAATATTTTTTTATCCTTTTGCTATTTTTTACTTGCAGCTTACCTGGAGTAGCTGAAACCCCCAGTGATTATTGATTGGTGCTTGTAATTTAGAGCTTTGTCAGTGTATTTTTACAAATTTCACTTCCGCCACCTGGTGGCCACAACAATCTGTTGGACAAAGTCAGCGGGTTAAGCAGCATCTGGGGGAGGAAAGAAATTTTGGGTGAAAACCCAATATTGGAACAGAAAGTGGAGAGGGCAGATGTCAGAAAACATAGAGAACTTCTCTTCTCTGTGCTGGCCATCTCTGTCCTAATGCAGGTTTCAACCTGAAACATCAACAATGTCTTTCCTTACACAGGTGCTACTCGACCTGTTGGGTTCCTCCAGCAGGTTGTTTGTTGCACCAGGTTCTAGTATCTGCAGTCTCCTGTCTCCATTTGCTGTAAGATTTGATCTTTGGTGACGTTCAATGACTCAAGTAGAGGACAATGTCACAGATGCATCATGTATGCTCCACAATGGTTATACATACAACATGGTGTGATAGGCTGCTCTATTTACATCTATGGTGGCAATTACCTGAATGGACACCTTTACATCTCACAAGCTATCATCTAGCTTACTCCTTCCATACAAAGGCATCAAAACAATTTAGAAATCTGAAATATCAGCAGACCATTTTGTAAATACTCAGCAACTCAGGTAGCTTCAATGGGAAGGGAAACAGCATTAGTGTCTCAGGTGGATAACCTTTCATTGGAATCACATATATGTTCTGCAGAGAGTTATAGCCAGGCTAGTAATGCTGTACAGAAAGAAAGGCTGGAGATACGTTCAAAGAACAAAATACATTTATTATTAAAGTACATACATGTTACCATATCCTGCCTTGAGATTCATTTTCTTGCCGGACAAAATTCAATAGAATTTACAAAAAAAAGACTATACATAAACAAAGACTGACAAACAAGCCATGTGCAAAAGACAAACTGTGTAAATAAAACAAAATAATCTCAGAACATGAGTTGTAAAGAGTCCTTGAAAGTGAATCTGTAAGTTGTAGAATTGTTTCAGAGTAGCGGTGATTGAAGTTCAGGTGTCTGATAGTTGTAAGGTAATAACTGTTCCTGAACCTTGTGGTGTGGGACCTATGGTTTCTGTACCTTTTTCCTGATGGTAGCAGTGAGAAGAGGACATGGCCTAGATGGTAGGGGTCCTTGATAATGGATGCTGCTTTCTTGTGGCAGCGTCCATGTAAATTTACTCAGTGGTGGGGAGGGTTTGCCTGTGATAGACTGGGCAGTGTCCACTATTTTCCATTCCTTGGCATTGATATTTCCATACCAGGCCACAATACAACCAGTTATGGTATTCTCTACTGTATACCTATGGAAGTTTGTCAAAGTTTTCGGTGACATGCCAAGTCTGTGTAAACTTCCAAGAAAGTAGAGGTGTTGTTTTGCCTTTTTGTTATGACACTTACATGCTGGTCCCAGGTCAGGTCCTCTGATACATTAATGCCAAGGAATCTAAAGCTACTCACCCTCTCCACCTCTTTTCCCTTAAGGAGCACTGGCTCATACACCTCTGATTTCTTCCTCCTGTAGTCAATAATCGGCTCTTTGGTTTTGTTGATGAGTGAGAGGTTGTTGTTGTGGCACCATTCAACCTGATTTTCAATCTCCTTCCTTGATGCTGATTCTTCGCTGCCTTTGATTCAGCATCAAAACTGATGTCATCAAACCTAAATGTGGCGTTGGAGCCACACAGCCATGGGCATAAAGTGAGTAGAGCAGGGTGAGTAAAGCACGCAGCCTGTGATGCACCTGGGCTGATGGAGATTGTAGAGATGTTGTTGCCAATCTGAACTGACTGGGGTCTGTAAGTAAGGAGTTTGAAAATTCAGCTCCGTATTAAGGAATGTAGGCATAGGGCTTAGCGATGAGATTAGTGAATGTTGAGTTGTAATCAATGAAGAGCATCCAGATGTAATTTTTTATGTTGCTTTCTCACTTTGTGGCTCCTTGGGCGACAAATTTGCCATTTCTTTAGCATTTTTTTTTTCTGTTTTTTTACGAGCCCGAGTTGCTAGCTCAACCCAGCACAGATGCAAAGCATGCAAAGAGCCAGCCAGATTCGAACCTGTGACCACTCACCTGGAAGTCCGGCGCAGATGCCACTGTACCACCAGTCAGCTATGTCCTGATGTATGCATCTTCATTATCCAGGTGTTCCAAAGCTGAGCGAAGAGCCAATGAACTGGCATCTGCTGTTGACTAGTTATGATATTAGGCAGATCAGAGTGGATCCAGGATACTCCTCAGGCAGGTTGATGGGCTTCCTGACCAACATCTGGAAGAGCTTCATCATGGTGGATGTAGGTGCTACTGGAAGATGGTCATTGAGTCATTTGGTAGGCCACTTGCTCTGCATGGCATATGGAGGCGACCTGCCTGTGGGTGTTGGATATAACAGAGAACAATTGCTCAGTGTTATTGGTAACAGCCCTGACACTTAGCAGTATCTGCAACATGTTCCAACTGGATGAGAAGTCAATTGCTTTTGGGGGTTTAGTTCAAGTGAGTTTGGGTGTCAAAGGGATCTGAGTTCTTGGTGTACTTGGATTGAATAGGTTGACTGTGTAGTTTGCAGAAGTCTGCATTCAATGTAAGCACACTCAGCGGCAAGATAGCGACCTTCTGAGTTGGGGAAGAGGCTATAAAAGGTCACCTGGGCTAAATGAGGCCCACAGAGCAGCAGCTGACTGCTTGAGGAGAGAACAGGTGAGCCCCTTGTCTCCTGAGAGGTCAATGTCCTGAATCATGAAATGTCTCCCCACCAGAACCGCGTGTGCCCAGCCTTTTGTTTCACTTGTTTGGGAGTTGAGGAAAAGAGGTTCATCTGGAGGCTGTTCTGTTCACCCATGATGTCGTGTCTGCATTAGCACGTCAATTGTAATCTTGTCTCTCTTTTATATGTATGCACACAACAGATACATTCCACATCCCCCAACATCGGTGCACATACCACATATATACAGATCACACACAGGCACACACAGCTACAGAAAACACTTTAATGTTTCCAAGTATTGTGGCCAAGTCCAGTCTTGTACCTAGGGGCAAGCATCTCAATGTGAAATGTTGATGGTGTGTAACCCACTGAATATCTGAAGTCTGAGTCTTTTACACAGGAGGTGGACCACAGCAAAGGACAGTCTGGAGGCACAGAGAGGGTTTTGAAGACGTCCATATTCAGGGAACTGGTGAGTGTGCTTTGGCCCTTGATCTTCCTTCTTCTGCTCTAGGTTGTCCCCTGACAACAGGTTTGCTGTTCTCTCCCTCACGGCGACAGATTCCATGGCTCGGGCGAACACAACACAGCCGCTCAGTGTGGCCCAGGCAACGCTTCAACAAGGGAACCATCAGGACAGCAAAGGGCTGTAGGTGTTGGAGAAAAACCGTCAGAGAGGCCTCCACCACAGAGTCCAGGTAAGCCTTTATCCAATGCACCCTCTCCCATTGCCTTCCCTGGAGATAATGTTGGGTTTACTGGACACCTGATCTCTGGAAGTGGGAGGTGGAACCATTACAGCATAGCATGTCGGAACAAATACTGTGATGGCCCCTCCTCCTGCAGGAACCTAAAGGAAGCAGGTTCATGCAAATATGTCACTTGCACAACGGCCTCCCAATGTCTCCCGTACTGGGCTGAGGAGAAGGTTAAGGAGAAAATGGTATGGTGGTAGAGGCAAATACATTAGAGAATTTAGTTAGGCACATGAATGTGAGGAAGATGGAGCGATATGGACATTGTGTAGGTAGGAGAGATTAGTTTTGGCGTGTTTTTGATTTAATTTTTAGCTGGTTTAGCATAACGTTGTGGACCAAATGGCCCGTTTCTGTGCTCTACCATGTTCTATGTTCTAAAACAATGGCCAAGATCTGAGGAGAAAAACATGGGGAATGTTACCTAGATGGGGAAAGGGGGGAAATTGCAGCCGACAAAGGCAGAGACAGATCAGAGCAAGGCACAAGAAGCCTACAAGCCCGGCATTGGGGTCATTAGTAACCCATGATAGAGTTTTTCAAATAATAGGTTTGTGATCACCAAATGTAGACGTGTTCCTTAAGGAAATTATTCGGGTACAGTGGGTGAGAAATTCAACAGCCAGTCCATTTGGACTTTCTGAAAGCATTTGGTAAGGTTCCTCACTCTAGCCTACTTCACAATGTGGAACATCTCAAACACGAGAATATAGACCACAGAATGGTGTAGAACGGGGACACCTACTTCAGCTCCTGATGCCAAATTAAATGAATCCCGTCTGCCTGCTCATGATCCTATTCCTCAATTCCCTGCCTTTTCACATGCCTGTCTAATTACCTCTTAGGTGTTGCTAAATTTGTTCCCAACATTTCCCCTGACAGTACATTCCAGGCAACTACAGCATTCCATGTAAAATACTTTCCTTGCACGGTACATCTCCTTTGATTTTTCCACTGTGGGAAACCAGGTGACGGGGTGGAAATATATCTCTACCAAAGGAGGTGTAAGGTGCTCCTTACCTCCGCTAGCCTGAAGCTCACCTTTGGGCAAGGTGTAGACCTACTTAGCCTCATGATCAGGGTCATGTGAAGCCATGGGAGCAGGTGGTGGGTGGTCGTATGAGCAGCTGGTGCACATCACAAGTCCTGGTTAGGCAACCACTAACACCAAGCAATCTCTGAGGAGTATTGATAATGGCCGAGGTTACTTGGCTTGTCAAGACATCGCCCAGAAGTAAGGCATGGCAAACCACTTCTGTAGAAAAATTTGCCAAGAGCAGTCATGGTCATAGACCATGCTCCCCTACATCATATGACACTGCAAATAATGAACAGATGAACCCTAGGAGAAAGATTCTGACTCCTTAACCAGTCTAGGCCTGTTAGTTGTACTTACTTTTACTAGATCTTCCCTCAACTCTGACTCCAGAGAAACAATCCATATTTATCCAACTTCTCCTTATAGCTAATTAACTATTAGTATTCCCACTCTGAAAGAAAGTTGAATTAACTGGATACGTTGGATTCCATTGGTGATGTGCCGGAAGGCTAGGACCAGTCCTGTACCCATTGCTCTCCACTGCCTTACTTAATCATTGACATTGAATGTGGCTAGTTTATAGACGGATTTGTGCAGAATGTGATTTTGTCTACAAAATGTAAATACGCTGAGGGATTGTGTCGAGCTGTGAATGGATTGATGGGAACATAGTGTCCCGTAGCTTTATCGTTGGTCATCAAATGAAGCACTGCCTGCTTCTTTCTCACATGTGCTTAGATGTTCAGCATCAGCTGGAACTTGCTGGGGAAGGATCAGAAACCACGTCTCCATGGCAAACATCTGTGGGCTGCGGCCTCGTGAAGGCCGAAGCAGACTCATGACCAATCGTTTTCCAGGCTTCTTCAAGTGTGGAATGATACGCTTAGCAAGTCTGAGCTTGAAGACAGAGTGCAAGGTTAAAAGCAGGATTCTTAGCCGTGGGGTGGGGGGGGGGGCAGCAGGGTCTTGGGTTCCCCATCCAGGGCTGCCACAGACGTCAACAGAAGGTGTATGGTGTATTCGTCTCCGTGAGGGGGAGGACTGAGTAAAAGAACCGTGAGATAATGTTGCAGCTCTGTATAGCTCTGGTTAGGCTGTACTTGGAATATTGTGTTCAGTTCCGATTACCTCCTTATAGGAAGGATGTGGAAGCTTTAGAGAGAGTCATGAGGAGATTTGCCAGAACCCTGCCTGGATTAGAGAGCATCCCTTAAGAGAATAGGCAGTGCAAGCTTGGGCTTTCCTTTGGAGCCAAGAAGATGAGAGGCGACATGATAGAGGTGTAAAAGATTATAAGAGGCATAGATAGTTCCTTTATCCCAGAGCAGCAATGGCTAATACTAGAGGGCTTAATTTAAAGGTGGAGGAAAGTGTAGCCGGGTTGTCAGAGGTGGGTTTTCACAGAGAGTGGTGGGTGGTTGGAACATGCAGCAGAGGCAGATACAGTAGAGGCATCTAAGAGACCCTTAGGTAGGCACATAGATGAAAGTAAAATGGAGGACTATGCAGGAGGGAAGTTTTAGATTGATCTTGGTGTAGGTTAAAAGGTTGGCACAGTATCGTGGGCTGAAGGGCCTGTATTGTACTGTTCTATTCTTTACGCTTTACGGTGGCATAGAGAGGCACAGCTGGTACGGTCACTATCTCACAGCTCCAGCAACCCAGGCTCAAGCCTAACCGTGTGGAATTTTGCACATCCTCCCTGTCTCTGTATCAGCTTTCCTGGGTGCTCCAGCTCCCTCCCACGTCCCAAAAGTGCACAGATTGTGAGGCTAATTGTCTGCTGTGGATGGCTCCTGGTTCCTATGTGGGAGGGAGAACCATTGGGGAATTGGGAGAATGAAGAATGGTTTTGGTGTAGATGGCAGCTGATGGCACTGCAGACTCGATGGGCTGAAGGGCCTGTTTCTGTGTTGCATCTTTCTGTACTCCGTGACTGAGTATACGTGGCTTAGGGAGTGGTGGATGAATGTGATAGCGGTGTGTGAGGACCAGGTGGGGAAGGATTGGAGACGTACAGGAATCACCGTCAAAGGTAAATACTGTTCATCAAATTCTCCTTTAGCTGCAAACTACACTTCCTGGTATGACTTGCTCCAGAAATTTAAATCAGTGGGATGTATTCACCAGTTGGTTTCCAGAACTAAAATACTACTTTAGATTGAATCACAAAATTTGAAACAAGGGGATTAATAGCCCTGAGTATCTTTATGGGGTGATAGTTTAAAATAATGGGGTACGGGGCAACAAAGGTTGTGTTCCTCATTCGATGAGGGGTGACGCTAGTATAAAGTTGATTTAAAATGTCAGACAGTGGATAGGAATTTGAAAAACAGACAGTACTGAAACATGGTTGAACTGTTCAGTGAGATCTTCATTTGTACTTGTGGGGTGGTGTACTGAGTTTGGGAATAGGTTCAAAGATTTAAAGTATGTATACAGAATACAACTCTGAGATTTGTCCTCCTGCAGGCAGACACGAAACAAAGAAACACCATGGAACCCGTTCAAGAAAGCATTGAACTCCCAACGTGTGAAAACAGAACAAAATGCGCAACTGGCAAAGAGCAAGTGGACGACACATAGGATATCAACATCAAAGCAGGAGTCCAGGAGGATTCAGTTCAGCATCCCAGCGCTAGCCCACTGCAGCCTGCAGAGCCGTTCTTCACCGAAGCACCCCGGTCCGCATCGATCTCCCCGATCAAACTGCTCAGAAACAGCAACCAGCATGTAACACATGGAACATGGACCTCAAAAGCCCAGGAAAATGAGTCCACCTCCACGAGCCTCGCCGATCAATCCTCACTACGTAGATCCCTTGCCCTTTCCTCAGACAGCAGCTAGCGAGAGGAAACACAGGCAGACAGCGCTGAATACCGGCCTGTCCTCCACTCACATCTTCATTGACTTCAGCCTCGCTCAACACCTCCATTGGAGAACAGCAATGGGGTTGATCGTGGCCTTCTGCCCGGCTTCCAGGCCACCAGGCTGCACGTTCCGCTCCAAACCTCACCGGACTCCCTCGGAGGCGGGAAAGCGCCTGATCGCTCAATCAGCACAAAAACACACCATAGAAGTGTAAATCACAGGTTCCCATTGCACGCAGCTTATCAGTAGAATCATATCTGAAAGAAAAGTAAAAGAAGCAGTTTTGTGAGGACATCACCATTGGTCACGTTGCTTGTTGGTGCCATCTTGAAGATGCTTTGAATCCTGAAAGTTGGTGGATTTTTTTTTTATTAACTCATCTGAAAATGACTATTTATATCACAGTAAATGTTTATGTCACCATAAAACACATCTAGGCCAGCTCAGTGGCAGAGCGGGTAGGACCATTGTCTCACAGTACCGAACACCAGGGTTCAAGCCTGACCTCAGCTGCAGTCTATTTTAGACCTTTACGTGGTTTTCCAAGTGCTCCAGTTTCCTTAGACATCCCAGAGGTATGCAGGTTGGTAGGTTAACTGGCCACTGTAAGTTACCACCAGTAATTGTGGGTGAGGGGTAGAACCTGATGAGACCATGAGGACAATGGAAAGGGATTTAGTGGAGGTAGATACCAGTTCAGCTGGGAAACTGGGGTTAAGTGGTTAACAGGGTGTAAATGCGGTTGGTGCTGAGCTCTCGCTTGATGTTTTCCAATTTATACTTGGAAGAAGGAACTGAAAGTGCGATTAATAAACTTGCTGACAATGCAGATATAGGGAGGAAAGTTAGTTGGAAAGTATAGAGTTGTACAGCATGGAAACAGGCCTTTTGACCAACAACATCTAAACCGACCATCGATACTAACCCTCTATCAATACTCTCCTTTCCCTCGCCATCATGATTATCGATACTAACCCACTATCAATACTCCCCCTCACCATCATGATTATCTATACTAACCCTCTATCAATACTCTCCTTTCCCTCGCCATCATGACTATCGATACTAACCCACTATCAATACTCCCCCTCACCATCATGACTATCGATACTAACCCACTATCAATACTCCCCCTCACCATCATGACTATCGATACTAACCCACTATCAATACTCCCCCTCACCATCATGACTATTGATACTAAGCCACTTGCCTGCGTTAATTCATTTCCCTTTGTTTCTCTGCTCATATAACTGCCTGTCCAGATGCCTCCAAAATGTTGCTGTAATCACTTCTGCTTCCACCCCCTCCTCGGGCAGCTCATTCCAGATACCAGTTACATATTGTGTGAAATATTTACCCCTCAGATCCCCTTTAAATCTCCTCTCCCCCGTCTTAAACCTATGCCCTGTAGCTTTAGACCCCCCAGCGATGGGAAACAGACTGACTATTCACCCTGTCTTGGCTTGTCATCACTTTATGCACCTCTATCCCATATGGTCCATCATATGAAATGGACATAAGGTGGTAACAAGAAATGCGGAGAGGTGGGCAGGCAGCGATCTGGCAAATGAAGTATAATCTGATATTTGGCTGAGTTGTCTGGAAGAAAACCTATCTAAATAGTAAGGAATTGTAGAACTCTGAACACAGGGCAGTAGGAGTGTCCAATTCATCACTCACAGAAAGCTATTATACATGCTCACTGTGTAATTAGGAAAGCCAGCAAAGTAATTATTTATGACAGAGAGAACTCAGCACAAATTAAGGAAATTAAGCTTCAGTTATATAGGAGCACTGGAGCACTGTGTACAGAAATAGTTTCCATACTTAAGGAAGGACGTTAATATGTTGGAATCAATTCAGAAAAGATTTACTGGACCCGATACCGGAAAGGATGGGTTGTCCCACGAGGCTAAGCTAGGCATCTGGGGTTGTATCTGCTGGAATTTCAAAGAAAGAGAGGAGACCTGGCTGAAACATATAAATAATCCTGAGGAGTTAGTGGAATGGATACGAAGAGAACGTTTCCTCTCGGGGGAGAATCTACAACTAGAGGCCACTGTCTAAAAATAAAGGGTCACCCATTCGAGATAGAGATGAGGGGGATCTTTTTCTCTCAGAGGACTGTGAGTCTTTGTAACAGTCTCCCTCGGAGAGCAGTGGAACCAGAGTGAATGCTTTTAAGGCAGAACAGACAGGTCTTGATAAGCGTGAGGCAAGAAAAGTTAGTGGGCGGAGATGGAAATGTGGATTTGGATTTACACTCAGATCAGCCATGATCTTATTAAGTGAAAGAGCAGGATTAAGAGGCCAAGTGGCCAAGTCCTCTGATTTTATACGTGTTTGTTGTCCTGGCAGTTATCACTGTCCCCTTAACTCAAAATAAAGCCATTAAATCCCCTTGAAGTCCATTATCTGGAATCATCTGTATAATGCTCCAGACGTTTTGGACACTGTACCTAACCAATCCATTACTCCACAAGTGAAAATTGAATTTATCTTGCATTTCATAATGTTAGTTCACATTATGTGCCTTAGAGATGACCACTCATAATTTACCCTCTAGTGCATCTACTGACCCTTCTGTGGAAAGCTCTGTGGTTCTCACACTGACCACATTAACCACCTCAGATCTACAGAACTGGAGTGGGAGCATGTGATAATTGCAGAAGAAAAAGTAAAAGTAGCACTTCTAACTGTGCTGCCTATCATTACGGTATACGTCACTGTGCAAAGGTCTCGGGCACATATACGTACATAGCACGGGGTGCCTAAGGCTTGTGTGCAGTACTGTACTTGTCAACGCGGAGTAGAGAGCAGTTTGTAAATCTGGTGGGGATAAAGGATGCAGCGAGTAGCGAGGATGGAGTGCCATGGGAGGAGTGTGAGATAGGTGGCAGAGAAGGAGTAACAGGAGATGGAGTTGGAGTAGGCGCAGACACGCCCACCCTGAGGTATCAGGCAAGGTCATTTGATTCCAATAATTGGTCTATTGAATGTCCCTCTGGTGTTTCCTTCTCCCTTCCCCTTTTCTCAACTGTGATTCCCCTCTCCCTGCCCCCTTTGACAACACTTTGCAGCCTTTTTTTGATTCTGCACATTGGAACCTCTATACCAGGTGGAGATGCAGCCAGTTAGAATGCTCTCCATCATACATCTGTAGAAATTTTCATGTGTACAGTATTTGGTGATGTGCCAAATCTCCTCAAAGTCCAAATGAAGTACAGACGTTGACATGCTGTGTTAGTGACTGCATCAAAGTGTTAGGCCCAGGACAGTACCCCTGATGAGGACTAGTGCACGCTCTCCCTTCTTCCCTTTCCCAAAGTCCACAATCAGTTTCTCGGTGAGCTTGTTGTTGTGACACCACTCAACCAGCTGACCTACCTCACTCCTGTACACCTCATTGCCGTGTGAGGTTCTGTCAATAACAGTGGTATCACTGGCAAATGTATAGATGGCACTTGAGCTGTGCCTAGCCGGACAGTCATGATGACAGAGAGAGCAGAGCAGTGGCTAAGCATGCGTATTTGAGGTGTATCTGAATTGACTGTGTGCGAGGAGGAGATGTTGTTACTGTGGTCTCCTAATGAGGAAGTCAGGGATCCATTTGCAGAGGGATGTACGGAGGCCCAGGGTTTGAAGCTTGTTGATTAATGCTTAGGGATTGTTGGTGTTGAACATTGAGCTGTCATCAATAAACAGTGTTGGCGCGTGGCCAAGTGGTTAAGGCGTTCGTCTAGTGATTTGAAGGTCGCTAGTTCGAGCCTTGGCTGAGGCAGTGTGCGTGTTCTTGAGCAAGGCACTTAACCACACATTGCTCTGCGACGACACTGGTGCCAAGCTGTATGGGTCCTAATGCCCTTCCCTTGGACAACATCGGTGGCGTGGAGAGAGGAGACTTGCAGCATGGGCAACTGCCAGTCTTCCATACAACCTTGCCCAGGCCTGCGCCCTGGAAACTTTCCAAGATGCAAATCCATGGTCTCACGAGACTAACGGATGCCTATAAAAATCGATAAACAACAGCCTGTATTGCTGTTGTCTAGAAGCTGCAGAGATGTGATGGGCCAGTGAGATAGTGCCTATTGTATACCTGTTGTGGCCCTGTGCACTGTCTAGTGCACAGTGTACAGAAAGGATTTCCTTTCAGTTCTAATTATGTGAGGCTGTAATCAGGCTTTGCATAATGGGACTGTGCTAAATGCTGTAATCAAATTTGTATAATAGCACTATTTTATTTATGGGATAACAGTTATGTTCTCAATAACAATGAAGCTTTATATCAGGCTGTGTAGGATTGTAATCACTGTGTATATAACAGCACCATCCTAGATTACAGTCTGTGTTTAACAACTTTGAGCGCTAATTATCGATGACTGTGAATGATTAATGAGCAACAAAGGGATAGGACCATGACGAGACCAATATTTAAGATCACTGTAAGTATAGGTCAGTAATCACTGTGTGCACAGCATCACTAACCACAAGGCACAGGTTACAGAGCAATAGATTTAGGTCTGAGGGAAGGAGCAATGTTTTTACCCTGAGGGGTGAACCTGGGGAATTCATTACTGGGGAAATTGGAAAGATCAAGGCACTTGAATCATTAAACTTGAATCAGCAAAGGATGCTCGTTCGACAGCTGCAGCAGGGCTTGAGTACTATCACCTCTTATAAAGTTAAACCAAGCGACATAGGGCTTTGCTTCCAGATGGGCTCAATGCCTTCTGTGCTCGCTTTGACCATTAAAACATGGAGGAACCTTCACAAACTCTCACAGTCCCCAATGATTCTCTGAACTCAGTCTCAGAGGCTGGCATGCAATTAACCTTCAGGAGGCTGAACCCACGAATAGCAAGCAGCCTAGACAGGGTACAGGGCCAAGTACTAAAATCCAGAGCTGATCAACTGGCTGGAGTGTTCACAGAGATCTTTAACCTCTCTTTTCAGCAGACTGAGATACCCACTGCTTCAAGCAGGCTTTACCTATCTGGTGCCCAAAAGGAATGTGATGACCTGCCTCAACGACTATTGAGTAGTAGGACTTACATCCACAGTGGTGAAGTGTTTTCAGAGACTGGTGATGAAACATATAAACCTCTGTCCAAGAAGTGACTTAGATCCCCTCCAATTTGCCTACTGAAGCAACAGGTCCACAGCAGGTACCATCTCATTGATTCTTCACTCAACCCTGGAGCATCGAGACAGTAAAGATGTATTCATCAGGATGCTCTTTATTGACTACAGCTCAGCATTCAATACCATTGCCCTCACAAAACTTGTCAATAAGTTTCTAGACCTTTGCCTCAATACCTCCTTGTGCAATTGGAGCCTTGATTTTGTTACTTACAGGCCCCAGTCAGTTCAGATTGGCAACAACATCTCCTCCACAATCTCCATCAGCACAGGTGTACCACCAGACCGTATTCTTAGCCCCCCTTCTCTACTCACTTTACACTTAAAACCGTGTGGCTAAGCACAGCTCCAATGCCATATCTAAGATTGTTGACAATACCACTGACATGGGTTGAATCAAAAGTGGTGATAAATCAGCATGTAGGAGGGAGACTGAAAATCTGGCTGTGTGGTGCCATAACAACAACCCCCTACTCCAAATGTCAGCAAGACCAAGGAGCTGATTATTGACTTCAGGAGCGGGAAACCAAAGGTCCATGAGCCAATCTTCGTCACGGTGATCGGAGGTGGAGAGGGTCAGCAACTTTAAATTCCTCGGTGTTATCATTTCGGAGGATCTGTCCCGGGCCCAGCATATAAGTGCAATTACAAAGAAAGCACAGCAGTGCCTCTACTTCCTCAGGAGTTTGCAAAGATTCAGTATGACATTTAAAACTCTGACAAACATCTGTAGATGTTTAGTGAAGCGTATATTGACTTAGCATCACAGCCTGGTATGGAAACGCCAATACCCTTGAACAGAAAATCCTCCAAAAAGTAGTGGATATGGCCCAGTCCATCAGGGTTAAAGCCCTCCCCACCATTGAGCACATCTACATGTAACATTGTCACAGGAAAGCAGCATCCATTATCAGGAACCCCCACCACCCAGGACTTGCTCTCCTCTTGCTGCTGCCATCAGAAAGAAGGTACAGGAGCCTCAGGACTCACATCACCAGGTTCCCTTCAACCATCAGGCTCTTGAACCAAAGGGAATAATTTCACTCAACTGGACTTGCCCACCAATGGACTCACTTTCAAGGACTCTTCATCTCATGTCCTCAATATTTATTGCTTATTTGTTTTTTATTATTATTATTATTATTATTATTATTATTATATCTTTCTCTTTATATTTGCACAGTTTGTTATCTCCTACACACTGATTGAATGCCCAATTGGTACGGTCAATCATTGATTCTGTTATGGTTATTATTCTATAGATTTATTGAGTATGCCCACAGGAAAATTAATCTGAGGGTTGTATGTGGTGACATATATGTATGTACTTAAATAATAAATTTACTTTGAACTTTGCACTAAATATATTTGAGGAAGAGCTAGATAAATTTTTTGACACAAAAGGCATCAGGAGTGTGAAGAGAGAGCAGAAATAATCCCCCCCCCCACCTTTTCCTTCTCCCTGGGCCTCCTGTCCCATGATCCTCTCATATCCCGTTTGCTAATCACCTGTCCAGCTCTTGGCTCCGTCCCTCCCCCTCCTGTCCTCTCCTATCATTTTGGATCTCCCCCTCCTCCTCCCACTTTCAAACCTCTTACTAACTCTTCCTTCAGTTAGTCCTGACGAAGGGTCTCGGCCTGAAACGTCGACTGTACCTCTTCCTACAAATGCTGCCTGGCCTGCTGCGTTCACCAGCAACTTTTATGTGTGTTACAGAAATATTGTACTTAGAGAGATCATATGGAACAACAGTGCTAACTTGAAGGCTGAATGACCTACTCCTACTTGCATCTTCTATATTTCTGTATTTAATCAGGTTAAATTGTTTCACCAATTATCTGCTGCCACAGAATCTGAAGCCAATTCTGAAATAAAACAGTGTTTGCTGCTGATTTCAAAGAGGGCGCTCCCCAATCCCCCACCCCCAGCCTGAGCTCCGATATTAGATGTGGAGTTTGATATTCGCCCTGTGAGCCAGGTTTCCCCCAAGAGTACCAGTTTCTTATTCAGGTCTGGGCGTGTAGTCTGACTAGCTCTACAAGAAGTATGTCCAGTGGCTGTTCCTTTCAGACCACATGAACCAGACCACAGCAGCCGGACTCACTGAGGCAGAAGGCAGAAAGTGTTACAGGCAGGACTTTCAAGCGGATCACACTGCAGGTAGACAGGTAACCTCCAGGAGGGAAAAGCAGGTACCTCAGGAGTTTTCTGCGGCTATTTTTCTTTCTTTCTCTCCCTCTCTCTCTTCTCCTCCAACTTCCTTCCCCTTCCCCCTCTCCTTCCTCTCTCTCTCCCTCCCCTCCTCCCCTGTCTCTCCCTCCTCCCCTCCTCCCCTCTCTCTCCCTCCCGTTTTGGATACAGCTCGGAGGAGGTGGAAGGGGAAAGCAACAGCAGCAGCTACATCAGTGGCACCTATCTGGCCCTGTTGTTCAGCAGGGAAAGGAGGAGCACAGGCGAGTGGTAGTGTTGGGGACTCTATAGTCAGGTGCACAAAATGACACTTCCGTGGCTGCAAGCAAGACCTCAGCGTGGCGTGATCCCTTCCTGCCGCCAGGGGCCAAAACGACTTGGAGCAGGCGCAGCACGTTCTGTAGGGTGAGGTTGAACAGCCAGTGGTTGTGAGCTCTATTGGTACAAACGACGTAGGCAGGAAGCGAGAAGAGGTCCTGCAAGCAGAGTTTGGATAGAGAGGCTGGAAGTTACAAAGCAAAATATCTAAGATTGTAATCCCAGGATTAATGCAATGCCGCTGAGGTCGGAAGAGAGGAGATGAATTAGCTGAATTATAGGTATCTGGTGCAAAAGGGAAGATTTCAGATTACTGAAATCTTCTCAATGGCACACTGAACCTGAACAAGAGGGATGGTTTACACCTAAAGAGAGTAACCAACGTCCTCACTGGGAGGTTTGCTAGAGCTACTCAGGAGGGTTTAAGTGAATGCAGTGACATCTGGGAACCAGAGAAGATGAAGAGTTAGGAGAAAGTAGATGTTTAGTCTGGTAAGTGTAATAGTCAGAACGAGGTTAATGAGCACAGGGGAGGCTCGATGGTCGGAAGCAAACTTATTTTAGTGCATGGAGTATAACAGGTAAGGCAGGTGAGCTCAGAGCCTGTATTAGTTCTACGAGTCTGTGGTGGCCAGTGCTATCATGTTTGCTGTTGTGTGCTGGGACAGCAGGCTGAGGGTAGCAGACACCAACAGAATCAACAAACTCATTCGTAAGGCCAGTGATGTTGTGGGGATGGAACTGGACTCTCTGATGGTGGTGTCTGAAAAGAGGATGCTGTCCAAGTTGCATGCCATCTTGGTCAATGTCTCCCATCCACTACATAATGTACTGGGTGGGCACAGGAGTACATTCAGCCAGAGACTCATTCCACCGAGATGCAGCACTAAGCGTCATAGGAAGTCATTCCTGCCTGTGGCCATCAAACTTTACAACTCCTCCCTTGGAGGGTCAGACACCCTGAGCCAATAGGCTGGTCCTGGACTTATTTCCTGGCGTAATTTACATATTACTATTTAACTATTTATGGTTTTATTACTATTTATTATTTATCGTGCAACTGTAACGAAAACCAGTTTCCTCCGGGATCAATAAAGAAAGACTATGACTATGACTAGTTCGTGGAATTACAATGTTGCAGCTATTACAGGTTGAAAGAGGGACAAGACTGGCAGTTCAATGTTTCAAGGCACAGATGTTTCAGACATGGTAGAGAGGTGGGGGAGTTACTGATCAGGGAGGATGTCACAGTTACACTTAGAGAGGACATCCTGGAGGCTTCATCCAGTGAGGCAATGTGGGTAGAGCTCAGGAAGAAGAATGTGGGTAGAGCTCAGGCTGGCTGGTGGTGCAGTGAGATCAGCGCTGGACTCCGAAGCGAAGGTTCCCGAGTTCGAATCCAGGTCGGGCCACCCCCAAGCACACTTTTCATCCGTGCCGGGTTGAGTGTCGAGCTAGCCTCGTTAAAAAAAAAATACAAGGGTCGAATCAGGAACGTTCATAACGTGACCCAGTTAATCCTGATACCACGTGCCAGACAAGAATGGCTGAATGTCTGGTACGACACGGTTAAAAAAAAAGGAAGACACATTATACTACAAGTCTTCTGTCCTGTAGGCCAGCAGGAGATAGGATTAAATATACAGGCAGATCACGGCAAAATGTGAAAACAAAAGTACTGTTGTAGTGGGTGAACTTAACTTGATTGAGAGTCTCTTAGTACAAGGTGCTTAGATTGGGCAGAATTTCTAAGGTACTGCCAGGAGGATTTACATCCGATTGCATAGAACAGTATGAGTCCTTCAGTCCACGATGTTGTACCAACTCCTTAACCTCCTCCAAACTCTTCCCTCCACCTTAGCATTCCATTTTTCATTTACCCATGTCCCTAATGTGTCTGCTTCTGCCACTGCCCTGGCACCTGCAACTCTATGACATTCCTCCACCCCCCATACTTTCCTCCAAACACCTTAAAGTTATGCCTATTTGTATTAGCCATTTCCATCCCGGGAAAAAATATCTTAATCTGCCCACTCTGTTTATGCCTCTTATAATTTTGTACGCATGTATCAAGTCATCTCTCATCCTCTTCTCCAAAAAGGAAAGCCCATGCTTCCTCAACTTTTCCTCTTAAGACATGTTCTCTGAACCGGACAGTATCCTGGTAAATCTCCTCTGCACCTCTCTAAAGCTCCCACATCCTTCCGACCAGAGCTGAACACAATACTCCAAGTATGGTCTAAGCAGAATTTTTAAAGAGCTACAACATTACCTTGTGGCTCTTAAACTCAATTCCCCCGACTAACGAAGACCAACACACCATATACCTTCTTAATCAACCTGCTAGCCTACATTGTAACTTTGAGGGATCTATGATCGTGTACCCCAAGATCCTTTAGTTCCTCCACACTGTTAATTCTGTATTCTGCCTTCACATTCTGCCTTTACTTCTGAAGTAAATCACTCACACCTTTCTGGATTAAACTCCATCTGCCATTTCTCAGCTCAGCTGTGAAACAATATGGAGAGAGCCCAGAATAGCTTATACAATAAAATAGACTCTTGACATCACAATTATGCCTGACCATGGACTTCTGCCTAGAGGGGCAGTTCAATAGTTTTGTTACAGAATGTCCTGAGCTGTGTCTACAATTCTCTGTAGTTTCTTGCCATACTAAGCTGTAACATATTCCGATCGGGTGTTTTCTCTGATGCATTGATAAAACTTTACCAGCCTGCCTATTCCTCCCTGCTCACCACTTACTGCAGTTCAGTGCTCCATACCATCCAGAAACTTCCAAATTCTATGCTGGAAACCCAAAAGAAATTATTAATCTTGACCAAACAGGTACACTAATTTTAGGAATTCCTATACAGTGGATTCCGGTTAATTAGGATTCATCGGGACCAGTACATTTTGGCCCAATTAAGTAGCTGTCTCAATTAGCTGAAACTTCAAGGAAATAGTTAAAAAAGGATATAAAAGACAAATTACATTTAACTCAGTAACCAATTATGTATTTAAATTAAATACAGATCAATTTAGAACATGGCAATACAATACTGTATATCATTCATAATTGTTTATTAACTGAGGAATTCATCCAGCTAGGTTTAGGTGTATAAGATGATGAGAGCCATTGATCATGTGGATAGTCAGAGGCCTTTTCCCAGGGCTGAAATGGCTAACACAAAAGGACACAGTTTTAAGGTGCTTGGAAGTAGGTACAGAGGAGCTGTCAGGGGTAATTTTTTTACACAGAGTGGTGAGTGTGTGGAATAGGCTGCTCAAGGTAATTTCTAAAGTAGGTACGTGTTCGGCACAGCATTGTGGGCCAAATGGCCTGCATTGTGCTGTAGGTCAGTGGTCCCCAACCACCAGGCCGCAGACCTGTACTGGGCCACAAAGCATGTGCTACCAGGCCGCGTGGAAACGATATGATTTGGTGATATGAAACTATATGTCAGCTGCACCTTTCCTCATTCCCTGTCACGCACTGTTGAACTTGAAATAACCTACCAAATCATAGCAAATAACATATAAAACCTAAAATAACACTAACCTATAGTAAAAGCAGGAATGATATGATAAATACACAGCCTATATAAAGTAGAAATAATATATGTACTGCATAGTTTCACTTAACAGAATTGGAAAGATTAAGCCAAAATCAATTTGTAGAAAAAAACCCGGCACATACATGCCGCACACGTAGACACATGCGCACACAGGTGCCCGCGCAAGGCTTCATGGTCATGGTAGTCTTTCTCGGGGTAAACACAAGTGTCCCGTATTTGACTGCTATTTTTGTCCCTTATTTGGGAGTGAGAAAGTTGGCAACCCTACTTGAACACCCCCCCCCGCCCCCCCCCCCCCCGCAGTCGGCTGGTCCGCAAGAGTATTGTCAACATTAAACCGGTCTGCGGTGCAAAGAAGGTTGGGGACCCCAGCTGTAGATTTTCTATGTTTCTAACAATGAAACAAGTGTAAGGGATGTGCAGGTAGTGTGAGAGCCAGTGAGAATGGTTTGATCAGAGGCCTGTGCTCAGAACGAAAGGGAAGCTGGGTTACGGTTGATAAGAAGAGATCAGACCAATGATTCTCTGAAGACTGTGGCTGAAGAAGATTCTTGGGGAGAAGGGCTGGTGTTCCAAGCATCCAGGCATTGGTTCATGACCACAGGCTGTTGCTGTTGGGTATTGAGATCTCCACGGGGTGGTGCCACAGTAACTCCGTGCAGTAGCAGTGCAGCTCTTCCTCATCACTGGGCCCATGAGAAGTGCAGCTCTTCCCCAGTGCAGCAGCAAATGCATTCTACCACAACTCCGGCATGTCAACAATGCAGCACCCCCTCCGTAGTGGGTGGGTCCCATTGCAGTAGCCCCCTCTGTACCAAAACACAGAAATACAGAGATCTCTTTAGGGAACATGTTGGAGAACTACGTCTATCATCCCAGAGGCAGACAAGGTTTAGGGAGGGCAGTGAAGTGCAGGCAGGTGGGTCCCCAACTCGTCTGAGAACTGGGTGACCAGGCAAAGTGAGGGTCATGAATGGAGAGCCAGGGGTAACCCAAGATGAGAGGAGTGCTGGCTGAGTCGATCAGGTTAAACTGCATGCATTCATGGTGCTCTCCAAATCTCATGCACAGACCGTGTGTGCGCACTCTGACCATCCCAGACCCTCAGGGACATCCTTCAATGGCCACGATGCAGAAGGGCTGAGAGATAGGCTCGGTAGGGAGACTGAGCTGCACACGCAGAGTCTAGTACAGAAAGCTGGCTGCTGCGGCACCAGATTCCGGCAAAGCCAACTGCTGGGATATGGAACAGGACAGAGGGAGTGGGTTGGTCTCTGTGCTGGAACGAGGAGCCAGAGGGAGCTTACCAGATAGAAGGCCCCTCATGTCTACCTGGTGGCACCATTTCCCCGACACAGTGGGAAATGCATCCGACGTGTGGGTGATCGGTGGCTCCGAGTAAGTTCTGGAGGCATTGCCGATGAGGGTCCTGCAGCCTGAAATGTTTCTGGGAATGGTACTGAGATTGTAGCCGATAGTCTGGAGGGTCATTCCATGAGATGCTTGTCAATTCAGACGGCCAGAGTGATGAGGCTTTTGAGATTGGTGAGCATTTTTGGGTAGACAGCTTGTCTTTCAAACTCTCCGAGAGGTCGTGATGGTAAAGGGCCTGCAACACTTCCACATTCCAGCCAGGGCCCTGAATTCTGCGGTGTTATCCACCAAGTGTGAGCATTGACACAGGCGAAGTATCTCACCACTGCCTCCCTCCACTACCCAGGTGGTCAAAACCCCAGCACGTATCAGCGATGCGTTCCTCCTTTTTTATTGAAAGTAATGATTTATTGTCTCAGTGAGGGGCAGACTAGATCAGAGCTCGTCCGGTCAAAAGAGAAATGATGAAGGCAATCTTGGCTGGAGCTCGAAGTGTAAGATGCCCTGGGACAGGAGGTTGAAGGATTGGGTTGGTTTCGGATTCTGGAGTCCAGGGCTCCAAAGAAGGAGGTTAGCTGGCACGAGGTTGCTGTATTGAGACGGAGAGCTTGATGAGAGTGACGAGCAGATAGTCAATGACTTCCTACTGTTTCTGGATTGTGCTTTTATGTCAATGGGCGTCTTCCTCTAGGCAATCGCTGGTTCATTCATCCTGTCAGGTTATGTAGAGGCTTGACCCAAACACAAAACAGCAGAGATGATTTAGTGGTGAGCAATAACTTTAATAATAATTGCAAAATGATATAGTCACAAGGGGCCAGAAAACAAGGGAGGACAGGTACTTAGCATGACAAGGTAACTGAAAGCTAGAAGAATCTGGTTGAGGCTGGCTGGCTCAATGGGTGAACAAGGGCTGTGTCTGAGAAATGGGTTTAAATAGGCTGCCGGTGATGAGTGGCAGATAACTCCTGTTAGCTGAGTGGAGTCTGGGAGGTGTCTGCCTGTGCAGGCCTGACACTAGATGGGCCAAGGGGCCTGTTTTCAGGATATCAATAGTGCAGCATTGGCCCAGTACGGCACAAACACCACAGCAATGTGTAGATAGTTCTGAGACCTGGACCACCAACTCAAATTACTGGAGGAATAACACCGGTGATACATCCATAAATCCTTCCTAATCCTTTGGAAGGGTCAACGAGGCAACTTCAATGTCCTGTCCCAGGCCGACGCCCCAACATCACAGCCCAGTTACCCTCAATCACCTCTGTTGGACAGGCCGGATTGTTCAAATTCCAGGCATCACACTCTGACAGATTCCCAGTTCTGTCAAGGGATTATGTTATGAGAAAGAAAGATTTATGGATTCACAGAGAAATGCAGCTGTCTCAATGATTCCTGGCAACCTCTGACCCGAGACCACCAAAGTGGAGGTGGAGTATTTGGTTTGGCACTGAGATCCGGTTACCAGCTGATGCAATCACGGCTGTGTTGATGGAAAAGGAAAGTATTATCACCTGAAATACCCATCACTCCTACAGCTACCTGCTCCTTCACCTGTGGCAGAATCTGAAGATCCCTCAACAGCCTCATCGTTCATCTCAGAAGTAAAGTTGTTCTTGGACCAAGGGGTTACCTGACGCTCCCCCGGTAATGCAGCACCTCCTTCACGGACGACACACACCGACTGCTGGAGGAAATCAGCAGGTCGGGCAGCGTTTATGAAGGGAAATAAGCAGTCATTGTTCATCTGCCCCGAGGAAGACAAACTTTATAACTTTCTGGAATTAATCTGATGGTAGGACAGCTGAAGAGGTTAAACCCATGGAGCAATCAATAACCAGTAATAACAACAATGTTGATCCTAATCCTTCAAATGTCATCCCTTTCTATTCTTGTTGAAAGATAGTATTAAACCTTCAACTCCATACTGCTGATTTGCATAATAATATGCAATAACATTTCCACTTTTCTTTTCAGCTATTGAATTAGAGATTCTAATAAAGGAAAACCATGTTTTGCTTCTAATCTTGTCATGCTGCTATATTAAAAATGCAATAAAGCAGCAGCTTCTTCCATCTCCCTTGAATCCATGGGGACAACCTCGTACACAGGAAATGAAAAGTGAGGCAACAGGATATTGTGTTCAGGACCAAAGGCTGAGCTGCAATGAAAAGGCTGTTGGCCCCTGGGAGCAAAGAATACGGCGGCATGGGTCCTCAATAACTCATGCCCAAGGCAATCCCCCTCAGTGGGTGCAAGCTCAGGTTCAGGACATTGTCACCTGGTTCAGGCTGCCTCAGGCCTGTTAGCTGGCATGTTAGTTGATCTTTGTTTGTTAATGATCCCTTGTACTCTGTAGCGGCCATTGCACAGTTAATTCTGACAGGTGCATAAATGAGAAACATGGCCCTTAAACCAATACTCATTCAACTTTAATGTTTTTGTGAATGTTTCCGGGAAAATAATCAGAATCGGGTTTAATATCACTGGTCTATGTTGTAAAAGTTGTTGTTTTGCAGTAGCAGTACAATGGAATACATAATATTTTAAAAACTATAAATTGCAATAAAATATATATATATAATTAATCAAATAAGTCATGCAAAAATAGAGTAACAAAAGAAGAGTTCATGGGTTCGTCGACCATTCGGAAACTGATGGTGGAGGAGAAGAAACTGCTCATGAAACATTGAGTGTGTTTCTTCAGGCTCCTGTACCACCTCCTTGATGGTAGCAACGAGAAGAGGGTATGTCCTGGTAAGAACCCCCCCACCATGAGGCATTGCCTTTTGAAGGTGTCCTCGATGCTGGGGAGGCTAGTGCCCATGATGGAGCCGTCTGAGTTCACAACTGTCCGTGGCTTTTTCTGATCCTGCGCGGTGGCCCCTCCGTACCACATGGTGATACAACCAGTTAGAGAACATCCTAGAAAACGTCCTTTCCACATCCACTCTATCAAGGCCTTTCAGCATTCAATAGGTTTCTTTGAGGTCACCCTCCATTCTTCTGAATTCTAGTGAATCCAGGCCCAGAGCCATCAAATGCTCTTCTTATGACATATTATTCAATCCTGGAATCACTTTCATCAATCTCCTTTGAACCCTCTCCGGTTTCAGCACATCCTTTCTAAGATAAAGGGCCCAAACCTGCTCACAATACTCCAAGTGAGGCCTCACCAGTGCTTTATAAAGGCTCGAAGTTACATCTTGCTTTTATATTCTAGTCCTCTTGAAATGAATTCTAACATCGAATTTGCCTTCCTCACCACAGACTCAACCTGCTAATTAGCCTTTAAGGAATTCTGCACAAGGACTCCTAAGTCCCTTTGCATCTCATTTTTTGTATTTTCTCCTCATTTAGAAATCGGTCAACCCTTTCATTTCATCTACCAAAGTGCATGACTATCCACTTCCCGACACAGTATTCCATCTGCCAGTTTTTTTTTTGCCTATTCTCCTAATCTGTTTGTCATTCTGTAGCCTCTCTACTTCAGCAAAGCTACCGAGCCCTCCAGCTGTCATCATATCATCTGCAAACTTTGCAGCAAAGCCATCAATTTCATCATCCAAATCATTGACATATAACGTAAAAAGAATCAGTCCCAAAGCAGACCCCTGTGGAACAGCACTAGTCACCGGCAGCCAGCCAGAAAAGGCTGCCTTTATTCCCACTCTTTGCCTCCTGCCAATCAGCCACTGCTTTATCCATGCTAGAATCTTTCCTGTGGCTTTTCCATGGGCTCGTAGCTTGTTAAGCAGCCTCATGTGTGGCACCCTTTCAAAGGCCTTCTGGAAAACCAAATACACAACATCAACCGATTCTCCTTTGTCTATCATGCTTGTCATTTCTTCAAAGAATTCTGACAGATTTGTCAGGCAAGATTTTCCCTTGAGGAAACCATGTGGACTATGACATAATTTTTTATGTGCCTCCAAGTACCCAGAGACCTCATCCTAAATAATCAACTTCAACATCTTCCCAACCGTTGAAGTCAGGCTAACTGGCCTATAGTTTCCTCTCTTCTGCGTCTCTCCCTTCTTGAGGAATGGACTGACATTTGCAATTTTCCAGTCTTCCAGAACAGCCCAGGGACTAGTGATTCTTGAAAGATCATTACTAATGTCTCCACAATCTCTTCAGCCACCTCTTTCAGAACTCTGGGATGCACGCCATCTGGTCCAGGTGTCTTATCTACCTTTAGACCTCTCAGTTTCCCAAGAACCTTCGCTCTCGTTATGGTAACTTCACACACTTCATGATCCCTGACACCTCGAAATTCCACCACACTGCTAGTGTCTTCCACCGTGAAGACCGATGCAAAATACTTATTCAGTTCATCAATCATTTTGTTGACCCCATTACCACTCCAGAGTTGGATATCCACTCTCGTCTCTCTTTTACACTTTATGCCTCTGTATTTTGTGACTGTTGATCATGGTGCCCAGCTCCTCCAGTGCCTGCCTAACATTGGCTTGAGGTGGAGTGTACACCATTACTAAGTAATGGCTGAAAACTCGCCCAGCATATAAAATGGATGATATAACCACGAGATATTCCAGTTTGGGTGAGCAAGACAGACAGAATTGCCATGCCTGTGCAACGCGATGAATTAATCTCAAAGCATACTCCACTTCCTCTACCATTAAAAGACTGAGCTGTCATGTTTTTGCAGAGAGTGTTGAAGCTATTGGCTGTGGCACTCCATCTGTGAAACAAAGTACATATCAGTGTCTGATGTCCGTCTGGTACTGGAGTCTTGCTCTGAGGTCTTCAATTTTATTTGTACACTTTGTACTTTCATCAGTAAGTTAGTTGGGGGTCTAAAACCTTAGCGATTGAATCATATCTGCAGACCCACTTGGCTTCAGCACTTGCATTTTCTTGAAGGGAACCTGCACTTGCGACCCAAGTCTGCTGCCCAGGATCTGCCAATGAAGCTAGATTTGAGTATCGATAGATTTTTAAAAAATATTAACATGCGGTCGTTTACTGACGTACATATAGATGTGTCTGTGGTTTATAGCTGTACTAGTCCTAAACGGGAATATTTGATAATTCACATCCAAGCTGCACGCAAAGAGTCGCTATGTATCGGCGCCATCTTGAGACAAACTTGAATAAATCTTGTGGTGAGAGTTGTTACACATGAAATCTGTTTTAAGCTAACAAGGAACAAAGATTTCTTTAATTATGTGGCATGAAAGCAATTCTCCCTTTAAACTCCTTGAACCAGGTGACCTCCTTCAGTCATTTCAGATTGCAGTTAAAAAATCAGCTTCAGCACCATGGTTTTGAGTCACTTAGCCAGCAGATAGCACATCTCCTTCTCCAGCTCAGATAGGACTTTATATTATTCAGTAATTGCACAGGCACCATTACTGCTACAGGATCTTCCTTGCAGACTAATTCAGTTAATTAAATTTAAGTTCTATCTCTACGGGGGTGTGGGTTGATTTATGTTTCCAAGTCTGTTATATAGTGACCAGTGGCAGCTTTCTAATCATTGCTACCTGATCTCTGTTGTAGTATAATGGTTCTGCGCCTCAATGGTACATCTTGAATGATTCAAAATCAGGTTTATTATCACTGGCATATACTGTTGTTTCGTGGCAGCAAGACAAAAATAATTACTCTAAGTCACAAACAATAAATAAACAGTGTGAAAGAGTAATAGTGAGGTCTCGGCCTGAAACGTCGACCGTACTTCTTCCTAGAGATGCTGCCTGGCCTGCTGCGTTCACCAGCAACTTTGATGTGTGTTGCCTGAGGTAGTGTTCATAGGTTTGTGAACCATTCAGCAGTCTGTTGGGGTGATGGTGCAATGTAGTCAGTATGTCAGTAACATTTGAGTAATATTGTAAGTATATTGTTTGATTAAGCATTCTTTTGTTTACATAATTCATTATGGGTTATATGTAAGAAGTACATGAATGTCAATTATCATTAAGCCATCACATCATACGTGAGTGTGTCACTAAAGAAAAGGAACGAATAAGTAAGTAGTCCGTCACCTTGGAGATGGCGGAAATTGCAGAAAAAGTGCGTTGGATGTGGATGCTCGTGTAGGGTGATGTAGTTGATGGAGACATAGATAATTCACAGCCATTGACATTGAGTTGGACTTCACTTTGAGAGGCTGTTCTCACGTGATGCTGGAATTACATAAAGTTTTTTTTACTGCGCTTTGTGTTCAGTGTTTGGAGTACAATAAATGAGATTCTATGGTTTTTCTTAAACATAAAACACCTCCGCCATTTTTTTTCACTTGTGAAAAGCTACAATACATTGGTGAACCTGATGCTCCACAACGATTCCAGAGTCATTGAACATGTTGGCCAACATAACTGCTTTGAAACTGCGGGAGATTTCAGAGCAAAATGCTGTTGCTTGGTTTGTACAAACCGAGGCCCAATTTGCGCTGTGAGAAATCTCTGCCGACAGCACCAAATATTTCTATGTGGCTGCATTGCTCAGTAATTCCACAGCTGTGAGAGTGGTGAGTCTGCTAGAACACCCACCCGGGAAAATCACCCTCCTTGTTTTATTTTTAAATAACTCTTCATGCAGCAAGTGCTTGATCAAGTTCACATAGCCCTCGCTAATGCACCCGTGGAAGACTATAGGGAGCTTGCTAAAATGGCTGATTGTCTACACTCACTTAGCAATGTTGCATCATTCCTCTTCCTTTCTCTACCTCAATAATCCCAGTTCCCAACTTAAGGATGCCCGAGGCTGTGAAACAGACTATGCCGGGCCTGTGTTTTTACCACGCGCACTTTGGTACGAACACTAGGAAGTGCTGACCATCTTGCAGCTTTGACAGTGTCAGCGCATCAGGACGTCAGAGGTCTGTGAACACGATGGGTTCCAGCTGCCAGGGTTGTCTTCTGTTCACTACGGACACCCTTTCAGGACGACGCTTCCTGTGTGACGTGGATGCTCAAATGAATGCGCTGTCAGCATTGCCTATTGATAAGAAAGCAAAGAGCAACAAAACCTCACTGGAGGCTGCCAACGACAGCAGGATCTAGCCTTACGGGCCACAATGGCTGACACCCTGCTTCAATGGGCAATGTTACACATGGGACTTCATCCTGGCTGTGATAACCCAGTTTGGTCTCTTTGAGTTTCTGCGCATGCCATATGAGTTGAAAAATACAGCACAGACTTTCCAATGGCTGATAGACTTTGTATTAAAAGACTTGGATTTTCTTTTTGTTTACCTGAATGACATTCTTCCCTGCAGTGCATCCAAATCTGAACACATATCTCATCTCTGCACACTTTTTGACCGCTTAAGTCAACACGGGTTGATTATTAACTTGACTAAATACCAGTTTCGGTTTCTCAGCCATTGCTTCTCCACAGAAAGTGAAATCCCCCTCCCATCAAAATTAGCTGCTATTATAGATTTCCCACTGCCCTGCACTACTAAAAAACTACAGGAGTTTTTAGGTATGGCGAATTTCTATTACCGCTTCATTCCGCGAGCTGCTGAACTTATAGTGCGCTTAAAGGCAATGCCCCTAATCACATGCTTGACTGGTCAGCGGACATGAGCAGGGCATTTGATGATACCAGACAAACTCTTTCAAACAGGACACTTCTGGCACACCCATACCCTTTACTAATGATGCTTCAGACTACGCTGTGGGTGCTTTACACGAACAGTTAGTCAAAGGCGTGTGGCAGCCGCTCGCCTTCTTCAGTCAGCATCTCCTCCCCCTTGAAAGAAAGTACAGCATGCTTGACCGTGAGCTTCTCGGTCTCTATCTGGCTGTCCGCCATTTTTGTTTTCTTCTAGAGTGTCACCATGTCACAGCGTTCATTGACCCCATACCCCTCGTACACACGATGCCCAAAATATCAGACCCTTGGCCTGCACGGCAACAGCAGCACCAGTCAGAGTTCACAACTGATAAACAGCGTATCAAGTGGAAAAATCATGCCGTGGCTGTTTGTCTTTGACTATGCCGGCATGGCAGCTAACCAAGCTACCAAGCCAAAGATCCAGGCTGACTGAACAGCAGTTACAAGCCTGTGGTTGGCTGATATTAAGTTCAAGGACACTGGGCCTTCTCTCCCGTGCAATGCCTCAACTGGTCACCCTCGCCCCACAGTGCCTGCAAACTGGATATGGACAGCTTTTGATCCCATACATGTCTGGAAGGCCTCACAGAAACTGGCTGCACTAAGGTTTGTGTGTCATGCCCTTAGAAAGCATGTGCGCGATCAGAGTCCAATCTGTGTGGATTGCCAGCAGGCAAAAATTAACCGTCATGTCCAGGCACCTTTTGAGGTCCCTGAGCAACAGTTTGACCCTGTCAATGTGGACTTTGTTAGTCTCCCCCCCCCCCCGCCATGGTTAAAAGCACCTCCTTACCACGGTGGACAGTACCACCAGGTGGCCAGAGGTTGTATCTCTAGCATCGATGATGGCCGCAAACGTGGCTCGAGCATTCATCAGCACCTGGGTTGCTCAGTTTGGCACCCCATCTGTTATTTCCTCTGACCGGGGTCCCCAGTTCTCATCAGACCTCTGGACTGCAATGCCTCAGAACCTTGGCTGTAGGCTACAACTCACCATGGTGTATCGCCCGCAGTCCAATGGCCTATGCGAGCAGCTTCACCGCTCCTTAAAGGCTGCTCTGAGGGCTTCTCTGACAGATAAGCGTTGGCCCTGCTGGGGCTCAGAGCAGCTGCAAAAGAGGACCTGCAGTCATCCGCAGCTGAATTGCTATACGCGCAACCGTTACGGGTGCCAGGTGATTTTATTCCTGATGCCACGACCACCTGATCAGCCTCTCAATAGCGTTCTTCCCTCCTCAGTAAATTAGATTAGATTAGATTATGAGGACACGCAGTCCTCTTTTATTGTCATTTAGTAATGCATGCATTAAGAAATGATACAATGTTTTTCCAGAATGATCACAGAAACACATGACAAACCGACTTAAAAACTGACAAAAAACACATAATTATAACATATAGTTACAACAGTGCAAAGCAATACCGTAATTTGATAAGAACGGACCATGGGCACGGTAAAAAGTCTCAAAGTCTCTCAAAAGTCCCATCATCTCACACAGACGGTGAACCTCCAGCGCCACAAACTTGCCAATGCAGCATCCCAGAAGCATCCGACCACAGTCCGACTCCAAGTCCATCCGAAAGCTCCGAGCCTTCGACCAGCTCTCCAACACCGAGCACCGAGCACCATCTCTGCCGAGCGCTTTGACCCTGGCCCCGGCAATAGGCAAAACCAAGGATTTGGGGCCATCCCCTCCGGAGATTCTCGATGGCACAGTAGCAGCAGCAGCGAAGCAGGCATTTCAGAAGTTTCTCCAGGTGTTCCTCCGTGCTTCTCACGGCTGTCTCCATCAAATCCGGATTGTGCACGGCCCCCTAGTTAACACATACGATATCATTCGGAATGGCCACACCGCCATCTTCTCCTCCCCCCTTTGCATCTATTCCTACCATCCTCTTGGCATACACCACTCTTGGATTCCTGTTGACCTACATTCCACCTCGTTTGTTTTTGTCTGGCACAATGCACATCTCAGATCCCTTGGGAACGTAGATCAAAGTAGTTTATCATAGATAAGCAGGGTAAACCTGAATCTATTTCAGTAGATCGCCTTAATCCACCCACCAAGGTTTGGAGGGTTCTGCTACCATTCCTTGCCATAATGACATGACCATGAGTGTGTCAACACATCTCTGGACGAGGCAGAGGTCTCTGCTGTCCCTCGGACGTAGGTTCCGAGCCAGGCGGCTCATCTGAGCTCCAGCTAGTCTCACAATGTTGGTTTTAGTGAATTCTGGGGGAGCATGGGTAGGGTAATGTAATTGATAGAAACATACATAATTCACAGTCACTGATATTGAGCTGGGGTTCACTTTAAGAGGCTGGTCTCATGTGATGATGGAACTACGTAAAGTATTTTTTACTGCGCTTTGTGTTCAGTATTTGGAGCACAATAAATGAGCTGCTATGGTTTATCTTAAACATAAAACGCCTCCGCTGTTTTTATTTGTGAAAATCTACAAGGGCAAGAGGAGCTCTATCTCTGCTAAGGCTGCAAGAAGATGAGGTGAGCAGGGATATCCAGAAGAAGGAGGAGATGTGCATGAGGGCAGCATTAATGCTGGAGGAAGGGAACCCCCATTCTTTGAAGAAGGATGCGTGCCTTGTGAGAATAAGTTGAGTGAACAGCCTTTTCTCTTTGGAGTAACAGAGGATTAGAGGTGTATAAGATGATGAGAGGCATTGATCGTGTGGATAACCAGAGGCATTTTTCCCAGGGCTGAAATGGCTAACACGAGAGGGCATAGTTTTAAGGTGCTGGGAAGTAGGTACAGAGGGCATGTCAGGGGTAAATATTTCACACAGAGAGTGGTGGGTGCATGGAATGCATTGCTCGCGATGGTAGTGGAGGTGGATAGATTAGGGTCTTTTAAGAGACTCTTAGATAGGTACATGGAGCTTAGAAAAATAGCGGGCTATGCGGAAGGGTAATTCTAGGCAGTTTCTAGAGTAGGTTACATGTGTAAGGGGTTTCATCTTTTATGTTACTGTGTAGGCTAATTAAAATGGCTTCTTTGTTATGTTATACTTGGGAATGCTTCTTTGTTATGTTAAACGCTGAGAAAGTTCTTGTGCTAGCAGCTTGATTTGGGTTAGACTGTGATAAGAAGATATTACAAACCAATTGGGATAGTTGTTATGCTTTTGGTGTATCTGTAAGATATTGTATGTGTGGGGTTTTTGGAGGGAGAAGGCGGGAGAGAGAGGCAGAGGATGGACCAGGTGCTGTGAGTCTGCTAACGGGGTCAGACCCCGAGCAGGGCGTTCAGCGAGGCGAGGAGACGGAGACGGACTCGTGTGGAGTGTCTGGTCAACCACCGTTGTTGGTCCCAGGCGGCCGGTCGAGGTGGACCGAGGGGTCGCAGGGTGAAGAAGAAGGGTCCTGAGCTCCAATTGTTTGTGCACGAAGAGATTGAACTTTGATAAGTGTGGCGCCTTTTATTTTCCTTTTATATTTTATTCTCTATTAATTATATAGTTCCAGCAATATCTATAAACTGTAAATCATTTAATCATACCTGGTGTACTGTCTGTTATTTGGGCGGGGTGGGGTACATCACACAGTATTCACACAAACTAATTACCCAGTTTGGTGGGGCCAAGGGCTGTTTCCCTAGACGACAGCAAGCCGAGCGACCCTGAGGCTGGCCCGGAAGGCGGGGGGGGGGGGGCGGCTACACATGGTTGGCAAAACATTGTGGGCTGAAGGGCCTGTAATATGCTGCAGATTTCTACATTCTGCGTTCTCTTTTCTAAGGAGGACATCTCTGATGTTCGGGAAAGGGAAACCTCATCCTAGGAACAGATGCAGTAGATGTGAAGGAACGGAGAAAAGAGAATAGCACGTTTACAGGAGACAGGATAGGAAGAGGTATAGTCAAGATAGCCAATGGAATCAGTAAGGTTATAAAAGATTTTGATAGACAGTACGTCTTCAGAGATGGAGACTGAGAGATTGAGAAAGGGGAAGGAGGTGTTAGAAATGGACCAAGTGAATTTAAGAGCAGGATGGAAGTTAGAGGAGACTCCACGCTCTTTCTCTGGTGAACTCTGAGTCAGAATCACCATTCTATCTTCACATATATCTGAGGCTGATCACTTGCCGCTCATGCGCGGGTTGCTAGAGCCCAGGAGCTTCAGGCTGACTGGAGTCCAAGATGCCAATGATTAGTGTCTGAAATGTAACCACAGAATTCAGGAATGATTTATGAATTTTATGTTGCTAAATATTTTGGAAAGACCTTCCTGAATATTGTGCAACAATCTGGCACATCAAAAGGTCAATTAGTAAAGAATTGCTGGTAAGCAGTAACCGAACGTCCCAAGGCTCTACACAAAATCTGAGACATCCACATGGGAGATTCTGTCTTACAAACTTGATTGAGTTTTTTAATGAGATTAACAAGAAATTTGATGAGGGTAAGGACGTAGATAGGGTGGTGGGCTTCAGTAAGGCCTTTGATAATGTTCCACGTGGCAGGCTCCTCTGGATGGTTAGATCACATAGAATCTGGGGAGAGCGGGCTAATTAGATACACAATTGACTTCATAGTAGAAAGCAGAGGGCAATAGTGGAAAGGCATTTCTCAGACTAGAAGCCTATGACTAGTGGTGTGCAGGGCTCATTGTTGTTTGTCATCTATGTAAATCATTAATTTGGGTAAGAGTGTACAAGGCATGGTTAGTAAGTTGTAGGAAGAACCACAGGTAGACAGGATGGTGAAGAAGGCTTTTGACCCACTGGCCTTCATAAATCGGAGCATTAAGTCTAGAAGCTGAGCCGTGGTGTTGTAGTTGTGCAAGAATTTGCTGAGGTCACACTTACAGTATTTTGTTGAAATTTGGTGACCCAAAGGATGTTGTTAAGTGCAGGAAAGATTTCGAACAATGCTTTTTGGATTTGAAGTACTGAGTTATAAGGAGTGGTTAAACAGGCTAGAACTTTTTTTCTTAGGAGACTGAGAGGTGATGTTGTAGAGGTGTATAAAATCATGGGGGGCGGGGGGTGGTGTATAGACTGCACTCAGTCTTTTTTCCCAGAGATGGGGTATCAAGAATGGGAGGGCATCGGTTTAAGGTGAGAGGGGAAATTGAGAGGCAATTTCCAATTGAGAGGCAATTTTTACACAAAGCATGGTATCTATTCGAAATAAGCTGTCGGGGAAAGTGGTTCAATAGCAATTTCTAAAAGGCAGATGGACAGGTATATAGATTGAAAAAATTTAGAAGATTATAGACCAACCACTGGCAAAGGGTTCTAGCTTGGCTAGGACATCCTAGTCAATATGGACCATTTGAATCATACTCTAATAAATTGGGTCAGAGCGGTGAATGGTCTGGCGCGGAATTACAGGCCTTAGCAACTGAGGTCGCAGCTGCCAACTATGGAGCAACTGGATTCAGAAAATTTCAAGAGGCCAAAGCTGGGAGAGAACAGAGGTACTGGAGGTTTATAGAGCTGGATAAGGTTATGGAAATACAGAATGTGAGAGCAAGGAGACCTTTACAAACAGGATGGTGTTAAAATTAGGGGCCAATTGTAGGCCAAGCACAGGTTAGAAGAGGGAAAATGATTCAAGCAACCTTAAGTAAACAGGGTAAAATGAAAGAGATGCGAGGAGAGGAAGGGAAAGGTCAGAGTAGACATAAGAAAGGCATGACAATATATCCATAACCCGAAGCAATCCATGTTGTGTAATGTTACAGGCGTGGGGCTCAGCAGACCTGGTCAGTGGTAAGGATCTGTGATATTAAACCCTTACAAGGTCCAAGAACGTCACGAATGTGTGAAGAGTCTGGTTCAGTTCCAGTCTCTTGTCACGGAGAGGGATGGTGTCGGTTGCTAGTGAGTAGCATTGCCTTTAGTCTTCCCAGTCACTTCATCTGATGTAATGTTCTTCATTCGGTGCTGTTTCTAACAAGCTGTGGGCAGTGGAGGGGTGATGTCTGGTGCTGAGATGGTGCTGAGGCCCATCATGAACTGGGGGAGAACTTCCACTCCATCCGCCAAAAGCGGAACTTCCTGTACGTATGGAAAATGGTGTCTTTACATGGGAGGTAACCAAAGCTATTGGCTTTATGGAGTGACTTACAATACAAGAACCTTTCCACACGAGAAATTCTGCGGATGCTGGAAATCCAGAGCAACACGCACAAAATGCTGGAGGAACTCAGCAGGTCAGGCAGCATCAAAGATTGCAGAGAGACATTGATAGGATGCAGAAGTGTGCTGAGAAGTGGCAGATGGAGTTCAACCCGGAGAAGTGTGAGGTGGTACACTTTGGAAGGACAAACTCCAAGGCAGAGTACAAAGTAAATGGCAGGATACTTGGTAGTGTGGAGGAGCAGAGGGATCTCGGGGTACATGTCCACAGATCCCTGAAAGTTGCCTCACAGGTGGATAGGGTAGTTAAGAAAGCTTATGGGGTGTTAGCTTTCATAAGTCGAGGGATAGAGTTTAAGAGTCGCGATGTAATGATGCAGCTCTATAAAACTCTGGTTAGGCCACACTTGGAGTACTGTGTCCAGTTCTGGTCACCTCACTATTGGAAGGATATGGAAGCATTGGAAAGGGTACAGAGGAGATTTACCAGGATGCTGCCTGGTTTAGAAAGTATGCATTATGATCAGAGATTAAGGGAGCTAGGGCTTTACTCTTTGGAGAGAAGGAGGATGAGAGGAGACATGATAGAGGTGTACAAGATAATAAGAGGAATAGACAGAGTGGATAGCTAACGCCTCTTCCCCAGGGCACCACTGCTCAATACAAGAAGACATGGCTTTAAGGTAAGGGGTGGGAAGTTCAAGGGGGATATTAGAGGAAGGTTTTTTACTCAGAGAGTGGTTGGTGCATGGAATGCACTGCCTGAGTCAGTGGTGGAGGCAGATACACTAGTGAAGTTTAAGAGACTACTAGACAGGTATATGGAGGAATCTAAGGTGGGGGCTTATATGGGAGGCAGGGTTTGAGGGTCGGCACAACATTGTGGGCCGAAGGGCCTGTACTGAGCTGTACTATTCTATGTTCTATGTTCTATGTAAATGAATGAACAGTTAACATTTTGAGCCAAGACCATTCTTCAGGACTGGAAAGGAAGAGAGAAGATGCCAGAATAAAAAGGTGGGGAGAGGGAAAGGAAGATAGCAAAAAGGTGATAGGTAAAATTAGGTGGGTAGGAAAGGTAAAGGACTGGAAAGGAAGGAATCTGATAGGAGACAGGGAAGAGGAGGGGACCCGTGGAGATGTTAGGCAGGTAAGAAGAGGTAAGAGGTCAGAGTGGGAAAAAGAAGAGGGGAGGGGGTGGGAAAGATATTTTACTGGAAGGAGAAATCAATACTCAAACCATCAGGTTGGAAGCAATCCAGACAGAATATAAGATGCGGTTCCTCCACCCTGAGGCTGGCTTCTTCTTGGCACAAGAGGAGGGCATGGGCCAATATGTTGGAACGGAAATAGGAATTGGAATTAAAATGTTTGGCCACCAGTAAGCTCTACATTTGGCGTAAGGGGTGGAGATGTTCAATGAAGTGGTCTCCCAATTTACGATGCGTCTCAGCAAGGTAGAGGAGGGTGTATCAGGAACACTGGACAAAGTAGACAGCTCCAACAGTTTCACAGGTGAACTATTGCCTCAGTTGGAAGGACTGTTTGGGGCTCTGAAAGAAGGTGAGGGAGGAGGTGAATGGGCAGGTGTAGCACTTTGGCCACCTGCAAGTAGGGAGATTAGTGGAGAGGGACGAATGGACAAGGGAATCACGGAGGGAGCATTCCCTGTGGAAAATAGAAGGGGAGGGGAGATAAAGATACATTTGGTAGTAGGATCTCCTTGGAGATGGCAGAAGTTGCGGAGTGATGTGTTGGATGTGGATGCTCATGGTAAGGACAAGAGGAGCACTATCACTGTTAGGGCAGCGGGAAGATGGGGTGAGAGCGGATGTTCGGGAAATAGAGGAGATGTGGGTGAGGGCAGCAGCAAGGGCCTCTGAAGCCGGGAAAAGACTTGGGAGTCAGAAAGCCTCCTCAGGTTTGATGATGTGGAAGGAATGAGTTGGACAAGGGGGCAATGCAATGGTGAAGCTGAAGCGGTGAGAATGATTCACCGCTTAGCAACTTGTAGAGACTGATCAGCCTCTGAATTGTGGCAATATTCTCAATGAGGTTCACACCACCACTTTGTAGGTAACAGTTATACAGAAAAGGCAGTGTGGAATTGTGTGGGGGAAGTCTGGTTTGAAGCCTACAGGTTGACACTAGCCAGATGGGCTGAATAGCCAGTGTCCTAGAAGCACATGTAATCCCACTGCTGTATGTTGAACACAGGATGGTTTCCCATTGGTGGACTGTATCGAGTACTGTTAATAACCTGACTGTGTTTTAATGCAGCGCCAAGGATCCAAGATTGCACCCTTCCCAGAGCCTGCAGCCTGGCTGTGTTCCTTCCAGAACCACAGCTCCTCTCCCGTTATCACTCCCCCCACCCACACCCCCCGTCCTCCGTGTCCAGGCTGCTGATTCTGACCCACTCTCCCTGACCTTGTCTTTCAGACTCTTCGTCACCAAGTGCGGAGGCTGCGGCAGGGCGATCGGCCGCTCCGAACTCGTCCTGCGGGCGCTGGGCAGCGTCTACCACGTGGACTGCTTCCTCTGCTGCGAGTGCGAGCGGCCCCTACGGCGGGGCGATGAGTTCGTGCTGAAGGAGGGGCAACTGCTGTGCCGCGGCGACTATGAGAAAGAACGGGAAGTGCTGAGTGGAATCAGTTCCGGCCACACTGACCCAGGTACTGGAGCCGAGCCGTGCAATAACACTGCGCACATTACCAACAGCACATTAACACAGGGCTGGGAATGTGGCCACCCTTTGTCCCTCTACTAGTGTCGTTAAACTGACTGCTTGGTTAACGGCACCTTGCTGCTTGTGAGATCTTGCTATACACAAATTGGTTGTCACATCTGTTGCACAGCATAGAGATTTCAGTACCTTTGGTACATTTTCCTGCCTCCAAATACCAAGGTATGGTGTTGAGTGACTAACCCCTTTTACTGAGGTTCTCACCCCTTCCCTCCACACATTTTTCTGAAGGGTGAGCAATAACCAATCTGCCGGAGCAGCTTGAGGCGTTGGGGGGCGTGTGGTAAATGAACTGTCAGTGTTTTCGGTTGTGACCCTATGTGAGGACTGAGAGTTCAGAGTACTGAAAAGGAGAGTTTGAGGGGTGAGAATGTTACCCAGGTTTTCTGCGTTTTGGATATGGACTTGGACTATAGACTTTTTTTTCCTGTCTTATAGTTTATTAAGTGTGGGCACATGGCCAAGTGGTTAAGGCATTCGACTAGCGACCTGAAGGTCGTGAGTTCGAGCCTGAGACGAGGCAGCATGTTGTGCCCTTGAGCACTTAACCACACATTGCTCTGCGACGACACTGGTGCCAAGCTGTATCGGCCTTTGCCCTGCCCTTGGACAACATTGGTGTGGTGGAAAGGGAAGACTTGCAGCATGGGCAACTGCCGGTCTTCCATACAACCTTGCCCAGGCCTGCGCTCTGGAGGGTGAAGACTCTCTAGGCGCAGATCCATGGTCTCGCAAGACTAACGGATGCCTAAATAGTTTATTATATTCTGTGTTTTTTGCCTGATCTTTCTCATGTTTTGTGTGTGGGGGGGTGGGGGGAATGCTTCGAGGGTCATTCCATTTTTGTTTGTTTTTTTTGTGCGGGGAGGAGGGATTTGAGCGTTGATGATCGTGCTGCCATTCTTTTCTTTCTTGGTTTCGTGGCTATCCGGAGAAGAAGAATTTCAGAGTTGTATACTTTGATAATAAATGAACCTTTGAACCTTTGAGATGGGAGCCCAAGGTGACTGGTGGACTGAGGAAGGATAAAAGATGATGGCGGGTTGCGGCAGGTGGCGGAGGGGAGGGGTTTGAGTTGGGAGACAGTGGCATGTGGCAAAGAGCAATAGATGAGAGGGGTAGTGGAGAGGAGGGTGGAGACTGCTGCAGGAGGGAGACAAGCGGGAACACAAAGGGCTACCTGTGCCAGAATGGCGTCTTTCAAATCACACAGCAGGTGAAACTTCAGCAGCGTGAGGAGTGCATTTGCTGAAGGAGTAGGGCTGAGGTGGGAGACGATCACCAAGAAAGGAGCTGTCTGCCCAGGATTTTCCTGTACCCCCAGTAACCTGAATGTCAGAGAAACACCGGGACCTGCAGTGAGGTTTAGAATATTTGAATAGTCTGCTGGTTGCCTGTCAGGTGCTGGTACAGTGCAGCCAACCCCAGGGTGATGGGGTGGAGGCAGCAGTTTGAGCTCTTCATGACTGTCGAGTTACTCAGACAAATGTAGAAGGACTTACTCCTAAAGCAGTGTGACAAGAGATTTGCAAGTGTTGTTCTAAATTCAAGTACATTTATCATCAAAGTATGTATAGTATACTGTATACAGCCTGGAGATTTGACTTCTTGCAGGCAGCCACAAAACAAACACAATGGAATCTATTAAAAATACCCACACTGTAAAGACTGTCAAACATCCAATGTGTGAAAAAATAAATCGCGCAAACAATAAAAAAAAGACAATAACACACAGAATCTTTTCCACAGGGACCCCGAAGGTGAGTCCACATTCCACGGGGCCAGTCCAGCACGGAGGCGAGTGAAGCTGGTCCAGGAGCCCGGGGTTTCTGTTGAGTGAAATGTACAAACAGGGAAACTCTACAGGGAGGATAGTTCTGTCTGAAAGCAGAGACAGTGAACCCTCCTGTTGTTCAGTCATGCCTTGCTCACAATGTATGGATTGACCTAGAGGAGGGGAACGACTCAGATTTACCAATGAGATACATCCACAGTGCAGTGTATGGTCAGTAAACTTGCCCACAACACATTCCAGATTGATGGTGAAGTGACGTCGGCTGAGGGGTGGACTTTGGCTGGGAATCCAAAGAGAGCCCCCAGGTCCCTCTTACACTGAACCAGATGGCTGCAATTTCAGCAAATCTGAGGTCACGTCCGACACAGAGACCAGAGTAGGAAATTCTAGCCCGATATAGAAGGTCTTTGCAGGTGCTGTCTGTTGAATGTGTTAAAATGGGTTTCTGTCTGTCCTCACAGATGGATGTTAGAGATGCCATGGCAGAGTCATAAACAAGAGCAGGGCAGTTACCCTGAATTTAACAATATTACCGAGTAAATCAATTGCCTACTTGCTGTGTATGGGATTTTACTGTATACAAATTACAACAGTGATTACACTTCAATGTTTGTGGAGGGCTGTACAAATGTGAGCCTTTCCTATCATTTAAAGCTTTGGAAGCATTTACACCAGCCTGCCTGTCAACGGACTGCCCAGGAAAACACCAGCCTGAACTCCCGATCACTGAACAGTTCAGGGACATAACCAGGCAGAACTGGACTGTTCTATGTTCATTAGATAATGCACCATAGAAGGAAACCTAAAGTTGAGTTTATTGTCATTTGCACAGGTACATGTACACACAGGTGCAATGAAAATCTCTCTTGCAGTACCATCACAGGCACTTAGCATCAGATAAGCAGCACTCACATTAAAAACATAAGTTATAAACAATTTTTATACAAAAGAGTACAATTAGTTTATTATGTTACAGTATAAGACCATAAGACATAGGAGAAGAACTAGGCCATCTGGCCCATCGAGTCTGCTCTGCCATTCAAACATGGCTGATCTTTTTCTTTATCTCCTCCTCAGCCCCAGTTCCCGGCCTTCTCCCCGTAACCTTTGATGCCATGTCCAATCAAGAACCTATCAATCTCTGCCTTAAATACACCCTGGTCTCCACAGCTGCACGTGGCAACAAATTCCACAAATTCACCACATCTAGCTAAAGAAATTTCTCCACATCTCTGTTTTGAAAGGGCGTCCCTCTATCCTGAGGCTGTGCCCTCTTGTCCGAGACTCTCCCACCGTGGGAAACATCTACTCTGTCTAGGCCTTTCAACATTTGAAAGGTTTCAGTGAGATCCCCCCACCCGCTCATCCTTCTGAATTCCAGCGAATACAGACCCAGAGCCATCAAACATTCCTGGTATGATAACCCTTTCATTCCTGGAATCATCCTTGTGAACTTCCTCTGGAGCCTCTCCAATGCCAGAACATCTTTTCTAAGATGAGGGGCCCAAAACTGTTCACAATACTCAAGGTGAGGCCTCCCCAGTATAAGATTGAGGTACAGATGGAGTGGACGGCCAGCATCTTTTTCCCAGGGCAGCGATACCAGAGGATATCTGCTTAAAGTGAATGGAGGAAAGTATAGGGGAGGTGTCAGACATAGGTTTTTTGCAGAGTTTTGGGTCCCTGGAATACACTGTAGTAAAGGCTGATATATTAGGGACATATAAGAGATTCTCAGTTGAGCATAGGGATGTAAGGAAAATGGAGAGCAATGGCCTGAGTTATTGGGAAGGGTTAGATTGATCGTGGAATAGATTATAAGGTTAGCACAACATCGTACTTGTACTGGGCTGTACCGTTCTATGTACTGCAAAGTGGTCAAGGTGGACATACTGTTACTCTACTGAGGTATTGATTAGGGTTAAACACCAGAGATTCTACAGATACTGAAAATCTTGAGCAGCACACACAAAATGCTGGAGGACTCAGCAAGTTAGGCAGGGGAATAATCAATTGACCCTTCGGGACTTATAAAGGATGCTGATGCAGGGTCTCAACCCACAATATCAATTGTTTATTCCCCTCCAGTGATTAGGATTGTGCAGGTAGGTTCAAAACACAAATGGTGAAGCTATTCTTGAACCTGGTGATGTGCAACTTCAGGTTTCAGTATCTTGTGCCCGATGGTGGCTAAGGAGACGGCATAGCCCAGAGGGTGGGGATCTTTGATGGCGGATATTGCCTTCTTGAGGCAATGCCTCCTGGAGATACTACCGACGGTGGGGAGGGAGGTGCCTATAATGGGCCGAGTCCACTACTCTCCACAGCTTCTAACCTTCCTGCACATTTGAATTGCTGTGATACAATCTCATATAACTACGGGTGTCCTTCAGTTCAATGGCTCTGATCATCTTTCCAGTTATTGTTAAAGAATTACCTGCAGCAGCTACTCTCCTGTGGCCATGGCATTACTGGTAAGGTCTATCTTCCTCCCCTCCTACAGCTCACCAGTTCAGAATGTCATCGGAGACCCCACCACTCCGCTCCACATGCACACTTTGACATTACTCTGTCATCAACCTTTCCAAAATTATACCATCCAGCTTCCTGTCACTCATCTATGTTGGATGGGCAAGCAATTCCTCAAACCAAATATCTGAAACACAAAAGCCTTTTACAACGTACATCGCCTCAGCTTCTCCCCTCTGCCGGCTCTCTGAGACTGAGTTGATCTCTTCACAACTTGTTGTTGTGAGATGTGCTTCCAAACAGCTTCACTGGATCTGCCTTCATGCACCTCGGTGTCGTGGCCTGACTCACGGGCTATCTATGGCTCGGGATTTGACTACTCCAGTGCATTCCTGGGTGACAAACCACGCATCCCCCCCCCCAATTTAAGTGATCTAGAAATTTAAAGTCTGCCTCTTGCCCACTCATACCAAGTACAGTACATTTTGTTCAGTACTGTTGAATCCTTTGCACTACTCGTCTCCCAGAAGCAATGACATGGTTTTGAAACTGTCCTCCTTGCTTCAGAATCCGCCCTTGGCCTCAGGTTTCCTCTGCCATCTCTCATATCCCATGGCCAACCAAGATATCTGTGTTTCTCCAAATTCCATCTCTTCTATGGGCCCAGTAGCCAAAGTTCTGGCCTATTGCTCTGTTTAAGGGGTTCAATCCTCCTCAAAAAAACCTGTGGCATTCAAATTCAAGTAAATAAATAAATCTGAAATAACAGAGATATTTTGTTGATTAATCCAGCTGTCCTTTCCTAGCCTGGTCCATAAGTAACTCCTGGCCCACCAGTTTAGCTGCTTCCTCATGCTGCGGCTGTCTGGAATGGACAACAGATGTTGGCACGGCTACTGATCCAAACCCTGCTTTAGAAGCTCCACTATTAGCAGCTGCGTCTTCGATTGCCAAGGGCTGAAGCTCTGGAATTCCTGGACCAACCCCTTCCATTATCTCAGCTGCCCGTCCCCCAATCCAGCCCCACATGTAGATTGATCAGCATTCCACAGAATGATTCACTTCCCCCAACCTATTCTCTATCCTGCACTGATAAATCTCATGACCTGACCCAGTGTCTCGGAAGATCCAAAGGGAAAGTTGAGTTTGCCATCAATCATCACAAGTAGATGCACACACAGGTGCAATGAAAAACTTATTTACAGCAGTGTCACTGGCACACAGCATCAGGTAAACAACATTCACAAGAGAAAGGTACATTAAACATAAAGTATTCACAATTTTTACAAGAAAGGACTCAATTAGAACAAAAGAAGTGTCCATTTTAGTGTAGGTGATCAAAGTGTTGCTCAGTTCTCGTAATTAGGGTTTTGCAGATTGGTTTCGGGGGGTGGGTTGGGGGTGGTTGAAAGGTAGTTGCTGCCCTTGAACCTGATGGTGTGCAAGTTAAGGCTTCTGTGCCTCCTGGCCAATGGTAGCTGGGAGAAGATGATATGGCCCCGATGGTAGGGGTCTTGATGATGGATGTTAACTTCCTGAGACAGCACCTCCTGCAGATACTGCCAGTAGTGCGGAGAGATGTGTCTGCAATGTAATGGGCAGAGTCATTTAATTTCTCGGATGGACTTAGCCCTCCTGCCCCTCACCTCGTCTCCCCTTCCCTCTTGTAAACTGAATGACAGAACAGCATCCTCACCACCCACTCCATTCTCCTCGTCACCTCTTGGAATAACCTGTCTAACATATTACTTCACTCCTGATGCAAGGTTTCAACCGAAAACAGTAACAATTCCCTTCCTGCCACCCCTAACAGATACTTCAGCCATTGTTTGCTGTTCCAGCCTTTGTTATAGTGTCCCCTCCCAAAGATTTACCCCCATTTACACAATGAATTATTGCCAGAAATCTGACCAAGCAGCCTTCCCCGCCTCCTCACAAAACAGCTCGGAATCAGGTCTAATATCACCAGCAGATGTCGTGAAATTTGTTGCTTTGCAGCAGCAGAATGATGCAATATTACAAGCTATAAATTACACTAAGAGATAGATATTAAAAATTACATTATGTAAGTAATGTAAAAAGAGAGCAAAAAATAGTGAGATAACATTCCTGGGTTCACTGTCCATTCAGAAATCTGAAGGTGGAGGGAAGAATCTGTTTCTGAAAACACTGGGTTTGTGTCTTCTGGCACCTGCACCTCCTTCTTGATGGTAGCAATGAGAAGAGGTCATATCCTGGGTGAAGGGGGTTCTTAATGATGGATGCCACTTTCCTGAGCCATCACCTTTTGAAGGTGTCCTGGATGCTGGGGAGGTTCGTGCCTATGATGGAGCTGGCTGAGTTCACAACTTTCTGCAGCTTTTTCCAATCTGTGCAACAGTCCCTCTGCACCGGGCGGCGTGGCAGCCAGTTAGAATACTCTGCACGCTACACCTGTAGAAATTTGCTTCAAGGTGGTGCCGATGTGGAGACTTTATGCCTGTCGCTCCAATGGGAATCATCAAATACGGTTTGATCATTGTCACAGGCGCTGACGTCCACACTCACAGCCATGGGTACTTCAGTAAGGAAGAGATCTATCATTAAGTTTAAAGACAACTCATGCAATTCTACCCCACTGCGGTAAACCATATATATATGTTGTAACTGGGTTACCTGTCAGGACACTCCCTCTGCTGACTGCTCCTGTGGCTCCTCCCACAGACCCCTGTATAAAGACGATTGTGTCACTGCTCCTCCCTCAGTCCAGGACAGATGCTCAGCATGGACGAGGTCCCATTTTACTGTTAATAAAAGCCTTTCAGTATCTACTCAACTTCCAGTCTTTTGGAGTAATTGATAGTGCATCAGCCACCTTTCTTCGGTCCTCCTGCAGTGGCCGGGAAGGCAGAGATCTATAAAACATTGTCTCATCGTTAAGCACTGCATGACCTCTGGCGTTCCACAACTCCCAGCAGGTAAGCATCTCCCAGACCCTTCCCAACTCCCTGTAAGTTCCTAATCCATAGACTCATCTTAAACCTTCAAAGGTGAAAGGAAGCACCTTTCAGCAGGAAAATCACTCATGCAAAGCATCACCATCATCCAGCGGCCGCTGTTTTCTCACAACACTCACTAGGCAATCAGATTAATTATTGAGGGATTAGGGGAAGGAGGGAGGAATTAGGTTACATTTTTGTCAACTCTGGTCTATGTGATACACACCAGAGATTTTGCAGATGCTGGAAATCTAGAGGAACACACACAAAATGCTGGGCGAACTTAGCAAGCCAGGCAGCATCTACGGAGTGGACTAAAGAGTCGACTATTTATTCCCCTCCATTGACGCCGCCTGTCTTGCTGAGTTCCTCCAATGTTTAGTGTGTGTTGCTCCAGCCTGTGCGCGCTGGCACTGGGTCGCCCCTCCTTCATGTAGTGCTGTGTGGATAGTCCCTGTGCTGGGGTGGCTGTGTGCAAGGACAGAGTTGGTAAATTGGTTGATTACTGTCACATGCACTATGGTTCAGTGAAAACCATTGTTTTCCATGCCATCCAGCGGGATGACTTCATTATATCAGTGCACTGAGGGTAGAACTAGGGAAAACAATAATAATGTGCAGAATGCCTGAAATGCCTGCTTTGCTGCCGCTGCTACTGTGTGATCGAGAATCTCTGGAGGGGAAGGCCCCAAATCCTCAGCTTTGCCTATTACCTGTTGCCGGGGCCGGGGTCGAAGTGCTCAGCAGAGATGGTGCTCGGTCTCAGTGTCGGAGGGCTGGTCGGAGGCTCAGAGTCGGACTGTGGTCGGGTGCTTCCAGGGTGCTGCATCGGCAAGCTTGCAGCGCTGGAAGCTCATGGCAAAGAAAGTTTCTTCCTTCAACCGTCTGTGTGAGATGATGGGACTTTCAAGAGACTTTGAGACTTTTTTTTTTACCGTGCCCATGGTCTGTTCTTTATCAAATTACGATATTGCTTTGCACTGTTGTAACTATATGTTATAATTATGTGGTTTTTGTCAGTTTTATTTTAGTCTTGGTTTGTCTTGTGTTTCTGTGATATCATTCTGGAGGAACAAATTATATCATTTCTTAATGCATGCATTACTAAATGACAATAAAAGAGGACTGCGTGTCCTCATAATCTAAAAAATTTAATCTAATCTAAATAATCTAAAAAATATGCCATCGCAGTTACAAGGCAGACAAGTGCTAATATAAGGTAGATTATGAGGTCAGGAGACCATTTCATCACACTAAGGGACCTAGTCGTTTAATAATTTATTGAGGTACAGCGAGGAATCGGCCCTTTCAGCCCATTGAGAGGTGCCGCCCAACAATCTCCTGATCTAATCCTAGCCTAATTACGGGACAATTTACTATGACCAATTACCTGACCAACAGGTACGTCATTGGACTGTGGGAGGTAGCTGGAGCACCTGGGGGTCACGGGGAGAACGTAGAAACTCTTTACATACAGAGGCTGGCAGCAGCAGGTTCACACTGCCGCTCATAGACAGAGGCAGTTAGGTGGATGATCCAGAGTAGGAGTGAGGGAAGATCAAAAATACTGCCACAAATCTGAAATGAAAGCGGGGAAAGCTGAAAGTACTCAGCAGGTCAGGCTGCATCAGGGGAGAGACAAACCAGAGTGATCTTTTAACTGAATGCTTTTACCCTGCCCTGTCAGTGATTCCAAGGTATGTTTCAAAGGAATCATTTCCTTCTGGTGACCTGAAAATGTTTCCTCCCTCAAACCAATATTTTCACATTTTTTTATAAGACAGAGGGGAGGCCATTCAGCCCCTCAAGACTGTGTCAGCTCACAGAATGCTCCCATCAATCTTATTCTCTGCTTGTGGCCATCAAACTTTACAACTCTTCCCTTGGAGGGTCAGACACCCTGAGCCAATAGGCTGGTCCTGGTTTTTTTTCATAATTTACTGGCATAATTTACATATTACTATTTAACTATTTATGGTTCTATTACTACTTATTATTTATGGTGCAACTGTAACGAAAACCAATTTCCCCTGGGATCAATAAAGTATGACTATGACTATGACTATTTCCCTGTAACCTCACACATGTCCAAGGAATAGCTATCCAGTAATTCCATGGGGTATCATGCTGTCTCCAATGTGACGAACATGTTTGTCTATAGCGATAGAAACGGTTCAAGTGTCACCTGTTGTGTGCCTTGGAATTTTCCCCTATGTTGAATTGTTTGGGATGTCCGGAAACTGTCGTAAATACAGCATGGACAACCATCCTTCAAAGACAGAGCAAAAGAGACGTCCATCCTCAGTATTTCACACTCTGTCTTTTCTGGCAGTGAGAAGTGGAGACGAGGATGACAGACGACTCAGCCAGAGCCTCGACAAAGACAATGGTGAAAGCAGAGTGCACCTAAGGTCCAAACGCCCGCGGACCATCCTCACCACCCAGCAGCGACGGGCCTTCAAGGCTTCCTTTGAGGTGTCATCCAAACCCTGTAGGAAGGTAGGAGCAGGACTGTGGGGGAGATTGCGCACTGAGGCGCGTGCAAGTGGGTCTCGGCCCAGCAGCTGGAAGCAACAGCTCTCCACCACCAGTCACAGTGTCCCATCAACCATCAGGGCTGGAGTCGTTGTACAAAGGCAATACAACCCTTGAAGCATGAGAAGGGCAAGGTGTGTCTGAGTGCCCAAAGCCATACAGGGTGTTCAGAACTCATTGCTCAGCCTCTGTGTTGGTGTGGTTGGAAGCCTGGATGCACTTCCTGAGGGAATGGGGGAGACAGACAACCTCGCAACATTTAGCAAATATTTAGAGGAGTATTTGCATTGTCAAGGCATGGGAAACTATGGGCCAAGGATAGAAAGTGGACCTGATCAATCAGAACAGTCAGGTTTGTTATCACTGTCTGATGCCATGTGAACTTTATTGTTTTGCGGTAGCAGTACAATGCAAAGACATGAAATTACCATAAATTACTAAGAAATAGTTCAAAATACAGTGTTGGGGTAGTGCTCATGACCCATTCAGGAATGGAATGGCAGAGGTAAGAAGCTGTTCCTAAATCACTGATTTTGTGTCTTCAGGCCCCTGTACCTCTTCCCCGATGTTAGTAACGATAAGCGGGCATGACCTGGGTGGTGAGGGTTCATAGCGATGGATATCACCTTCTCAAGGCACCATCTTCTTGATGGTGATAAGGGTTGTGCCCATACTGGAGATGACTGAGTCAACAATCCTCTGGAGCCTCTTGTGGTCCTACGCATTGGAGCCTCCATACCAGTCAGAATGCTCTCCACTGTATACCTAGGGAAATTTGCAAGGCACCACTCCAATCCTCAAACTCCAAATGAAGTAGAGCTGCTGGTGTGCCTCCTTGACCTGCTGGGCCCAGGGCAGATGCCGACACATGGGAACTTGAAGCTACTCACCCTTCCCACTGCTGACCTCAGTGAGAACTGTTGCGTGTTCTCCTGACTTCCCCTGCCAGGCACTGAGGTCAAGGGAATTGGGAGATTTGTGTCAAAGAGTACTTGGTAAGTTGCTGCAGTGCATCATATAGGCAGAATGTGCTGAGATGTTACTGGTGGAGAGGGTGAACATTTTGGGCACTGGATGAACATAAAAAAATTAGGCCCAAGAAAGCGGGCTCCTCAAATCTGCCCAGCAATTTAATGTTGTGCGTGATCTGATTGTAACCTCAACACTAAATTCCCATCTTTCATCCCACTATCAAGGCCAGTCATATATCTTACATATTGACCGATTCTGAGATGATGTCACCTGGCATCAGAGGAGAGGAAAGAGATCTGAGGGATCAGAATCAGAATCAAATTTAATATCTCTGGCGTATGTCATGAAATTTATTGTTTTATGGCAGCTACTATTACTACATCGACTCAGGCCTAGGGGGCCGGCGTCGGGCATGATGACGGACTCTCCACTTCTCCCTCTCCCTCATCAGTGTGTTCAGTTCATCTACATTAGCCCGCACTGCTGTCTTCTGGGAGCGTGTTGACCATAGTCTTGGAAGGGTGTCCAGGGTTCATCCTCCCGTGCTTGGGCTCCCATATGATGACTAGGCTGGCAGGTAGCTCGGGGTGGCGTAGACAGTGCCCCGCTAGTTGCAGTCTTCTCACCTCGATTTTAGTGGTGAGCATCAATTAGTCGTTATAGAGCTCGACGTTCGTCATGTGCTGTTGTAATGAACCTGCGCCATTTGTGGCAGCAGTACATTGCAATACATAATAAAAATAAACTATAAATCACAATTATACATATACACACACATATATATATAACAAATAGTGCAAAAAGAGAGCAAAAAAAAATTAAAAGTAGTGAGGTAGTGTTCATGGGTTCATTGTTCATTCGGAAATCTGATGGCGGAGGGGAGGAAGTGTAACTGTGAGGGGTGTAAGTTATTCACACAGAGTGGTTGATACCTGCAACCCCCTGACAGAGGTGGTGTGCAGTCACTCACTATGATTAAGAAGAAGTCAAACAGACTCTAAAATGTGCCAGGTGTAAAAAGGACGTAGCCACAAAGCAGGCAAATGGGATTGGTGTTGATGGGTAAAAGAAGTCACCACGGGCATGGAGGGCTGAAGGGCCTGTTTCTGTGGTGTAGAACTCTACAGCTTTTACCTAAGCCCCTGTTATTCTATGCTGGCACTGGAATATTGCTGCCATCAGCAAGCAGTGTATTTAATGCCATAAGATCATCAGATATAGGAGCAGAATCAGGACATATTCAACCCACCAAGTATTCTCTGACATTCAATCGTGCCTGATACTTCTCGAATCCCTTGCCCCACCTTCTCCCGATGACCCTTAATCCCTTTAACCAATCAAGAACTTATCAAACTCTGCCTTAAATACACTCAATGACTTGGCCTCCAAGTCATTGTGGCAACAACTTCCACAGATTCAACACCCTCTCGTTAAATAAATTCCTCCTCAACTCAGTTCTAAAGGGGCATCCCTTTATTCTGAGCCTATCCTGGACTCACCCCCTAGTGGAAATGTTCTCTCCAGGCCTTTCAGTATTCATAGGATTCGATGAGATCCCCTCACATCCTTCTGAGCCCCGTTGAGTACAGGCCCAGAGATAAATGCTCATCCCTGGTTGCAACTTGACAAGCTCGTTCTCATCCCTTGAATCTCCAGCAGGGACAAACCTAGGATGCCCAACCGTACATCATAAGAAACCCTCCCGTTCTAATCAATTACCGTGGTAAAAATCAAATTGGCTGCTTTAACCTGTACAGTGTGGTGCAACAGGAATGTTACAACAGCAGTCAAGAGCCAAAGTCAAAGTTGAGCTTATCGTCATCCACACAAGTACTTGGGTACACAGGGGAATATTTTTCAACACACAAACCTAGAATGGCACTTGCCCAAATGCTGAGAATCCAAAGGCCAGCACAAAGGGGGGAGGGAAGATTACCGAGGGGGTAATTCCCAGTATCAGTGCCTTTGTTTTGTTCTAGGTCAGGGAGACCCTCGCTGCAGAAACCGGCCTCACAGTGCGGGTTGTACAAGTCTGGTTTCAGAACCAAAGAGCCAAGGTGAGAGTCATTTTTCACTTCTTCCATTTGTCCGGCCCCACTCGATCTTCTGTTCTTTGTTCTCGGCCATCTTTGCCACTGCTCCACTCCCACACAATCTTCCTTTAGTAACGAGCACTAAAGTGAAAGCTAGTTGCTCTGTAAATCACCGTGCTGCACTGTTCTCTGAACATCGTGGATGTACATCTCACTCCAGATACACAGGACGTTATCCAATCAATGAGGTACCGAGCAATGATGGGTGCATCTGCCAGGTGAAAGATTCCAAGAATAACAATATTGGCTACATGGCAACACGGACAAAATGCTAGAGGAACTCAGCAGATCAGGCAGCATCTGTGCATTCCCGGTATCAGTGCCTCTGTTTTGTAAGTTTCAGGTTGAGACCCGGCACTGGGGCAGGTCAGATGAAAAGCTGTGTTTTTGATGTACTAAAGTGCCTCTGCAACATACTGAAATACTGTTCCTCTAGTATTTGGTGTTGTTACTCAAGATTTCCAGCATCTGCTGAATTTCACATTTAATGTTAGCCCCTTGCCTGGCCAGAGCATTGCCAAATCAGATTAACTGGCCAAAATCTCCTTAATATTTGTGGGATCTTGCTGGACACAAATTAGTTGCCGTGTTTCTCAAATTACTGTAGTAGCAATACTTCAGAACATGAAACCCAACTTTTTATCTCAACTGCCCAAATGCAGGGTCTCAACCTGAAACTTACTCCTTTTCCCCGCTACAGATGCTGCGTGACTTGTTGGATTCTTCCAATGTTCTGTGTTTTATCCCAGATTCCAGCAAAGGCCATCTTTTCAATTTCCTTTTTACTTCAGAAGATTTTCCTCAACCTTAAATCACTTGCACTGTGCTGAGGCTGTGAAAGACTGAAAGCAGTGCAAATTTTTCAGCTCTCTGCCAGCCAGGGATTTACCAGTATGGTAACCCTACCCCAATCCATAAACCAGGCCGGACACGTCCGAACTCAGCTGACCTTGGCTCCAGTTTGAAAGGTGCTCAATGGAAGGGTTGGTAGTGGGTGGGACAGCGGTGTAGCTAATAGGACCACTGTCTCACTGCTCCTGTGACATAGGTTCAGCCCTGACTTCGGGTGCTGTCAGTGTGGAGTTGGAATGTCCTTCCTCTGACCCACATTCCAAAAACATGCAGTTGCTAGGTTATTGGCCAGTGCAAATTCCCCCCAGCTTGCAGATGAATGGTAGAACTTGGAGGGACCCAAATGGTCTGTTGAGAAAGAAGTATGGAATGAGCATAAGATTGGTGTAAATAGGTATTCCATTGGTATGGAAACACCAAAGCCTTTGGTATGGAAAAGCCGACAAAAAGCAGTGGATATGGCCCAGACCATCACGGGTAAAGCCCACCCCACCTTTGAACACATCTACACAGAGTGCTGTTGCAGGAAAGTAGCATCCATCATTAAGGACCCCCACCACCCAGGCCATGCTCTTTTCTTGTTGTTGCCATCAGGAAGAAGGTACAGGAGACTCGGGATCTATACCACCGCATCAACAACAACTATTTACCCCTCGACCATCAGGGCTCTTGAATGAGAGGTGATAACTTCACTCAGCCTCACTCACATCATCACTGAACTGGACTCACTTTCAAGAATTCTTCATCTCATATTGTCGATATTTATTGTTTATTTATTATTATTATTATTATTATTTCTTTTTGTACTTGCACAGTCTTTTTGGACCATTGGTTGCTTGCCTGTCCTGTTAGGTGCAGTTTTTCATCGACTCTATTGTGTTTCTTATATTTACTGTGATTTCCCACAAGAAGATGAATCTCAAGGTTGTACATGGTGACATAAATTTACTTTGAACTTTGAGGTGTTTGATGGGCCTGCTTCCACGTGGTATGGATCTACAACAAATCCCACGTAAGACTCAAACGATAAACCTCTGTGAGATGACAGGGTCCTTGAGGTGGAATCCGTTGAAATACCATTATGATTTACCGTACCTGTTGGCTCTTGAGACTCTGTGAGATTGTGACATAGAAACATAGAAAACATAGAAAATAGGTACAGGAGTAGGCCATTCGGCCCTTCGAGCCTGCATCGCCATTCAGTACGATCATGGCTGATCATCCAACTCAGAACCCTGTACCAGCCTTCCCTCCATATCCCCGATCCCTTTAGCCACAAGAGCCATATCTAACTCCCTCTTAAGTATAGCCAATGAACTGGCCTCAACTGTTTCCTGTGGCAGAGAATTCCACAGATTCACCACTCTCTGTGTGAAGTTTTTCCTAATCTCAATCCTAAAAGGCTTCCCCTTTATCCTCAAACTGTGACCCCTCATTCTGGACTTCCCCAACATCGGGAACAATCTTCCTGCATCTAGTCTGTCCAATCCCTTTAGGATTTTATACGTTTCAATAAGATCCCCCCTCAATCTTCTAAATTTCAACCAGTATAAGGCTAGTCGATCCAGTCTTTCATCATATGAAAGTCCTGTCATCCCAGGAATCAATCTGGTGAACCTTCTTTGTACTCCCTCTATGGCAAGGATTAGGGGACCAAAACTGCACACAATGCTCCAGGTGTGGTCTCACCAAGGCCTTGTACAACTGCAGTAGTACCTCCCTGTACGCCTGTACTCGAATCCTCTTGCTTGTGGCCTCCTCCTTCCTCTCTCACACCACCCAGACTGCTGGAAGTAACCCATCTCAGTCCTGAGAACCCTACAACTTCCCTCTGGAGATGCCACCGGACACGTTGCGCTTCACCACCTCCTCTGTGTGTTGTTTCAGTTTTCCGGCATTTGGAGGCTCTGGTATCTCTGGTGCTCTTGTCTGGTTCCCTGAAGTTTAATCTCTTCAGGACCTCAAAATCATGGAGGACAGTGACCATGATTCAAACTGAACCCCACTGCATTTCTTTCTGTTGAGGATACTGTTAATCTTTACACCTGCAAAAAAAAAAGTGTTTATAACCTGTGTTTCTTACACGGAAGATCAGTTCTAAACGTAAAAGCTGATCCCCTTTTTGTCTGAAATCTCCAGATGAAGAAACTTGCTCGAAGGCAGCAGCAGGAACAAGAGCGTCTGAACAGCCAGCACTTTGGCTCGCTATGCCGCTCGAATCGAAGGGAAAGGCACAACAGCCTGGACAGTGAAGGTGAGCGGGTGCTCAGTGATCCCCGATTTGACAGCGGCCAGAGACAGGGGAGGGAAACGGGGATGGGGAGAACTGCCAGGGGGTCTCATGGTGAAAGAGTGATCAGGGATCCTTAGATCAGAGGTTAAGAGGGGCTTTAGCAACAACAGTCATTCTCATTGCAGAAAAGCGTTTCATGGGAAAGGGTTGGTGTTAAAGAACATGGGGGAGAAGATCTGCAGACTCTGTGTTCTGCCGCCCTTGACAAAACTTAACGTGCATCCTGCAGCTCAATAATTTTGGATAAAATGCTGGGCAGCCATCATTGCATTATGCCAGTAAGTGGCTCTGCCTATATACCAAAAAGCTATTTTAGGATTTATTCTGAACTATTAACTTTAATATTTGGAAAATTTGAAACATTTCAACATAATCTAAATTAACAGACAACTACATTTCAAGATAATATTTTCAAAAGATTTTTAATAACTTCTTTAAATTGAACAGCATAGTAAAGACATTTCAAATTGGTCAGCAATTTAATGTCTATTGCCTGGAAGACTTCCTTTAAGATCGCTTGCTACAAGGAAATATTCCTCACACCTCCTTGAACCTGTCACAGAAATGTAAGACCAGTGAGTACCAACATTCGTGGACAAAGTAGATTTCAGTATCAGAGTTCAGTCTGTAACAGATTGCAGAATGCAGTTTTAAGATTTATTCGTTAAAGGCATATAGCACAAAAATAGGCCCTTCAAGTGGACCATCAAGTACCTACCCACACTCAACGCACTTCACCAATAGCCTTCTGTGCTATCAAAAGCTCGTTAAATGTGCAAGTACCTGCCTCCATCACCACCTCAGCGAGGGTGTTGCAACTAAGCCCTAAATTTAAAGTGACCACACAGCCTCAGAATAAAGGAATGTCCCTTAAAGGATGAGGAGGAATTTCTTCAGCCTGAGAGTGGTGAACCTGTGGAATTCGTTGCCACAGAGGGCTGTGGGGGCCGAGTCATTGGGTATGTTTAAGGCAGGGATTGACAGGTTCTTGAGTGGTAAGAGAGTTAAGGGTTACTGGGCGAAGGCAGAAGAATGGGGCTGAAAAAGAATCACCCATGATTGAATGGAGGAACAGGCATGAAGAACAGCCTAATTATGCTCCTATATGTAATGGTCTTAGGCCGCAAACCCTAAGATTTCCAAGCTTTGAAAACAATTTGAGCCAGACATCCTATTAATTTAGTAAACAAGAAACAGCAAACACTTCTGTTTACAGTTGTTACTACAAGATACACCAAGTCGTGGGTTTGCAAAGCTAGTCATCAAAATCTGGAAATGCGATGGTTGAAGGAGAAAAGAAGAACCAGAACGGACAGGATTTTGGGGGCACTGGTAAACAGGCTAGAATCACAAGCTTCCCTTCAGCAATCCCTACAGTGACAGCCGGACAGATTCCCAATGGCAAGTCTGAGTACCTGTTGTCCTCTTCCCTGCATAGAGACTGATACTTGGGCAGTGAGAATGAGCCCTACCACAAGCTGGGAACTAAAAATAGGTTGGCCAAACAAGCCATACCACCAAGTGGTCAAAATAAAGAAATATTTAAAGATAAACTTAAAATCCTAATTGACCTCCAAACTTTAAACTTATTTAAGTACTTAAAAAATAATTTAACAAGCCATTGAAAGTTGTACAAACATTAAGGCAAGTAATTTTAAAATGATTATCACTTAAAATATTACTCAAAGCTCCTGTCAACAGTTCCCTTCCATTCAAATGAATGGAAGGAAGAATGTCCTTTGACTTCCTCGATCCTGGGCTGAATTCTTCATGAGATGGTGCATGAGGTCCAAGTAGGTCCAAGCTCATGCCGACCACTGAGGAGGTCTGTGATTTTGCTACGTGGAGCAACCATCAAATGAAGAACTCGGCAGCGGAACAGCTTGCATAAACACCAATATGGAATATTTCAGGAACCTTTGGGAGAAACAGAATTCCATCAGGAGAAATGGCAGCAGAGGTCTCTATAGATATTATAGGTCCTGATCATTTGGAAACTCTGGGAATGAAGTGCGGAAACAGTGTGGAAAGAACAGTTTTCTCCCGGTCGGGATTAGTTTTTAGTTCCAAGTGCTCCTGCCGTGTTTTGTCACCCTGCAACCTTATCCTTCGATCTCTTTGAATTATGGAGGACAGCATGTGTATAAATGTCTCTCTCCAGCAGACTTCATGATCATCATGACTCCAGTATTTCTACCATTTTTTAATTGTACATATGATTTTTTTGTGTTCTATCGCTGAGCAGCAGTGATTGGCCTATCAGAGTTCTCTTTGGGAACTAGTTGACTTGATCAGCATTTCTGATCTGGCTGTTGTTCACGATTGCATTTAATTAAAAAAAAGATTTCCTGAACTGGCAGGGCCAAAGCCAACTTGACATGATAAATAGCTGGTTAGTGCGGTGTAGGCAACCAGCTCTGATGCTGGGTTTGAGACTAGATACATTCCACTCTCAGGCTGTGATTGGGCCAGCCCTGAGCCCTACTGTATTTCTATGTAAATGTTCAGGTTATTTTCCCTCCACCACACCAGGAGGCTCGCACTAGGAAACTAGGCCACATGGGCTATGGGTATGGATCCTGGGGAGGAGAAAACTGTAACATTCTACCTTCTCTATCTCCCTCATGATTTTATGAACATCTATAATGTTAACCCTCAGCCTCCTTCATTCTAGTCCCAGCCTATTCAATCCTTCCTTATAACTCAAGCCCTCCAGTCTCAGCAACATCCTTGAGAATCTACACCCACTCTAGCTTAATCACACCTTCCTGTTGTTGTCCAGAACAATATTGCAGATGTCGTCTGACCATCATGTGTACAGTTATATAATGATGTCCCAACTCTTGTACTCATTGCCCCGGGCATGCCACATGACCTCCTCACCAACTTGTCTACCTGTGTCATAGCTTTCAGGGAACTTGTACCCTTGGCTCTCTCTGTTTTAACAACGTTCTCCCGGGCCCTACCGTTCACTGTGTGTGTCCTGCTCTGGGATAACATCTCAAAATGCATGACTTCACATTTGTCTGAGTTAAACTCCATCTGCCACCCACTGGTCCACTTTCCCAGTTGAATGTTGTGAAGTTTTGACAAAAATCTGGGCAGGAATTCCAAAGATTGGTATCAAGATGGCTGATGCCATGGATGTTGCTAGTAAGCTTGCCTCTGATGACTATGATTGATGGTGGATTGCTCTGCCCCTACAGACATTAACAAGGTCAACTGCTGACTGGCTCCCTTAGACATTCCATTTGCCAATGTGTCTTTTTCTGCCCCATGAGCAGGTGTGGCGCGTGCCCCAGGGATGAAAAGGATGATGGCTTCCTATCCCTCTCTGCAGCACCAACAGCTGAGACCAATCAATGAGAGCAGCTACACCGTGGACTGCTTCAGCCGGGATCTCACCCCATCACCAGGTGATCACACGCAGCCTCGCGGCGAGTGAATTCATCGGACAGGGACGGACCGAGCACGGGCACAGAACTGAGTCACAGTAAAGGACGCTCATGAAAAATAGAGGGTGTAACCAGGTGAACGTCCAGAGGATAGGAAGGTAGAAAGATGATAAACAGGGTTCAGGCTTTTCCATTGTTCAATAGACCAAAGCTGATCCACTCCTCCCACATTATCCCTAGATTTCCAAAGACAGTGACGAGGTTGGTAGAGCTGCTGCCTCATGGCCCCATCAACCCAGATTCATTCCTAGCCCCCACTGCTATCTGTGTGGACTACGCCTGTTTTCCCCGTGATCATGTGGGTTTTCTCTGAGGGCTCGGCTTTCCTTCCATGCCCCAAGGGCATGCTGCTGAAGGTAGTTGAGCGCTGGGTGGGGAATTAATGAGAACGTGGGGGAGAAAGATTACAGGGAAATGTGTGGGAAAATGGAAGTGTGTTGAAAGCCAGTATAAACTCAATGGACCAGATGGCTTCCCTCTTTGTCATAAGAAAGTATAAAAATTGAGAGGCTTCAGATCTGAATAACCACCTACAAAAGGATTTATAAGTACTCGGTGGAAACCAATTTCTCCTTGGTTCAGTCTGAAATAGGCAAACGTTCGGGCTCAGACTCCCCACCCCCAAACCTCACGGCACTCGGCGAGAGGAAACACCTCTCAGCCTTTTGTATCCGTCCAGGAACTTGTGCATCTCAATGAGATCACTGCTCGTGAATGTTGAAGAAAATGTATGCTATCTATTCAGGGACACTTTATTGTGAAGAATAACTTGATCCCCTAAAAGACCACAGAAAGAATAACAAGAAGGGGTTGGTGACTTTTAGGATGAGTGGCAATATTAAGGACAAAGCTTTAAGAAGAGCCTTAAAGAAACAGGAAGATAATCCATTTACAGTCTACGTGGAGATTAATGAGTCTCATTGCCTGTAACAGCAGAGCAATTATAAAATAGCATTTTATAACAGGTAACCTTATAAAATGTAGATTTTGTGAATAACAGCCTAGTGTGTTCCACCTCTCACTTCCACACTCTGTAAAAAACTTCAGGCTTGTCCATCGCTCATCTACTGCTCTCGGTTTTGGCCTCTCCCCACTTATTGGCCTCATTGGGAATTTCAGAGCAGCGATTCAATTGAATAGACTGAGAGAAATGACAGCCACATTATTGATTTTTCATTCAAAAAAACCAGGAAGGTCCTGGTTCCAAATCTGCACTGCGTTAAGAGACAAGAGGCAACAGATACTGGAATCAGGAGAAAAGAGCGAGTTGCCGGCAGCATCTGTCGAGGGAAATGGATGTCAGAGGAGGAAAACCTTTTCAAAGTGGGCATACACTGAAGAGACTTCACAGTGGAATAGAGACATAAGAGACCGCAGATACAGATGAAAGGCCTTGCCCCAAACATCAACTCTCCATTTCTCTTACAGATGCTGCCTAACCATGAAAGCCCTGCAGCATCTTAGCAACGCATACAGAATGCTGGAGACGCCAGAGAGTAGTGGTGGATAACTGTTTGTCAGATTGGAGGCCGGTGTCTAGTGGTGTGCCTCAGGGATCTTTTCTGGGTCCAATGTTGTTTGTCATATACATTAATGATCTGGATGATGAGGTGGTAAATTGGATTAGTAAGTGTGCAGATGATACTAAGATAGGTGGGGGTGTGGATAATGAAGAAGGTTTTCAAAGCTTGCAGAGAGATTTAGGCCAGTTAGAAGGGTGGGCTGAAAGAGGGCAGATGGAGTTTAATGCTGATAAATGTGAGGTGCTACGTTTTGGTAGGACTAATCAAAATAGGACATACATGGTAAATGGTAGGGCATTGAAGAATGCAGTAGAACAGAGGGATCTAGGAATAATTGTGCATAGTTCCCTGAAGGTGGAATCTCTTGTGGATAGGGTGGTGAAGAAAGCTTTTGGTACACTGGCCTTTATAAATCAGAGCATTGAGTATAGGAGTTGGGATGTACTGTTGAAATTGTACAAGGCATTGGTAAGGCCAGATTTGGAGTATTGTGTACAGTTCTGGTCACCGAATTATAGGAAAGATGTCAACAAAATAGAGAGAGTACAGAAAAGATTTACTAGAATGTTACCTGGGTTTCATCACCGAAGTTACAGAGAAAGATTGAACAAGTTGGGTCTTTATTCTTAGGAGCGTAGAAGGTCGAGGGGGGACTTGATAGAGGTATTTAAAATTATGAGGGGGATAGATAGAGTTGACGTGAATAGGCTTTTTCCATTGAGACTGGGGGAGATTCAAACAAGAGGACATGAGTTCAGAGTTAAAGGGCAAAAGTTTAGGGGTAACAAGAGGGGGAACTTCTCTACGTAGAGAGTGGTAGCTGTGTGGAAGGAGCTTCCAGCAGAAGTGGTTGAGGCAGGTTCGATGTTGTCAGTTGAAGTTAAATTGGATAGCTATATGGACAGGAAAGGAATGGAGGGGTATGGGCTGAGTGCAGGTCAGTGGGACTAGGTGAGAGTAAGAGTTCGGCACGGACTAGAAGGGCTGAGATGGCCAGTTTCCGTGCTGTAATTGTTATATGGTTATTTGGTTATATGGTTATAACTCAGCAGGCCAGGCAGCATCTGGAAAAGGAGAACAGTTGATGTTTTGGGCCGAAACCCTTCAGCAGCATGTATCTGCAGATTTTCTCTTGTTTATCCCTGCATCATCTTTTCTTTTGCTCTCCCCTGAATTATGTTGTCTTAGTGGTAGAAATGAAGGGGAATTTCAGTGGGATTCAGAATAGGGAGTGTTCAGAGGCAATATCAGGCAAGGTGTCTGTCCTCTCATGCATCCAGTGAATTGTGAAATTGTGAAAACAGTTCACAGTTTTGAAAACAGGCTGATGCGGATTTTAAGAAACTGGAACTGGCTCAGTTGTGATTGTCAGATAACCCTCCAATGTCACTCAAATCTCTCCAGAACAGAGAGTGATGAGAATGTGGAATTCACCACCACAGAGTGGAAAAGGTAAATACCTTTGATGCATTGAAGGGAGGCAAGGTAAACACAAAGGAGAGCCTTGTATGTGAAGATGTGAGATCTATTAGGGCAGGAGAACCATTATGTGGAACATAACATTGACACTGACTGCAGTTTGTGATTTAAGTAGTACTGAATTCTGTATGTGAACTGTCATCTTCTGGAGGGCAGAAGGACATTGAAGCACCCAACTGATTTAGAAGCTAGGAGGGAATCAGCAACAAATAAAACTTGGAAAAACTGCACCTTAAGATTAAGTCATCTGTTTTCCTTTGTGTCAGCTAGATTCGGAGGCAGTCTTTCATAGCATGGATCGTGATGGTTCACACAGTCTCCTGGTCTCATCCGAATCCAGCCGCCTACCTGCAAGAGTGGGAAACCCCATGGACCGGCTGTATTCCATGCAGAATTCCTACTTCACTTCCTGATCGGCTGCAATCCACCAAGGAATCTTTGCCTTCTTTACAAGTACTCGGTGGTAGGGTTGTTGTTGTCGTCGCTATTTGCCCTTCGCAGCACTTACATAACATCTGAAGTACAAGGAAAGCAGCGATTCCACCCGCCGTGGACAATGCTCATGCATTTTTGCCTCACACCACTCATTTCCCCTCCTGCACACACACACACACACACACACACGCACACACACACACACACACACACACACACACGCACACACACACACACACACACACACACACGTGCACTGAATGAAAAAAAATAAAAAAGCATACAAACAGAATGACGCTGAAGTCTAGTTCCTTCTAGTCATAGTGTTCACGTCCAGCTTTCAGCAGGGAGGAGGAATAGAGAAGAAATCAGCACCGTTAAACTAACACTCAAGCTAAAGTGCATCCATTCTACCTTCAGCCATCACTGTGTTAAACTCTATAATGTTGGTGATTAGTACTTAATAATTAACCTCTAGTCCTGGACTACCAGTTTCTCTAGCCAGAGATTTTTTCTGCATTCGTTCCTCCAAACTATTGTCACTGGCCAGAAATTCCACAGATTTCATGAACAGTGAAGGGTTTCCACATACCCCATTAATCATTTTAATCCAGAAACTATCATTACAACTAAAAGGCAGAAATCTCCCACTATAATTTTTATGTATGCTTTACTAAGGATCCCACCTATTGCCCCAGAAGTAATTGCCTTTGTTAGCAGGCACTCCTTGACAATGGTTTATCTGCAGTGGGACTGGTGGCCTTTCTGAATGGGCAATTGTGAACCAGATAGCTTGGCCCAAAATTCAAGTCGCAGTCAGGAGCATTTCACTTCAGATTTACTCAATAACTGAATGTAAATTGCTTGCTGTTCAGATCACTGGTTCATTTTTCTCAACTGCTAGGCCAGACATACAGTGGATCCCAGTTAACTGGGGCACATCGGGACCAATACATTTTGGCCCAATTAAGAAGCTGCTCCAATAAGTCAACTTTCATGAAAATAGTTTAAAAGTATTAAAAAGACAAACTATCATTTAACTGAGTAACATAGTATGTACTTTAATGAAATACAAAAACAAATTAGAAAACTATCAATACTACGATAGTACTATAAAATTTTGTATTAGTTCCTGATAATTATCAACAGAGGAATTCATCCAGTGTACGCTGCCATTCTTTTGACTGACTGTAAGTTAACAAAACCAGTGCAGACACCTAGTGTAGATAATGGACTGCCATCATACAATCCTTTCAATGATTGCATCCTCCAAATCTTCAATTTCATTGGAACATTCAAGATGATTGCCTTCAAATTCTTCGTAGTTTCTAACTTGTTGAAGTGGAGAAATCGTTTCATTTTCACTCCTGGCTGTTTCTACCATCTCCAAACCTGAATACTTGTAACTGCAGTGAACAAAACAGTTCTAAATTGTCTTACTGTTTATTTCTTGCCAACTATCAGTGACAGAAATCACTGCTTTTTGAACAGAAATACACACGACCGATACTATTTAAAAAACTGTTTGCTCTAGGCATGGTATAGTGTCTAACAGTCACACAAGTGCAGGCGACTGATGCTTGTTAAAAAGTTTTCGGCAACAGTCTCTTGCCCCAATTAGGTGTCAGGATGACCCAAATAAGTGAAAGGAATCCTGGCTATTTTCTCAATTAGCTCTTGCTCTTTCTGAGTTGGCCTAAATATGCAACCATCCCAATTAAATGCAGCACACACAAAATGCTGGAAGAACTCAGCCGGGCAGGCAGCATCTATGGAAAAGAGTAAACGGTAAGGACACTTAACAATTAACTTAATGATTTGCCCCAGTTAACTGTTGGCCCAATTAATCAGGATCCATTGTATATCCATTTTACTATTGTAATCCAACCCCAAATATGTTCAGCAGCACACTCAAAATGAAGGATGAAATCAGCAAGTCAGGCTGCATCTATGGAGGAAAGTAAACCTTAATGTTTCGGACGAAGATCCTTCATCAGGACTAGAAAGTAAGGGGCAGAAGCTAGGATAAGAGTTGGGGGGAGGGTAAGTAGTACAAGTTGGCAGGTTGATAAGTGAAACCAGGTGAAGAGGAAGGCAGGTGGGTGGGAGAAAGGTGATGAAGTAAGAGGTTGTAGATGATAGGTGGAAGAGTTAAAGGGCTGAAGAAGAAGGAATGATAGGAGAGGACGTAGACTGTTCTTGCAGAAAATATCTCGCCGTTTGCATCTTCACACAAGGGGCCTAAAGCCTGTTTCGGGATCTGTCCAGGGCTGCTCTATCTCTAGTCATTGGCCAAAGAAGTGATCCTCAAGCAGTGCCTGCTAACAAAGGCAAGCAAGTGCTGAAGGTTGAAATAGGAGGTGTACCTCAGATTACAGAACCCAGATTGCAGCTTCATCTGTTCCTCAATGGGAGATTCCAAACTGACCCCTCCCCAAGCAAAGTCCCGTTACAGACCAACTCGCTAACCCCAACTGCAGAATCCAATCTGCCTGACTCCGAGATTGCCACTGACACGTTCTAGGAACACAGCAGCTCCCAGCAGAAGGCTCTATAATACTAGTTCAACTTCTAAACCCACACAACATGAGGGTGGAGCTTATTGTTTTCTCCCTTAAGTGAAGAAACTTCAAAGAAAAGCTTTAATTGTCATATATCCACTGAAACATACAATGAAATGCGCCATTTGTGTCAACAGCCAACACAGTCCAAATATGTGTTGGCAGCAGCCCACCAGTATCACCATGTGACCGGCCAGTCCACCTAACCATAACCCATCGTATTTGGAATGTGGGAGGAAACCAGAGCACCTGGAGGAAATCCATGTGGTCATGGGGAGAAAGTATCAACTCCTTACAGACAGCGATGGGAATTAAACTCCTATCACCGATTGCTGGCACTGTAATAGCATTATGCTAACCACCCTAAGTGGTTTGAAGAACTTCATTCAAATTGTATGGGGATTGTAAATCCAGGTTAACGTTAGCAGCACAGTCCACAAACCAACTTGTATTAATCTGAAACAAACATGAGCCGAAAACATCCGTGTTTGGACGAAGTCCAAGATTTCTCTGCAATGCTAATGATGAGACTTCACTGTAAACCTTACCAAACACTATACACTACCAGATGTGCAAATTAGATTTCCAATTTGTTCAATTTAAATATTTTACAAAGTTGCAGATGAGACACAGATGTTTGGCAAACCTTTATACAGAAATTTGTGCTGTGGGCTGGAATGGTAATAGTATCTCATTAATCTTTCCTCTCTCCTCAGCCCAACAACTGGATGCATCTGGAACATATCTACTAGCTAATATTTCAAAATATCTTCTTTGGCACCAGAATATGCCTAAAGCTCCCTCATTTCATCTCCTCAAATTGGAACATGGTTGAAAATTTCTTAGCAACGCAAGACCTGAGTGTGGAGGAAAAGCTACTATTAGAAATAGTGTCAGGACTAGGCTATCTGGCATTTTGAGCCTGCTCCACCATTCAACAGTATCATAACTGATCTGGTCGTGGACTCAGCTCCAATGACCCGCCATCTCCTTAAAACCCTTAATCTCTTACTATGCAAAATCTAGCTGTGTCTTAAATATATTTAATGAATTAGCCTCTGCAGCTTCCCTGGGCAGATAATTCCATTCATTCACTACTCTCCCTGAGAAAAAGTAGATTCTGCTCCTCCACATGCTGAACCTACTTCACCAAATTAGGGGCATTTAAGGAACCCTTAGATAGGTACATGGATGATAGAAAAATGGAGGGCTATGTGGAAAGAAAGGGTTAAATTGTTCTCAGAATAGGTTAAAAGGTCGGTACAACATTGTTAAAACCTTGTAATGTCTTGTAATGTTTTTTGTTCTACGTTAAATTTTAAGGCTATGTCACCTAGTTCTAATCTCACCTACCAGTGGAAACAGCTTTCCTGCCTCTATCTGAATGATTTATTATCCCTCTCAACCCCATTCTCCTTCCTTCTCCCTGTAACCTTTGACACCCTTAATCATTAAGAATCTTTTTTTTGCTTGAAATATACACTATGACGACCTCCGCAGCTGTCTGTGGTATCCTCTGGCTGAAGAAATTCCTTCTGATCTCTATTCTGAAGGGTTTCAATGAGAACCCCCGACCCATTCTTCTAAAATCCAGTGAGTACAGGCCCACAGCCATCATACACTCCTCATATGTTAACCCTTTCATTCTCAGGATTATTCTCGCGAACCTTCTCTGGACCCTCTCCAATGCCATCACATCTTTTCTTAGATAATGCTCACAATTCTCCAAGTGTGGTCTGACCAATCCTTTATAAAGCTTCATAATTGCATTCTTGCTTTTATATCCTAGTCCTTTCAAAATGAATGGTAACATTGGCCTTCCTTACCAATGACTCAATGTACAATTTAACCTTAGGGGAATCCTGCACGATGATTCCATTTGCTCCGATTTCTGAATTTGGTCCCCATTTAGAAAATATATTCCTTCTACCAAAGTGCATGGCTATATACTTCTCCACACTGTATTCCATCTGCCACTTCACTGCCGATTCTCCCAATCTGACTAAGTACTTATGAAGATTCTTTGCTTCCTCAACACTACCTGCCCCTCCACCTATCTTTGTATTGTCCACAAACCTGGCCACAAAGCCAACAATTCTGTCATCTGAATCATTGACATATACCATGAAAAGAAGCGGTCCCAACTCTGATCCCTGTGGAACACCCCTAATCACCGAAAGCCAATGAGAAAATGCTCCCTTTATTCCCACTCTTTGCTTCCTGCCAGTTGGCTAATCTTCTATCCATGCTGGTATCTTTTCTATAATACCATAAGCTCACATCTTGTTAAGCAGTCTTGTTTGTTGCACCTTGCCTTCTGAAAATGCAAATAAATAACATCCACTGACTCTACTTTGTCTATCCTGCCTGTTATTTTCTGAAAGAATTCCAACAGACTTGCCAGGCAAGATTTCCCCTTAAGGAAACCATGCTGACTTCAGCCTATTTTATCATGTACCTCGAAACCTCATCCTTAATAATGGACTCCAACATCTTCCCAACCACTGAAATCAGGCTAACTGGCCTATGATTTCCTGTCTTTTGCCTCCCTCCCTTCCAAAAGTGTGAAGTGACATTTGCAATTTTCCAGTCCATCACAACCATTCCAGAATCTGGTGATTCTTGAAAGATTTATTACTAATGCCTCCACAATCTCTTCAGCTACCTCTTTCAGAACCCCGGTATATCTACCTCCAGACCTTTCAGCTTCCCAAGCACCTTCTCCAGAGTAAGAGCACTACAATCACTTTTGCCCTTTGACACTCTAACATTTCTGGCATACTGTTGGTGTATTGCACAGAGAAGGCTGACGCAAAATACTTATTAAGTTCATCTGCCATTTCTTTGTCCCCTCATTACACCTCTCCAGCATCATCTTCCAGTTGTCCAATATCCATTCTCACCTCTCTTTCACTTTTATATATCTGCAAATTTTTTGGTATTCTCTTTTATATAATTGGTTATCTTACCTTCATATTTCATCTTTGCTCACTTTATTGCTTTTTTAGTTGCCTTCTGCTGGTTTTAAAAAGATTCCCGATCCTCAGCTTCCCACTAATTTTTGCTACACTTTATGCCTTCACTTTTTCTTTTATGCTGTGTTTAACTTCCCTTGTCAGCTACGGTTGCCTCATTCTCACTTTAGAATAGTTGTTCTTTGGGATGACTCTATCCTGTGCCTTTGAATGGCTCCCAGAAATTCCAGACATTGTTGTTCTGCCATCATCCCTGCTAGTGTCACCTTCCAATCAACTTTGTCCAGCTCCTCTCTCATGCCTCTGCAATTCCTTTTACTCTACTGTAAATGTATTACATCTGATTTAATCTTCTCCCTCTGAAACTGCAGGGTGAATTCTATCATATTATGATCACTGCCTCATAAGGGTTCCTTGAGCTCCCTAATCAAATCTTGGGATCCAGTACTAACCTGATTTTCGCAATCTACCTGCGTATTGAAATCCACCATGGCTATCGTAACACTACCTTTTACATGCCTTTTCTATCTCCCTTTGTAATTTGTACACCAAACCTTGGCTACTGTTTGGAGGCCTGTATATAACTCCCATCAGGGTCTCTTTACCCTTGCAGTTTCTTAACTCTACCCACAAGGATTCTACATCTTCCGATCCTATGTTACCACTTTCAAAGGGTTTGATTTCATTTTTTACCACCAGAGCCTTCTGTCTACCTGCTTGTCCTATGAAACAATGTGTATCCTCGGATGTTAAACTCCTAACTGTGATCTTCTTTCAGACATGACACAGCCCACGTCATACCTACCAATGTCTAACTGCGCTACAAGATCATCTACCTTATTCCACATGCTACTTACATTCACATATAACACTTTCTCTCTTGTATTCATCAACCTTTTCAACTTTGCCTCCAAGTTAATGGAAGTTAAATGTTTATCCTCTTCTAGACTTTTTGTCTTTTTATTTATTCTAGAATCTTCTGTAACCTCCTGTGTACCCTCCTTCGTATTTACTTTATCCCCACTTTTCCCAAACTATTTAACCCACCCCCACTATTTACAATTCAACTCATCCCACTGACTGCAATTTTGTCCTATCAGATGCCTATCCTTCCTCACAGTCTCACTACATGTTGTATCTGCTCGCCGACAAAATCGAAATGGGTGAATACAGGACTGAAGACATTATATCGGAATGTGTGCAGTATACAGAATACGGTAGATGAACTTGCGACACAGTTACAAAATTGGCATGTATGATGTTGTGAGCATCACTGAATTATGGCAGAAAGAAGATTATAGCTGGGAGCTTTGTATCCAAAGATACACATTGTATTGAAAGGATAGATGGGAAGCCAGAGGGGGGTGGCATTGCTCTGTTGATAAAAAGTGAAATCAAAACATTAGAAAAAGGAGACATAGGGTCAGAAGTTGTTGAATCATTGTGGGTAAAGTTAAGGAACTGCAAGGGTATAAAGACCCTGATGGGAGTTATATATAGACATCCAAGCATTAGTAAAGCTGTGGCCTACAAATTACAACAGGAGAAAGAAAATGCATGCCAAAAGAACAATGTTACAATAGACATGCTAGATTTCAAAATGCAGGTAGATTGGATAATCTGGTTGGTGCCGGATCCCAAGAGGGGGATTATGTATAACGCCTACAAGATAGCTCTTTAGAGCAGCTCAAGATTGAACCCACTGGGGGATCAGCAATTCTAGATTGGGAGTTGTGCAATGAACCAGAATTGATTAGAGAACTTAAGGTAAAGGAATCCTTAGGGGAAAGTGATCATAATAGGATAGAATTCACCCTGCAATCTGAGAAGGAGAGCTATATCAGAATTATATTTCAGTAAAGGGAATTACAGAGGTATAAAAGGGGAGTTGGCCAAAATTGACTGGAAAAGAACATTGGCAGGGAGGACAGCAGAGGAGCAATGGCTGGAATTTTTGGGAGCAATTCGAAAGGCGCAGGATATATACATCTCAAAGAGCAAGAAGTATTCTAAAGACAAGATGACACAACTGTGGCTAACAAGAGAAGTTAAAGCCAACATAAAAGCCAAAGAGAGGGCATATAATAGGGCAAAAATTACTGGGAAGTTAGAGGCTTGGAAAACTTTTAAAAATGAATAGGAGGCCACTAAAAAGGTCATAAAGAAGGAAAAGATGGAATTTAAATGTACACTAACCAATAATATTAAAAATGCTACAAAAATTTTCTTCAGAAGCATAAAATATAAAAGAGAGGTGTGAGGAGATATCGATCTGCTGGAAAATGGTGCTGGAGAGGTAGTAATTAAGGACATTAAAACGACGGACAAAGACAAAGTATTTTGCATCAGTCTTCACTGTGAAAGGCACTAGCAGTATGCCAGATGTTCAAGAGTGTCAGGGGGCAGAAGTGTGTGAAGTTGGCATTACTAGAGAGAATTTCTTGGGAAATGGAAAGGTCTGAAGATAAGTCATCTGAACCAAACGGTGTACATCTCACAGTTTTGAAAGAGGTGGCTAAAGAGATTGTGGAGTCATTAGTAATGATCTTTCAAGAATCTAAGACTCTGGCATGGTTCTGGAGGAATGGAAAATTGTGAATGTCACTCCACTTTTCAAGAAGGGAGAGAGACAGAAGAAAGGAAATTACAGGGCAGTTAGTCTGACCACAGTGGTTATGAAGATGTTGGAGTTGATCGTTAAAGCTGAGAAGGCACATGATAAAATAGGCCAGATTGAGCATGGTTTCCTGAAGGGAAAATCTTGCCTGATAAATCTGTTGGAATTCTTTGAAGAAATAACAAGCATAATAGACAAAGGAGAATTGGTGGATGTTGTGTACTTGGATTTTCAGAAGGTCTTTGATAAGGTGCCACACATGAGGGTGCTTAACAAGTTGAGAGCCCATGGTGTTACAGGAAAAACACTAGCATGGATAAAGCTGCTGGCAGAAGGCAAAGGGTGGGAATAAAGGGAGCCTTTTCTGGTTGGCTGCAAGTGATTAGTGGTGTTCCACAGGGGTCTGTGCTCCTTTTTGCATTATATCAATGACTTGGATTACAGAACTGATGGTTTTGTGGTCAAGTTTGCAGATGATTCAGAGATATGTAGAGGGGAAGTTAGTTTTGAGGAAGTCGAGATGCTACAGAATGACAGACAGATTAGGAGAATGGGCAAAGAAGTGGCAGATAGAATACAGTGTTGGGAAGTGTATGGTCATGCACTTTGGTAGGACTAGCATGTAAAAACAAGTATGTAATTGCTGAGACTTCACTTGGAGTTTTGTGTGCAGTTTTTGGCCCCTTATCCATGAAAGGACATGCTGACATTGGAAAGGGTTCATAGGAAGTTCGCTGAAATGATTCCAGGATTGAAAGGCTTGTCATATGAGGAGTGTTTGATAGCTCTAGGTCTGTACTCACTGGAATTCAGAAGAATGGGGGGGGGGTGCAGGGTAGAATCTCATTGAAACCTATCGGATATTGAAAGACCTCAATAGTGTGGATGATTCCTATGGTTGGGGAGTCTAAGACTTGAGGACACAGCCTCAGAATAGAGGGACATCCATGTAGAATGGCGATGAGGAGGAATTTCTTTAGCCAGAAAGTGGTGACTCTGTTGAATCCATTGTCACAGGTGGTTATGGTGGACAAGTCATTGGGTATATTTAAGGCAGACGTTGATTGATTCTTGGTTAGTCAAAGCATGAAGGGTTAAGGGGAGAAGGCAGGAGACTGGGACAGTGAGGGAAAATGGATCAGCTGTGATGAAATGGCAGAGCAGACTCGATGGGCCAAATGGCCACATTCTGTTCCTATGATAAACCAATGTGCCATCCATTGCCCTATCACTCTGGTTCTCATCTCTCTGCCAAATTAATTTAAACCCTCTGAAACAGCTCTGGCAAACCTGCCTGTGAAGATATTGGCCCCTATCAAGTTCAGGTGTAACCTGCTCTTTTTGAACAGGTCATACATTCCCCAGAAATTTGAAACCTTCCCACTGCACCAATTCCTCAGCAACACATTCACCTGCCAAATAAATAATGCTATTCTTACTCTCACCGGCGCGTGGCACAGTTTTACAAGTAAAAATGCATCAAGGTGGTACTTAATCATTCCTGAAGCCTAGGTTTGCTATTGGGTTCTTAAACGTCATGGATACTGAGATCTTCTTTCTGCTGGGATGTTACCTTGGAGGTTTAATCACATGGGATTAGTATGGTCAGGTATTGACAGCCAGCGTAGGCAGCTTGTGCCAAAGGGCCTATTTCTGTGGTGTGCGACTCCTTGGCTCTATTACCTCACTTATTAGCTGGTAAAATGGAGTGGCCCGAGATGCAGATGTTGAAATGGATTCTGCAACTCATCTCAGAGATGCCACAGATGTGCAGCCCTGAGGAAACACTGCATATACCTATCAGGGATTCAACTAACTGAAGGCCCAACTATACTCTTGACCACATGTAATAATTTCAGAGAACACCAGGGGTTATCTTCCTAGCGCCAATGCCTTTTCCCTAAGATGGTAAGATAGAGGAGAAGAATTCATTCAGTTGTCCCTTTGCGCCTGCTTGGCCATTTATTCATGACGCTCTTTTTTGTTTGCTCAACCCAATTCTCCTACCATTTCCTCACAATGCTTGCTTACCAATCTAGAAATTAACAATTTCTGTCTTCAATGTAAGCAAAATGACTTGGCCCCCACAGCCCTATGTGTCAATGAATTCCACAGATTGACCACCCTCTTGCTGAAACACAGTTTTTAAGGCACATCTCTAAATCCTGAGGCTGTGTTCTCAGGCCCTAGGTTCCTCTACTAATGGAAACATCCTCTCCATCATCCGGGCCTTTCAATATTTGGTAGGTTTCAATGAGATCCTCCTTCATCCTCTGAACAGGCCCAGAGATGTTTAAATGCTCCTCAACAATTAATTGATCATTAACTCATTGTTCTTGATCAGGCCTTGTGTGCAAATTTGTTGTCAGTTTTTCCATTCCTCAACTGTCCATGTGCTTGTCTAAATGCCTCTTAAATGTTGCTATCTGATTCCACTGCCACCACTGGCAGTACATTCCAGGTACCTATCTCTATGTAAATCAACTTTCCCCCCACAATATTAAAGCTATGTCCCTGAGAAATTGACATTTCCACCCTGGGAAAAAAGACTGACTAGCTATCCTAACTATGCCTCTTATAATTTTATAAACTTCTATCTGGTCACCCCTCAGCTCCACCACTCCAGGGAAAACAACCTAAGTTCTCCCGATGTATCCTTGCAGTTAATACTCTCTAATCCAGGTAACATCCTGGTGAACCTCTTCTTTTTTGCACCCTCTGAAAAGCCTCCACATCATTCCTGTAATGCAGCATCCAAAACTGCAAATATTAGTCCAATGTGGCCTAACCACAGTTAGCTGCAGCACGACTTCCTGACTTGGATACTCAACACACTGACCGAAGAAAGCAGATATGCCATATATGTTCTTCACAACCCTCTCTAATGTGTTTCCACTTTCAGCAATATGTGGACTTGGACCAAGACCCCTCTGTAAATCAATGCTCCCAAGTGTCCTGCCATTTACTGCATACTTTCCGACTGTCTACATTTAACATCCCAACATGCAAATGTCCTTGGCAATTAGGATGAAGTTGAATCCCGAAGCATCTTATACATACCTCAAGAGCAAGAGGATAACTAGGGAGAGGGTAGGACCACTCACGGATAAAGAGGAGAGCATTTGCTTGGATGCAGAGAATGTGAGTGAGGTACTTAATGAGTACTTTGCTTCAGTATTTACCAAGGAAAAGGATATGGAGGACCAAGAGATCACTGCTGAGTGTATAAATATATTAGGAAGTTTAGAGGTCAAGGAGGGGGAAGTGTTAGGTCTCCTAACGAGTATTAATGTGCGTAAGTCCCCAGGGTCTGAAGGAATTGGTCCAAGTTATTGAAGGAGGCAAGAGACAAGATTGCTGGAACCTTGACCGGTATCTTTTGTGTCTTCTCTAGGCACATGCGAGGTCCTGGAGGATGGGTGGGTAGTTATAGTTGTAGCTCTACTTAACAAGAGAACAAGGGAAAGTTTTGGGAACTATAGACTGGTGATTCTCAAGTCAGTTGTAGGGAAATTGCTGGAGAAAATTCTTAGGGATAGGATATATGGGTATTTCAAAACCCACAGCCTAATTAGAGAGAGCCAGCATGGCTTTGTTTGGGACAGATTGTGTCTTACCAACTTGACTGAATTTTTTGACGTGACAAGAGAGATTGATGAAGATAGGGCAATGGACGTTGGTTACATGAATTTTATTAAGGTATTTGACAAATCCCCTCATGGGAGGCTAATGCAGAAAATTAGGATGCATGGAGTCCACGGGGGAATTGGCTACTCGGATTCAGAACTAGCTTGCACATAGAAAACAAAGGGTAGCGGTCGAAGGTTTATTGGAGCTGAAGGTCTGTAATTAGTGGAGTTCTGCAGGGGTCTGTGCTGGGACCTCTACTGTTTGTGATGTATATAAATAACCCGATGAAAATGTAGGTAGGTGGGTTCATAAGTTTGTGGATGATACCTAGATTGTTGGTAGAGATGTGTACAAGACTGGCAAAGAATACAGCACAATATAGATCAAAATATCACCGGCAAATGTTGTGATATTTGTTAACTTAATGGCAGCAGTACAATGCAACACATGATAATATAGAAAAAATATAAATTATAAAAAAATATAAAATATCGATAAGTATATCAATTACAGTAAGTATACTCACAACACGCTGGAGGAACTCAGCAGGTCGGGCAGCATCTGTGAAAATGATGAGTCGACGTTTCAGGCCGGAACCCTTCGTCATGACTGAAGAGGGAGGGGGCAGAGGCCCTATAAAGAAGTTAGGGGGAGGGCGGGAAGGAGAAGGCTGGTAGGTCCAGGTGAAAAACCAGTAAGGGGAAAGACGAAGGGGTGGGGGAGGGGAGGCAGGAAGGTGATAGGCAGGAAAGGTGAAGAAGGAATAGGAGAAAACACAATGGGTAGTAGAAGGAGGCGGAACCATGAGGGAGGTGATAGGCAGCTGGGGGAGGGGGCAGAATGAAATAAGGGATAGAGGAAGGGAGGGGGAGGGAATTACCGGAATTCAATGTTCATATCAAGGGGCTGGAGACTACCTAGACACTCCAGCTGACAGTGCTACTTAATTCAATGATTTCAGGGCGGCGTGCTAAATAATACATGAATTACTCCATCTGTATTTCGGCTTAGAAAACAATGCAAATGGCCAATGGATCAGTCTATTTCACTGAGAGGACAACTTTCAATGGGAAATACATAAAGGTTATAGGTCAGTACAAAGTGATTTAACTGACGATCATCTGGACCTTCACACAGCCACCCACAATAAAGAAGTGTTCATTGTGAAAGGATAATGAGCAAACACAGTTACGGGTCTGCTTGAAACAAAAGGACTGACTTAAAAGTACCTAAAGTCAGCAATTTGTGTTAGTTAAATTAACTCAAAGCTATGCTGAATAAGCATTCAAGTTCATGAGGAAAAGAAAACTTTGCATACACACTTTAAGAGTTCAACAGCTGTTAAAATGACACAGTACAATGCAGAACAAAAGGAGGAATAAGGCACTGTTGATTTTCATTCCCACTCCTTCACTTATGGTGTTGCTATAATGAATATTGACAACATCAATAGATTATGTAATTGTGCTTGATTGTGTTAGAGTCTATTTTTGATCTCTGTTTCATTAAGGAAATTAAATCCTGGTGAGCCCCAAGATCGTCGCTTGTGCACCCAAACTCAACGCTTGCTAGCAGAGCCTTGAAGGAAATTCTGTTCTAGGGATCCCAGCTATCTAGTGCTGTCACTCAATTGACAGGCAATTCCAGTCAATCACTCCCCACACAGTTACAGTTGAATTGCAAGCTCCCTCTTACACTCACCAATAAAATGCGTTCATATTGTGGTTCTAGCATAGTTATTTTCTCCAAGGCGTATATTAAACAAAAATCTGCAGTCAGATAATTGGGAAGCACTTAAGCCAGGGCATGTTTTTATTTAGTTAAAGATACACAGTGCAACAGGCCTTTCTGACCCAACGAGCCACAACACCCAGCAACCCACCCAATCACAGGACAATTAACAAAGACTATTTAACATACTAGCCAGTGCGTCTTTAGACTGGAGCATCCAGAAGAGACCCACGGGTTCACGGGGAGGTTGGACAATTTCCTTACAGAGGATGCCAGAAATGCATTCCAATACCCTGAGCTGTACTAGCATCGCATTTACCACTGTGCTACCGTGGCGCCCATGTGAAGTAATACACTCAATTAATTACACTCAAGGATGCAGCAATTATTTAGAATAAGGGAAGTTAACAGAGATGCTAAAAGGCAAGGCAATGAAGGAATTTGAAAACAAATACACAATCCTGCACCAATCACATCAGAAACCACAATGCCACTCTCATGCAGATACAAATTCATTTCCAATCAGGAGCTTTCGAATGCCAGAAACACTACTTTGCAAAGAATGCCTTGCCGTTTAATTTCACATAACTCTGTGTTTGATCAAATCCAGATCGGGATATGATGGCAGCTGGATCACTACATATGGAAGGATAACTTGGTGTCAGGGCCATGGGGGGGGGGCACAGCTGAGATCAGGAATAATAAATATCCCCTTTATTGTGTCACAATGACATTTCAGTAGAAGCTGCAGATGTGTAAACTTCACTCATGTGGAATTGTGGAATTATGGAACTGTGGGATAACATTTAGCACACATCATTTGCTCTAACATGCTGCTAACAGAACTTCCAAGGAAATTAAAAAAATACTCAGCTACCCCATTCACACACACAGGCAACTCCAATTAACAACTCCCATGCACAAAGTTACTGTGACACAAACTACAGTTGCACACCAAAAAAGTTTATGCATCCAGAATAATTAATTGCCCCAACTCACTTTAAGTGGGACATATGAAATCTGTACCAAGCCACCTGCTTAGGGAAGGGATCTTTGAGTTTAACCGGCAGCTTTGTGTTCTGGGACAGTCCGAGTTGGTGCAAGGTAATTTATTAGTGGTAGCTGTAAAGGGAAGATCAAAGACAGATGTCCAGGTCTACATTAGTGCTAATGAACTCAGCAGAAAGAAGAATGATGTCATGCTGGCAGATTATGGGGAGCTACAGAAGAGTTCAAAGTTGACTGGTAAACTTTTCACAAATTGCTTCTGACACATTGCCTGGTTGTGGCAAAATCTATCAACTAACCCATCCGACCCAGCTCGCCAGTACACATTACCAGCTATGGTACAGCTATTCTCTGAAGCATAATAATTATTCCAAACATTTAATCTTAAAATGTATGTTACTGGGACTGGAGAGTTTGAGTGATGAGAAGATGATTAACAATTTTTACCCCGAAATGTAGGAGGCAGAGAGGGATGGAGTCTAAAGCTATATATAAGGTGAGAGGGCAAAGGTTTAAAAGAGACCTGAGGGATAACTTTGGACAGGTACATGGACAGAAAAGTTTGAGTGGGGAATCTATCAAATGCAGAAAAGTGGGAATAGCTCAGTCAGCATAGACATGTTGAGCCAAAAGGCTTGATTCCATGTAGGACTTTGTGACCACCATCACCCCTCACCCCATTCAAGGCAGTTTTGCATCTAATGTGGCAGATGTGGATTCAGATGTCATACCACAAAGAAAAATAATTTCAGGGTGTATATTGTATACATTTCTCTGACATTAAGTGTACCTATTGAAACCACTGTCACTACACACCCAACTGTGCCCCAGTTCTTGGATGTTTTTTCTTCCCAGTCTTTCCCCTCAGATTATTTCTCCTTCCCCACAACTAATACACCACACTCCATTTTATAAAGCTGGTCAACCCTTTAGGTGTGAATTAAACCTGCTAGGGGGTTGGAATTAGGCATTTTCTGCAGGCAGCCAATGCTTGACAGGTACTAAATAAAGGAGGCTCACGTAGGGAATGACCCTAGTCCTGCTGAAGGGTTTTTGACCCGAAGCATTGATTGTACTCTTTTCCATAGATGCTGCCTGGCCTGCTGAGTTCCTCCAGTATTTTGTGTGTGTTAACAGGGTCCTTACGGAAGAAGTATTCTGAGTGTACCAGCACAGGAGTGAGGACACTGGAGCCTAAAAAGTCACACTCGACAACTCAGAAACAACTTTCACTAAGGTTGGGAGAGACAACAACTGGAAGTCATGGATTTAGGGTGAAAGGTGAAAGTTTAAGGGGAACATGAAGGGAAACTTCTTTACTCAGATGGTAGTAAGAGTGTGAAATGAGCTCCCAGTGCAAGTGGAGGATGTGAGGGCAATTTCAACATTTAAGAGAAATTTGGTTAGGTACATGTATGGGGGTGCCATGGTCTGGGTGCAGATCAATAGGACTAAGCAGATTCATGGCTTGGCATTGACTAGATGGGCCAAAGAGTCTGTTTCTGTACTGTAGTGTTCCATGACTGAGAATTCTGGGGTGAGAAGAGAGGTGTGGTTGAGTTGGACTTGATTTCCATTGAAATAGATGCCAAAAGGTGATTTATATGTGCATAGACGCCTAAATTAAGTGACCAGAAAGGAGTTTTTCCCTTGAAGGTAAATCAATGAGGTAGTCAACCGAAGAATTAAGGCAACACACACAAAATGCTGGTGGAATGCAGCAGGCCAGATGGCATCCATAGGACGAAGCACAGTCGACGTTTCATGCCCAGACCCTTTGTCAGGACTAACTGAAAGATGAGATAGTAAGAGATTTGAAAGTGGGGGTGAGGGGGAGATCCAAAATGATAGGAGAAGACAGGAGGGGGAGGGATGGAGTCAAGAGCAGGACAGTTGATTGGTAAAAGGGATATGAGAGGATCATGGGACGGGAGGCCTAGGGAGAAAGAAAGCAGGAGGGGAGCACCGGAGGAAGATAGAGAGAAGGCAAAGAGTAATTGTGAGAGGGACGAGAGAGAGAAAAAAAAAAAGGGGGAAATAATTAAATAAATGAATAAGGGATGGGGTAAGAACAGGAGGAGGGGCATTAACTGAAGTTAGAGAAGTCAATGTTCATGCCATTAGGTTGGAGGCTACCCAGACGGAATACAAGGTGTTGTTCCTCCAACCTGCGTGTGGCTTCATCTTTACAGTGGAGGAGGCCATGGATAGACATATTAGAATGGGAATGGGGCGTGGAATTAAAATGTGTGGCCACTGGGAGATCCTGCTTTCTCTGGTGGACAGAGCACAGGTGTTCAGTGAAACGGTCTCCCAGTCTGCATCGGGCCTCGCCAATATATAGAAGGCCGCACCAAGAGCACCGGATGCAGTATATCACCCCAGCCGACTCACAAGTGAAGTGTCGCCTCACCTGGAAGGACTGTCTGGGGCCCTGAATGGTGGTGAGGGAGGAAGCGTAAGGGCATGTGTAGCACTTGTTCCGCTTACAAGGATAAGTGCCGGGAGGGAGATCGGTAGGAAAGGATGGGGGGGAACGAATGGACAAGGGAGTCGCGTAAGGAGCGATTCCTGTGGAAAGCGGGGGGGGGGGGGGGAGGGAAAGAATTAATGGGAATTTTGGTGAAAAAGATTTTTTTCTTTTAGATTCCCGTCATCAGTTAATTTTTGAATTTTAAACAATGGAAATAAGGTATTTTCATGGGTACAATTACATAAAATGTAATTTCACATTTACAATGAAGTTTTTATTTGGTTATGGTCACAAAAAAATGGGTCATTACATTGACTTTTTCCGATTTCTGGGCATTTTAGTTTGACACACCAATATCCAAACTGTTGTATTTGAATCAGTGTTCTTTTATAGTTTCAAAAGAATCAAAAATTAGTTGAACACATGCAAATTTAATAACTGACTAGTTATTATAGGTCTATTTTGTGTCACTGTAGTGCACTTCAGAAAAATACCTCAAACAGGACGAATACAAATTATTTGGGCTATAAAGGACCACTGAAACAATGACAATAATTTGGAATTGTACACAAAGAGACTATGAAAACATTGAAATTTCTGCTTTTGTTTCATCATATGTGGATGTGCTCATCTATATTTAGCACCAAAAATATTTAGAAAGTTAATTAAAATGGCAGTTTTCTCCCCTGATCAGCTGTCCGTGAAAATGCTTTGACAGGTCACACAGCATGTTTAATGATATCACAGTGGCAGGATTCCAGGGGAAATCCCTCTGATCTGACCCTTGACAACAATTGTGGTGGAAAAGCAAAAGCCTCAGAGATCTAGATGGGAAGTTTTCATTAAAAGTTGGTGATATATGTGCCACTGATGGCAAAGCAAAAGCCATTTTATCCCCTGTTGAGTTTCAGTAAACACCTCTACCTTTGTGCCCTATCAACCTCATAGCCAATGCAATTAAATATTTTCAGTAACACATTATATTGGTAGGTAGGGTAAAATGTTACAAGGTGCTACACTGGAACATAGTGTTAGGCTAATGTTTCCTTTCACACCCCCCACTATCCTTAGCTTCATCTCAGTTTCTTAATTTCTGCCATGTTATACTTTCTCCTTTACCCCCAGTAAGGAGAACATGCTCTGAGAAATAGGCTCATGTTCCAGGGTGCCGCTGCTTAGCCTCAATTCCCAATGAAGTAACCCTGTTGGTCATTGACAAGAGTGTAAATAAGAAGGGTGGAGGAGAACAAAACAGCAGAAATAATAAATATGGTTTAGCGGACACACTCTTCATTAATTTTTAAGGAGACTTTAATGTCCAAGAGTAAAATTGCATTAATGAAAGACCTCCACTTCCATAGAACAACTTACAATTCTGGGAGTACTAAAGTACTTTTACAACCAATGAAAAACATTGAAATTCAGTCAACATTATCAGGAATGGCAATGAAATACCATGTTGCAACCTCTTCTAAAATCGTATGCAACAATGAGCTGATAATCTATTTCAGGATGTCGAGTGGTCTTATAGTGGGATCCGGGATCAGCCATGATGGAATGGCAGAGCAGACTCGATGGGCTGAATGGCCCAATTCTGCTCCTATGTCTTATGATGTCTGCGGGAGATAATAGCAATCCAAAGTACAAGGTTTTCTCCACTACATTTCTTCTAAAAGTTTTACCTGTGTGGAAGAGTTAATGTAGATTCAGTTTGAAAGACAGTATCAGTAACAATGCAGCACTCAGAAGGTACTGTGTTAGGCTGGATTCCCAGGAATGTGACTTTAAGCTTTCAAGTATCGGATAGACGAGAGAGCAAGAGAGAGAGAGAAACAAAAGAGGAGGAGAAGCGGGTGGAGAGGGGGAGAGGAGGGGGGAGGAGGAGAGGAGGAGGAGGAGGAGGGGGTGGAGGAGCGGGTGGAGAAAGGGGGGAAGTGGAGAGAAGGACCTTCCTTTGTTATTATTCTGCGACAGGATTTTACCACAAAGCCAACTCAATATAAAGCATCACAAATCAAAGAAAATCTCACTCTGCCCTTTCACTTTACGATTTCCGTATGGGAAGGCTTCAAGGTATAAATGAACAAGCAGAGATTTTTGAAATACTTCACTGAAAAATTGGAACTGCAAATGTTAAAATGGTTGGGGTGCCATAGTACTATAGCAGTTAATATGATATTGCAGCTTGGGGCGTCGGACTTTGGAGTTCAATTCTGACACTGTCTGTAAGAAGTTAGTACGTTCTTCCTGTGAGCTCACAGATTTCCTTCTTGGTGCTCCGGTTTCGTCCCACATTCCAAAGATGTACTGGTTAGTAGGTTAATTGTTCGTTGTAAATTGCTGTGTGATTAGGACAATTAAATAGGTGGGTTGCCAACAGTACAGTTCATTGCGTTGGAAGAGTCTGTTGTGTTGTATCCCTCAATAAATAAATATGCACAAGCCTCAAAAATGTCCAAGGTTCTAGAAACACAAGAGATTCTGCAGATGCTGGAAATGCAGAGCAACACACACAAAATGCTGGAGAAACTCAGCAGGTCAGGTAGCATCTATAGAAATGAAAAAACAGTCAGCGTTTCAGGCTGAGACCCTTCACCAGGTACTAGAAGTTACTTTCAAGACAATCTAATTTCATTCCTAGGCTTTTGTAGCTTCTGAAAAATATACTAGTTTTGTTTAATGTTACCATTAATGACCATTCCTTCCCCAAATACCACCAGTTTCTTTTTGGTGATGTACCTTTGATGAATGCTTTTCCCAGTTAGGATGACTATTTTTTCCCCACAATGAATCTGTCCAGGAGATTTGCAAGAAAAAAAAAGAAGTTACATCACATTTCTGTGAAACTTCAATTTTTGACAAACTATAGACTAAGAAATAGACCATAAGCAGAATTAGGCCATTTGGCCCATTGAGAATGTTCCACCAGAAAGAGATTCCATGCAACGCAGCACAAGGTGCTCTGGCTGATGCATCACCAGTTTTTGATTCACTGCTATGGGGTCACAGGGTCAGTTCTGGGATTATGTACTGCCATAGATTTATAAAAAAAAATTGTTGAAGTTCAGCATGTCTAAAAACACATAATCAGCTGATGGAGGGATGGAAATCCTCGTGTATTCCATGTGCTGCTATGTCCGACTTTCCCATTATTACTGTCACGGTACCACCGAGAAAGGAAAAGAATGTGTCAGATTGCTAGACTGGAAACTGGATGGAAATAGCTCCATTATTGTCCAGCAATTCCTAAAGCAAGAGCTTGTTGCCACCATACATGTTTAACTAATTTTACCCTTTCAAATTCAGACTCAAAGTAGTTCTCTAAATTGTGCCGTTGTGAATACTGTTCCCCCACCCTCATCTCTCAGTCACCACCCTTCAAGGCAGAATCATCAAAAGTATTCTGTGACTAAATATACCAACAATTAATGGCATCACAAGCTTTAAATGCCATCCATAACTATCAATTTCCAGCAACAGGAAAGCACCTTTTACGCCAGTCTTTTCTAAGGCACTAAAACACCAGAAAATGCACAATTATCTCCCCAGAACATTCCGGATTTTCAATGCCATTCAATTTCTTTTTAATAATTTATATCGCTTTAATTTTTCCCTTTAAAAAATACGATCTTAATTTCTTCTTCATCAATGCAGATGTTTCATTTTGCTGTATTTCCCATACTGATAGTTGGTCCTCAGGCCTCTCCAGGTCACATATCTTCCTCCTATGATAGATTTGTGATGAAGGCAGCTCCTTTAGTGTGGGATCTGTGACTGAGTCAAGCCCACCCAGTGATTTAAAAACCTATTGCATAGTTTCACCTAAGAACAAAGACAAAGAAAAATGAGTACAGAAGTGTCAAAGGGAGCTTATTAACATAAGAAACAGTGGCAGACTGATTAGACAGCCCTTGTCATTCAAGAAGACAATCGTGTAATTCATAAAATTCATTAAAATTGTTGATTTTCCCATCCTCCGAATATTTACAAACCTGAGATCAACGGCTAAATAGACACACCCTACTGGGGTGGAGAATGCAAAAGGCTTATAATTCAATGCATAAAGAAATTTCCCAACAAAATTGCAAATGGTTAACCCCTTACCCGGAGGCCATGTTCTTATGTTCTGAACCTTACTTGGAGAGAGAGAGAAACTTCTCAGCATCACCAAAATATAGACAGACCATAGTCAAATGCTCTTTCCAACACACTTCCCTCATTCTGGAAATCAGCTTTAGCGAACTGATGCTGCACTGTTTCAAACTTTGAATATCTTAGAACCAAGACAGCTATGAAGGGGCTACTTTGGTCCACTGAGCAAATCCAATGTCTTATGCGCCTGCTCTTTCTCATAGCCCATCAAATTATGCTTTCTCGTGTCTGTCCAGTTCCCCTTTGAAAGCCCTGACTAACTTTGATTCTATCATCATTATAGGCAAGTGATCACAATCAATCTGAATAAACAAGCTTTTTTAACCTCTCTGTTTGTTTCATTTGAATGTGTCTACTGGTCCTTGAATCACTCATTAATCGATGAGTTACCTTATACATATAAAAACCGGTTAATTTTCTATATATCTACCATTTATGCTCCTATGAACAGCCCCAGATGCTTCTGTCTAAAGTTATAGTCAAAATCCCTCATTCACAAAGAGATCTTCTTTGCATCTTCCCTAGAATCTACACATTTTTCCCAGGGAGGTGGCTACAATTAGTCACAATGCTCTAGTTGCAACTCAAGAATGATCACCTGACCCTATGCTCCTGTAACATTTGGCTCTATCAGAGTCATAGAAAAGTACAGCACAGAAACTGGCCCTTTGGCCCATCTAGTCCATGCCAAACCACTTAAATCTCCTACTCTCATCGACCTGCACTGGAACCATTGCCCATCGTACCCCTATCATCCATGTACATATCCAAACTTCTCTTAAAACATTGAAATCAAGCTCGTATGCAGCACTTGTGCTGGCAGCTCATTCCACACTCTCATTAAAAGTTTCCCCTTAAACTTTTCACCTTTCACCCTTAACCCATGACCTCTAGTTGTCCCACCCAACCTCAATGAAAAAAAGCCTGCTTGCATTTAATCTATCTATACTCATCATAATTTTGTATACCACTATCAAATCTCCTCTCAATCTTCCAAGTTCCAAAGAATAAAGTCCTAACCTATTCAATCTTCCTTATAACTCAGGTCCTCTAGGTCTGGTACAACCTTGTAAATGTCAAGTTCAATTTACTACCTCATCTTGAATGCCGAGTGACTGAATCTTCTTGACCAACCTCCCATGCAGGAGCTTGTCAAATGCCTTGCTAAGATCCATGTAGAAAACATCCACTGCCTTGCCTTCTCAACTTCCCCGGTAACTTCCACGAAAAACTCTATAAGGTTGGTTAGACACAACTTACCACACACAAAGTCATGCTGACTATCCCTAATCAGTCCATGCCTATCCAAATGCTCATATATCCGGTCCCTTAGAACAACTTCCAATAACTTTCCCACTACTGATGTCAGGCTCACCAACTATAATTTCTTGGTTTATTTTTAGAGCCCTTCTTAACCAGCAGAACATCATTTCCTCCGGTACCTCACTTGTCGTTAAGGATGATTTAGATATCTCTGTTAGGGCCCTGGTAATTTTTGCACTTGACTCCCACAGGGTACGAGGGAACATCTTGTCAGGCCCTGGGTATTTATCCACCCTAATTTGCCTCCATACAGCAAGCACCTCCTCCTCTGTAGGGTCCGTGAAGTTGATGCCACTTTGTCTCACTTCTATAGTCTCAGTGTATCTGTTTTCTGAGTGAATACAGATGTAAAAAAAAATTAAGATCTCCCACATCTGTTTTGGCTCCATGCATGGATTACCACTCTGGTCTTCCAGAGGACCAATTTCGTTCCTCGAAATCCTTTTGCTCTTAACATATCTGTAGAATCCCTTAGGATTCCCCTTCTCCTTGTCTGCTAGAGCAACCTCATGCCTTATTTTAATCCTCCTGATTTCTTTCAGAATAGTTCCCTTGCATTTCTTATACTCTGTAAGTAGCTCATTTGTTCCTACCTGCCTATACTTGCCATACACCTCTTCTTTTCTCTTAACCAGGGCCTCAATATCACTTGAAAACCAAGATTCCCCACTCTTGTTATCTTTACCTTTCATTCCAACAGGCCCATACAAGCTTTATACTCTCAAAATTTCACTTTTAAAGGCCTCCCACTAAACAAGTACACCTTTGCAGGAAAACAGCCTGTCCCCATCCATACTTGTGAGATCCTTTCTCGTGAGGTCAATTTAGAATCTAAACCCATGGACCTGGCCTATCATTTTGCATACTTACTTTGAAATTATGATCACTAGATGCAAAGTGTTCCCCTACACAAACCTCTGTCACCTACCCTGCCTCATTCGCGAATAGCAGATCCAGTATTGCATGCTGTATTGGGACTTCTACGTACTGATTCAGGAAACTTTCCTGAGCACATTTGACAAACTCTATCCCATCTAGTCCTTTTACAGTATGAGAGACCCAGTCCATATGTGGGAAGTTAAAATCACCTACTAGAAGAGCCTTATGTTTTTTGCAACATCCTGTGATCTCACTACAAATTTGTTCCTCTAAATCCCTTGAACTGTTGGGTAGTCTGTAATATAGCCCGAATAACAAGGTGATACCTTTGTTTTTCCCCAGTTCCAACCATAATACCTCACTAGACGCTTTTTCTAGTCTGTCCTGATGGAGAACTAATGTGACAATTTCACTAACTAGTAACACTACCCCTTCTCCTTTAAACCTGCCTGGTCTGTCATGTCTAAAACAACGGAACCCCGGAATATTGAGCTGCCAGTCTAGTCCCTCCTGTAACCAAGTCTCATTAATAGCTATGATGTCATAATTCTATGTGTTGTTTCATACCCTGAGCTCATCAGCCTTTCCGACGTTACTTCTTGCATTGAAATATACACAGGACATTAGTCTTGAGTGCACCATGCTCAACCTTTTGATTTCTGACTTCTTCTGAGGTCTTAACTACACCTGTCTCCACAACATCACCACTATCTGTTCTGGCACACTGGTTCCCATTCCTCTGCAACTCTAGTTTATTTATGAAGCCTGGATGCCATACACTTAACCAATCACTTTTTCAACGAGTCCTCCATTTTCAAAGATGTGTATCGTTTTAGGTTAATCTTATATAATTGTGCCTTTAACAAATCTGTTCTGGAATATCTTCCTGAACTCAAACTTCTTCAAGTATCTAGTTATTTTCTTTCTGATTATTATTTCTAAAAACTTCCCACAGTTCAGTTCAAACTGATAGCCTGGGATATACTGTAGCTCGACGCCCCTAGCCGCACAAGGGCATTATACTTACTGTTCCTCTAGCACCTCTGCTGTATTTGAAGAAGAGTTAGCAGATGATGCAAGACCTATTTACAATCTGCATCTCTGCTATCCTCAGAAACCCATGATCAGATGTTTACTTCAAGCATAGCCATAATTGGTAGTATCCTTCAATTTCAAATACCTCTTCACTCTCCCACCCCCAACCTCCATTTTACCAGGGCATGAGCAATATACTTTTCTTTAGCAAAGAAAGAAATTAAAATTCCTGTCATTAACTAGGTCCACCTTTTCCCTTACCTCGGTCGTGTCTTTGGAAGAAATTTGTGTTCTTTTTGATGTCAAGCTCTATTTTCATATTTTCAGTTTATCTAGCTTATTTTCCTCTTTGCTTAATATATTAGTCTGGTTCTGGATCAAATTATTCACTTAGTATATATCATACATTGCTTCTTCATATTCCTGCTTTCCTTTGTCACCCACAGCTTTGATTTCTTACCTTTCCTCTTTGGTGAATGTAAAGCCTATTTCTCAAACATTTCCACCATTCTGTTAACATTTTAAACTCTATGCTTTGGTTCAACTTTATCTTGTCTTCTCATTCCATTGAAAGTAGCATCCTCCAACTGAAATTCCTTTGTTGAACATGGTTCTCTGACTGTTTTCCTGGTGACACATGCATATTTTATTTCCCAAACCAGATCAGGCAATGTCTCCATCCTTATTTGGCCTAAAACAGAAGGGCCAAAGAAACCCTTGTAAACTCATTCTATAATTTTCCCCCTTTCTCACCCACCCACTTAACTTTATTGCAAATGATATTGTGGTAACTGAAAACCAAACTTCATCACTACAAACCCTTCACAGTTTTGTAATTTCCTTATAAATTTTATGGCCTGTAGCAAGATAGTTTCTGCCTTGTTTGTCAGTTCTAAAGCAAATGGGCTCCATCCTTGAACTCTTAAGTCTGTCTTCTCTCTAGCACCATGATCAGGACATGAATCGTCCTGGTTTTAACTAATAGCAAATAAAAACACCTCATGGTCTATGGAATTTTATATTTCTCCATGGATGTCAATAACCATCAACCAAGCAGAATTGGCATTTTACTCCGAAGGCCACATGCCGCATTCTGAAAGTGAGCACTAAGCAATCCCATCTGATTGTTCAATGTACTGGATTGTAGCCCGACAGTGCTAAAAACCCTGAGTGGAAATAGCAATAACATGCAGGAGACAATGAAGGCATAAGGAAGAACAGGAACTTGTATTATCACATTAGCCATTTTGCAGAACCTCATTAGAGATTTCTGCCTCTACATGCCAGCTTTGTGTAAGTGTTTGCAGACATATTAAAAATGATTTGTAATTCAGCGTGAGCAAGGCTTGCAATAAAAAAACCTTCATGCAAATTTTTTGATTCTTTTGCTTCTTTACTTTCTATAACAATGGGAATGAAAGTATGTGGAAAACTGTAATGGCCAACAGGAAATTGTGCACTACAGATAGAAAATGGCATAACTGCTCAGCATATTCAGGATCGTCTGTATTATGGAAACAGTGAATGCACTCGTTGTCATCTTCCAAAATTCTATGCATTATTGAATGGTTGCTGGAGATTTGTAGATAGCAAATGCAACATCACTACTATTCTGGGCAAGGTGTTGCACTTTGTCAAATGAAAATAGAAAGGAAACTAGAAGTTGATGGGAGGCCCCATAACAGTATTGAGGTGCAGAAGAATCTTGTGGTCCAGGTCCATAGTTCTCTGCACTCTGCATGTGGATAAGGTGATAAAGAAGGCATATGAAATGCTGGCCTTCATTGTCGGGTGTTGAGTATAAGAGTAACGAGGTCAGTTATATCAGACTTTTGTCAGACCATACTTGGAGTACTGTATGTAGTTCTGGTTGTCCCATCACAGAAAGGACGCACCTTTTGGAAAAGGTGCGGAAGAGATTTACAAGATACTGCCTGGATTAGAAGGTTTGAGGTAAGGGAAAGGTTGGACAAACTTACGTTGTTCTCCCTAGAACATCGGTAGCTGAATGGAGACCTGATAGAAGTTTTTTAAATTACGAGAGGCATTGATAAGGTAGACAGTCAGAATCTTTCCCCAGGGTAGAAATTTCAAACACAATATCAAGAGAGCCTGCTTTTAAGGCTAGAGAGGAGAAGTTTAAAGGCGATGTGAGCGACAGGCTGTTTTTTTAATATGGAGAGCGGTAGGTGCCTGGAATAGGTTACCGGGTGTAGTAGTGGAAGCAGGCAGTTTGGCGGAGGTTAAGATTTTAGATAGAACATGAATATGACGAGAATGGATGGATATAAACGATACACAAGATAAGGCTATTTTGCTTAAATTGGCACTTCATCATGGGCTGAATGGTCTGTTCACTGCTATAGTACAGTACAAGCCCTTTGTGGGCTATGTCCTTATGAAAGCAGTGTAGAATGATACAGCACAAAATGAGGTCTTTCAGATCTCTCGTCTCACTTCCCTGATCTATTTCCATAGTCTAGAATATTTATCACCTTGTATTTATCAATTTCCTTTGTAATCCATCATTGAATTTGCTTCCCTTTCAGATAATGCATTCCAGATGATCACAATTCACAGTGCAACTCTCCTCGTATCATCTCTCTTGCACTAACCCACAGCCTTACAGTCATTACCCCTTCTGCCACTGAGAAACAGTTTCTGCTAGTTTACACTAGCAACAGCATCATGATTTTGTACAGTTCCAAATAACTATTTTCTCCCTAAGTACTTGACATTCTGTCCAAAATATGCTCAGAACCAACCACAATAATTCAGAGCACTCCTCTACGGCAGAGGGAGATCATGAGTTAATTATCATCATGCATCTGTCTTTGAGAAAGCAGATCACTACCTCTCTCTGCTCCAGCCTCTGACATTTAGGACAATGGAAACTATGAGTTATTTCATCCCAATGGTCAGAAGGGTTCAGTCAGACCAGAAATTTACTAGGGATTGCAGAATACATATGCAGGGCCGTGCACAGGAATATAATTATAACCCCATTAAAAGGGGCATGTTAAACTATGTACTTAGTTGTTTCAATAGTTTAATTAGAGTCCATGCTCATAATTGCTTACATCTTCAGAACCTTGGACAAACAAACAAAATTAAATAAACCCTTGATCTTATTTAATTTCTCTTTCACCTTACAAGAAACACTGAATACTAAACAGGAAATAAACATATTTCACTCTCACTGACAACAGGCTTCCCTGCTTTAGATTCCCCATATTTAGGATCTCATTCGAAATACTTATCCTTGGGTATAACTGGGCAATACTCCAGAATAATGGAAGCACAGTTAAATAGCCAAATGATTTCCTTGCTGATGAATCTTAATTGGTATTTTTGCTTCAACGATAGGAAAATGAAAAGAAGGGCACCTTTGCAGAGCACAAGGAAATAGAGACAACTTCAAATACAAATCAACAACTTTGAATACAGGAACAACCTGTTTCCAATATGGATGTTTTAAGTACTGGAGACTTTTTTCCCCAGTGCTAAATTTCAAAGACAGTTAAGAACACCCATATACTTCAGTGGATTCATGGCCTTGCTGACTATTATGACATAAACATCGCTCACTCGATTAATAAACAACAACATCATGCCTTGTCAATAAACAGGTTTATTCAATAGCACTTTTCCAGATCTTAGGATTTTCCAATGTTTTGCAGCCAGTGGAAAAAGTCCTTCAAACATATACTATTAGAATGCAGGCATCATAGCTGCCAAGTTCCACACAGCAAAATTCTAATAACTGAAGTGAAACAATGACCCGGATCCAAGCGTATTGGTGAAACAAGACAAACACAGCTCTGCTCTTATTCAAACGGTTTGAATGCAATCTGAGAGAGACTGTGAGGCACTATGTTATTATCACAGTGAAATGTTCGCCTACGCTACGAGCAATTATTTCAAAGACCAGACCATCTGACAGGAGCCAGGGAATGGAACAAATGTGATGGGATGTTAGTCTGCAATTTTTTGTATTAAATGTGTGTAGCTACACTGTGCTATTGCAGCTTTAGAGAGATTGCAGAAATGCTTTACCTGAGGTTTGCACTTTGACTTTCTCTGCACAGGCCAGGAACTTGCTGACATGATCTGTGCAATTCATAACCGATGACTGGTTCTGCTTCAAACACTGCTCAAAAGTCAAGAAGGGCTCGGCACATTCTGCACGGATCTTTTGAATAACTGGGCTGTAAGGAGATGGTTATCCGTTGTAAGATTTCAGAACAGAACAACTCAATCTTATGTTAGACTCTCAGAATATAAACATTATAACCAGATCTGCTTTGGAATTAAATGAAGACATCACAGTCCTACAAAATGCTTCAGTTGTTTCCTAAAACAGATAACATTACAGGTCTTCATATACGACCAGTTTTCGTTCAGAGTGTTCATCTTGCTTTAATTTCCAAGTGTATCCTGTTTTGTTTTGTGAGAATTCTTTTCTCAGTCTTGTTTTTAAAAGCCCCTGTGACTTACACCAATTGGATTCACTGATGTTTTCCTTCCTTCTCAGTGAACTATTTAAATTAAAATTTCACATAATTTCCTCTAATGCTTTCTTACCATCTACATATTGCCCCACTTTTTACTTGCCAAGGTGTTTCCACACTCCCACATTCTCCTGCTGCAGATAAACAAAAGTGTAAAGATGAATAGGGAGCTGGTTTCTGAACCCTCACGTCATGACCACAGTTCTGAAACTGTCACAGGTGGTTCTGGGCATGAGGTCCTTTAGTGGTAGCATTTAGATTCTGCAAAAATGCAGGTACTGGTACAAATGCAGACCCACTCCAAACTGGTCGGCTTTTGTCCTTCTGATCCAAACTCAGGCAGCACCTGCGAGCACAGATTTCGTCCAACAACTGTTCACGCATTTTTCGTAAAATCCTAAGTACAAAGTACGTAGCAGTTAAACTCCAGAAACTTAGTAAAAGGAGACCTTTGAGGTCTCTGCCATTCAGTTGGATCATAATTGATCTGCATATTGCCTCTATTTATTGGATTTAGTTGAGCCCTCAACTCAAAAATAGACTGGAATCAATCCCCAAAACTTCAACTGACCACCCAGCATTCTGAGGAAGTGAATTCCTGGTGTCCCATCTGTGGAAAGCGTGCTTCCTGATTTACCTCTACTGGAAAAACTGACTCTCATTGATGAAAATTAAGAAAACGTCAAATGCTCGAAATCTACAACAAAAACAGAAATTGCCTGAAATACCTAGTAGCTATGGCTGCATCTGTGGAAAGAGAAACAGATCTAATGTTTCAGGTTGAAGACCTTTCATCAGATCTGGGAAGGAATCATCAAAGGGTCCCTGACCTGGAACGTTAGCTTTTCACTTCCCAACGATATGGCTTGGTCTTCTATTTCCAGCATATTGTTTTTAATTTTGATTCACATTGATATCCAGTTCATTAAAAATGGTTAACTAACCATCTCACCAAACTGATGAAATTGACCACAGAACAGTAGCGCAGGAACAGGCCCCCCAGCCCTTGATGATAAGACATATAGATGGCTGTTGAGATGTTAAGCTCTTGCATGTGGAACGGCAATGAAACAGCAGCTCATGCTGAATGTGTGAAAAACAAGTTACGCCCAAAAATAGATAAAGAAGAACAAACTACAGAAAGTCTACGGGAAAAAGGAGCAACAACATCTTTAGAAGATGCAGGAAAATCTAAATCAAATTGGACAACAAATCAGCAGGTCTACACTATGAACACTTGATTCCACAGCATTAAGAGAAAATGAAGAAACAGTAAACCAGTTTCAAGAATGAGAAGGAATTAAGGACCAGACCAGCTACCTAAGCTGGTGTTTAATCTTCTCCCATTCTTGTTTCATCTTGGTCTACCCAAATGATCGTCCTCCTAATCTTTTATCCACAGTACAATTACTGGCTCTCAAGTGCACCCATCAACCGTCCCATGTAGGAATGCTTTCATCACTCTCAGTATAAAAGTGGTAACAACAATCTAAATCCTGAGTACTTTTCCTTGATCAATTGCAAATACTTATAACTGAAATATTTATTTTATTTAGTGAGATAGCACAAAGTAGGTCCCTCAGGCACCTTGAGCCTTGCCATACCAGCAACCTAGCTGGTACGTCTTTGGTCTGTGGGAGGAAACTGGAGCACCAAGGGAAAACCCACGCATTCCATGCAGAGGACGTGTACAGACGGCGCCGGAAATGAACTTCGAACTCCTGAATGCTCCGAGCTGTAATAGCATTGCACTAATCCATTTACATGGATTGGCCAACGATCACTACATTCAACTTAATAGAAATAGAAAACAGCAGACAAGCAAGATTTGTAAACAAAAAACAGAATTCTTTGCAGAGCTAACAGTTCATGGTTGAATGCAGTGGGTGTTGTGTCGTCAGATTTAGAAAAAAGAACAATAGAGTAAAAATAGGTTTTAAAGACCCTGTACAAATCTCTACATGGAAGAGAATTGAAGGCAAGAGACATTTCTTTGAAGAAATAACAGCAGAAACTATGATTTATGTAAGCAAATGACAGAGACATCGTTTGAATTATCTCAGATAAAGAAACAAAAGGAAAAATTAGATTGAGAAAATTAAAAAGGAATTAATATGAAGACAATATAAGGTTCTAAACAAGATAGCAGCAAATGCAGATCCTAAAATAGTTCCATCCAACTGGAAAACAGCAACTATAACATGACCACTCCAAAATAAAAACAGGCCAGTTGTGATATGTTTTTAGAAAAATTAATTCCACTTTAAGAAGGGATAACATGGTACTTGGAAAAACATTACATGACTGGGCAGAGTCCACAATGATTATCGGAGAATGACTCCATTTGGACCTGCCATGTTCATACCTGCTCTGTGGCAAGTGCACTCTCCGTTCCCTTCCGCAACCCCCAGCCTTGCAAACTCCTTCCTTTCAACACTTACTCAGCTCTCTTGTGAATGCTACAACTAATTCTGCCCCCCCAACTGCGTTTTCCACATCCTAACCACTGTTGTACGAAAGGATTGTCCTTGTACTAATTTTGATCATTTAGCCAGTTTCATTCTATATCACCAATTCCCCTAGATTCAGATTGCCTGATTCTTCATGACTTAATATTTTCTCTGTCCCTCACAACTTCCACTGTTTCAAGAAAACATTCAGCTTCTGTGTAGTCACATAACTAAAGTGCCTTATCCTTACTACCAGTGTCCATGGACCCTGGCTGGGCTTGTCAAGGATACATTAACACCCACCATTTTCCAACATGGAGGGAATATTAGAGAGAAAGGAAATCTGAGGTTTTCAGGACTGCCTGCCTCTCATCTCCTGCCTGGTAGTCACCTATTCCTTCTCTGACTGCCTTTACCTAAATTGTGAAGCAATCATCACAAAAGATGTGCTACAATCCGAGGAGAATGGATAGGTATTTCTGTGTTCATGAATCCAGGATAACGTGTAACCTCTCATGTCAGAGAATGGTTGCAGAGCACACCAACAGGTTAGGATAAACAGGCAGAGGTTGTGATCCATCTTGGGACTAAACTCAAAGAGGGGAAAAAGCCCTGCAACATAAAGTTAGGGAGCCAGGCTAGAATTTAAAGAGCAGGAGCTGTAAAGTTATCTAATCCCTAGATTACTTGTGGTGCTGCAGTGAATATTAGGAGGGGAGATCAGATGAATGCATGGTTGAATGGATAGTATAGGAGAGAGAGTATTGGGACTGATTTGGAACAACAATTCCAACAACCTTACAGCAAACTTAACAAGTGCTGTTAGGAAGGGTTTTAACCAATTTGGCAGAGAAATGGGACGCAGGGTAGACGTAGTCAATTATATGTGGTCAACCATGTCATCCCCAGAGGCAGAGCAGACATGGGCATGATAAGGCATATTGGAGGAATGCAAGGCTAAACTGCATTTAAATGCAAGTAGTCCAACTAGAATGGTAGAACTTTGAGGGGAAAAAACCTCCCCCTCCCCTCTTCTTCTATTCCCCACTCTAGCCTCTTCCCTCTTCTCACCTCCCTCTGGTTCCCCTCCTCCTTCCCTTTTCCTATGGTCCACTCTCCTCTCCTATCAGGCTCCTTCCTCTCAAATCCTTTATCTCTCCCACCCAACTGGCTTCATCCATCACCTTCCGGCTCCCCTCCTTCCCCTCCCCACATTTTTTATTCTGGCATCTTTGCCATTCCTTTCCAGTCATGAAGAAGGGTCTCAGTCCAAAACGTAAACTGTTTATTCATTTCCATACATGCTGCCTGACCTGCTGAGTTCCTCTGGCATTTTGTGTGTGTAATTTAGGAGTGTAGTTTGACAGATGGGAACATGTTAATGTTGCTACACAGACACAGCTGGAAAGAGGGCAGGCTTGACAACTTAACATTCCAGACACAATGGGTGAGTGAGGCTCGGATATGTATGGGGCGGCATTGTAATATTGATTAAGAAGTCCATCACCGCAGTAATTCAGTAGAATATCCTGGCAGCTCTACTAATAGGGTAGTAGGGACAAAGCAGGGTGCAATCACTTTGCTAGAGTTATGCTATAGTCCTTCTATAGGCCAACAGAAGATACATCAGAGAATGCTGTAAGATTAACAGGGGATTTCAATCTCCCCAGTGTTGACTGAGCTCACCATAGCGTGTAAGGCTCAGAAGGGAACAGAGTTTATAAACTGCATCAATTTTTTAACTAGTTCTATAGGCATCTGTTAGTCTCGTGAGACCATGGATTTGCGCCTTGGAAGGTTTCATGGAAGACCGGCAGTTGCCCATGCTGCAAGCCCCCCCTCTCCACACCACCGATGTTGTCCAAGGGAAGGGCACTAGGGCCAATACAGCTTGGGACTGGTGTCGTCGCAGAGCAATGTGTGGTTAAGTGCCTTGCTCAAGGACACAATACGCTGCCTCCAGCTGAGGCTCGAACTAGCGACCTTCAGATCACTAGACCAATGCCTTAACCACTTGACCACACGCCAACACTTGAACTAGTATGGAGCAGCATAATATTAAGAAATATAGTCAGGCAAGTGGCTGGAATGTCAAGTGAGAGTATTTTGAAGACAGTGACCATATCTTTAAGCTTCAAGGTAGTTACGGAAAGAGGTAAGGATGGTCTAGAGATTAGGATCATGGAATGGGTGAGGGGCCAATTTCACCAACATAATACAGGAGCCAGCATAAGTAGAATGAGAGCAACTACTTTCCAGTAGGTCCTCATTGTATAAGGAGGAGTCATGCAAGTTTGGGGCCAGTATGCTCCTATAAGGGTGAAAGATACGAACAGCAATCTCAAGGGACCCTTAACATCAAAGAGCATTAAGGAATAGATAAAAAGAAAGGAAATACTTGGCAGGTATTAAGGATCGAAAAGTAGGAGAGAGCCTTCAAGGGGGTTGTAGGAGTGTCGACAAAAATCGACATGAGTGTAATTACTTCTAACGTACACTTTATTCCCACAGCAAACAAATGGCAACATTGTATATATAAGGAAAAAAACCCACGCCCAAAACAGAGTGGTGTACAATGTAACACGTAACATACATGGCAAACTTAACCATTTAACAGTCTGGGTGAATTCTGCCTAATGAAATTAAGGAGTCCCTACAGGGTAAAACGTACAGAAGGTTACTTTAAAAAGAAGTTAGGAGGGTACAGAAGAGATCTGAAATATTACCTGCTGATGAGATTAAGAAACATCCCAAAGAATACATTGCAGATATTGCAGATAAGAGGACAAACAGGGACCAAAGTGGAAATCTGTATATAGTTAGTCACAGATAAGGTTAAAAAGATGAATACTTCAGTTTACTAAGAAAAAAAATGTGTAACAGGAAAACTTATGGAGGGACATGTGAAATTCTGGAACACGTTATCATAGAAGGAGGAAGTGTTAGATGTCTTTGTGAATAAATTCCCAGTGATGCATCCCAGGCTGTGATAACACACATCAGTATTTTCTATTCACTTCTTCAGTATTACCTACATTTATTTAAGAGTTGCACAATTTGTCTTCTTTTGCACATCAGTTGTTTGTTACGAATGGCTTTTTATAAGCTATTTATTTCTTTATTTTCCTGTAAATGCCTGCAACAAATGAATCTCAGGGTTGTATATGGTGACATACACGTACTTTGATAATAAATTTACTTTGAACTTTGGAAGGCAAGGAAGGAGAATGCTGGATCTCCGGCAGGGATTTTTAAATCTTTACTGAATGTTAGATGTCAGTGAGGACAGCAAATATGGTACATCTAATCAAGATGAGCAGTAGGGATAAGCCAAATAACTAAGGTCTAACCAGTGGGAGGAAAGTTTTTTGGAAGAACTTTTAGAGAAGATCACTCTACACTTGGGTTAATCAAAAAGAGTCAGCGTGACAATTTTAGGGGTAGATTCTGTCTGAAAAGTTTCACTCTTGCCAAGAGTTAACCAAGTAAATTGATGAGGTATGTGCGCTTTTGCAAACTTAATTTCTCTTGAACAAGTCCTCCAACAAGGTTTAAGATTAGAAACCAGTCCAGATGGTGAGAGTCCATTGGATCAAGAGCAACTTAACAAATTGGATCAAAATTTACTTTGTAACAGGAGGTAGAAGGTGATAGTGGAGGAAGCTTGGATATCAAGGAATATTGAGGGCTGGATTAAAAAGGATATACAATTGAAAACAGGAGAGATCTTTTAGGTACTTTAAAATAGATTAGGAAAGCAAAGGAAGTCTATGAAATATCACTTGCCTTCCCTATCCCATGTTCTCAGCATCAGGTTAAATAGCCTAATTATTTCATCTTATCAAATATATTCCCTTAATTCCATCCTTTGCACTCCCCCATATTCACTCTTTCTTTTCTGATGAAAGGTCCCAAACTTGACCCATTAACTCAGGGGTTCCTACACTTTTTTATGCCATGGTCTGATACCATTAAGCAAGGGGTCCATGCACCCCAGTTTGGAAACCCTTCCATTAACTGCTTCTCTTTCCACTGAAGCTGCACGATGTGCCACGTTTTTCAGCATTTTCTGATTTTATTTCACATTTCCAGCATTGGCACATCATTGATTTTCATTTACTGATGATGATACAGGGTTGTTTCTATGATTTGAAGCCTGATGCTCAGAGGTATCTCCAAGAGACGGTGATACTGATGGGATACTGTTGTTTGTAATGAACTTTAACTGTCTGGGTGAGAATGGAGGAGGTGTGATTAGTAAGTCTGCAGATGACATCAGAATTGGTGGTGCTGCTGCTGATACTGAGTTAGACGGTTATAGGCTATGGGGTGACAAGACAGGTAGAACCTAGGCAGGACCCTTGCTTAATGAACATAACGTAAGAAATAGGAGCAGGAGTAGGCCATCTGGCAGGTCAAGCCTGCTCCGCCATTCAATAAGATCATGGCTAATCTGACCATGAACTCATTTCTACCTACCCGCCTTTTCCCCATAACCCTTAATTCCACTACTATGCAAAAATCTATCCAATCGTGACTTAAATATATTTACTGAGGTAGCCTCTACTGCTTCATTGGGCAGAGAGTTCCAAATTCACCACTCCGTGGGAAAGCTGTTCCTCCTCATCTCCATCCTAACTTTGCTCCCCCGAATCTTGAGGCTATGTCCCTAGTTCTAGTCTCATCTACCACTGGAAACAACTTTCCTGCCTCTGTCTTATCTATCCCTTTCATCATTTTATATGTTTCTATAAGATCTCCTCTCATCCTTCTGAATTCCAGTGAGTCCTGTCCCAGTCAACTCAAACTCTCCTCATAATCTAAGCCCCTCATCTCTGGAATCAAGCTGGTGAACCTCCTCTGCATCGCCTCCAAAGCCAGTAAATCCTTCCTCAAGTAAGGAGACCAGGACTGCACACAGATGCAGCCTCACCAGTACCCTGTACAGTTGCAGGATAACCTCCCTGCTCTCAAATTCAATCCCTCCAGCAATGAAGGCCAACCTTCCATTTACCTTTTTGATAGCCTGCTGCACCTGCAAACCAACCCTTTGTGATTCATGCACAAGCACTCCCAAGTCCTTCTGCTTAGCAGCATGCTGCAATTTCAGACCCTTGCCCACTCACTTAACCTATTTATATCCCTCTGCAGACTCTCCATATCCCTTGCACAATTTGCTTTTCCACTCAGTTCAGTGTCATTAGCTTAGAAGCACTACACTCGGTCCCCTTTTCAAGATTGCTAATGCATATCGTGAACAGTTATGGGCCCAGCACTAACCCCTACAGCACACTGCTTACTATTGATTGCCAACCAGAGAAACACCATGTATCCCAACTCACTGCTTTCTATTGGTTAACCAGTTCTCTATCCATGCTAATACATCGCCCCCAACTCTATACATTCTTATCTTATGGTTAAGGGAGGAGGAGAAGATGGCGGCGCGATAGCAGCGCGCGCGGCCTCTCGGGTGAATGATATCTGTAATCTGTCAAGTAGGGTACCGTGCACAATTCTGATTTGATGGAGACAGACGTGAGAGTATGGAGGAACATCTGGAGAAACTTCTGAAATGCCTGCTTTGCTGCCGCTGCTACTGTGTGGTAACCGGAATCTCCGGAGCAGAAGGCCCCGAATCCTCGGCTTTGCTTGTTTCGGCGGCCGGGGCGAGGTCGAAGGCACTCGGCAGAGGATGGCGCTTGGGAGGCTGTATTGGAGGGGCTGGTTGGAGGCTTGAAGTTTTCGGATGGACGGACTCAGTGTCGGCTGCTTCCAAGGCATCGGCAAGTTGACGGTGCCTGGAGGTTTATGGCAGGGAGTTTCTCCCTTTTGCCGCCTGCTATTCGGGACTCGGGAGTCAATCGACTCGGGGACTTTGAGACTTTTTTTTTTAACCGTGCCCATGGTTTGTTCTTCATCAAATTATGGTATTGCTTTGCACTGCTGTAACTATATGTTATAATTACGTGGTTCTGTCAGTGTTAGTCTTTGGTTTGTCCTGTTTTCTGTGATATCACTCTGGAGAAACATTGTGTCATTTCTTAATGCATGTATGCATTTCCAAATGACAATAAAAGAGGACTGAGTGTTCTCATAATCTAAGTCTTTTATGCAACACTTTATCGAACATCTTCTGGCAATCTAAGTAAGTATCGCCCATCTGTTGTCTTCTATCCACTGCGCTTGTTATGTCCTCAAAGAACTCCAGTAAGTTTGTCAAACAGGACCTGCCTTTGCTGAATCCATGCTGCATCTGCCTGATGGATCCACTTCTTTCCAGATGACTAATGGTATTAGTCCACGGCATAAAAAAGGTTGGAAACCCTTGCCACAGAATAGCAGGTGAAAAGTAATCCTCATCCAGTGAGGTGATATTTTTGTTTGAATGTCTAATACAGGAAGGACAGACGCAGTGAATGGTAGGGGCCAAATGAGTAATGAGAAACAGAGACCTTGGTGTATAAATCCATGAATTTTTGAAAGTGACGGCACAGGTGGATAAAAATGATGAAGACATATAGGATAGTGCCCTTCATTAGCTGGGGTAGGCCATAGCTTAATACTGTCAGTATTTTTACAGATCTGGTCACATCATAATATATTGCACTGAAAAGAATGTGAAGGAGATGCTACCTGTGATGGAACTTTTCAGTTATGAAGAGATAGGATAAGTTAAGTTGATTCTCTTTGCTATAAAAATTGAGATAGAACCTGATAGACCAAGGAACTAATTATTGGCTTCAGGAGGAGGAAACCAGAAGTCCATGTGTCAGTTCTCATCAGGCGATCAGAGGTGAAAAGAGTCATCAAATTTAAATTTCTCTATGTTATAATTTCAGAGGATCAGTGCTGGTCCCAGCACATATACTCTGCCTTTAGGGGGCGCTATTCATTTTGTATGCAGTTTGCTTTGTACAAACATCATTTCCTGTTTGTAATCTGTTGTTTTACATCATTTCCTGCATGGATTAATTTGGATTTCAACTTGGAGCAGAAAGACATCTACCTCTATCCATTCTTTATTTGAAGCAATATTTTTTTAAAATGTTTTCTCATTGAAAACCCTGAAGAAAGCTTCCACTCGGGTGTTTTTTGAGAGAGTACTTATCTCCCTGTCCAGCTTTGTACACAATGATCTATGAGGTCAGTAGAGTGAAAAGATAACTTGTTTTCAAAGGCTTTGCCTGCCAATTGGAGACACAGCTGAATGTCACCTTCCAACCTGAGCAACATCGATCGCCAGGAACTAGGTCAGAATGCAGTGCATCGGCTGTGTCTTCGCGTCGCTTGAAGGAGTCCACGATTAGCATAGGTGCAGTACAAGCTTACACCAGAGCTGAAGCAGCAAGAAGCTGAGATGCAAAATGGAGAAGGCTCACATAGACTTGGAGAAAGCTTGTATAGTCATGGAAGGTACGTGTGTACAGGCTGCTTTAAGTGCACTTGGGGGAAGAATGAAAAGCTCAGGCTGCTCTAGCAGAAGCCGAAGTGCCTACTAATTACCTGTCCTGGAAGTATCTCTTCCCTAGTGCTGTGGAAGGACTAAGTCTCAAACCCAGTGAAGAGCTAGACCTTCGCTGTAAGTGGCTTGGTGGGGAGATACTGCTACATGCAACAAGGGTTAGGGCAGTGCACATTGATAACGAAGTTATGGGTTTTAAAGTGCCCGAAACATCAACTGTACTTTTTCCATAGACGCTGCCTGGCCTGCTGAGTTCCTCTAGTATTTTGTGTGCATTGCTCAGATTTCCAGCATTGCAGAATTTCTCTTGTTTGTGATTGGGCCCCTCTATTCTGAGACTGTGTCCTCTGTCTTAGACTCTTTCACCATGGGAAACATCCTCTCCACATCCACTCAATAAAGGCCTTTCACCATTCAATGAGGTCACCCCTCTCACTCTTCTGAATTCTAGTGAATACAGGCCTAGAGCCATCAAATGCTCTTCATAAAACAAGCAATTCAACCCTGGAATCATTTTCATGAACCTCCTTTAATCCATCTCCAGTTTCAGCACATCCTTTCGAAGATAAGAGGCACAAAACTGCTCACAATACTCCAAGCGGGGCCTCACCAGTGGTTTACCAGTTGCAACATTACATCCTTTTTTTATATTCTAGTTCTCTGGAAATGAATGCTAACATTGCATTTGTCTTCCTCACCACAGTCTCAACCTGCAAATTAACCTCTTAGAAATCCTGCACAGGACTCCCAAGTCCCTTTGTGCCTCAGTTTTTTGTATTTTCTCTCCATTTAGAAAATAATCAACCGTTCATTTCTTCTATCAAAGTGTGTGACCATGCACTTCCCAACACTGTTTCCATCTACCATTTCTTTGTCCATTGTCCAAATCCTTCCAAGTCCTTCTGTAGCCTCTTTACTTGCTCAAAACTACCTGCCCCTCCAGTCTTCATTTCAGTTGCAAACTGTGCAACAAAGCCATCAACTCCATCATTCAAATCATTGACGTACAACATAAAAAGAATCAGTATCAGTAACCCAACACAGACCCCTGTGGAACACCACTAGTCACTGCCAGCCAACAGAAAATGCTCCCCTTATTCCCACTCTTTGCCTTCTGCCACTGCTTTATCAATGCTAGAATATTTTCGGTAATACCAAGGGCTCATAGCTTGTTAAGCAGCCTCAAGTGTGGCACCTTGTTAAAGGCCTTCTGAAAATCCAAGTACACAACATCAACCAATTCTCCTTTGTCTATCCTGCTTATTATTTCTTCAAACAATTCCAACAGATTTGTCAGGCAAGATTTTCCCTTGAGGAAACCACGCTGACTACGAGCAATTATTTGATGTGCCTCCAAGTACCCTGAGACCTCATCCTTAATAATTGACTCCAACATCTTCCCAACTTGTGAGGTCAGACTAACTGCTCTATAGTTTACTTCCTTCTGCTCTTTCCCTTCTTGAACAATGGAATGACATTTGCAATTTTCCAGTTTTCCGGAACCATTCCAGAATCTAGTGATTTTTGAAAGATCATTACTAATGCCGCCGCAATCTCCAGGTATTGTATGATCAGAGCAATTCTTTGACACATTTAGCAAGGTTCAGTCTGCTCAGACACTCTAAAGACATGTTCCAGGACACAAGACATTTCTAGAAGAAGAGTCAGTGGATCTGTGTGGAGTCAACAGGAGAGAAGGTGTTCTTACCCTTGCCAACCTTCAGTGAGTGTGACTATATTCCTAACAGCAGGGATGAAATCCCAACCCCTGAAGCTGCAAGCAGTCACCCACATCTTAAGGATATAGTTGACAAGATTCCCCCGTGACTCTTCTGCTGAGCTTTTCCTACTGCTTGGTAGAGACCCCATCCATGCACATGATACGTGAACCGTGTACTGGTTGGTTCCATGCACCTTCTGCCCAACAACTGGACCTGGGTTGTGTCATCTTGATGGGGATCATCAACCCACTTGCAGCACATGCAAGACTAATGTCTGGGAGAATGGATGCCCAGATCATTTCAGACACTGGGAGATTAGTATCTGCATGAAAGAGAAGATAGTAAACCAAGCACTCTTACATAAGTACCTCTGCTCAACCAAATACAGGCAAGCTGGAGAGCAACTGAATCAGGAAACGGTCAGAATCCTTCCTGTTGTTCAAAGACAGGTGTATGCAGAGGAAGTGCGGTGCATCACAAAGCAGGACCATCTTCCAATCCAGTTACCTTAGTGAGCTCTGTCCCTTTCTTGACTCTGAGGTGACACAGCAAGTTGGAGAATGTATTAAGAGAGCACGACTCCTTTCAGAGGTACCCCAACCATTCGTCGTTCTGGGTGAGCACCACGTCACTGGTCGGACATTACCATGAGCAAGTACGTCATCAAAGATGACATTTTCGAAGTGAGAACGGTTAAAAACTGTGCAGTGAGACTGATTCAATACTAGTCTTTGAGACTGTCCGTTCTTTTGCCAAAGACATAATGAAATGGTCATTTGACTTTTAAAAAGTCTCAGTAGTTACATTGACACATGGATGTCAGGCCAGGAGTGTTCTGTCTTTAGAGGCACTGTTTGTTTTGTACAAACATCATTTCCTGTTCGTAAAGTTTTTTTAACATTATTTCCTGCACTGGTTAATTTGGATTTCGACGAAGCAAACACGGAAGAAAGATACCCATCTCCATCTACTCTTTAGTTGCCCATGAAATAGCAGTACCTTTTCAAAAAGGTTTCTCATTAAAAACCCTGAAGAAAACTTTTGGTTCAGGTGATTTTTGAGAAGCTGTTTAACTCCGTGGCTAGAAAGCAGGTGCCATTAGGAAGAAAGCATGGCAGGGCCTCTGCTTCCTTAGGAGTTTGTGAAGATTCGGAATGTCGTATAAAACTTTCATAAACTTCTAGAGATGTGTGGTGGAGAGTATATTGATTAGTTGCATCAATGCCCTTGAACAGAAAAGCCTACAAAAAGTAGTGGATATGGCTCAGTTCATCATGGGTAAAGCCCTCCCCACCATTGAGCACATCTAAGCAGAGTGCTATTGCACGTAAGCAGCACCCATTGTCGAGGACCCCCACTATCCAGGCCATACTCTCTTCTTGCCGCTGCCAGCAGAAAGTTGTTACAGGAGCCTCAGGACTCACACCATCAAGTTCAGAAACAATTACCTTACAACTCTCAGGCTCTTGCACATCATTGAACTGATTCCACAACCTAAGGATTCACATTCACGGACTCTTCATCTCATGTTCTTGATATTATTTCTTCTTTTTTTTGTACTTGCAGTTTGTTGGTCTTTTGCATAATGATTATTTGTCTGTCCTGTTAGGGGAAGTCTTTCATAATTATATCGTTTCTTGTATTTACTGTGAATGCCTACAAGAAACTTAACCTCGGGGTTGTACATGTGACATATCAAACTACATACTGTATAATACAAAATTATGAATGGCATAGATATTAGAAAACTTTTCCTCATTGCAGAGGAATTTAAAGCTAAAGGGTTTAGTTTAACGGCTTGTGCCAAGGGTTAAGTTGTAAACTCTATATAAAGTGCTTTCAATGACCAGCTCTCTAATAATTTAGTCACTGTTGCAACGCAGAAAATGCAATAAACAACTTAAGCACAGTGAACCGTGAAAACAGCAATGTGAAGATGATCAGATTTTTAAAAACGTTATATACAGAAATGGTGATAAAGACCAAGCATCGACCTAGATAGTGTGAAAAATTTTCCTCACCCTTCTACTACATGTGTGTCACGTGGCCAAGTGGTTAGGGCATTGGGCTCACAATCTGAAGGTTGCGGGTTCGAGTCTCGGCCAAGGCAGCGTGTTGTGTCTTTGAGCAAGGCACTTAACCACACACTGCTCCAGTCCACCCAGCTGAAAATGGGTACTGACGAACGCTGGGTCTGTTAACCTCGCAGATTAACTGATGGTTAACAGACTAGTGTGGTATTGGGGCGGGAATCTCGTACACAGAAACCGGCACAAGCACTGGCCTGATGGGCCACAAAGGCTCAGGGCAGACTTTGACTTTTTTGACTTCGACTACATAGCAGACTCCTATTTCAATGGAGTGGCCTTGTTTTAACATCACACCCAGCAGCTACCTAAGTTTTGTGCTGTTGACTTCTCATTATTGACTTGGGCATAACCAGCTGATCCTCAATTGGACCTTCAATGCTCTTCACTCACTGGAGACCCAAACAATTATTATCCAGCTGCTCCTAATCAAACTCACTGTGATGATGTGCACTGTGCAACTGTGGTTTTCAGCTGATGACAGTCCCTCTGCCACGAAGATGGGTTCAATGTGACACATTCCCCATATGCCTCCATTTGTTTTGAACAGTAGCGTGCAGTTATCTCAAAAGCAGCTTGCCTGCCATTAAAACAGAGTAAAGATTAGATATACATCTTTTTTTATTTGGAAGAGCAAGTGCAATTATAAACAATATTATGATGAATTTAAAAAGAAATAAAATTGAAATGTGTAACTTAAATTTTCAGAATCTAGGTTATGTATGTTAAAGTCTGATGTACTTAGGGCAATGGGTTAGAAACATCACATTTTCAGACATTACACCTGCACATCTCCAGCTTACTTTCAGTCAACCCTTTTCTGCCCATAATACTGCTACTGTCTTCCAAGTTAGAGGTAATTTTTGCCTTGGCACTTAAAGCTCTCTTCGAATTACAACCACGTTTTCAGGAGCGAAGCACCATAGCTATAAAGAGGGCAAGACAGTGACTGTATTTCATTAGGAGTTTGAGATTTGGGATGTCACCTAAAACACTCCCAAATTTCTACAGATGAACTGTGGAGAGCATTCTGACTGGCCACATCAATGTCACAGTATATACATTTACTGTAATTCAGTTTTTTTCTATTATCGTGTATTGTACTGTACTGCTGCGGCAAAGGTAACAAATTTCATGACAAATGCTGGTGATATTATACCTGATTCTGATAGAGCTGTTGTAAAAGTAACACAAAGTAACACGGAAGGAGCAGTTATTGCAGAGAGCCAATTTACATCTGATTGGCATATTATCTGGCCAATTTGGTCTTCATTTGTACAGATAGTCAGATAGGCAAGGCATGTACAAATAAGATTACTGTAGTTTTACAAAAGGGTCAGTATAAATGGGTTGATCATTGGCCCATTCTGTACTTTTTCACTGTATAACTGAATTTTGTATGATACAATGTCTTATCATATCTACTGTATGTAAAATGGGCTCTTTTGTCTTAAATCTACCTTCTCTTATGATTTTAGCTCAATGCACTGTGTAATGACCTGATCTGCATACACCGTATACAGAACAAACTTTTTTCACTGTTGTTACGTACCCCGTAACTGGGCTGCCAAACCAGCAGAAATGGACCACTTAGTTGGAATCTGGATTACTGGAACTAAGAAAGTTTTATTAAAGAAATAAGTAACACAGTACTCTAATTGTAAGGAGATAAATGCAACAGGTTAGCAATGATAAAACACACATGTACACAGAACTAGGGTAATAGGAATCAAACAAGCTCTATCGCAGTCTAGGGGTAAAATGATCAGTCTCAAGTGACGCAGAGTTCAGTTCAGCTGAGTACAGTTCGCAGTAATCGCTGTTGTGCTGGTGTGGGGAGAGAGAGAGAGAGATAATATGCAAATTCTGATTCACACAGACCTTCATTCTTCACAGTTAGCTTTCAGGCGAGCCCTTTTAATGTCTTCTGTGGTCACCGACTGTGACCCCTCCGTTCCGGATACGACCGTTCTTCCGCGGTGAACCCGGCACCCAGGCAAGGGCAGACACACACACCAGGTTCCCGCCGATCATACCTTTTCACCCTGTGTGTCTATGGTCGGTCCCATGATCAGACCTCCAAACTCCCACCAACTTGTGGGAGCACACCGCTTTTCCAGGGTCTCGTTATCTCGTGGTGTCTGTCGTGCCTTAGCGAACCTGTTCCTTTTATCCCCCTGCTGGGGTATCGCCTGTCCACCAAACTTCAAACAGTTCAGGTTCAAAACGACTGGTCTGTCAATACTCGGAACTGTGTCTCTTTTCGTTAATCTCTCTCCTCTCATCAACATTTTAAACGCTTCTCCCTTTGTCTCTCATATCTCTCTCATCAGCATCAATCTTCTGATAACTTGGTTTTTCGTCACACTGTCTCCTCGTACATGTGACAATAATGAAACAGTACCAATTCTTATCTGTCCAATGTAGCAAGAATGCCCCAATCAAAATTACAAATGGTAGAGAACCCTGTATTTGCATATGGCTCCAGTTGGTATGCTTATCAGGCCTCTAATACCCATGATAGAGCAAAAATCACAAAATGTTAAAATGCTGGTGGAACGTTGGAAGATCCAAATGTTTGTCAACGAAAACCCACACTTATACAAATGCAGGCCTGTTAATCCAGAGGTCTGGATTGGATCCTGATGGTTATTAATCAGGGTATTCCAAGGAAGTTGGAGGGTAGTTAGGAAGCTGGGTGACATCAGATGGCAGGTGCGACATGGACATCAAAAGAAGAATAGGGATGGCAAAAGACACCTTTACGAGAATGAAGAGTATACTGACCAACACTAAACTAGGCATGACAACCCGCCTCAGAGCACTGAAATGTTACGTTTATCCAGTTACGTTATATGGCTCAGAATGCTGGACAATATCTAGTAACATGAGGAAATGAATTGGAGCAGCAGAGATGTGGTTTTTGAGGAATATCATGGATGAAATGAATATCTAATGAGGATGTCATGAACAGAGCAAGCACAAAAAGAGAAATGATATATGAGATCATGAAAAGGCAATGTGACTTCACTGAATATGTGATTAGGAAAGAGGAGTTAGAATGCACGGTAATTATGGGAAAGATTGAAGGGAAGAAAGCAAGAGGAAGGCAAAGGCAAATGATGATGGAGACAGCAGCCAGAGATCTGAAAATAAATACCAATGAATTGATCCACTTGACCCGAAACAGGAGTGTGTGGGCCATGGCAGTCAAAGCTCAAACTGGGCACGGCACCTGATGATGATTCCAAGGCAGTATTGACCTTACGGTTAATTCATTGCATCATTCAACATCTTTGCTGTAACTAAATCGAAATTGTCTTCAAGAGGCTTGTCAGTAACTGTACAGATGGTGGTATTCAGAGGAGAACCAAATTTTCTTTTCTTCTTCCTAGTTCTGGTTAAAGATCCAACTATGAAACGTTACCTGCTTGAGGGTAGCCAAGGATCCCTCCAACAGGTACGGTGTTTCCCTTCACTGATCACTCACCTCTACAGGGCAGGCCACCCTCAAACTTTCGTTTAGTATTTAAACATCATTAGTTCAAAAGCCTAAGCGTTATTCTTTCCCCTTGTTCCACTGCCAGTAAAATACCACGACCCCGCTCTTTTTGCCCCCTCAACGAACCGGACAGTGGTCCCCCACTCACATGGTGCCGGAACATCCACACCGACCGGCACGCAGCGCCAAGGTTACAGGAGGAAGAGAACAGACCGCGAAGCTGATTGGTCCACGGGAGAAGCCCTGCCCACTGCCCTACAGTCGCCGCATCCTATTGCACCAGCCGACTGACCATCATTATTAGCTCCCTTTTGATTCGATGTTGGGTGATACCTGCAAATCCAGGCGGCGGCTGCGATCGCCGTTGGCCATTCTGCAGAATAATTTCTAAGAAAAGAGGACGTAGCACCAGTTGTACAGGAGTAGCTCAAAGTGTGGGGTAAAACGCGCAGTTCCCTGACACTCTTAGCGGAAATATGGTGGCCACGTCAGTCACGTGAGCCGGAAGTGGTAGTAAAGTCGCCGCTGGGTCACGTGGAGGAGATGCCGGTTGCTGTGCAGCGTCACGATGTCGGGCCTGTCTCTCCCAGCCCGGCGATGAGTGCGGTGGAAGCGGAGGCCAAACCTAGGCGGGCGGCCGTCCTCCACGATGAGCTGGTGGAGAGCGTGTCGCTGTACCGCCGCCGGCACTGGCTGCTGCACGGTACCCTCGGGCCCTTCGCGGCGCTCTACGTCGCCTGGCTGTACCTGTGGGTGTGCCGCTACGGGGTCAGCCAGTACCCGGAGGCGGGTCTCATCGCGCTCGCCGCACTGGGAATCGCCCACATCCTCACCGTATTGTCCGGGCACTGGTCAGTGCACGCACATTGCCTGCTTACCTGCACCGCGGTAAGAATTGCGCGCCTGCGAGGGGAATGGTCAGGGATGGGGATGTATACCTAGCGAAAGGCATGGGGAACCTCTATATGGTTCCGAGTGTAGGGGAGAGAAAGATGAGGTACACCAGCTGTCATAGGTAAGAGCGCATAGTAACTACTCTGGGATGCAGGAGTGGTAATGTACAAACGATATGCTTTGCGTAAGGTTAGTTGGGGAGAAGTTCACATGTATGCGTGCTGGACTACGGAGGTTGACTGGGCACAGTGTGGGTACGACAGGGTGTGCGAGGTGTGGTTGCACCGGGATAAAGGGATTGTATGTATGGTGAAGGTGTGCTACTTAATGGGGACTGCATATGGAAGGCGTAAGTATGACAGGGTAGGGGGTGTTGTGGACTTTCCTCACTGTTACCATCTGGTAGGAATTACAGAAGCCTGAAGGCACACACTCAGCGATTCAGGAACAGCTTCTGCCATCCGATTCCTAAATAGGCATTGAACCCTTGACAGTACCTCACTTTTTTAATGTATACTGTTTCAGTTTTTTTTGTATGGTTTTTAATCTATTCAATACACATTTACTTATTATTTTATTTTGATTTTTTTCTGTATTGTATTGAACTGCTAATTTAATGAATTTCACGTCACACGCCGGTGATAATAAATCAGATTGTAAGGTTGGTAATGGGGCTGGGTGCAAAGAGTGTGGGTAGGTTGGGATTCAAGGACATGGTGTAGGTAACAAAATCATAAACTGCTAGAGATATTCAGCAGGTTAAACGTTGTAGGTGGAGTGGAGCAGAATTAATGTTTTGGATTGACGATCTTCCATAAGAATTGGGGAAATTGTAAAATAGCGTGTTTTAAGCTACGGAGAATAGGCAGAGGTAGGACAATGTAGGCATTCCTGAATTAAGGACAGTAGAAGCATGCTGTCGGTGTACTTGTTGGCAAGGATATTAAACTGTAATAGCTGATAATAGGGTTACAGAAAATTTGTAGGTGAGCCTGGACATTAGGATAGGGAATGTACTATGTAGGTGTACCAGAATGGGTAACTTACAATGCAGATATCGTAATTAGCAGTCCCTTGAAGTTGATAACATGCTTCCATTCCATTTTGACATCAAGAGTCTTGTGCAGCATCTGCAGCCTTCTGCTGATGCTTGTTGAGCTGAGAGATGGGTTGTCGGGGATGTTGAGCTGAGAGATGGGTTGTCGGGGAGGTTGAGCAGAGAGATGGGTTGTCGGGGAGGTTGAGCAGAGAGATGGGTTGTCGGGGAGGTTGAGCAGAGAGATGGGTTGTCGGGGAGGTTGAGCGGAGAGATGGGTTGTCGGGGAGGTTGAGCGGAGAGATGGGTTGTCGGGGAGGTTGAGCGGAGAGATGGGTTGTCGGGGAGGTTGAGCGGAGAGATGGGTTGTCGGGGAGGTTGAGCGGAGAGATGGGTTGTCGGGGAGGTTGAGCGGAGAGATGGGTTGTCGGGGAGGTTGAGCGGAGAGATGGGTTGTCGGGGAGGTTGAGCGGAGAGATGGGTTGTCGGGGAGGTTGAGCGGAGAGATGGGTTGTCGGGGAGGTTGAGCGGAGAGATGGGTTGTCGGGGAGGTTGAGCGGAGAGATGGGTTGTCGGGGAGGTTGAGCGGAGAGATGGGTTGTCGGGGATGTTGAGCGGAGAGATGGGTTGTCGGGGAGGTTGAGCGGAGAGATGGGTTGTCGGGGATGTTGAGCTGAGAGATGGGTTGTCGGGGATGTTGAGCTGAGAGATGGGTTGTCGGGGATGTTGAGCTGAGAGATGGGTTGTCGGGGAGGTTGAGCTGAGAGATGGGTTGTCGGGGAGGTTGAGCTGAGAGATGGGTTGTCGGGGAGGTTGAGCTGAGAGATGGGTTGTCGGGGAGGTTGAGCTGAGAGATGGGTTGTCGGGGAGGTTGAGCTGAGAGATGGGTTGTCGGGGAGGTTGAGCTGAGAGATGGGTTGTCGGGGAGGTTGAGCTGAGAGATGGGTTGTCGGGGAGGTTGAGCTGAGAGATGGGTTGTCGGGGAGGTTGAGCTGAGAGATGGGTTGTCGGGGAGGTTGAGCTGAGAGATGGGTTGTCGGGGAGGTTGAGCTGAGAGATGGGTTGTCGGGGAGGTTGAGCTGAGAGATGGGTTGTCGGGGAGGTTGAGCTGAGAGATGGGTTGTCGGGGAGGTTGAGCTGAGAGATGGGTTGTCGGGGAGGTTGAGCTGAGAGATGGGTTGTCGGGGAGGTTGAGCTGAGAGATGGGTTGTCGGGGAGGTTGAGCAGAGAGATGGGTTGTCGGGGAGGTTGAGCAGAGAGATGGGTTGTCGGGGAGGTTGAGCAGAGAGATGGGTTGTCGGGGAGGTTGAGCAGAGAGATGGGTTGTCGGGGAGGTTGAGCAGAGAGATGGGTTGTCGGGGAGGTTGAGCAGAGAGATGGGTTGTCGGGGAGGTTGAGCAGAGAGGTGGGTTGTCGGGGAGGTTGAGCAGAGAGGTGGGTTGTCGGGGAGGTTGAGCAGAGAGGTGGGTTGTCGGGGAGGTTGAGCAGAGAGATGGGTTGTCGGGGAGGTTGAGCTGAGAGATGGGTTGTCGGGGATGTTGAGCTGAGAGATGGGTTGTCGGGGATGTTGAGCTGAGAGATGGGTTGTCGGGGAGGTTGAGCAGAGAGATGGGTTGTCGGGGAGGTTGAGCAGAGAGATGGGTTGTCGGGGAGGTTGAGCAGAGAGATGGGTTGTCGGGGAGGTTGAGCAGAGAGATGGGTTGTCGGGGAGGTTGAGCAGAGAGATGGGTTGTCGGGGAGGTTGAGCAGAGAGATGGGTTGTCGGGGAGGTTGAGCAGAGAGATGGGTTGTCGGGGAGGTTGAGCAGAGAGATGGGTTGACGGGGAGGTTGAGCAGAGAGATGGGTTGTCGGGGAGGTTGAGCAGAGAGATGGGTTGTCGGGGAGGTTGAGCAGAGAGATGGGTTGTCGGGGAGGTTGAGCAGAGAGATGGGTTGTCGGGGAGGTTGAGCAGAGAGATGGGTTGTCGGGGAGGTTGAGCAGAGAGATGGGTTGTCGGGGAGGTTGAGCAGAGAGATGGGTTGTCGGGGAGGTTGAGCAGAGAGATGGGTTGTCGGGGAGGTTGAGCAGAGAGATGGGTTGTCGGGGAGGTTGAGCAGAGAGATGGGTTGTCGGGGAGGTTGAGCAGAGAGATGGGTTGTCGGGGAGGTTGAGCAGAGAGATGGGTTGTCGGGGAGGTTGAGCAGAGAGATGGGTTGTCGGGGAGGTTGAGCAGAGAGATGGGTTGTCGGGGAGGTTGAGCAGAGAGATGGGTTGTCGGGGAGGTTGAGCAGAGAGATGGGTTGTCGGGGAGGTTGAGCAGAGAGATGGGTTGTCGGGGAGGTTGAGCAGAGAGATGGGTTGTCGGGGAGGTTGAGCAGAGAGATGGGTTGTCGGGGAGGTTGAGCAGAGAGATGGGTTGTCGGGGAAGTTGAGCAGAGAGATGGGTTGTCGGGGAGGTTGAGCAGAGAGATGGGTTGTCGGGGAGGTTGAGCAGAGAGATGGGTTGTCGGGGAGGTTGAGCAGAGAGATGGGTTGTCGGGGAGGTTGAGCAGAGAGTTGGGTTGTCGGGGAGGTTGAGCTGAGAGATGGGTTGTCGGGGATGTTGAGCAGAGAGATGGGTTGTCGGGGAGGTTGAGCAGAGAGATGGGTTGTCGGGGAGGTTGAGCAGAGAGATGGGTTGTCGGGGAGGTTGAGCAGAGAGATGGGTTGTCGGGGAGGTTGAGCAGAGAGATGGGTTGTCGGGGAGGTTGAGCAGAGAGATGGGTTGTCGGGGAGGTTGAGCAGAGAGATGGGTTGTCGGGGAGGTTGAGCAGAGAGATGGGTTGTCGGGGAGATTGAGCAGAGAGATGGGTTGTCGGGGAGGTTGAGCAGAGAGATGGGTTGTCGGGGAGGTTGAGCAGAGAGATGGGTTGTCGGGGAGGTTGAGCAGAGAGATGGGTTGTCGGGGATGTTGAGCAGAGAGATGGGTTGTCGGGGATGTTGAGCAGAGAGATGGGTTGTCGGGGAGGTTGAGCAGCCCATCTTTGGTTTGCACCCCTCTGCGTGCTTGTGTTGCACTGATATTGTTACATGGATTTACCCCCCAATAATGATTAGTTGGGGAAAGAGAAAATCTGTATTTACTGTCAAATACCTTTATTGTAGTGGTCACCAACCTTTTTAAGCTCAAGATCCCCTACCTCGGCCTTAGTGAAAGGCAAGATTGATCTACTAAATAATTTAGAGAAAAAAACAGCTCAGATTGTACTTCCAACTTGAGGCCCTTTGTTTGGGCTAATTGTATTTTACTTACATAAAATGCTTTTGTCAAACTTTCAAATTAATTCAACCAAGGAAACACTAACTAGCATATCAAACAGGCCATAGTGGCATTGAGCTCATCCAATAACACCTTGAATAAGCGGTGCTGAAAAGCTTTTGCTCGAATCAAGTTTCAGTTTGACCGCCAGTGTCATTACATGAGAAAAGTCCACAACCTTCCCAGCCAAGGCCTGCTGATGAATCGCACAGTGATAATTCAAGAAGTTGGGAAAATCAGGGTCATTACGGCACAGTGCTATAAAACCAACGTGCACACCGCGCATTGCTCGGCCCCATCAGTAGTAATTGCCACCAGTTTATGAATGGGGATGTCATTTTCACAGACTTTTTTAAAAACTCATTGGAAATATCCTCACCTCTCGTTCTCTACTTTAAGTGCAAAAGAGTGAGGAAGCCCTCCTTTGTAAAATTCTGGAAAGCCGTTCTGACAAATACAACAAGCTGAGCTGTTTGCATTACGCCCAGGGATTCATCGAACTGTCGTGAAAAATATTCACAGAGTGACAAGTCCTTTAACAATTGTCGATCCATATCCTCTGAGCAGCATGTTTGCTGGGCCTTCAACCCTGTTTTCAGCTCTCAACTTTCCTGGTATTGGTAAACTGTCACTGAGACCCTAGTATAAGTTTCAGGGGTACACAAGCTAATGACACCACTGTTTTAGTTTCCCATTTCTTTTACATTTGGGGAATGTTGGAATTTAAAGGGAGAGAAGTGTTGTATTGTGAGCATTATAAAGATAAGTTAATACCAATTAGGATCATGGTAATATAGCAATACTCCCACTACAGAAAGCTGTTTGTAAAGAGAGATTGTTGCGGGGTTTTCCTTTCAGTCTTTTCTGCCCAGTGCGCGTTAGTAAAAATCTTTATGTGAATATTGTTTTACCGTCCCAGATAAAATTGTTCCTTTTGGGCATGAAGTTGTCGAGTGGTCCTTTTTCAAAGAAGTTACTACATATTTGCGTCAAAAAGTTTATCAGGCATAATGTATTTGTGTGTTTATTTTTTCATTATTTTCGAGATCTGTTGGGAAAGTCTCAAAGATCGACCGGTCGATCGCGATTGACTGGTTGGCGACCACTACTTTATTGGCTCAGTTCATAAACACATGAAATTTACCCAACTGAATACCTGTTTGCACACCTAGGCTTCCCTGACCCTCCATGAACAGTTGAAAAGAAAAGCTGATGGGGGGGGGGGGTGGAAAGGTGGGGGGGGCTCTACACTGCCCAGGCATTCTTGATCCTAATGTAATCTCCATGTTTCTGACATGGGGTCAGCTAACTTCTGCGATGGTTGGTCTGAGTTGTTGCTGCCTGTACTCCCAAAATTCTCCATTCTTATATTTTTCTTGATCAGTTGATGATTCACTATCGTTGGTTAGAGGTCATCTGACCTGTGTTAGCCTATCATTGGGTATGGCTCGGGGCTACAAGCATATTGCTTCATGGCCCTTTCCAGTAGCCTTGTGCCTGAGGTGATTTCTTTTGTTCTAACAGAGGTTCAACTCAGTTTTATTAGGGCTATGTCTGCACTATGCCGGATAATTTTGAAAATGCCGGTTTCGAGTAAAAATGACAGGCGTCCATACTAAGTGTTTTTCAAAATATGACCGTCCACATTAGGCGGATATTTGGGCGAATCTCCTACTGGGCATGCGCAGGGCACACAGAAAACAAGCGAAGAGGAAATGGTATACTTGGTGCGTGTTTGTCCAGTTACAGAGTAGAACAATTTAGAAGGAATTGTTCTTGGCTCTCGCTGAGGAGAACTTCAAACTTAAAAAAAACAAATACTGGAGCGTATGGAGGCAACCGACGGAGTTCACGGACAGTATGACCCAGCTGACGATGAACATTGAAAAACTGACTAACTCTGTTGCATTAATAAAGCACTTTGTTAAATGTATAAAACATGTCTGCATCAGTGTTATCTTGTATTTCCATACAATGTTACATTAGGCTGTTACACATCTATTGTCAGAGAAGTACTTGCATAAATAAGTGAACCACCTTCATACAAGCAAGGACAGAAAACAGGGCGAAGTGAGTATACTTATTCAGTAAGCTATGGGTCAAAGTATTTGGTGAGTACATTTCTAACCCTTCTGGCTTCAGCCTCGTCCGTCTGTTCTGAAATTGTTAGGTGGTGGCGTTCAAGAAAACTACGAACATCTGTTCCGGCACGTCATGACAGTGTTTTTAAATAGTCAGAAAAGCTCACTTTACAGTTTAACTCTCACGCCGTTCACACCGACTGCGCGTTATAACAGCTCGCGCAGTACCAAGCAGAAGCAGAAAAAAGCATTGTTGTTGTGGTGTTGTCATGACAACGTTTTTAAATCTCTCCGTTTACCCCGTACTCACTATGCTGGATATTAAGCGTTTTCAGATTTATTCACTCTGGAGAGTGTTTTCGAAAATCTCCGTTTTCGGGGGCTGAAAACGCCGGTTCAGTGTGGACGGGAGGGCAAAACGAAGAGAAAAAGCTTCATTTTCAAAATTATCGGGCGTAGTGTGGACATAGCCTAGGTCAACCCAACACTGGGTCCAGGCAATTGGATGATGGGCTGTTCCTTCTGCAAGCCACCATTTTACATAATAAACAACTTTTCTGAGAATGTTCTCAGGTTTAAGCAGGTCATTAGAAATTTCTTGTATCCACATTCAATTGCTCTCATTAAGTTATCCAGGAGAATGAAATAGTTCACAAAATAGCGATTTCCAGGACAGTCTCACAAAATGGCCACTTCCGTTCCTGCAACAGCATAGCATGAACAAAGACTTGTTTCGCCTGTTTCCGCCGCCCTTTCCTCATTTCTGTGTGCTGATTTGTAGATTGTAGTCCTTTCTGGCCATCGATAGGAAGTACATGTTTTCATGTGGCATCTCTTTTTTAAGCAATCACAGTCTAGGGTTCTTGAGAAATGAAGGGAATACTTTTTTCCCCACAGGACTTTGAAAATGCCCTTAAACTGTTTTGGAGGAGAAGAGTGTTTGGAGCTTTATCAGTAGTGGATAATAGGAATGTGAGAAATGAAAGCAGGAGTATCAAATGGGTTCAGTATGTTTGCTCAGCAGCACTTTCCTGTACTATCTCTTAATTATCTTGTTATCTAAGTCTTTTGTCTCCTATCAATGGTTTAGGGAACTTGAATTTTTATAACCTCTGGATAAGCCTCCACATTCAACCATCCATCATGCAGACACCTTCAATGTGATACCAGCATCAGGCATATCAGAATCAGGTTTAATATTACTGGCATATGTTGTGAACTTTGTTGTTTTATGACAGCAGTACAGGTCAAGAAGAGAGGGAGAAAATAGGAGGAAGTCTTCATGGGTTCATTGTCCATTTTAAAAATCTGATGGCAAAGGGGAAAGTGCTATTCCTGAAACATTGAGTGTCTGTCTTCAGGCTCCTGTTCCACCATCTTGATGGGAGCAATGCAAAGAGGGCATGTCTTAGGTGATGGATTCTGCCTTTTTTTTTTGAGGCACACCTTTTGAATGTGTCCTGGATGCTGCAGAGGCTGGTGCATATGATGGAGCCTGCTGCGTTTACAACATTCTGAAGCTTTTTCAGGTCCTGTGCAGTGTCCCCTCCATACCTTGCTTGTTACATAGGTTGATGAAACCAATTGAAATGCTCTTTACAGTACATCTGTATAAATTTGTGCATGTCTTTGGTGAGGTACCAAATCTCCTCAAACTCCTAATAAAATAGTCACTGTTATACCTTCTTTGTAATCACTTCAGTATGTTGGGCCCAGGATAGATCCTCACATGTTGACACCCAAGAACTTGAAATTGCTGATCCTTTCCACTGCTGATCCCTCGATGACAGCAATAGTAGTGTTGTCAGCAATTCTAGGGGTGATGAATAAATTCTTCTCGGGCTTCCAGCCTGGTACAGGTATCGATTGTAACTGATGTTTCGATGACGAACTCTGCCGTCTTCAAGGGTGGTTTCTGTGCAGGTCTAGTCCAGTGGTATTTGTACCCCTGTATTCTGTCCCTCCTGATTGGTTAGTCCTCATCCAATCAGACTTCTGCTCTCCCACCTTGTTTACAATAGAATTCCTGTTCTTAGTTGGAGCACAAAATAATCTGCAGATGCTCGGATCAAAGCAACACTCACAACACGCTGAAGGAACTCAGCAGGTCGGGCAGCATCAGTGGAAATGATGAGTGGACGTTTCAGGCTGGAACCCTTTGTCAGGACTGAATAAAGAAGGTGGGGGAGGGTTTGAAGAAGGCTGGTATGTTCAGTTGAAAAACCAGTAATTTGAAAGACAAAGGATTGGGGGAGGGGAAGCAGGGACCTCATAGGCAGGAGAACAATGGGCAGTAGAAGAAGGAGGCGGAACCATGAGGGAGGTGATAGGCAGCTGGGGGAGGGGCAGAGTGAAATAGGGATAGAGGAAGGGAGATGGAGGGAATTACTGGAAGTTAGAGAATTCTATGTTCATACCAAGGGGCTGGAGACTACCTAGACGGTATATGAGGTGTTGCTCCTCCAACCTGAGTTTAGCCTCATCATGGCAGTAGAGGAGGCCATGTATGGACATATCTGAATGGGAATGGGAAGCAGAGTTGAAGTGGGTGGCTACCGGGAGATCCTGTCTGTTGCGCGGACGGAGTGGAGGTGCCCGATGAAGCGGTCCTCCAATCTGTGTCGGGTTTCACCGATGTAGAGGAGGCTGCACCGGGAGCACCGGATGCAATAGATGACCCCAACAGACTCACAAGTGAAGTGTTGCCTCACTTGGAAGGACTGTTTGGGGCCCTGAATGTTGGCAAGAGAGGAGGTGTAGGGACAGGTGTAGCACTTACGCTTACAGGGATAAGTGCCGGGTGGGAGATCCGTGGGGATGGACATGCGGATAAGGGAGTTGTGGAGGGACTGATCCCTGCAGAAAGCGGAGAGGGGTGGAGAGGGAAAGATGTGCTTAGTGGTGGGGCCCTGTTGAAGGTGGCGGAAGTTGCGGAGGATAATGTGCTGGATCCAGAGGTTGGTGGGGTGGTAGGTGAGGACAAGGGGAACTCTGTCCCTGTTGTGGTTGCGGGAGGATGGGGTGAGGGCTGAAGTGCGGGAAATGGAGGAGATGCGGGTGAGGGCATCATTGATGATGGTAGCAGGGAAACCACGATCCTTAAAGAGGACATTTGAGATGTCCTGGAATGGAAAGCCTCATCCTTGGAGCAGATGCGGTGGAGACGGAGGAACTGGGAATAGGGAATGGCATTTTTGCATGTGGCGGGATGGGAAGAGGTATAGTATTGGTATGAACATAGAATTCTCTAACCTGGTAATTCCCTCCATCTCCCTTCCCCTATCCCTATTTCACTCTGCCCCCTCCCCTAGCTGCCTATCACCTCCCTCATGGTTCTGCCTCCTTCTTGTACTATCCATTGACCCCTTTCTTTCAAATTACTGTTTTTTCAACTGAACGTACCAGCCTTCTTCAAACCCTCCCCCACCTTCTTTCTTCAGTCCTGACGAAGGGTTCCGGCCTGAAACATCAGTTCATCATTTCGACTGATGCCCGACCTGCTGAGTTCCTCCAGCGTGTTGTGAGTCTTACTTGGAGTGAGACTTTCATCTGTTAAAATTATTTTCCTCTAGTTTTATTTCAATGGCTTCCTTCACCAGGCGGTCCCCAAAACCATTGGTGTGACACGGTAGTTTTGTACCGTCAAAGTTAATCCTATGGCCATTGTGAATGCAGTGTTCTGCTACTGCATTTTTCCAGGTAACCCAAGCGGATGCACTTCCTGTGCTTCTTGATGCACATTTCCACAGTGCATCCCGTCCGGCCGATATGTGTTGCTCTGCATTCACGGGGAATCCTGTAAACACCAGCCGACCTTTGGCACGAAACAGCATCAAGGTGCACAAACCGGACTGACTGGGTAGGCCTACTGTCTCTACCTGCTCCTGCCCCACTGAACTAGTGTCCTCATATCTTAATTCCATTCTCTTTCCCCCTCCTACCACCCTATCAGCCTCTGCATTAATACGTCATCCTCCACAGCTTCCATCATCTCCAAAGGAATCCTGCCATTGAACATGTATCTTCACCTTCTCCTCTCCTCTCTTCCCCTGACTCCCCCAACAGGGATTGCTTCCTCCACACTTCCCTAATCCATTTGCCCTTCCCAACACTTATCCCTGCAAGTGGCCCAAGTGCTACACCTGGCCACGCACCACCTCCCTCGCCTCCGTTCAGAGCCCCAAACAGTCCTTCCGAGTGAGGCAACACTTCATCCTGTGAATCTTCCACCAAGCACCTTTCAGTTAGCCTCCTTCATGTCCCCCTACCTCTTTATTCGGGCATCTTCCCCTTCCGTCTCAGTCCTGGAGGAGGGTCTTGGCCCAAAACGGCAGCTGTCTATTCATTTCTGTAGATGCTGCCTGACCTGAATTACTCCAGTGTTTTGTTTTGGATTTCCAGCATCCATCGACTTTCTCATGTTTGTGATGTTTGTTACATTCTGCTTTGTCGGAAGTAATGGCCTACGAACCTTGCCAGAGCTGATGTACATCTGATTCCATCTCTAACCTCGATCGGAACTGGTTTGTTGATCATGTATCCTATCATCTGGCCATTCCTCAACCCTGCTTTGTGTTCCAAAAGGGAGCATTTTTCTTGGTCACTGTGATTATCTACAATACTCACCTGATGTCTTGCACTTTATGATGCAACTGTAAGCAGTACCTGTTTCAAATTTCCAGCTGTGAAGGAGCCCATGTTTTTGATTTTACTTTCTGATGATGTAATACTTCAATCAGTGCAGTCTATTTGGTGCTCTGAGAACATGTGTGTGAAAAAGAGATTGTCAGTGCTTTGATTACCATCTCTGAAGTACTTTAAATTCTAGACTTATCTTTGATGACTGGATAGCAATGTTTGAAGTTTGTTCTCAAGCTATCAAAACGAGGAACTATTAACCACTTAGCCCTACCTGAATCAAATTCGGCATTTTCTGTACTATTAAGCATGTAGTTATAAATGTTTTGGATAAAAAAAGCAGAGTCAGTATGGATTTATGTTCGATAGTCAAGTAAAGCTGTCCATAACTTTAGTATCGTGGTGGCATAACTTTAAAGGGCAAGTGATCACCAATTGGGTTCAATTCCTGCCACTTTAAGGAGGTTGTACGTTCTCCCCATGACTGCATAGGTTTGCCCTGGGTGCTCCAGTTTTGTGCTATATTCCAAAGATGTCCAGTTGGGGCTAGTGAGACTTGGGCATGTTATGTTGATGATGCTTGAAGGCTGCTCCCCACCTCCTCCAGCAAAATCCACTGTTCGTTGAGCCAAGCAATACATTTCACTGTTTCAATATGCTTGTGACAAATAAAGCTAATCTTAATTTTGTCATCTGAAGTTTTTTGAAGACTTTGTTATAAAATAAAGGAAAACCAATTGATGTGGAGCATTCTGACTTTTGTTTTTCAGATTTGATTTCCCTGTCATGAATTCTTCTTGGGCTTCCGGCTAGATCTAAGTATCAATTGGAGCCGTGGTTTCGATGGCAGAGTTTGTCATCAAAACATCGATTATGATTGATATTTGTACCTGGCTGGAAGCCTGAGAGGGTTTATTTGTAATATACGCCAGGAAAACACTAGATTTTTTTTTGTCTCTGATATGCCATGAAATTTGTTGTTCTGCAGCAGCAATATACCTCAATATGTGAAAAACTAAATTACAATAAGAAAAAATACTTAATTTTGTATATATAAGTAGTGCAAAAAGAGTTGGGGGGGTGGTGAAATAGTGTTCATGAGTTCATTGTCCATTCAGAAATCTGATAGCAGAAGGGAAGAAGCTGTTCTTGAAATGTTGTGTGTCTCTCTTCAGGCTCTTGTATTGCCTCTTGATGATAACAATGAGAAGAGGACATGTTCTGGATGAGGGGTCCTTAATGATGTATGCTGCCTTTTTGAGGCATCACCTTTTGAAGATGCCCTTGATGGGAGGCTAATACCCGTGATGGAGCTTGCTTGGTTGGCAACTTGTCTTTTTCTGACCCTGTTCAGTGGCCCTCTCCATACCAGGTGGTGATGCAACAATAGATGTGCCATTGGCAAATCTATGGATGGCGTTTGAGCTGTGCCTAGTCACACATTCATAGGCATAGAGAATAGAGCAGTGGTCTAAGCACGCATCCTTGAGGTGCACTGATGTTGATTATCAGTGAAGAGATGTTATTTCCAATCTGCACTGACTGTGGCCTCCCGATGAAAGATCCAGTTGTAGAAGGCGGTACAGAGGCCTATGTTTTGGAGTTTGATTAGAACTGAGGGCTTGATTATGTTGAATTCTGATCTGTGGTCAATAAACAGCAGCCGGACGTAGGTATTATTGTCCGGTCAACTCGAGGCTGATTGGAGAGTCGAGATCCTCTGTAGACCTGTATCCAATTGAGCAGTCATCATTGAGGCACCCTGTTCTTGGGCACTGGCATGATTGTCCCCCTTTAGAAGCAGGTGCCAACCTTGACTGCAGCAGTGCGAGATTGAAGATATCCTTGAACAATCCTGCCAGTTGGTTGGCACAGGTTTCCAGTGCCCTACCAGGTGCATCATCCTTATGCAAGAAGAATTGGGGTATACCTAGTAGGAAATATGCAGTGCAAGTTTACCCAGGAGCATGAATGACAATACTTTTAACACAAGGTATACTACTTTTAGTACTGAGATACAGGAATTTAGGAATTAAATCAAAGGAAATGTATATTTTCAGGTTCATATAAAATTAAATCTTTAAATAGACCATTCTTCTGATTTGGCGCAAACTATATTGGAGAGTTGTAGGTGCTTGGAGCAAAGAACAATACAGCACAGGAACAGGCCCTTTGGCCCACAGTGTTGTGCCAAACTAGCTAAAAAGTAAATCTAAACTGCTGCATTCCATAAGTGTTTAAGCAGTATACAGTATATAATTGTTTAAAAGTCATATTTTTCCAAATGTATTCCAATTTCTATAAATTAAGTCCACAAGCTAATAATGGAATGTTTTGCTTATGGTTTTAGCAATGGCAAGATGGTGTGTGTGTGTGTGTGTGTGTTCTTATTTGTGTGTGTGTGTGTCTCTCACGCTGCCTAAGTAGCTATCGTAAGACATGGGTGCAGAATTCACCCATCAAGTATGCTCTGCCAATGGATCATGCCAATTTATTTTCCCTAATTTCTATTGGGTGTTCACCCTGTAACCTTTGACATTCTTTCTAGATCTTAAATGTCATGTACAATGAATTAGGTTGTGGGTGTGCATGCTCCGTATGTGCAGAGCAGGCCCGACAATGGAGTAGCAGAATTAACTGAGGCATATTAGCCACTGCACACACTGGGCAGCTTAGTGCGTTAATGACATACTGGGCCTGCCAAGATGGAAATGTGCGCATTTGAAAGCCTGTGCAAAAAACATTGAACCTTTGCATGTAGGAGACCCAGAGTAAAAGAACATGTATGTCGTCTTTACTATCCTGAGATTCATTTTCTTGCAGAACAAAGAAATACAATACAATCAGTGGAAAAACTGCACACAGTTACAAACAACCAATGTGCCAAAGAAGGCAAACTATAAATACGAAAAAAGTAAATAAATAATACTGAAAACATGAGTTGTTGAGTCCATGAAAGTGAGTCCATAAGTTGTGAAATCAGGTCAGTGGTGAGGTGAGTGAAGTTGTCCATGATGGCCCGGGAGCCTGATGAGGTCTGTTCCTGAATCTGGTGTGAGACCCAAGACACCTGTACCACATCCCTGATGGCAGCAGTTAGAAGAGAGCATAACCTTACCAATTCACTCCATTAGCCATCAGTGCACTTGCCAAATTTTCGCAGTCGATCCAATATGGTTCATGTGTCGTGATTTAAAGGTTGGCCTGTGATACCAAATTGGGTGTGATAGCCAGAAATGGCATGAGGAAAAAACATTTCATGTAGTGAGTATTTACAGTCTGGATTACTCTGTCATGGTAACAGTCTTGGCAGAGTCAATTGTAGTGTTGAAAAAGTAGTAAAAGAGCTAGGAGGTGGGAGAATTTGCAGAGGTAAGGTGTAGTGGGTGGTAAAGTTGAAGACTTTGCATCATCTTACACAGAGCCAGGCTGGACTTGACAGAACAAATAATGTCCACCATGCTGTAATTTTCTGATTTTGTTTTTGGTGAAACCATAATGGCCAAAACATCCTTGCAAAGCATTCACCTGACATGAAGACCACTGCTTCACTTTGAGGGGGTAATGTGTATGCACGGTGTAGATAAGAATGTCACTGCTGGAAATTGGATTATAAATATGTTTCTGCTTTGTATTAGCAAGAATCAGTTGTGGAGGGTTGGAATGTGTTTGGTTCATTTCATTAAAACACTGAAGATCATTGCCCACTTCACTTGTCAATCTTTTATCATGCAATGTTACATTTCACCAATAAAATTCCATAGAAACTGATCTGATCTTCAAAGCTGATATGGAAAGTCTTAACTTGCTGCAGCAATATTCCAGAACCAAGCTCACCTGAGCCTCAGTAGCTTAACTGCAATAAGCAGACAATGCTTGTGAGCTTGGAGGCTGAACTCAAAGATATTGTTGGTTTGTTCACCACAACGTACCAGAGGATGCGCCTTGCATTCAATAAAGTCAAACTCTCCCAATCTGATCTTGCTGCACTATAATGCTGCTGGATGGTAAAGGCTAACGGTGAGATCATGGAAGAAGACAGACATTGATAATGAAACTCACCATTGCATTCAATGAGGCAGGTAAATCTTTGATTTGTTAAAGAGCATATCTGAAGATGGAGATCTCATACCAGGCATAAAAATCATGATGCTAATCTGGTAGAGTTGCAACATAGGATTCAAGCTTGCTAACTAGTTAAAGGAGTGTATAATGGAGCTAATCAATCCTAGAGCCAGAGTCTCATCCCATTCATGGTGATGGGCAATTGAACTATGGTGGGGAGAAGTTGGCCTGAGTGGAGTTTTGAGGGGAAAAGACACAGCTTTAGGGAAGTGTAGAGAAGTATTAGAGGGAGGAAAGGGGAGTAGTTTGCTGAAGGAAGTGGAAGATGTTTCAAGGTCTGCATCAGCATATTAAGGGAAGCAGCAGATCTCAGTATTTTGATGTAACTTTGGCACCTATGTGGTAGCATAGTGGTTAACGTAATGCTATTACAGCACTAGCAACCCAGGTTCAATTCTGCTGTCTGTTGGGAGTTAGTATGATTTCCCTGTGAGTCTGTGTTTCTCCCACAATCCAGAGACGTGGGTTAGTAGATTCATTAGTCTCATGGGTGTAATTGGGCTTGTTGAACTGGAAGGGTCTGTTATCATGCTGTATCTCTAAATAAATTTATGATTAATAGTAATTATTGGATGCTTAGAAGGAACAGATAACAAACCAAAAAAAATTCATTGTCTGCAATCATTTTGATTTCTTGTACTATAGGAACAAAATCCTTTCAAAGCAACTTGGGCCAAGGTTGTTCCTACTCCTAATAATGGGTCCCCTGAATTGGTGCAGCTTCAACATGACCAGGTATGCATGTGATTCTTAATTGTGCATGTGGCTGAAAATACTTGTTGTTTTTCACAATTCAAAATTACATTGCAGCGGAATCTTGAAATGGAAGATACTTAAGCTCTCAGTTTTCTGAATCTATCCAACAGTTTGGGTGAGGAGGGATGAAATTTCATTATTCCAAATCTGTCTGAGATAAAGTCAGTTGGGAGGAGGATATGAAGAGGCTTAAGGAGGATATGTAGAGTTAGTTTTGGTGCACATACTAAATGGTGACAGAGGGTAAAGTTGACATCACAGGTCATTAAAAACCATTGTGCAGACATGAGGTTAGGTGAGTTGACAGTGTATAATAGCGTTTGTGGCAAGAGGGTTGATTATTGAAGTAAGCAAACCCTATTGCATTAGGTGTTAAGTGCAGTTTTGGTTTCCTTGTCCAAGAAAGGAGATGCTTGCAGTGAAAGTTCTCAACTGGTAACAGCAATGGTATGTTTAAATGAGAGAAGTTCTTATTGCAATTTAGAAACAAGAGGCTTGACAGTCTAGATGCGGGAACGATACTTTCCCTAAGTATTTTAGCACCAGTAAACAGTTTGATGAAAAGGCTGTTTAGCACTGAGATGAGAAATTTCTTAACTCAGGAAGTGAACTTTAACTCGGAAGTTAAGGAGGTTTAATTGACCTTTGTAAGAGAGATTTCAGGATCTTGACAGAATTGAGGTATATGGTGATAGTGCAGAAAACTGGCCCTGAGGCAGTCAGCCTTGATTTTGATGAACGGTGAAACAGGTGTAAAAGACATAATAGCTTATGCTTGCCCTCTTATTGTAAACTACCAGAATAGAGAAGCATAAATCTATTGGTTATGTGATTCTTCAGAGTGCAGTGTAATCTTAAATATAGTAAATGATGTTTGCACTTCAAAATGGGATTCCTGAATAGCTAAGGATGCGCAGAAGGCAAGCATAGGTCAGTGGAAAGTTTTGGTGGAGCATCAGCTATGCAGTGTTTATAGTTCTGAAGTAGTAATAGGCAAGGTGAACTCAGTATTAAAATAAAGTGTTGGTGGAGCAAAAATATTTGAAATAGGGGGGAAAATGGATAATTTTCTGACAGGTATGAAATGAATAAAGCTTCAATCGAAGATGAATTGAACCATTTTAGAAATGTGAACTACAAAGTTTTGGGCAGGGATTGATTTTGGGTACAATTGAGGTAATCATTTTGAGTGTTGCTTGTTGGATGTGAAATGATTGCCTTTTTATTTCTTTTTCATTTCCATCAATCTCAGAGTTTACATATCAGTGCTTAAATAATTTTATCTCTTTGCAGGACAAGAATCATCAGAAAATCATCTCTTTTGAGTTTCAGAAGATTAAATACTGGTATGATGAAGATGAAAATGAGTTCCTTTCAGTGGCTTTTCCAGTAGATTTTCAACTTCAGTTTTACCAGACTGCCAAGGGATTCCAGGATGAAACAGAACTGAAAGCTGCTGAAAAGAAATATGGTACAAACAAGTATGTACTGAAGATGATTTGAAATTGGATGATATAATTTTATTTATACAATAGCTGCGGTCTTTTTCCACTTTTAAAGATAACTACATTTTTGGTAGTTTGTGTGTAAATTTTATAATTAGTGCACAAAAGATTCTTCCATAATGATGGCTTCATCACTGAGCTATCTTTGGAGCTATCTGATGTACTTTGCATCAGATGCAGGATCTATATCATTAAATCAGTTGTTGCAGACTAATGAAATAAAATTGTAATCAGCATTGAGAGAATGTCCTCAAATTACTCACCGCTTGTGTTTGCACCTGTCTGTTTAGTCCCATTCCTCTGTTCTTTTCTCCCCTGGTCTAGTAACCTTGGTGTTAGTACCACCAAGTTCAGAAACCTTGAACTTGCTGGTTACACTTTTGCAATGATTTCTTGACTTGAGCCGAAAATGAATTTGTGCCTATTGCCCAGCGCCAGGAAATCGCCATCCTGACTGTTAGATATAAAAACAGCAGCTCCATCTGCTTACATGGAGAAATGGCTTCAAGATGCTAAGATGAGGATCAGGTAGTATACGTTTTTAGAATGGTAAAATGTCATGCTTTTCCTTGCATTTTTAATTAACTACCTTTCAATGTTTTTGATAGCACTTTTCACAATAACTCAAAAGTTTTTAACAAGATCAATTACCATTCTGTGATTAAAAATGTTTTGGAGCATACAAATAAATGATGAAAAGTTTTACTGAAATATTGTAATTCCCATTACATGCTTTCAGGTTATAGTCCTTTGTTTATGATCTAAGAAAAGCAGGGTAGCATCAATTGCTGTCTGTGTCATTGGATTAGGTTGCCAAGGCTCCTTAGGGGTATTATCCTAAGGAGTTGGTGTGTTTGGGGTTAAATGGGAAGGAACAAAGTTTGAAGTACACGATTATTTAAAAATACAGATCAGTGATTCCTGCTAAACTGATCTTTGATTGCATATACTCCCATGTACTTAAAGTATCTGTGTAAATTTGACAATATGATGCAGCATTTGTCCTCATTTCTGATATGTATGTTTGGCAGGGCTGAAATGGTGGTTCCTGAATTTATGCAACTCTTCAAAGAGAGGGCCACAGCTCCTTTCTTTGTTTTTCAGGTAGGTGCCTTTACAATTGCTTAAAAATAGAGTATTTGTATTACCACTTTTGGCTTTAATATGAGTATTTTGCATATAGCATGATCGTGCATCAGTACTGAAGTAAATCTGTTTTAAATGTTACAATTTGAGTGAGGGAAGCTGTCTAAGCGTGCTTTTTTTCATATCAAGTATGTTGATAAATCGAGTCCACCAAATAAACCAGCATTGTAGAACAGCTGGAAAAGTAATAAACCCTCAAAATTCTGCAGCCTCTGGATTTCCGGCATAATGTATGCAGAATGCTGAAGGAACTCAGCATGTCAGGCGGCATCTGGAGAGGAATAAACAGTTGAAGTTTCGGGCTGAGACCTTTCATCAAAGTCTTGGCCCGAAGCATCACCTGACTATTCCTCTCCATAGAAGCTGCCTGACCTGTTGAGTTCCTCCAGTATTTTGTGTGTTTTGCTATAGATGGAAAAGTAATGATATTTGAACTCCCATCATCGGATCATCAAATTGATGAGCATTGAGGAGAGGAAGTCTTTTGGCTTTAGCCCACTGTACCCACGCCTGGTCTTAAGCCACCCAGTCACTGATTATTTACATCTCTTCCTGTACCCTTATAAACTCCAATTATCTATCAAACTGAATTATGGGTCACCTTTGCTTGCAAGGTGGAAAAAAAAATCCTGAGGCAAGAGACTGTTGATGCTGGGAATCTGGGTCAACACAAAAAAAAACTGGAGAAACTCAGTAGGCCAAGCAATATCTCTGGCGGGAAATGAACAGTCAACATTTCAACCAATACTCTTCAGTCCTGATAAGGATCTAGACTTGAAACATCGGAAGAAAAATTCCTCATTATTGAGCTAATTACCTTAAATCTGTGTTCTCTGGTTGTTGAGATTTGGCTAGCATATGTGGATCACTCAAACATTACATTGGCCTTTCTCTCTATTAATTATATTTCCCCATTTTATATTATTCTCGTAGACACAAGAAGTACAGCAGAGGCTTAAAACCTAGAGCAATACACACAATGTGCTGGAGGAGCTCAATGGGTCAGGCAGCACCTACGAATGGGAAATAAACAGTTGTCATTCTGGGCTGAGAGCCTTCATCAGGGCTAGATGAAGGGTCATGGCCTGTGTGTCAACTGTTCCCATCCCTAGATGCTGCCTGATGTATTGAGCTCCTCCAGCACATTGTGTGTATTGTTCTATTCTCATATGCCTTTATTCCTTTTTTTTGGATGTCTTCCACACATTTTTCTCAATTAATGCAAGCTGTTTTTCTCCTGATGTTAGCATGGAAAAGGAATTAATTGAAAATACAGGCAATTTATAAGAAAGGAGTTTCTAGAAGTACTGAGGCAATGTTTCTCTCCATGTATACTGCCTGACTTGCTGAGGACTTCAACCACTACAATTTTGTTTTTAAGATTGAAATGAGGGTGCTGTAGCTTATGGTAGTCTTCCTTTCTCACTTACATTGCTACTCTTTGATGCTTTTCCTTTTTTGCCTCATTGTTTAGGCAATACTTGGATTACTAATTTTTAATTGCAGCCCTTTGGAGCTAAATGCCCTTGGAACTCACTGAAATTGGACTGCATTTTGTCTTTGGTGCTTGCTTGTAGTTCTCCATAAGTACTCTAAATGTGAAGATTTTATCATTTCATACATTCACTAATACTTTCTCCATCGACTATATTTTGGTCTCAAGATGCTAATTCAATAGGACTGCCGCCTTAAACTAGAAGTGCTCTAGCCGTGCTTGTATACATAGAAAATAGGTGCAGGAGTAGGCCATTCAGCCCTTCGAGCCTGCACCGCCATTCAGTATGATCACTGCTAATCATCCAACTTCGAACCCTGTACCAGCCTTCCCTCCATACCCCCGATCTCTTTAGCCACAAGGGCCATATCTAACTCCCTCTTCGAAATATAATTTGCATGTTGGAAAATTGAAGTCCTGTTAGTTTCTGTAGCTTTGTGCTGTTATATTCTTCCATAGTTTGTTTCTCAAATCAGTTTTCTATCATTAGTAACAGTAATTTTTCTAATTCCTGCTGGTGGACTGGGTGTAAGCTCAGCCATAATTGAATAGCTTAGCAAGTTAGACAGGTCACAGGTTCTACATTTTCGCTGTTCATCCTTGTACAGTACTGCTCTCAGTTTCTATTTTCTTTTGGGCTGTAAAGTTCCCCCCACCATCACTCAATCCTTGCAGTACTTGGAGTCATTGTATTTGCCATTATATTGTGGACCTTAATGGTGTGGTACCTAAAGTTACCTGATCACTTTAGCACACTATATTCATTACTCACATGTTCACCAAACTCTTTTGACATTGTTTTATCTTTCATCCCTGAGCCCCCCTAGATCTGAACTGTTATTTATTCTCTTTCTGTTCTCTGGCACTTTAATTCTTTATGAATATTCCTTGCACCTTGACATATTAGCAAAGACATTGCAGGGGCATTGGTCCAACCTCTGTCTGCACCTACTTGCCTTCCATTTTGATGAGTTATAACACACGATGTATTGGAGGCCACAGAAAGATAAATTCTCCATTTATCAGTTCTGTTTGAATTTTAATGTGAAGCATTCAGGGTAAGATTCCAACATGTGTTATTTATAGTGCAGGAGACTTAGTAATTGAAGCACATTGAGAAATATTCTGTCTGTGGCTATACATGAAAAAGAAATGTCCTGGCTGAAGCTAAGCATATTGGAAGATGTATCCTCAGCCATGAGTGGAAAGCTGGAATCAATTTAAATGCTTTGTAACAGGAGGGATTCTTGTCCTAAGAGTGACACTTTAATCTGTGTGATTCCAGGTCTTGATGGTACCTGCTTGTTTGCACCAACAAGTTTATTACATTTAACAGACAGCGAGATAAGATGACCTGTCCAAGTTCTTGAGAGGAATCCAGTGTTCCTCTCTCTGCCGGACAGCAATTTATCTTTTGTAAAAATAAGGTTGAATTTTGTTTGTGAAGTAAATATTATATTAAAAACTTCAGTTACCGTAAAGGTTGAAAATCTACCTGCTATTCAACCACTGAAAGTGGTTCTATTTCAATGCAAATTCATCTCTTGTTGACTTTGAATTCAGTGAGGAAAATAAAGAATTCCACTCCAATGTAACCTAGCCTGGTAGCAGAATACAGCGGTGCTGGGGGTTCACATTAAGCTCCTTTTAACAATGAATCTGATATTTGGGTACATAGTGGTGAGTATATTGTAAGTCTGTCCTTTTTTCCAGGTGTTCTGTGTGGGTCTGTGGTGCTTGGATGAGTACTGGTATTACAGTGTCTTTACCCTTTTCATGCTGGTGGCCTTTGAAGCCTCCCTGGTGCAGCAACAAATGAGGAACATGTCAGAGATCCGGAAAATGGGCAACAAGCCCTACATGATCCAGGTAGGAGCTTGTGCAAGTAAGGTTGTCTGGTATTCAACTAGTGTGAGGTTGGGGAAGTCATAAATGACACTGGTTGTCTCTCTTTTAATTAGAGATCCAGGAAGAGTCATAGTTTATTACAATTATTAAACTCTATCTTAATAGTGTTATTCTTGGATGCCTGGCATTCTACACTTCTCCATTTTGTCATTGTCACTACAAGAGCAACGTGTGTGGTACACAATTTACCTCACTGTTGAATACCAGAAATTTAAGATACAGAAATTGGATACAAGAAAAATAGAACCTAGAACTGTTTTGCACAGGAACAGATCCTTTGGCCTATGCTTATTGTGCTAAACTTGATCCCTAACTAATCCCATCGACCTGCATGTGGTCAATGTCCCTCCCCCATTCCCTAGCTGTTTACATGTCTAAATGCATCTTAAAGTTGCTATTGTGTCTGTTTCCATCACCTCCCTTGGCAGCATATTCCAGGCACCCACCACTCTTATGGTTATATAATTTTGAAAAATCACGCTTGGCTTGTTCTCCCTCACACCTTTGAGTTATACTTTTAGTATCTGATAATTCCACCCTAGGGGAGAAAGAAGACTCTGGCTTTTTATGCCTCTCATAATTTTATAAATTCCGTCAGAAATCCTCTCAGCCTCCACTCCAGAGAAAATCCAGCACATTTGCCAACTGAATTATTGTTCCTTTACATGTGTTTCTTTGCTGCTTAATTATGTTTCAATTGAACCCACTTTTCCATTTCCTTTATTGCAGTTACAACATTCATAAATGAGAGATTTAACTTGGATCAAATGTAAAAAGATTTGGCTATGCTATGATTAGGCCATCTTACTGCATGTGTTTTGTGCTGGTTTCTGATGCTTGAATGAATACTGGAATTTTTTCGTTTTCTGTTGGTTTTCCCTGATGTGATTGATCGTCAGGAATATGTGTTGCTCAAATTAGTATGTCCACACTAGTTTTATTTGTTTCCTCCAGGTCTACAGGAACAGGAAGTGGAGACAGATCTCAAGTGATGAGCTCATTCCTGGTGATATTGTTTCAATAGGCAAGTACTTGAGTCATTTATTAATATGGAAATACTACTCGAGCAAATTATGACCATGTGGATGATGGAGTACTATTCCACAATGTTTTTAAATAGAGCTTTTGCACAAAATCCATTTTTAACATTCCTTGTATTGGAGTGTTAAAATGTTGATGTTCTGGGATTTTAAAAAAATTACAGCCTTTCATCTACATTCCAAATTACAGTATTGTGCAGCTAACTGTTTCATACTGGGGAAGTGACTCTGAAGCTGATTCAACAGTGATTTGAGATGGTTGCAAAATGTAGGTTTGCCATCAGATTGTGGCCTGGCTTTTAAGTCATAGAAGTATGATTGAACTAAATCAGAATCGAGTTTATTATCACTGACAGATGTTGGAAAGTTTGTTGTTTTGCGCAGCAGTGCAGTGCAATGCATAAAAATTACTATAAATTAAAAATACACAATGCAAAAAGAGAACAAGGGAGTGAGGTGCTCATGGGTTAAAGGACTGTTTAGAAATCTGGCAGAGGGGAAGAAGCAGTTCCTAAACACTCTGTGCGTGTTTTCCGGCTCCTGTATCACCACCTCCCTGATGGTAGTAATAAGCGTGTATGTCCTGGATGGTAAAGGATCCTTCATGGTGGAAGTTGCCATCTTGAGGCACTGACTTTTGAAGCTGTTCTCTATGGTTGGGAATTAGTGCCTATGATGGAGCTGGCTGAGTCTACAACTAAAATGGAAGATGAACATGTGGAACATTGTGAAAACTAGATGAATTTGAAAGTTTTTTCTAAGTGTTAAGAATTGAGAAGTGAAGATTCAGGGAAGTGAGACTATCAGAGTTAAATGGCTAAATGCTTGGAGCCAATAATACATGTACAGATGTCTAATCCAGTGTACACAACCTAATCCTCAGCATGCTTAAGTCATAGAAAAAACATGGAGCTGTGTTTTTTCCCTCCATTTTTCATGTCTCCTGTACCATTTCCAGTTCATTTATCTCTCAAATCAGTCCACTGATGACTCCATAGCCTCTGCCCTCCACTCCATCATGTCCCACCTGGAAAATGGTGCCTTGTATGCCAGGATGCTGTTTATTGACTAGATCAATATTCAGTACAGTACAGTCGTACCTCAGAACCTGGTGGATAAACTCTCGTAGTTGGGTCTCAACACCTGGACTTGGCAAAGGTCAGTCAGTTCATGTTGGTAGAAATATCTCCAGCTTCATGATGCTGAGCATCTGCACTCCCCAGAGCTGCGTGCTCAGTCCACTGCTTTGCTGACACATGACTGCACTGAGCCAGTTCAAACCAAATCAAGTTTATTGATGGGCCTCATCAATGATGAAGACAAGAGGGTGTACAGAGGAGAGACAGAGCAGCTGGTAAAAAAAAGTGTGAGCACAACTATTTGAGAACTCAATGTGGACAGGACAAAGATGATCCACGGAGAGAGTTAGGAGCACCAAGTTTCTGGGAGTGCACAAAATGGACATCTTACCTGATTCCTCAAAATACCTCTTTGGTCAAAAAAAGTACAGAAGCGTCTCCACTTCCTGAGGAGATTGATGTGAGTGAGGTCCGTTTACCACCCCCCCCCCCCCACGTCCTTCTATGTCAGCGGTCCCCAACCACCGGGCCCCGAGGAAACGATATGATTTGGCGATAGGAGTCAGCTGCACCTTTCCTCATTCCCTGTCACGCACTGTTGAGCCATTACGCACGCGAGGTCATTATCCACGCGTCATCCATGTCAGTGGGAAAAAGATCAACTCCTCGAACTTGCAAGTGATGGCGGATGAAAAGTATGTTTGACGTAACATCTCTGCCGGTATTCTGGATCAAAGTCAAGGCGAAATATCCTGAGATAGCCACGAAAGCACTGAAAACGTTGCTTCCATTTCCAATATTTTTCTGCTAAGCGGAGTTTTCTGCAATGAATGCAAGGAAAACTAAATTGCGGAATAGACTGGACATAAGGAACCCCCTTTTAGTATCGCTGTCTCCCGTCACCCTTCGATAGGACCGTCTTGTTGCTGGGAAACAAGCCCAGGGCTCCCACTGATTCAGCGATATTGGTGCATTGCAATGATTTTATATGTTCAAACGGGGAAAATATGTGCTGTGTGTTTAATATCCAAACGTTACTTAAAATGTTATGATACTATTGACTTACTTATATAACCATATAACAATTACAGCATGGAAACAGGCCATGTCGGCCCCTCTAGTCCGTGCTGAAAAGTACTCTCACCTAGTCCTGCCGACCTGCACTCAGCCCATAACCCTCCGTTCCTTTCCTGTCCATATACCTATTCAATTTTTCTTTAAACGATAATATCGAACCTGCCTCTACCACTTCTACTGGAAGTTCGTTCAACACTTACTTCAAGCTCCCCTGATAATTGACTTCACTATATTCATGCGAGGAAAATATGCACTGTGTGTTTAATATTAAATTTGTTAGATAAACCCTTATAGAAACGAAATTGAGTGTATTAGCCACTTATCACTGACATTCCAGTTGTGATTAACACCCCCCCCCCCCCCCCCCAAACAGAATCGCCAAAAGGATTTTCAGAGAGGAAAAATTCGGCAGGTCAGGACGAGCATGCGCCCTGCTGCCCGCGCAAGGCTTCATGGTCATTGTAGTCTTTTTCTGGGTAAACACAACGTATTTGATTGCTACTCTTGTTTGTTGGCAACCCTACCCCCCCCGATTGGCCGGTCCGCAAGAATATTGTCAATATTAAACTGGTCCGCAGTGCAAAAGAGGTTGGGGACCCCCTGCTCTATGTAACCAGTATTTACAGGAGCACCATCAGGAATGTCGTGACAAGCTGCATCACTGTCTGGTATGGGAATTGAAATTACCTGACTGCAAGACCCTAAGAAGTATTACAAGGACTGCTGAGAGGATTATCAGGGTCTCTCTGCCACCCATCCAAGGTATTAGGAAAGTTACATATGCAGGATCCTTAACATTATCAGTGACTCCTCCCATCCATTCCATCCAACAACCTCTGATGCCCCATTATCAGGCAGGTGGTAACGTAGCAACAGGACAAGAATTTAGGGTGGGAAGCATCTTCTTACCCTAGACCATGAAATGGAAAATAAATCTGCTTAAAACCTGCACTGAATCCTTCATTGCACTACTGTATTCATTTCTGGAGCAGTGCCTGCGTTTCTTGGCAATCGTTTAAAAATATCCAAAAATCATTGGCGTTAGTTACTGTTTTGTTTAGTTTAACCATTATATTCTGATGGCAGGACGGTAATATGATACATTATTGGTTTTTCTTTCCAGATACTGCACAGGATGCTGAATGTTCATGCCTTGTTTCTTTTTACAAAATACATAAGTAATTGTATATGGTGCCATTTAAATTAGTTGAAAAGAAAAATTAGTCAAACATGATCATCCATCTCAGATAGCAGCTATAGTGAACCCAGAATTAGCAAATAGTATTGGAAATTTTGAAGAACACAAGCTTGCAAGTTTTTATTAATTTTGTTGTCTGCCTCTACACAAAAAATTCTTGTCAACAAGAAAAATTCCAAATATTAAGTTGTATAAAATCTGGGTGACTTGTCAAAGATTAATTTTTGATTTAAAGATATGAAAGAAAAAATAAATGTAAAATTTTCTATTCTGTGCTTCCACCACAAAGCTTCACATGTTAGCCTGAAAATCTGTGAAGCAGAATGCAAAAGTTAACAATTTACGCAATTGCTATTGGGTGCAGAGGGCCTTGGGAATCCTCATGCAAGACTCCCAGAAGGTTAATTTACGGTTGAGTCTGTGGTAAAGAAACCAAATGCAATGTTGGCATTTATTTCAAGGGAGAATAGAATATAAAAGCAAGGAGATAATGCAGCCTTTATAAGAAACTGTCAGACTGTGCTTGGAGTATTAACAACAGTTTTTGGGTCCCATGTCTCAGAAAGGATGTGCTCTCATTGGAGAGAGTCTAGAGGAAGTTCACGAGGATGATTCTGAGAATGAAGGGGTTAACATTTGAGGAGCTTTTGACAGCTTTGGATCTGTGCTCATTGGAATTTAGAAGAATGTGTGGGGATCTCATTGAAACCTATCAAATGTTGAAAGGTCTAGATAAGGTAGATGTGGAGATGTTGTTTTCTATGGTGGGGGTATCCAGAACTAGAGGGCACAGCCTCAAAATTGAGGGGTGACCTTTCAAAACAGAGGCAAGGAGGATTTTTTTTTTTTTTTTTTTTTTTTTTTTTTTTAAAAAGTCCCAGAGTAATGAATCTGTGGAATGCTCTGCCACTGACTGCAGTGGAGGCCAAGTCCATGGGTATATTTAAGGTGGAAGTTGATGGTTTCCTGATCAGTCAGGGCATTAAAGGATATGGTCAGGGTGCAGGTGTGTGGTGTTAAGTGGAATCTGAAATCAGCCATGATGGAATGGTGGAGCAGACTTGATGGGCTGAATGGCCCAATTCTGTTCTTATGTCTTATAGACTTATTAGACTTCTGAACTCCCTGCCTCCACGTATGAATCTCATTATATAGTCTCATGTATAAAGCGTTAGTAGCGTTGTACTGTTTACTTTTTAACTTGTATCGTATATGCACCTTATTATTAATTTATTAGTGGCAATATTACTGTGTGTGTGAGTTGTATGTACTGTGTTGTGTCCCTTGGTCTGGAGGAATCGTCTCATCTGCCAGTGTACAATGTGTGTGGTTGACGATAAACTTGAAATTTAGCTTGAATTCAGGCGCTTTTGGATTGACTTAGGGAATTTTTAATTTAAAACACAATCCACAGGGTGCTTCTCTTCAATCCCACAGTGAGCTTCCTTGCTCCCTGGACAATGCTGAAATCTCAACCAAAATCTAATTGTTTGGGAAATGAGTTGGGAGTAAGATGTGACAAATATCTGACTCGAGTCTTGTATGGAACGCTCTTGTGATTTAATCGGCATTGTGTTAAATCTATTATGCAACTTTTCAGAAAATGTAATTAATTGTAGCAAAGTGCTTTGGAATAGCATGAAGTTGTGAAAACACTGCATAACTAAACTTTTTCTAATCTGTTGTCTGCTGCCTGCTACTATCCTCTAATTATATTGCTTTATTTCTGACTAGGTCGTTCACCTCATGAGAATTTGGTCCCCTGTGATGTTCTGTTGCTCAGAGGGCGATGCATTGTAGATGAAGCTATGCTAACAGGAGAATCTGTTCCACAGATGAAGGTAATGGTGTAATGTGTTAGTGTTAGAGTGCTATTCTGGGAAACCATTAAAGGTTTAGAAATGAGGAATTTTAATTTGGAGCAGTTATGTTGTTGGGAAATTGATATTTACTAATTTAAAGTAATCAATCACATGCTGAGCAGTTTCATTCAGGCATATCTGGCCATTCTTAAATAATTTTTACTATGCAAGGGAAAAGGTGTATGCATTCCCAGATTGTTTATTGCACTTTGTACTTTGTATTAAGTTCAGTCTAGTAATCTATAACACAAGTTGCTTGTTTCCATGGTAGCATCAGCTCTGCCCTGCCTCTTCACCCGCTAAAGGTAACAGCTGCACTTTTGATACCTTGGATTTGGCTATCTTAATAGTGTTTTCAATGAGTTCTCGCCTTGCAATCTTTAAATTTGAGCTGAAGTTAAATTGCTGCCCTAAACTAGTCTTATTAGTACACTGACATTGGGTCTGACGACACTTGTCATCTGTCATTTCACTTTTAGGAGCCCAATTATAGCTTCCCAAGCATGTTTAAAAATTCTTTCCCTTTCTACATTTGTATCTCTCCCTTTAAGATGCTGCTTAAAATCATTTAGTTTTGACCACCAGTTCTTAATATCTCCCTTTGTGACTGTTTATATTTTAATATTGCTATGAATGTTCAATGTTTTTATTGTAGAAAGGCTCTACATGTATTGTGATAAGGATTCCATTCAGCCCAATCCCATCAATTCTATTCCCACTTAATTTCCCTGATACCTGTTCACTCAGATTAACTATCCTCCCTAAACCCCCATCCACAAGTTTGCCCACTGACCACATAGACACACAATGGGTAATCTATAGTGACCAACTAACTTAACAGGTGCCATATCTTTGGAATGTGGGAAGAAACTTACTATCACATGGAGAATGTGAATTTTTCCCCACAGACAATGCTAGAATTCTAGTTTGCTGGAACTATCTGCTGCACTTTTCTGCTGTTTAAAACTACAGAAGGTGGCCATTCTGCTCACTGGGAACCAGCCAGCAATCAGAACAATTCCATTTTCCTGCTTTCCTCTCCATTGTTCCCTTACGGTCTGACAACTTGCATGCTCAACTCTTTTTTGATTCCTATATTTTGTATAAAATGCAAGCTATTAGTATTTTATAGTCTACAGGAAAATTCTGGGGAGCCATATCTTGTAACAAATGGTTGGAATGGGAATGGAGTTTGAGCCAATTATTGCTGACCTCATGGCAGTTTTTGATTGACAAGAATTGTCCTTTAGTTTTAAGCAACAGTATGTTCATAGACAAGAACTTTTCAAGTGCATGTTGGTACTGGTCCAATGGCAAGAGACATTGGTTTTTCTAGGCCACCTGTTGACAAAGATACATCACCAGAAACTATCTTTAATTTCTTAATAGAAAGTCCAGAAAATGAAAAAGTAATATTTTTGCTGTGGTGACTCTCAATAGGAACCAGTGGAAGATATTGCTGCAAATCACATACTGGACTTGCAGTCCGATTCAAAGCTGCATGTAATATTTGGGGGAACGAAAGTAGTTCAACATACTCCACCTCAAAAATCTAGTGCAGGACTCAAACGTAAGTACAGGAAAAAGACACTGCACAATTGCCAAACCATAATTTCTCCTGTTAATAGCGTAATGGTGATATTATACTGCTTACACGATAGAAAAGTGAGTTCTGGTTTATTTCTGTACTTTATAATAGCACCATGCACAAGTGAGGTGGTAGGCAAGTGGAAGCAATGTTCACAGCAAAACACAAATTACTGGAGGAACTTAGCAGGCCAGGCAACATCCATGGAAAAGAATAAGCAGTTGACGTTTTGGGCTGAGATCCTTCACCAGGACTGAAAGGAAGGAGATTTTAGTAAGAAGTGGTGGGTCATGTCAGTCCACGGCTGCCTCTGCTGCCACGATGAGACCACACTTGGGTTGCAGGAGCAATACCTTGTATTCAGTCTGGGTAGCCTCCAACCTCATGGCATGAACATGGATTTCTCGAGCTTCTGTTCATTGTCCTTCCCCCTCAGCATGCCCCATTCCTGTTTTCTCCTCTTAGCTGCCCATTACCTCCCTCTGGTGCACCTCCCTTTTCCCTTTCTTCCCTGGTCTTCTGTCGTCTCCTATCAAATTCCCCCTTCTACTGCCCTTTATCTCTTTTGCCAATCAATTTTTCAGCTCTTTACTTCACTCCCTCCCCATTCCCAGTTTCACCTATCACCTACCACCTTGTACTACTTCCTCTCCTCCCCCCACCTTACTCGACTTCTCTTTCTTTTCAGTTCTGATGAAGGGTCTCGACCGAAATGTTTATCCCTTTCCATATATGCTGCTTGGTCTGCTGAGTTCCTCCAGCATTTTGTGTTTTGCTTTGGATTTCCAGCATCAGCAAATTTTCTTGTGTGTTTAAAAATCCATACTTTGGTCTGTTAATCTTGTTCACTGAACCAGAACAAACATTAGTTGCTCTATATAACATGATCAAATTTTAATTATTTCAAGGAAATGACTTCCATTTCACATTTGTTTTCAGTTAATCTATTTTACCATAATTATGATATATACTCCTGTTGATGTAATTTATTCATCTGAATCAGGAGATGGTGGCATTGGCAAAGAACTGTTGTCAGTTTTCACAAACTGTTAGCTTGTCTACCTTCCAGTGTTTACGAATTTGACAAATTAACTGTTTAAAACAATATAAAGGGACACATATAGTGCTAATATTCTGTTAGCGTTGTCAGCTCTACAGCCCAACTTTTCTGTGACGACTAAGGTGTCGTCTTAATTTAGCATAAATCCCTGAAAACTTCTATGTACCTGTCTTAATGTCTTAAAAATGTAGTAATTGTACTTGCCTTTACCACTTCCACTGGCAGCACGTTCCATATATCCACCAACTTTGTGTGGAAAAACATGCCCCTCTGATCCCCTATAAATCTTCCTCTCTCACCTTGTCACTGTTCTCCAGTCCAGATTCCCGTGCGTGGCGGCGGGTGGGGGGGGGGGGAGGAGAGAAAGACTCTCACCATGCGCCTTATCTAAGCCTCATGATTTTGTCACCCTCAGGTTTTCCAGTTTTCACTCCAGCCTATCCAGTCTCTGCTTATAACACAAGCCTTCTGGTCCTGACAACATCCTTTCCTGCACTCTCTGTAGTTTCATCCTTCCTGTAGTATGGTGACCAGCACTGCATGCATCACTGCAGGCGTGGTCTTTGCAGCTGGAACATGATGCCCCGAGTCTTGTATTCAGTACCCCGGTCAGTAAAGGCCTGTGTGCCAAATGCTATCTTCACTGCCCTGTGTTACCACTCCCCAAGAGCTATATACTTCCCCTCTTAAGTTTCTGTTCTACAATGCTCCCAGGTCCAGTGTAAGGCTTGCCCTGCTTTATCTAGCCATAATGCATCACCTTGCATTTGGCTGAGTTAAATTCCATCTGCCATTCATAGGCTCACTTTCCCAATTGATTTAGATTCTGATGAAACCTTGGACAATCTTCTACACTCTCAACCACATCACCAATTTGGTACTTGAAGAGCATCAAGTACATTATGGAGGACTTTTGTATTTAGGATTTTGTTCATTGCTATATGTAAATATGTGCACTAGCTTTTGTGCTTGCTTAGCAAATGGCATTTTATTTTTTGGCTATCCACTAGCATTGCTTTTATTAATTACTTCCCCAGCTGTGGATAACGGGTGTGCTGCCTATGTCCTGAGGACTGGTTTTAATACTTCTCAGGTGAGTAGAATAATCTGTGTGAAACATGTAGTCTGTTAAGCACTGATAGTTTAACTGATAAGATGAGGTGAAATTATTAACCATACTTGTGATTCGCTGGCTGAGAGTCAAACCTTCAGCTTACTGATAGAACATTACAGCACAGAAACAGACGCTTCGCCCCATCTAGTCCTTGCCGAACTATTAATCTGCCTAGTCCCATTGACCTGCACCTGTACAATAGCCCCTCCACACCCCTCCCATCCATTACCTATCCAAATTACTCTTAAATATTTAAATCAAATCCACATCCACTCCTTCTGTTAACAGCTTGTTCCACATTCTCTCCACCCTCTTGTGAAGCAGTTCCCCCTCATGTTTCCCTTAACCATTTTACCTTTCATCCTAAACCTATGATCTATAGTTGCAGTCTTACCCAACCTTAGTGGAAATATCCTGTTCATTTCCCCTGTCTGTACTCCTCACAATCAAATCTCCCCTCATTCTCCTTGTACAACCTTTCCTGAAAACTTGGGTCCTGAAGTAATGGGTGGAGTCTTGAAAATTTTCTGTAATTTTTCAATCCAATTGATATCTTTTTTTTGTATGTAGGTGACCAGAACTGCAGAGTCTAAATTAAGCCTCACCATTATCTTAAACATAACATCCTGTCTTCCTACTTTCATTTATGAAGGACAATGTGCCAAGAGCTCTTTATGACCTATCTACCTGTGACCCCATCTCGATATTTATTCTTGCTTATTTATTTTGTGTTTTCACCACTTGTTGTCCTTTGCATGCTGGTTGTGTGTCTGCTCGCAAGAAAACAAATCTCAGCATTGTATATGGTGACGTATGTACTCTAATAATTTACTTTGATCTTTGAGTTATATCAACTTGCATAGATCAGTTGTGCAAGCCCTCCAAGTTTAATTGGACTGAAAAGTTCAGTTTCTTGAAACATGACTCTGACAATTTCATAGACTGGAATGTTATTGTTACTCAAAGAATAACAGCAATGGTTTTAGGATTAATTTGCATCTGTTGCGTTAGAAATATATTGTTGAAGTTCCATCCTGTAGTCACCAAAGCGGCAGGCATAATGGCTATTCGTTTTGGTTATAAAATGAATTGTGAATTTTTAATTTGTTTATTAAATTTTTTTACTAGATATTTTTATAAAAGCTATTTAAGATTTGTACATAAGATTGATAGCATCAAACAGTTAAGTTGTTTGTGCATTTAGGAGATTATCTTAACATAAGATGTTTAAATGGAAGTGCTTGAACTTCTCACTTCATATCTTGGTCTGACCTGATTCCACCTTTTATGCATCTTTTCCAGGTTGTTAGTTTGTCTTGTCCTTTTTCTGGTCTGTCCCCTTCCTCTACCATTATTTCTGTCACAAAATTACTAGAAAGCCACCATCTAGTCTTGCAAAATCGAGCCTATAATGGTCATCCGTGGAATAAACTAGAAAGTAAAGTACAGCTATATTACATTTGCAAACTGGAAGAGTGAGCAAAAAACCTAAAATATTTGAGTTTAACTTTGGTATCTTTGAAACTCTCAGGGAAAATTGCTGCGGACAATCTTATTTGGAGTCAAACGAGTTACTGCCAACAATCTGGAGACTTTTATCTTCATCCTTTTCCTTCTCATCTTTGCTATTGCTGCAGCTGTTTATGTCTGGGTAGAAGGTAAGTTTCTCTTCCCTTCTGGGGTAAGAAGGGGAGGAGTGGCATCCCTAGAAGAGGCTTTGCAGTAGTGAATTTAAAAACGCAAACACAAGAAAATCTGCAGATGCTGGAAATTCAAGCAAGGCACACAAAATGCTGGTGGAATGCAGCAGGCCAGGCTCCAACCTGATGGCATGAACATTGATTTCTCTAACTTCCGTTAATGTCCCTCCTCCCCTTCTTACCCCATCCATAATTTATTATTTTTTTCCCTCTCTTTCCCTCACAATAACTCCTTGTCTGTTCTCCATCTTCCTATGGTGCTCCCCTCCCCCTTTCTTTCTTCCAAGGCCTTCCGTCCCATGATACTCCCCCTTCTCCAGCCTTGTATCCCTTTTGCCAATCAAATTCCCAGCTCTTGGCTTCATCCTTCCTCCTCCCGTCTTCTCCTGTTATTTCGGGTCTCGCCCTCCCACTTTCAAATCTCTTACTGTCTCTTTACATTAGTCCTGACGAAGGGTCGCGACCTGAAACGTCGACTGTACTTCTTCCTGTAGATGCTGCCTAGCCTGCTGCATTCAACCAGCATTTTGTGTGTATTGCAGTCTTGTTAACTGTCTAGATTGTATGGTCATGATAAAATGTTTTAACATGAGGCAAAAGCAAATAAATGACTTTAGTAATTTTTACACTCCACTCCCCTTATCTGTGTATTCTGCACAAAGATGTAATCTCTTGCATATGGCTGACTTTAGAAGTTACTTTTTCAATTTTTTTTCCCTTCATTCAGTGACAACAATGTTGCTGAGGATTAAAAGCATAAAGAAGAGGGGGTTATGAATTTGCAATGCAGTTTGTTATTAATTGGTTTGTGTTTTCTGAAGATTTCCTGTTCCCTATCAGCAAATTCATTGTGATGTCCGTAACACTTCCCAAACAATTCGTTATTGCAATTGTTAATATTGAAAGCTGTTTAGACTTGCATCTTGATCGTGCCTTGAATTCCAGATATTAGGAGTCATTACCAGTTCTTTTGTCATTTCAAAGAGTTATTTTTAATGTAGTTTTATTTGTCTACAGGCACAAAGGACCCAAACAGAAACCGTTACAAGTTGTTTTTGGAATGTACGTTAATCCTAACATCTGTTGTTCCACCTGAGCTCCCAATTGAATTATCACTGGCTGTCAACACTTCCCTTATTGCCTTGGCTAAACTCCGTAAGTACTTTGTAATGCTGAAGGGCATAATAACACTTCAAGCCACAAGCCTTTATATCGTAATTGGAGGGTGAAATATTGAGTAGGTATTAAATAGAAAAAAGGATGCTTTTTAATGACTGCCTTTTTTAATTTAGAGTACATACAGGAGCAGAATAGATTATTCTTGAATGGAAGTAGTTGAAGGTTACAGCCTTTTGTTTGCTATCTGTCATCATTGAGACACTCAGGCAATTTAGCAGCCACATGGTCAAGGTCTTTAAGTGTACCTGACATCAAGAGAATGTGGATAATTACCTTTCAACAGCTTGTTAGTGGAGAGTGGAGGGCTGGCTGACAAGGTTATATTTTTCTTTGGCCATAAAGCGCAAATTATCTCACTGGCTGAATCATGTACAACATTTTGGTTAGCATTAATGAGATGTGCAAACCTGAAAGAGTGCAGAATGGATTCACTGCAGATATCTGGGAGTATAAGAAAGGGCAAAAGTCAGATTCTTTTTTCATTTTGCCACAAAGTAATCTGATTAAATTGCTCAGATGACAGATCTTGAGAAACCCAAAGGTAATTATTGTACTATTTGATTATTTGGAGAATTGCTAAACAAAAAGTATTATTAAAAGTGAGGCAAAAGTTAAGATTTTTAATCCCGTGGAAGTTGAATGCTGGACCCCAAAATGTGATGGATACGGAACCGTTGGATGGTTTGAAGAAAGAACTGAAGTTGAAAAGGGTCGGGGGCGGGGGGCGTTAGGAGTGTGGTGAGATTTCCTGCCACAGGCACAATAGGCATACAGGTCCATCTTCTGTCCAATAAAATTTTGGTCATTAAATTTCAGAGCTTTTACCTTGGAACACAAGGACATGCTTGTCAATTGAATGAAGACAGCAAGATTCAGTCTGACAGTGTAATACAGTTAATGGCTTAGTGTAGCATTCCCTTTCTTGTACCATGAAACTAAAAAGGCCTTTCTAGGTGGTTATCATAGGGAAATTAATTTTAATGTATCTCATCCTTGTAGCATTTTGCTTAGTAATTGTCAAATGTCATTTTGTCACATGATATTGAATCTCCAATGTAAAACATTAAGAATGTTTAGAGCCAGACTAACTTAATTTGGCCAGCTGTAGCAGACTAAACATGTTGAAAATCACCATGTTCCTTTTCATTAATTATGGTTTGTGCTTTGTAAGTAATTATTTACCTGACTGTAGCAAAATAAGATGTGAGCAGATCACAAGATGTAACTTTTATTGTGAGGAGGATGTAGGAAACACAGTGCAACCACAGTGCAACTAAAGCAAATAGTTAGAAACTATAAGGAAATATTTGAATAGCACGTCAGAAGACTGGCTTGCTGCTACATAGAATGCACTAGCTTTGTATATCGCTTACTGTGTCCTTTTAGAAGCAAATAAATATTCAGGAAAAGGAGATTGCAATAGCAGATGCAATAACTTACTAAAGGTGCTCTGTAAATATAGTGAACTTTGTAAGAACTTTACCAGTCAATCTACAATGTATAGGATGTGGAACATAGAAGCAGGCTGCCTTGGAGAACGGCAAACATAGGACTTTTCAAGTGTGGTCACAGACTGTAGGCTGCAGAGTTTTATTGGTTTACACAAACCTGGCAAAGGGGACTTGGGAGCAGTCTGCACACCCCATATATTGCAAGGAAGTTCAATAATTAAATTAAGAGGCTCGTGAGTAAATATAGGAAGTTGTCAAGTCCACACTGCGTCTTTGATTGGCACAGATGTGGTGCCAGAAGACTGAAGAATACCTTGTGTTCCTTTATTTAAGAAAGACAGTAGGAATAAGTTGAGTAATGAACGGCCTGCGACCCTTGTGTTAATGCAATGGAGCTGTATTAGAATATATCATCAGGAATAGGATTTATGCCCGACACCAGCCCCCTAGGCCTGAGTCGACGTAGTAGTAGTAATAACAGGATTTACGCAGGTTTGGGAAGGCACTGACTGATCGGGGTAGTCGGCATGGCTTTTTGCAGGGGAAATCCTATCACGATTGAGATTTTTCGGGTAATTAAAGAAATTGAGGACAGTTCAAAATAAATTATCAAAGTACATGTGTCTCTATATGCAATCCTCAGATTCATTTTCTTGCAGCCATTCACAATAAATACAAAGAAACAATAGAATCAGTGAAATATTGGACACAACAAAGACAACCAATGTGCAAAGGACAGCACATTGCAAATACAAGAAAGAAAAATAAGTAATAAATATTGAGAGCATGGGTTGTGGAGTCCTTGAAAGTGAGTCCATAGGTTGAGGAATCAGTTTATTATTGGGGTGAGTGAATTTATCTACTCTAGTTCAAGAGCCTGATGGTTGAAGGGTAATAATTGTTCCCGAACCTGGTGGTGTGGGACGTGAGGCTCCTGTACTCTTTCCTGATGGCAGCAGTGGTGAAGAGAGCATGGCCTGGATAGTGAGGGTCCTTGGTGGATGTTGCTTTCCTGCGAAAGCTTGGGTTATAGATATGTTCAATGTTGAGAAGGGCTTTACCCCTAATGGACTGGGCTTTATCCACTACTTTTTGTAGGCGTTTTCATTCAAGAACATAGTTTTCAGTGATTCAGCCAGTCAGTATACTTGACCTATGGAAATTTTAAATGACATGCCAAATCTTTGCAAACTTCTAAGAAATGATAATGGCATGGATTTTGAAGTTACTGACCCTCTCCACCTCTCCCTTGATGAGGACTGGCTCATGGACCTCTGGTTTCCTCCTCCTGTAGTCAATAATCAGTTCCTTGGTTTTGCTGGCATTGAGTGAGAAATTGCTGTTGTGGCACCTTTTTTAGCCAGGTTTTCAGTCTCCCTTCAGTATGCTGATTCATCACCTCCTTTGATTTGGCTAACAGTGGTTTCAGCAGTAAACTTCAATATAGCATTGGAGCTGTACTTAGCCCCTCAGTCAGAAGTATAAATGAGTAGAGCAGGGAGTTAAGCACACAGTCCTGTGATTGTGGAAGAGATATTGTTGCCAATCTGAACTGACTGCAAGTGAGGAAATAGTGGATCCAGTTGCACATGCAGGTATTGAGGACTAGGTCTCGGAGATTATTGATTAGTTTTCAAGGGATGATGGTGTTGAATGCAGAGCTGTAGTCATGAAGTGGATCCTGATGCAGGAGGTGATGGGATTGAAGCCCTACCACAGCTGTCAAGCATCCCTCTGTGATTCAAGCTTGGTCTTTCTGGAGGTCGTACCTTTACCTCATGTATTTTCTTTCACCAGACCAGAAACCCAGAGATCTGGCCCTCATGTGGAACACAGAACAGTTGTCCCATTATCTCCTTGAGTAATGGAACAACAACAGCTGCTTGCCAGTCCTCTGGGATCTTGCCTGTGGTTAGGGACATGAGATATTGGCAATCTCTTCTCTTGCCTCTCTCAATAACATGGGGTATAGCCCATAAAGCCCTAGGGAACATATCCACCTTAATGATCTTTTAAGAGACCTAACACTGCCTCTTTACCTCAAAATGCCCTAACATATCAATATACTCAGCATTGACCTCCCTATCCTCCACGTCCTCCTCCTTGGTAAGTACTCACTAAGGACCTCACCTGCATCCTCTGCATCCAAGCAAATGTTCCCCCTTTATCCTTGATGATTTGAACCCCCTCCCTAGTTATCCTTTAGCTCTTAGCTCTTAGTGTCTGCATAGATTGCCTTGGGATTCTCTTTAATCCTATTTACCAAGGACTTTACATGGCCCCTTCTGGTTTTCCTAATTCCCTTTGAGTTATTTTCTAGCTTTGTTGATTCTAGATCCCTAAACTTTATGTACTTTATTTTTCTTGATTAAATTCATCATCTGTCTTGACATCCAAGGTACTCTTTATCTTGCCATCCTTGTTTTACCTTCTGACTGCAGCGCATCCGTACTGTACTCTGTGCAGTTGGTCTTTAAACATCCTCCACATTGCAGATGTCTGGAAACAGCTGTACCCAATTAACTCCTAGTTCCTACCCAATGCTCTTATTATTTGTCTGCTCCAATTTAATACTCTTCAGTGAGGTCCATGCTTATCCTTGCCTATAGCTGTCTTAAAACTTGAGGAGTTGTGGTCACTGTTTCCCTAACTGATAACCCACTGAAAGACCTGTCACCTGGCCAGGCTGATTACCCAGTACCAGATCTCTTGCAGGCCCTTTTGTTGCGCCACTGTGTTTGGCTGCATGTTGTCACCTTTTGCTGTTCTTGTTTGTCCTGGCTCTGTTTGTGTCTCTGTGTATACATGATGTACAAGCCACTATTGTCTACGATCGTCAAACACTACTGCATATTCGATCCTCTGTCGTGGACTTAGTCACTCGGGATTCCGGACAAAGAAGCTTTCACTGCTCTCTATTTTCCTAACTACCTGAAGGTATATGGGCTCGACCCTGCGGCTACCACCGTAGGAAACGAGCTAGGAGGCGGAGTAAACGTGCAGGCGCCTTGGTTAAGCTGAGGAATCTTGCCCGCTCTCACTCGGCACCGGTCTACCTTTTCCACTCAACGATGTTGGACCCGGTCGGCCATGTCTCTCCATTCCTTGGCGCTCCCTCAAGACTAGGTACGCCTTTCTCCGACTGATTATCCCAGACACAGACCGCTGCCCTGCGGGCTCCCTGCCAGGCCATTTGTGGAGCGTGGTGGAGTAGTCTTCCAGCACCTCTGCCGTCTGGCAAGGGAGCCGTTGTCAGATTATACTGCTATTCCAGTCAAAATGGCTCTGATCAACGTGAGATCCTTGTCCAATAAGACTTTTATTCTCAATGACTTTTTCACCGCCCAAAGATTGGATTTCTTCCTGGTGACGGAAACCTGGTTAAGCACTGGTGAGCTTGCTCCACTTGTTGAACTCTGTCCAGATGACTGTAACTTTTTTTAGCATGCCTACCCCCTCCGGATGTGGAGGGGGTCTAGCCACCGTGTTTGAGAAACATTTTAATTGCCATCTACAGAACTCTGATTATTTCTCCAGCTTCAAGGTGCAGTTAATCAAAGTGGGCCTGGTCAATCCCCCTCTAAATTGCTCTTGTGTATCGTCCACCAAAAATACATGAAGAATTTATCACTCAATTTGCGTACTTCCTCTCAAATACTATGCCCAAGTTTGATTGAATTCTGATTCTTGGTGACTTTAATATTCATGTTTGCTGTCCCGCTAAGTCTCTCGTAAGTGAGTTTATGCATCTGCTTGAGTCTTTTAATCTTGCTTTACTTATCACCGGACCCACACACATGCTAGGCCATACACTTGACTTGGTCTTATCATCTGGTTTTACCATCTGCAATGTGGAAACAATCATGCGTGTCTGTCGGATCATGGTGCTGTTATGCTTGATGCTTCTCTGCTTCCCCCCCTACTAAATTTCATCTTCCTGTACGTTGCTCGTTACATTAACTCTTCGACTGCCAGTAAGTTCTCTAAGGCTGTCTTAGCTGCTCCTAATACCTGCAGTATTGAGGCTTCTCCTCCCCATCTCCGCACTGAGAAACTTCCTTATTTAATACTATCTGCTCTTCTATTCTGAATACTGTTGCTCCCCTTATATTCAAAAAGCCTAAACCTAAAGGTCTGCCTTGGCTTAATGACACCACCAGAGCTGTGAGGAGGAAGTGCAGAATATCTGAACGAAATTGGAAGCATGATAAGCTTCAAATTTCCTTTGAAATTTTGAGATACAATCTTCACAAATATCAGGATGCAGTTAAGGCTGCGAGAGCAAAATACTTTTCTGACCTAATTTCTAACAACTTTCATAATCCCATGGTCCTATTCAGTACCATAAATTCTGTCATTTGTCCCGCCCCTAATATTAGTTTAGATGTGTCCCCTGCTAAGTGCAAAGAATTTTTAAAATTCTTCATTAGCAAAGTTGAAGACATTAGAATGAACATTTCTCTCTTCCCTCCCCCCCCCCCACCTGTGACCTAACTGTCTCACTGGTCTGTTCATCTAAACTGGACTTTTTCCAACTCATCACACTACCCTCCCTTACAAAGATTGTTTCCACCATGAAACCTGCAACCTGCCCCCTTGACATTGTCCCCACTGCCCGCCTGAAGGGTGTCTTTGACATAGCCGGTTCCAGCATCCTCTCTATTATCAATAGCTCCCTGGCCACTGGTACCGTTCCAACCTGCTTCAAGCACGCCGTGGTCCAGCCCCTCCTGAAAAAACCCAACTTAGACCTTACCTAGTAACTACAGACCTATTTCTAAACTTCCATTCCGGTCAAAGGTTCTCAAAGGTTATTCTTAGTCAATTGCTGCCCTACCTACACCAAAACTACATCTTGGAAAGATTTCAGTCAGGTTTTAAGGCTTACCATAGCACAGAGTCTGCCCTGCTGAAAGTGTACAATGATCTCCTCCTCCCTACTGACTCAGGTGACTCTGCCATCCTAATTCTTCTTGACCTCAGTGCAGCATTCGATACTGTGGATCATGCCATTTTAATAGACCGTCTCCAGTACGGGGTTGGTGTTGGTGGCACTACCTTGAACTGGTTCACATCCTACCTCAAAAATAGAAACTTCTCAGTCAACATAAGCAAATTTTCCTCTTTTCCGGCTAGTTTCTCCTGCGGGGTCCCACAAGGTTCCATCCTAGGTCCCATTCTTTTCTCTATATACATGCTTCCCCTCGGCCAAATCATTCAAAAACACGACATTTCCTTCCATTGTTATGCTGATGACACACAGCTTTATCTCCCCTTGAAACCAAATGACCAGTCAAATCTAGTCAACCTCATGAACTACCTTGAGGACATAAGGTGTTGGATGGTACAAAACTTCCTACAGTTGAATGAAGGCAAGTCTGAAGTTGCCCTATTTGGCCCCCCTGACTCCATCAAAGTGATTGCCAACAGTCTCGGTAACCTGCCCATCCTTGTCAAACCCCATGTCAAAAACCTTGCTGTGATATTTGATTTGGCCTTTAAGTTTGACAAGCAAGTTAATGCAGTAGTAAAACCAGTTTTTTCTAGCTTCATACTATTGCCAAAATCAAGTGGTTTCTCTCTTTCAAAGATCTCGAGAAAGTAATCCACGCCCTTATATCCTCTGGCTTGGACTGCTGCAACTCCCTGTATACTGGGATTAGTCAGTCATCCCTGTTCTGCCTGCAACTAGTCCAGAATGCCGCAACCAGGCTCCTGACAGGGGCCTGGAAGAGGAACCATATTACTTCTATCCTGGCCTCTCTCCACTGGCTTCCAGTACAGTTTAGAATTGATTTTAAGGTTCTCTTGTTTGTTTATAAAGCACTAAATGGTCTGGCCCCCTCCTCTATCGCAGACCTTCTAACCCCTTATTCTACTTCGAGGTCCCTCAGGTCGGCTGACTTGGGGCTCCTGGCTGTCCCACAATCTAAATTTTTAAGTTCAGGGGTGACTGCGCCTTTGCTGTTGTAGCCCCTAGACTGTGGAACAGCATTCCCCTTCCTATCAGATCTGCCCCCTCCCTTGACTCTTAAGTCCAGGCTCAAAACTTATCTTTATTCACTAGCGTTTGAATCTTCCTGATGTGGCTGAGCTTTGGCTTGTGCCTAGACTCATGTGTTTATTTTGTGCCTATAGGCTGTATGCCTTGTTGTTTATATCTGTGTTTCTTGTATTTGTGATCTTAGCTACCTGTTATGGTTTATATAGCACTTTGGTCAACATGGGTTATTTTTAAATGTGCTTTATAAATAAATTTGACTTGACTATCAACATATTGATTTAAGATACCCTCCTGGATGCACCTAACAAGTTCTGTCCCACCTGAACCTCTTGCACTCAGAAGGTTCCAATTTGTGTTAGGGACATTTAAATCCCCTATGACAACACCCTATTATTTCTACACATTTCCATAATCTGCCTACATTTCTGTTCCTCAGTATCCCAGTGGCTATTAGGAGGTATGTAGTACAATCCCAATAGTCTTACTATTTTTGAGATCTACTCATAGACTCAGTGGATGAGCCCCCCATTATGTCCCTTCTGAATGCAGCAGTGATATTTTCCCTGAGTCGTAATGCAGTGCTTCTCCCTTTCCCTCTCTCCACCCACCCCCCCACCCTCCAACCACCTGCTGTATCTTTTCTAAAACATCGAAATCCTGGAATATTAAGCTCCCATTCCTGCCCCCCTCTCAACCAAGACTGTAGTGGCCACAACATCATCGTTCCATGTAGTGATCCATGTTCTTAAGTTCACCACATTTACCCATAATACCCCTAGAATTAAAATATCAAATTTGAAAGGGAGGGAATGAAGTCTGATGTGGCAGTATTTCATTGGCGTAAAGGAAAATACAGTGGTATGAGAGAGTTGGCCAAAGTAAATTGGAAGGAGCTGCTGGCAGGGGATGAAAGCAGAGAAGCAATGGTGAGAGTTTCTGGGGGGAAAAAATGAAGAAGGTGCAGGGCAGATGTATTCCAAAAACACACAAATACTGAAAATGGTACAACTATGTCTGGCAAGCGAAACTGAGGCTAATGTAAAAACGAGAGAGGTCATACAACAAAGCTAAATTTAGTGGGAAGATAAAGGATTGGGAAGCTTTTAAAAACCTACAGAGCAATTAAAATAATCATTAGAAGGGAAAAGATGAAATATGAAAGCAAGCTTTCAAAGGGATAGTAAAAAGCTTTTTCAAGTATGTTTTTACCAAAAAAAAGAGTGAATATAGGACCGTTAGAAAATGAGGCCAGAGAAATAATAGGGGATAAGGAGATGGTAGAGGAACTAAATGAGTATTTTGCATCAGTCTTCACTGGAAGACACTAGCAGTGTGCCAGATGTTGACGGGTATGAGGAAGAGAAGTTAGTGCAGTTACTATTACAAGGGATGAGGTGCTCAAAAAGCTGAAAGACCTAAGGGTACATGAGTCACCCAGGCCAGATGAACTGAAGGAGATGGTGGTAGAGATAGTAGAGACATTAGTAATGATCTTTCAAAAATCATTGGACTCTGGCATAGTGTTATAGACGACCGGAAAATTGCAAATGTCACTCCACGCGTTAAAAGAGGAAGGCAGCAGAAAGGAAATTATGGATCAGTTAGCCTGACCTCAGTGGTTGGGAAGGTGTTGAAGTCAATTGGTAAGGATGAGGTTATGGAGTATTTGGTGACACAGGACAAGATGGGACAAAGTCAGCATGGTTTCCTTAAGGGAAAATCTTGCCTGACAAACCTGCTGGAATTCTTTGAGGAAGTTACATGTAGGTTAGATAAAGGGGATGCAGTGGATGTTGTATATTTGGACTTTCAGAAGGCTTTTGACAAGGTGCCACACATGAGGCTGCTTACTAGGTTAAGAGCCCATGTCATTGCAGGAAAGTTACTGGCATGGTTAGAGCATTGGCTGATTGGTAGGAGGCAGCGAGTGGGAATAAAAGTATCCTTTTCTGGTTGGTTGCCAGTGACTAGTGGTGTGCTGCAGGGGTTGGTGTTGGGACCACTTCTTTTTATGCTGTATATAAGTGATTTAGATAATGGAATAGATGGCTTTGTTGTCAAGTTTGCATGTGATACGAAGATTGGTGGAGGGGCAGGTAGTGTTGAGGAAACAGGTAGGCTGAGGAAGGACTTGGACAGGTTAGGAGAATGGGCAAGAAAGTGACAAATGAAATACAATATTGGAAAATGTATGGTCATGCACTTTGGTAGTAGAAATAAATGCGCGGACTATTTTCTAAACGGAGAAAATCCAGAAATCTGAGATGCAAAGTGACTTGGGAGTCCTTGTGCAGAACACCCTAAAGATTAATTTGCAGGTTGAGTTGGTGAGGAAGGCAAATGCCATGTTAGCATTCATTTCAAGAGGCCTAAAATACAAGAGCAGGGATGTGATGCTGAGGCTTTATAAGGTACCAGTGAGGCCTCACCTTGAGTATTGTGAACAGTTTTGAGCTCCTCATCCAAGAAAAGGTGTGCTGGCATTAGAAAGGGTCCAGAGGTGGTTTACAAGGATGATTCCAGGAATGAAAGAACTATCATATGAGGAATACTTGGCACTGGGTCTGTACTTGCTGGAATTTAGAAAGTTGTTGGGGGGGGGGGGATTCTCATTGAAACCTTTTGAATGTTGAAAGGCTTAGACGGTGTAGATGCAGAAAGGATGTTTCCCATGGTGGGGGAGTCTAGGACAAGAGGGAACAGCCTCAGGATAAAGGGACGTCCATTTAAAACAGATGTGGAGAAATTTCTTTAGTCAGAGGGTGGTGGATTTATGGAATTTGTTACCACAGGCAGCTGTGGAGGCCAGGTTGTTGGGTGTATTCAAGGCAGAGCTTGATAGGTTCTTGATTATTCATGGCATCAAAGGTTACAGGGGAAAAGGCCACGGATTGGGTTGGTGGGGGTTGGAGGAGAATGATCAGCCATGACTGAATGGCGGAGCAGACTTGATGGGCCAAATGGGCTAACTCTGCTCCTGTGTCTTATGGTTTCACATAAAACTATCCATCACGTAGTATCTATTACTTTGCTCCTGGTTTTTACTGGCCTGAATCTACCATCCATAATTGGGTCTAATATCACCGGCATATGTTGTGAAATTTGTTTTGTGGCAGCAGTACATTCCAATACATAAAAATGATAGATTACAATAAGTATATATGAGATTAATTTGCATTGCAAAAGGGGGTAAAAGTGTACTGAGGTGTTCATGGGTTCATTGTCCATTCAGAAATCTGATGGCAGAGGGGAAAGAGGTGTTTCTGAAAAGTTGAGTATGAGTCTTCAGGCTCTTATACCTGCTTGATGGTAGCAATGAAAATAGGGCATGTCCTGAGTGATCAGTCTTTAATGATGGATGCTGCCTTTTTGAGGCTTTGCCTTTTGAAGGTGTCCTGGGTGTTGGGGAGTCTAATGTCCACGATGGGACTGGCAGAGTTTACAAATTCCTGCAGCCTTTTCTGATCCTGTGCTGTGTCCACTCCATTTCAGACAGTGGTGCAACTAGTTAGAATACTCACCATGCTATATCTGTAGAAAATTACAAGTGTCTTTGACGTACCAATTCTCCTCAGACTCCTAATGAAGGATGGCAGCTGTCATGTCTAGAGTACTATTTGATGTTCCTTTCTGCACTTTGTGGTGCCTTGGGTGGCAACCTTGCCGTTTCTTTAACATTTGTCTCTTTTTTTGTGTGGCAGAGTTGCTAGATTGATACTCAACCCAGCACAGATGGAAAGTGTGCAAAGAGTTGGCCAGGTTTGAACCTGGGACCATTTGCTTTGAAGTCTGGTGCTGATGCCACTACTTCAGTGGCTGGCATGCCTTCATTGTAATTGCATTAATAAGTTGGGCCCAAGATAGTTCCTCAAATGTGTTGAAACTCAGGAACTTGAGATTGCTCACGCTTTCCATTTTTGATGCCTTGATGACTGGTATGTGTTCCCTCAACTTCCCCTTCCTGAAGTTTGCAATTAATTCTTTGGTCCTACTGGTGCTGAGTACAAGTTTGTTGTTGCAACACCCCTCAACCAGCTGATCTATCTCACTCTGTGCTGCCTCATCACCATCAGGGGTCAGGAGCCCTGCACTAACTGCTCAACTCCCCTTACTTCTGGTGCTCACCCATCTACTTTCTGAAGCCTGCACTCTGGGTGTGACCAACTCAGTAAAAGTTTCACCTGAGGTTTTCAGCCTCTTTGCTGGTCCTGAGTACGTCCACTTACAGCACCAGTTCCTTGACCCTGTCTGTCAGGACCTGAAATTGGATGCAACTTCACTATCTGGTCTTCAGGTTTAAGATGGTGTTTGTAAAGCATAGTGACTGGCAGGAAAAACACCTGTTACTACTTTATTAATCACACCTTTTCTCAAATGGTCACTGCAATCAATACCTGTAGCTTCCCTTCGGAGTTGAGCTTTTGAACCACCTGTACAACCTGTCGTTTTTGTGTGGTGTGAACTGAAGTCTCAGAGGTGCAGGATTGTTGCAGCATGGCATGTACAGGCTGAATCGAGTTGGTTGGCCTGGGCCTGCAAGTGAAGAACAAGCATGAATGATTTACATACCAGGCTGAATTGGAAAGGTTGGGTGTGGACTGAATAGAGTAGGTGGGTCCCGGGCCCAAGAGCATATCAAGGTGGCAAGGCCCAGGTCTAGGAATGTGAGACGACCAGCTGTTTGGCCAGTATGCGCACTGGGCCAGGTTGAAAATGTCAGGACCAGAGCTGAGGGGTGGGCTGGTGTTTAGTTCTCGATCCCATGTGGTTTATCTATCTGTGCTGAACTGAGGCTATGGCCTACAGCTAACGAACTCTTGGACTGACTGTATTTGTCTTCATGGTTGTGGACTCACTTTCTTGAACTTCACTTCTGAGTATTGTTGGCTTATTTTTATCGTTTGCACAATTTTTTTCTGCACATTGGGTGTTTCAGTCTTTTTTTCCCAAATGGGTTCTATTGGGTTTTTGTTTTGGGGCTGACTGTAAGGGGACAAATCTCATTGTTGCATATAGTATACACTGATAATAAATGTACTTTGAAATTTCTGCAGATGGGGTCATCAGAGAGATCATTAGGTACCCTGCAATACCACATCTTGCAGGTGTATCCCATAAGATATAGCAGAATTAGGCCATTTGGACCATCAAGTCTGCTCTGCCATTTCATCGTGGCTGATCCATTTCCCCTTCAACTCTATTCTCCTGCCTCCTCTCCTAACCTTCGCACCATGACTAATCCAGTACCTCTCAAGCTCTGTCTGCCTTAAGTGCAGGCAGTAACCTGGCCTCCACAGCTGCCTGTGGCAATGAATTCCACAGATTCACCACCTGGCTAAGGAAATTCCTCCTCATCTGTTCTAAATGGATGTCCCTTTGTTTTGATGCTGTATCCTCTGGTCCTAGACTTCCCCCATCAAATGAAATATCCACTCTATCGAGCCCTTTCAACATTTAATAGTTTTCAGTGAAATCCCCCTCGTTCTTCTGAATTTCAGTGAGTACAGGCATAGAGCCTTCAATCGCTGCTCAAATAACTTTTATTCCCAAGATCATTCTCATGAGCCTCCTCTGAACCCTCTCCAAAGTCAGCATATCCTTTCTTAAAAAGGGGGCCCAAAACTGATTGCAATACTCCAAATGAAGTCTCACCAGTACCTTATACATCCTGGGTGTTACATCTTTGCTTTTATATTCTAGTCCTCATGATCACTAACATTGTATCTTCCCAACCACTGAGGTCAGATTAACTGGCATATAATTTCCTTACTTCGGTCTCTCCCTTGTGAAGTGATAATTGCAATTTTCCAGTCCTCCGGAACCATACCAGAATTGATTGGATTTTTTGTTTTTGGAAAAATCATTACTAATATCTCCACAGTCTCTTCAGCCGCCCCTCTAGCACCCCGAAGTGTACTCCATCAGGTCCAGGTGACTTATCTATTTTCACATATTTCAGTTTCCCGAACACTATCTTCGTATTAATAGCGGCTGCCCTCACTTCTGCCCCTTGACACTCTCGAACACCTGGCACTGATTCCACTGTTTGAACCACCATCCTTCCTACGTTTGTTATACCTTAAGTTTGAACTTCTCAAGCTTAAGTTCTAGCCTCTGCCTGTTACCGAAACTTGTTGAGGCAAAACCCGATCACTCTTTAACACTGCCCCACTCACATATTAGCTGTTCCTATCAGATTCCAAATGTCTTGGTTCATCCATGGTTTCCAATTGGGGAAGACTTTTTTTGTGTGGGGACAAACTCGTCTACAAGTGAATTTGGAAAGTCCATGACAACTGTGGCCTGTTCATTAAGATCCTTCTGTCCTTGTATGTGGCCCAAGCCTCCAACTCAGAGCAGTCCCTTAGCTGCTGCTCTGTCTCCTGCAACCACCTCGTTGTTGTCCTTCCCTCCAGAGCCTTCCTCTTTTACCACTGCCTATATGCATGCAGGAGGGCAGCCAGATGATCAGATTTCCCAAAATGTGGCCTAGGGATGGAATGATATGCATTCTTAAACTTCCTGTAATGCCTCTCCCAGCCCCCTTCACCATTTCCCATTTCCTTTTTCCCCCTCTCATGTTATCTCCTTTCCTGCCTGTCGCCTCCCTCTGGTGCTCTTATCCCCCCCCTTCCTTTCTTCCATGGCCTTCTGCTCCTTCATCAATCTATTTCCTAGCTCTTTGCTCATTTCCCGCCCCCCTCCAGTTTCTCCTATAGCCTAGTGTTTCTCTCCTCTCCCCCGACCTTTTAAATTTACTCCTCAGCTTTTTCTCTCCAGTCCTGCCAAAGGGTTTCGGCCCGAAATGTTGACTGTGCTTTTTTTCCATAGATGCTGCCTGCCCTGCGGAGTTCCTCCAGCATTTTGTGTGTGTTGCTGTGATTTCCAGCATCTGCAGATTTTGTCTTGATTGTAATGAGTAAAATGAGATGGGTTCGTAACGTCGAATAGGTTATGGTCATTTGGACACTGCTTGCTCTGTCATGCAATAAAATGGAGGGTTTTCCTCTCACAATATTCTTACATCCCTTGAATCTCATTTTGGGGCCCCCACCTGCACCCCACAGTTCTGTCTTACTGGTCAGGAAAGTATCTAGACTGTACCACTGAGATGGTGTTGGCCTGCACACTGCCATGCGCTCCATTCTTAAGGAAGAGTGTGTTGGTACTCCCTATCCTGGATTGTTCAGTCATACTTGTACTGTTGTATCTGGTCAAAGAGCCAGCCATTAATTAGAATCATTGAATGGTTGCAGCACATAAAATCATTTGGCCCATTGGGCCCATGCTGGCTCTGTTCATTGTGGGGATAATGAAAATTGGAGCCAAGTCCCTGGATTTCTATACTGTCCTAGAGATGGATATTGGGGGGGAAAAGGGAAAATTAATTTTGATAAACAAAATCCCATTATGACTTTTGTGTTCTCTATCTGGTCTATTCTTTGTTATAACATTGGTTGGACAGATATAATGTGTGCTGGTTATTTGGTGATTACATTTTTCAAGTGGATATAAATTTTCAGTTAAAATTTGACATGAAGTCTTGGCTACTAGATGAGCAAGTTCTTTGTTGTGTGGTATCTGGTTAAGCGAGGGTTTACATGCAGTCTCTGTGAAATGTAATTCATCAAAGGCTAGATTTCCAAGCCATGCAGACCACAGTAGTTACCGAATGCAAGAGCACTATAAGCTGTTAATTGCTGACAAACAGAACATATAAATGAGTCTGCCTGTTTGATCAACACACATCAAGTTGCTGGTGAACACAGCAGGCCAGGCAGCATCTGTAGGAAGAGGTACAGTCGACGTTTCAGGCCGAGACCCTTCGTCAGGACTAACTGAAGGAAGAGTGAGTAAGGGATTTGAAAGTTGGAGGGGGAGGGGGAGATCCAAAATGATAGGAGAAGACAGGAGGGGGAGGGATGGAGCCAAGAGCTGGACAGGTGATTGGCAAAAGGGGATACGAGAGGATCATGGGACAGGAGGTCTGGGAAGAAAGACAAGGGGGGGGAACCCAGAGGATGGGCCTCCCCCTCCAACTTTCAAATCCCTTACTCACTCTTCCTTCAGTTAGTCCTGATGATGGGTCTCAGCCTGAAACGTCGACTGCACCTCTTCCTACAGATGCTGCCTAGCCTGCTGCGTTCACCAGCAACTTTGATGTGTGTTGCTTGAATTTCCAACATCTGCAGAATTCCTGTTGTCTGCCTGTTTGATGTTTCTTTTGATGTTTTCTGGTATTAGTTCCTGTTTGTGAGCTGGGACCAGTATGGGGATACATGAGGCAGCTGAGACTAAATTCATAATTTTTTAAAAAAGCAGAACATCCCACATCTTTGACACAATCAAGTTTAATGATCTGAAGCTGTAATTTTAAAATCTGTTGAAGACTTGTGGGATGGAGTGGGGGGGGGGTGGGAAAGCAGCTACACCTTCTGCTGCAGTCTCTTTCTGGATGCGTGCCGGTGTCCTCTTTTCATATAGAACTCAATGAGTGGAATCTTGGAAACTGGTGTTTCTGCTTTTCCTAATGAGTCTCCAGAATAGGTCATAGCTTCTCTAGGGAAAATGGATGAGATATTCTTGCCTTAGCCCCTGTGGTTTAGAGTGAATCCTGACCAGTAGTGTTATCTGTGTGGAGTTTGCATGTTCTCCCTATGACCATATGGGTTTTTCCTGAATACTTAGGTTTCCTTCTACAGCTTGCTAAACAAATCGATTACTGAAGATTACAACTAATATGGGTGGTGGGGGGAATCTGGATGAAGGGAAATAGGGGATTGGAACTCCTGATAAGGTCTGCAGAGATGGCTCAGACTCTGGGCTGATAAAGTATATGAACTTTTTATATGATGGAATTCTAAGCAGTCTACTTGTTCTGCAGCTGATGAAGCAGGTATAGACCTTTTGGTCCCTTGAACATCTTGCTTTTCAATGAGATCTAAAGGCTATCACCTAGTTTTAGATGCTGAGTCTAATTTTGTAAGCCATGGTAACTGGTTATAGACTTTTACCTTCCCCCTGTGTGTGTGTATAAATGGTTCCTGAGTTGAGAAATTTGGTACACCTGCAGTGTTTTATTTATTTAGAGATGTAGTAAGGTATAGGCCATTCCAGCCCTTAAAGATGCGTTACTCCACAATGTCCGACAATCCCGATTTAACCCGAACCTAATCGTGGGACAATTTACAATGACCAATTAACCTACTTGGAACGTCCTTGGACTGTGGGAGGAAACCGGGGGAGCTGGAGAAATCTCAGGCATTCCACGGGGAGGACATACAGACTCCTTACCGATGACAACAGAATTGAACTCCAAACTCCAACACTCCGAGGTGTATTCACTTTGCACTTCCTGCTGTGCTCTTGTGGCTCATTGCTTTAAAAGATCTGTATTTGTCACTGCTGTTACTTTCTGTATTACTGTCACTTTGTTCACAGTTTAATCTCCTGGTCATCGTGAATTGCTCCTCATAATGATTCCTGCCTTCTGCCTTTCACACAGCCAAATGTGTGGCAGTCTTTAATCATCAAAAAGCTATATAGAAGTCTAATTGTCACTATTTTACCCTGGTTATTTCTACTTCCAACTACAGTCTGTGAGATGTTGCTTGCCATTGGATCATGCACAACAGGATGGTTGGTTTTCTGTTTTTAGGTTGGTGATAGGGTGGGTGAGCTGCTGTCCTAACTGATCCTGGTAGAGTAGCATTCGTCATATTCTGCCTTTTCAAGCATTGGTCCATTATTTCTTCTCTCTTGCCACTCATCCAAGTTCCTAACCAAATCAATTACTTCCACTGCAAGATTTAATTTGGCTAATATTATATGCTTTCTGAATCTTTGTATGAATAACCATGAACAGTCTGCAATCCAATACTTGAGTCACCTTTACAAGAAATCTGGTTTATAGTGTGTGACCTGCATCAGTCTAAAGGTATCTGCTTGAGCTTTTTTTTTGACACTGGCAGAATTTTGATCTAAATTGACACCTTGAAGTTAATTGTAATTACAAGGGAGATGGTCAAGAACATTAGATTAAAACACTTGCCAATAAATGATGATCATTCAGAAAATAAAACTTAATTTCTTAACAAATGTAAACTCCATTGAGGCATTCAATGGTTAACTAAAGACATTAGGGATAGTGCTCAATAGTTAGGGTGGATTCAGAAATAGCCACAAATGAAAAAGTTGAAGGGAGTAAAGAATAAGTTCTTTTTATAAAGGTAATTTCAGGAGTATTCTTTTACCTGGGTAAAAGGAAATTCAAATCTCCTGAGGTACAGGTTCAAAGTGAATTTGTAGTTTGTATATGTCATTCTGTACCACCTCGAGATTCATTTTCTTGCAGAACAAAGAAATACAATAAAATTAATGAAAAGCTACACAAAGACTGACAATCAAAGTGCAAAATAAGACTGTGCCAATAAAAAACAAATAATACTAAAAATGAATTGTAATGGGGGTTAGACCATAAGAAATGGAAATATGAAGACTGAGAAATGACTGAGGCATTAAACTGATCTGACCACTGTAGGAGTCAATGATGTTGGTGGACCAAGGATCTGTTGAGTACATAGATAATATCAGAATGACGTACTAAATGTAAAAGGTATTTAAATCTGACATCCTGAGTCTAATCGCCTGTATCTTAAGCTAGTAACTATCGATGCATTTGTAATTTTCTGAAATTCTCCAGATTCTGGACTGCTCTAAAGTATCCCACTAGTAGGTCAAGAAAGAAGGGAAGGAGGAAATTGGAAAATTTATATTTTTTTGCTGAAAGAATTCAAGAATCTGTAGGGAATGTGATAACATGCCACGTGAAAGATCAGAAGTATGCACATTATTTTAATGAAACTGATTTCATGTTTGGCAGATCCATAGATTTTTAACAATCCACAAATCCATAGCTAAATTACAATTTATTCCCCATGTTATTTTTTAACAAACCCTCCATCCAATCTAATATATTTACCACAGCTTACTTTGTCCAGCAAACATTTTTGCATCACCGCAATGAAAATCAGGGCAGTCCATTCATGAGTTCCTCTAAACTACCTTAGCAGTTTGGAGGGCTGTCATTAGCAATTAAGTAGTCATCTTAACTATCCTAGTAGTTAACCTTATAGTTAGAAGAGAGAATGCATATGTTGTCTCAATTGTTAATGTGATGTTGGGCAAAATAAATATAGAATGGATGGAAGATTGGTTAAGACAGCAGAAGGGGTTTATTGTATTTTTACAAACTGCCAGTGTTATAAATAGAATACTAGAAGAAGAGATGATGTGCCACGAATGAAATGCTTCAGTCACTCGTTCAATGCTTGCACAAGTTTATTACTGGTTTTTCCTTATGCCTCCTGTACTTCTGTTAGTCACCCTCCTCGCTCTGGGGCACTGAAATCAGTTGTGCTGAAAAAGGATCTAGTGCTTTCCCAGTGTATATGATAAAAAAAAAACTCTACTCTGGCTTCAAGCGGGTACAGGTATCAATTATAATAGAGGTTTCAATTACAAATTCTGCCAGTTTTCTTCAGGGATGATGCAGATTGTAGAGTTGGCTGAAGAAGATAGTTTGTCATTGAAAACGTCCGTTATAATCAATACCTGTACCCAGCTTGAAGCCCGAGAAGAGTTTATAAGTTTTGCTGAGTTTGAACACAAAATTGGAAGTAAAGCCTGAAATGAGCATGGAAGAGCAGAAGCAGGTTATTCAATGCCTGAATCCTGGGTTACTTAAATTCGGTTATGGTTCATCTGTATCCTAACTGCTTCTAGGTGTTCTGGTATCATATTCTTTTTGATACAATTGAAGCTTTACATCAGCAGTCCCCAACCAGCATGTGCTACCGGGCCAAGAGGAAACGATATGATTTGGCGATATGCGTCAGCTGCACCTCTCCTCATTCCCTGTCACGTCCACTGTTGAGCTTGAAAGCATGCGAGGTCATTACCCACGCATCATCCGTGTCAGCGCGGGAAGGAGATGTCAACTCCTTAAGCTTGCAAATGATGGCGGGATGAAAAGTATGTTTGACGTAACATCTCTGCTGGCATTTTGGATCTAAGTCAAGGCTAAATTTCCTGAGATAGCCACGAAAGCACTGAAAACGTTGCTTCCATTTCCAACATTTTTCTGTGAAGCGGAATTTTCTGCAGTGAATGCAACAAAAACTGAATTGCAGAATAGGCCGGACATAAGGAACCCCATTCGAGTATCGCTGTCTCCCATCACCCCTCGATAGGACCGTCTTGTTGCAGGAAAACTAGCCCAGGGCTCCCACTGATTCAGCAATATTGGTGTGTTGCAATGATTTTGTGTTCATACGGGGAAAATATGTGCTGTGTGTTTAATATCCAAATGTTACTTAAAATGTTATGCTATTGACTTATATAACCATATAACAATTACAGCACGGAAACAGGCCATCTCTACCCTTCTAGTCCGTGCTGAACGCAACTCTCACCTAGTCCCACTGACCTGCACTTAGCCCACAACCCTCCATTCCTTTCCTGTCCATATACCTACCCAATTTTTCTTTAAATGCTAATATCGAACCTGCCTCTACCACTTCTGCTGGAAGTTCGTTCAACACTTACTTCAAGCTCCCCTGTTCTCCCCTGATAATTGACTTTATCACTATATTCATGCGAGGAAAATATGCTCTGTGTGTTTAATATTAAATTTGTTAGATAATCACTTTTAGAAATGAAGTTGAGTGTATTAGCCACTTATCACCTATATTCCGGTCGTGATTAAACCCCCCGCCCGCCAAACAGAATCGCTGAAAACAAATTTTGGAAAAAGAAATCGGCACGTACAGGCATGCTCACTGGTGCCTGTGCAAGGCTTCATGGTCATTGTAGTCTTTCGCGGAGTAAACACAACGTATTTGACTGCTACTCCTGTCCGTTGGCAACCCTACCCGCCCCCCCCCCCCCCCCCCCCCCCGATCGGCCGGTCCGTAAGAATATTGTCAATATTAAACCTGTCCGCAGTGCTAAAAAGGTTGGGGACCCTTGCTTTACATGAGTGAATGTAACACCAATTAATTAAATTTCAATTATTTTTTTAAAAAAAAGCGCTTCACTGCTGAAAAGCCTGTCTTTCAGTTATGGACAAGTCCACAACTCTCCTTGTTATTTCTGTGGTGTACCACCGGTCCTCCTACCCGTCCCACCCGAAACTTCCACAATCAGCTAAAAGTTTTGCCACATCTACTCAATTTTCTTCAAAATCCTACATAATCTCAATTTACCCTTAATTTTCTGTACTCCAGAGATTACAAGAGATTATGTAATCTCTATCCTTTGTAATTTAAAGCTTGAAGTTCCAGTAATGCCGGTGAATTTCTGCTACACTCCTTATAAAGCTGATAATTATAAATATTCTGCAGAAGAGATTAGTTTCCTTTTTTCCCTTTTTGGCCTTTGCCTGAAATACTTTACATCCATGGCAATTTTTTTCCCCTGTAACCATTGTTACAAAGTAGAAAGTGATTGTAAAATTAGGTCCTCTGGTAAGGTATTGCCATAAGCTTTGCTTTAAGCACTACTGGGTTTTGCTGGTTGGTATCAGGGAAAGAGTGCTAATGTTTTGCGTTTCTTTTAGATGTGTATTGTACGGAACCTTTCCGAATCCCCTTCGCTGGGAAAGTCGAATTCTGCTGCTTCGATAAAACTGGCACTCTAACAAGTGACAACCTGGTGGTCCGAGGTGTTGCTGGACTCAGGTGTGTATTCCTTTTCATGCTAGTTTTCTGTACTCATCTCCTAGAGGCCTTGACATTTTCCTTGGGTGCAATTGCATGGCTGCTGGTCACACTCCAGTACATGTCCCTTTGATCTTTCAATCACCTGTGCTCTCCATTCCCTTTGGAGCTTTCCAGGACCTGCTCTTTTCTCAGGAAAAAGATGCAGGAGGCCAAGACTCACATCACCAGGTTCAGGAACAGTTATTGCCTCTCAACCATCAAGCTCCTGAACTTCACTCAACTTCACCTGCGCCATCACTAAAATGTTCACACAACCTATGGACTCACTGTTAAGGACCCTTCATCTCATGTTCTCTACTTATTGCTTGTTCATTTATTTATTATTTCTTTTTGTATTTGCACAGTTTGTCTTTTGCAGACTGGTTGAATGCCCAGTTGGTATGGGCTTTCATTGATTCCATTATGGATTTATTGAGTATGCCTGCAAGAAAATGAATTTCAGTTGTACATGGTGACATATGTGCATTCTGATAATTTACTTGAATTTTGAGTTTTCTGTCTACTACTCTCATAATCTTAAACATCTAGGAGATCTCCTCTCTAGAGACAAAAACCCAAATTTGTCTAGCCTCTTGTTTTAGCACATGCCTTCTAATCCAGGCAACATCCTGGTAAATCTCTCTTGCACCCTCTCCAAAGCCTGGAAGTTCCTTCTATAATGGGGTGACCAGAACTGTATGCAATACTCCAACAGCAGTTGGAGCAACACAAAATGCAAGAGGGACTCAGCTGACCAGGCAGCAGATAAGGAGATGCTGTCTGGCCTGCTGAATTCCTCCAGCATTTTGTGTCTTGCTTTGGATTTCCAGCGTTTATAGATTTTCTCCTTTTTTGCGGCCATACTAAGTTTTATAGAGTTGCAACATAACTTCCTGGCTTTTGATTTCAATGCCTCAACTATTAAAGGCAAGAATGCCTTATGCCTTTTTAACCACTGTAGCCACTTTCAAGGAGTTATGAACTTGGATCTAAAGATCCCTTTGCTTACCAACATTCAAGGGTCTTGCCCTCAACAGTGTACTGTCTCTTTGCATTTGACCTACCAAGGTGCAACACTCCACAGCTACCCAGGATAAGCTCCATCTGCCATTTTTCTGATATACCCTGTTGTATTCTTTGCCAGTCTTCTAAGGTATCCACAACACCATCAATCTTTGTATCATTTGCAACCTTTTATTTATTAATTTTTTTATGCATTTCTACAAGAAACTACAGAAAGCGAACCCAACGACAAAATGGAGATTTATACAGTGCGAAACAAACAAATCCAATATGTAATTCATAGCAATAAGAAGAAAAAGCAGCCAAAAGAGAATTATGTAAAATTAGTATCCATCCCAACCTCCCACTGAAAAAATAAAGACCCAGGCCAACCATTGTGCATATAAAAGAAAAAAAATCAATCGGAGCATTCAACCCCAGAGAACTGTAAATATATATAGGAAAAAAGAAAGTATAATGCCGACTACCAAAAGTATAATGTAATTCACAACAACCGTATAACTCACAAAAAAAAAGCTGGAAGTAAGGGATTGTAGCATACAAAAAAAAAGGAAAAACTTACCCTAAAGAAGAATTGTGAAAATATTCGAGAAAAGGTGCCCACACCTTATGAAACTTTATGTCCGAATTGAGAAGTGAATAATTAATCTTTTCAAGGTCTAAACAGGCCATAATATCACTAAGCCATTGAGCATGAGTGGGTGGGACAGCATCTTTCAACCGAAGGAGAACCAACCATCTAGCCAAGAGAGAGACAAAAGATAATGTTCAGCATTTAGTCGGATTCAAGTGCTAATTTACATCACCCAAGGTGCCAAAAAGAGCAACCAGAGGGTTAGATTCTAAATGGCAATTAAGAATATGAGATGAGGTTGAAAATATTTCTCTCCAAAGTTTCTCTAGACTAGGCTAGGTCCAATATATGACTATGACTGTATATGAATAAGGGAAGCCTCAGCCCCTTTACACTTATCACAGACAGGACTAATGTCAGGATAAAACTGCAATAATTTAGTTTTAGACATATGAGCCCTGTGTACAACCTTAAACTGCAAAAGGCAGTGGTGAGCACATAATAGAGGTTGAGTTGACGGACTTAAGAATTAATTCCCAAACCTCATCGGATAAGGAGATATTTAGATCTTGTTCCCGTGCAGTTCTAATTTTATCGAAAGGGGCACGCCTCAAAATCACTAACTTATCCCGAGTAGCAGAAAGTAAACCTTTACCCAATGGATTGATACAAAGAAACAAATCCAGAACATTTTTCTCAGGAAAGTTTGATATCAGAGGGTTAATGAAATGTTTAATTTGAAGATATCTAAAGAAATGAGTATTAGGTAGATTAAACTTCACAGACAATTGTTGAAAAGTTGCAAAACAGTTATCTATGAAAAGGTCTTCAAAGTGTCTAATACCCTTTCTATGCCAGTTGTAAAATGTTGAATCCTGCATAGAAGGTAGGAAAAGATGATTGTGTAAAATAGGGCTAGAGAGAGAAAAACCATGAAGACCATTAAATTTTCTGAACTGAGCCCATATTTTTAAAGTATGTCTGATAAGGGGATTAACAATATGTCTAGGCAAATGACAAGGAAGTGTGGAACCGAGAAGTGCAGGAATTGAAAGATTCTTAGTAGAGTTCAACTCCATTGCACCCATTTTGGGCAGTCAGACTTATTATGGAAGAAAGACCAAAAAATAAGAACGAATATTGGCTGCCCAATAACATAAATGAAAATTAGGCAAGGCCATATCACCTTCCTTTTTAGATTTTTGAAGATGAGCTTTATTAAGTCTAGGATGTTTACCCTTCCATAGATAAGATGAAATAATAGAATCTAACCCATCGAAAAAAGCTTTAGAAATAAAAATTGGTAAAGACTGAAATAGATACGAAAACTTAAGAAGGATATACATTTTAATAACATTAATACGACCTATAAGAGACATAGACAAGGGTGACCACTGTGTCAAACTCTGTTTTGTAGAGTTTAGAAGATTGTTAAAATTTTCTCAAAAGATTCATAAAATTCCTTGTTACTGTAATACCAAGATAAGTGAATTGATTCTTAACTACTTTAAAAGGGAGATCGTGGAATACTAAAGCTTGTGCTTCTCTATTGATGGGAAAGAGGTCAGTCTTATGTAAATTAAGTTTATAACCAGAAAGTTGGTTAAGTTTATTAAGAAGTGAAAACATTGAGGGTAAGGAAGGAGGAAGTCGGGTTTGATATAAAAAGTAAAAGATCGTCAGCATAACGGGAAACTTTATGCTCAGCACCTCCCCTCCAAATTCCCGTCACTTCAGCACAGCTACGAAATGCAATAGCAAGTGGCTCGATAGCCAAATCGAAGAGTAATGGACTTAAAGGGCAACCTTGACGAGTGCCACGTTTAAGACTGAAAGACTGGGATAGCTGAGAGTTGGTCAGAACAGAAGTGGTGGGACATGAATATTTCAATTTAATCCATGTAGTAAAACTTGATCCAAAATCAAATTTTCCTAAAACTGCAAAAAGGTAATTCCATTCGGCATGATCAAACACTTTTTCCGCATCAAGAGAAATAACACATTCAGGAATCCCAATTGAGGGTGAATATAAGATATTAAATGTAAGCACTGTATATTAAAAAAGAAAGACTATTTTTAATAAAACCAGTTTGATCTTTAGAAATAATAGAAGGTATGATGTTTTCTAATCTAGGAGCCAAAACTTTAGCCAAAATTTTAACATTGATATTTAATTTTTAAAGATCAGCCTATATGAAGAGCACTCTGTCGGATCTTTGCCTTTTTTCGCTAAAAGAATGATACATAAGACCATAAGACAAAGGAGCAGAAGTCGGCCATTCGGCCCATTAAGTCTGCTCCGCCATTTTATCATGAGCTGATCCAGTCTCCCATTTAGGCCCACTCCCCTGCCTTCTCACCATAACCTTTGATGCCCTGGCTACTCAGATACCTATCAATCTCTGCCTTAAATACACCCAATGACTTGGCCTCCACTGCCGCCCGTGGCAACAAGTTCCATAGATTCACCACCTTCTGGCTAAAAAAATTTCTTCGCATCTCTGTTCTGAAAGGGCGCCCTTTAATCCTTAAGTCATGCCCTCTTGTACTAGACTCCCCCACCATGGGAAACAATTTTGCCACATCCACTCTGTCCATGCTTTTCAACATTCGAAATGTTTCTATGAGGTCTCCCCTCATTCTTCTAAACTCCAAGGAATACAGACTAAGAGCGGACAAACGTTGCTCATATGTTAACCTTCTCATTCCCGGAATCATTCTAGTGAATCTTCTCTGTACCCTCTCCAACGTCAGCACATCCTTTCTTAAATAAGGAGCCCAAAACTGCCCATAGTACTCCAAATGAGGTCTTACCAGTGCCTTATAGAGCCTCAACATCACATCCCTGCTCCTATACTTTATTCTTCTAGAAATGAATGCCAGCATTGCATTCGCCTTCTTCACCACCGACTCAACCTGGAGACCCCTTAGACCCCTTGCATCTCAGAACTTTGAATTCTTTCCCCATTTAAATAATAGTCTGCCCGTTTATTTCTTCTGCCAAAGTGCATAACCATACACCTTCCAACATTGTATTTCATTTGCCACTTCTTTGCCCATTCTGCTAATCTCTGCAGACTCTTGTTTCCTCAGCACTACTGGCCCCTCCACCTATCTTTGTATCATCAGCAAACTTAGCCACAAAGTTATCTATTCCATAATCCAAATCATTGATGTGCAACGTAAAAAGAAGCGGCCCCAACACGGATCCCTTTTGAACACCACTGGTAACTGGCAGCCAACCAGAATAGGAACCCTTTATTCCCACTCTGTTTCCTGCCAATCAGCCAACGCTCTATCCACGTATGTAACTTCCCCGTAATTCCGTGGGCTCTTATCTTGTTAAGCAGCCTCATGTGGCACTTTGTCAAAGGCCTTCTGAAAATCTAAATATACAACATCCACTGCATCTCCCTTGTCTAGCCTACTTGTAATTTCCTCAAAATTGCAATAGGTTTGTCAGGCAAGATTTTCCTTTAAGGAAACCATGCTGAGTTCTGCCTATCTTGTCATATGTGCAGCCCCCCAGCCACCCTCAGGGTCGCTCGGCTCGCTGTCGTCTAGGGAAACAGCCTCGGCCCCGCCAAACTGGATAATTCGTTTGTGTGGATGCTGTGTGAGGTACCCCACCCCGCCCAAATAACAGACAATACACCAGATGCAATTAAATGATTTACAGTTTATAGATATTACTGGATCTATATAATTAAAAGAGAATAAAATATAAAAGGAAAATAAAAGGCGCCACACTTATCAAGGTTCAATCTCTTCGTGCACAAAAACCGTTGGAGCTCAAGGACCTTCTTCTTCACCCTGCGACCCCCTCGGACCACCTCGACCGGCCGCCTGGGACCAACAACGGTGGTCGACCAGACGCTCCATACGAGTCCGTCTCCGTCTCCGTCTCCTCTCCTCGCCGAACGTCCCGCTTGGGGTCCGACCCCGTTAGCGGACTCACAGCACCTGGTCCATTCTCTGTCTCGCTCTCCCGCCCTCTGCCCCCAAACCCCCTCGCAAACAGTATCTTCAAATACACCAAAACCATAACAACTATCCCAATTGGTTAATAGCACCCTCTTATCACCCTCTAAACCACAATAAGCTGCTAGCGCAAACTTTCTCAGCGTTAAAGCACAACAAAGCTGCATTCCCCAGATTAACATAACAAAAACGCCATTTTAATTGGCCTCCGCAGTAACATAAAAATCGAAACCCCCTTACATATGTCTCCAGGTACTCTGTAACCTCATCCTTGACAATCGACTCCCAACAACTTCCCAACCACCGATGTCAAGCTAACAGGTCTATAATTTCCTTTTTGCTTCCTTGCCCCCTTAAATAGCAGAGTGACATTTGCAATCTTCCAGTCCCCTGGAACCATGCCAGAACCTATCGACTTTTGAAAGATCATTGCTAATGCCTCCGCAATCTCCACAGCTATTTCCTTCGGAACATGAGGGTGCATTCCACCTGGTCCGGGAGATTTATCTACCCTTAGACTGTTCAACTTCCTGAGTACTTTCTCTGTCGTAATTGTGACTGCATACACTTCTCTTCCCTGACACCCTTGAGTGTCCGGTATACTACTGATGTCTTCCTCAGTGAAGACTGATGCAAAATACTTGTTCAGTTCCTCCGCCATCTCCTTATTCCCCTTTACAATTTCTCCAGCATCATTTTCTATCAGTCCTATATCTACTCTCACCTGTCTTTTACTCTTTATATACTTGAAAAAGCTTTTAGTATCCTCTTTGATATTATTTGCTCGCTTCCTTTAATAGTTCATCTTTTCCCTCTTAATGACCACCTTGGTTTCCTTTTGCAAGCTTTTAAAAACTTCTCCAATCCTCTATCTTCCCACTAATTTTTGCATCTTTGTATGCCTTCTCCTTTGCTTTAACTTTGGCTTTGACTTCTCGTCAGCCACGATTGCATCCTTTTTCAATTCGAAAGTTACTTCTTTTTTGGAATATATCTGTCTTGCACCTTCCTCACTTGCCTAAACTCCAGCCACTGCTGCTGTGCTATCCTTCCCGCTAGTGTCCCTTTCCAGTCAACTTTGGCCAGTTTCTGTCTCATGCCACTGTAATTTCCTTTACTCCACTGAAATACCGACACATTGGATTTCGGCTTCTCTTTCTCAAATTTCACAGTGAACATGTTATGATCACTGCCTCTTAAGGTATGCCTCGTTAAATGATGCAGGCAATTTACCATGCTTAAACGAATGGGATAGAACTAAAAATAATTGAGACAAAAGCAATGAAGAAATGATTTATAAAATTCTCCTGAAAAGCCATCAGGTCCGGGACATTTACCCGACCGTAATACAGAGATGGCAGATGATATTTCTTCTAATGATAATGGTTCATTGAGTTTTGCCTTAAAGTCAGAAGAGAGCGAAGGAATATTTAAACTATTTAAAAAATGCTCAACTGAGATATTCTCATTTAAAGATTCAGAAGTATAAAGTCGAGAATAATAGTTCTTAAACACAAAATAATCTGCAGATGCTGTGATCAAAGCAACACTTTCAGTACGCTGGATGAACTCAACAGGTCGGGCAGCATCAGTCCACCACCTTCAACAGGACCCCACCACTAAGCACATCTTTGCCTCTCCACCCCTCTCCGCTTTCCGCAGGGATCGGTCCCTCCGCAATTCCCTTATCCACACGTCCCTCCCCACTGATCTCCCACCCGGCACTTATCCCTGTCAGCGTAAGTGCTACACCTGTCCCAACACCTCATCTCTTGCAACCATTCAGGGCCCCAAACAGTCCTTCCAGGTGAGACAACACTTCACTTGTGAGTCTGTTGGGGTCATCTATTGCATCCGGTGCTGCCGGTGCAGCCTCCTCTACATCGGTGAAACACGACGCAGATTGGGGGACCGCTTCATCGAGCACCTCCATTCTGTCCGCCACAACAGACAGGATCTCCCGGTAGCTACCAACTTCAACTCTGCTTCCCATTCCCATTCAGATATGTCTATACATGGCCTCCTCTACTGCCATGATGAGGGTAAACTCAGGTTGGAGGAGCAACACCTCATATACTGTCTAGGTAGTCTCCAGCCCCTTGGTATGAACATAGAATTCTCCAACTTCCGGTAATTCCCTCCCCTCCCTTCCTCTATCCCTATTTCACACTACCCCCTCCCCCAGCTCCCTCATGGTTCCGCTTCCATTGTTTTCAGGGCTATGACATCGATGCTTCCCCTCCCCCACCCCTTTGTCTTTCAAATTACTGGTCTTTCAACTGAAGCTACAAGCATTCTTCAAGTCCTTCCTCATTTTTCATTCTTCAGTCCTGATGAAGGGTTCCGGCCCAAAACGTCGAATCATCATTTCTGACTGATGCTGCCTGACCTGAGTTCATCCAGCGTACTGAAAATAATAGTTCTTAAGTGTGTCATTGGTATCAGAATGATTCGAAGTAATGTTCCCATTTCCCATTCGAACTTTTGTGATTTGTTGTTTAGCTTTAGAGCGTCTTAGTTGGTTAACTAAAAATGTACCGGACTTACCCCCATGAATATAAAATCGGCTCTTACTTTCAAGAAGTTGGCATTCAATCGGCCGAGTGGAAATGAGGTCAAACTTAGTTTGAAGTTCTACTCTTTTCTTACACAATTCAGGATTTTTGGTCTGGGCATATAATTGGTCTTTTTCTTTAATTTGACCAATTAAGTCTAAATGCTCTAAATAGATCGTTCTTTTCAGATTCACAGTATATGAAATTATTTGAGTCCTCAAATATGTTTTCATGGCATCCCGGATGATCTGGGATGAGATTTCAGATGACATGTTAGTACTTTTTAAAAAAAAAAGTTATCTGGTCCTTCATAAATTTTACAAACTCATTATCTGACAACAAGGTCAGAATAAAACACCAATGTTTGTTCATTTGAGGAAGACCAGGGAAATTTATGGACAGGGTATTTGGAGCATGATCTAAAATCACTATACTCTGATAGTCACAAGAGCGAACAGATGGAATCAGTTGATTATCCATTAAGAAATAATCAATTCTAGTAAAAGTATGATGGACATGTGAAAAGAGGAATAATCTGTCTCAGTAGGATGGAAAAAAACGCCACACATCAGAAATAACATAATTAGAAAGGAAGGAATGAATAGATAAAGCAGAATTACTAGGGAGTCTGGGAACAGAAGAAGATTGATCCAGTACTGGATCTAACCAACAATTAAATTCACCACCCAATATGAGAAAATATAAACTCAAGTCAGGCAGTAAAGGAAAAAAAAAACTGTCAAAAAAATCCATATCATCTGAATTGGGAGCATAGAAGTTAGCAAGACTACCCTATTATTACACAATTTCCCAGAGACAATAATAAATCGACCATTTGTATCCGAAATTTTGTTGGGAAGCTCAAAGGGATCATTCTGGTTAATGAGAGTTATTAAAACTACGAATATGTGTTGCAAAAAAGTAATGTCAGCTTTGAGCTGCTTGATTTGAAAGCCCCTTCCTTTTAGCAGAATGGTTCAATCTCTTAACATTCCAGCTTGTAAGATTCAACGGGCTAACCATTGTCATATAAAAAAAATCATATAGTGTAGTAAGCATAAATATGGACAAACATTCTAATAACAGCTCTGGGGCAAAAGTAAGAAACAAAATCAAGACCAAAAAAGTCATGAATAACAAAGGATAACTAAGAATTGTTTAAATAATGTTGGCACTAGGAAATCCTCCCCCACTCAGAACCCAAAGCAAGAAAGCTACCAAAGAACAGCAGCAAGCTCTTTAGGAAAAAAAAACTACCCCTAACCTCAACTTCCAGTTTCTGTATAGCTTCATGAGCTCTGTTTAATTAACAGTTTTTAAAAAAAACCTGGAGAGCTTATGCACTTAGAATTAAAATTATACATAAAGAAAACAGTACTATCAAAAAGTATTAGACTTAACTTGAAATAATAATCCAGATTACCATATCCGCAAAGAAAAAAAATACAGTAATTAAAAAAATTTGAAAAGAAATCTCGGCCTGAAACGTCGACTGCACCTCTTCCTACAGATGCTGCCTGGCCTGCTGCGTTCACCAGCAACTTTGATGTGTGTTGCTTGTAGGGAGAAAAAAGTACCAGTTGGCCATTTTAAATAATCAAATCGAGTCTGAAGGAGACACTATAGCAAGGAGACTTTCCAAAATTTCTCAATTTATAGCAGAATTAAACCATTTTCAGTCATTTAAAAATTAATTTAGGAGTCCCCATAGCAAGGAGACTTTCAATAAATTTCTGAACTTATAGCAGAGTTAAGCCATTTTCAGTAATTTAAAAATTAAATTTAAAAGGAAAACAAATATAAAAAAAAGAGAAAAAAAAGGAAAAAAATAGCAATTGGCCATTTTAAATAATCAAATCGAGTCTGAAAGAGACATCATGGCAAGGAGACTTTCAATAAAGCTCTGAACTTATAACAGAGTTAAACCATTTTCAGTAATTCAAAAAATAATTAAGGAGTCACCATTAGCAAGGAGACTTTCAGTAAATTTCTGAATTACTTATAGCAGAGTTAAACCACTTTCAGTAATATTAAAAAGGAAAACAAAAAATATAAGAAAACAAAGAAGAAATCACAATGGCAAGCAGACTTTGAAAAATTTCATTTGCAACCTTTTATAGTGCCTTGCAAGATTATTCAGCTCACACAACTATTTTCCCATTTTACTGTCTCATTTTCTAAGTTTAAGATATGTTGAAGTAGGATTTTTTGAGCTAATCTAAAAAAACATTATCCATGTTAAATCAAAAGGAAAATTCCAACCCTTGTCAATAATTAACTAAAAATTAGCAACCAAAATTGAGGCTGAAAAACTATTCACCTCCTTTGTAATTACTATGCTAATTTGCCTTGGGTGCAATATATGTATTACCTTAGAAACTCTCACAATTTATTTATGTAGAGGGTTACGTGTTTTAAATGAATTCATAGAATAAATACCCCCTCTCTTTGTAAGGACCAGCAGTCTGGTAGATTTTCAACAGACCCAACCAAAATGAAGGCTAGGGAACATCCAAGATGAGTCAGGGAAACAATAACAGAAGCGTAGATCTGGGGAAGGGTTCAAGACCATCTAAAAGACATTGAACATACATTGGACCTCAGTCCATCGTGAAATGGTGGGGGAAAAAAAATGAAACCGTAGCCACAATGCCCAGGTCAGGCTGTCCCCTAAACTAAGTTGCTGGAGAAGGATGGCATTTGTGATGCCAACAATCACTGAGTGAGCTGCAGGTCAGTGGCTGCAATGGGAGATGAAGTTCTTGGCTCCACAATCTCAAAGGCCTTGCACAAAAAAGGTATTTACGTAAGACTGGCAAGGAAGAAGCTCTAGCTTTAATTTTTAAAAAATCATGTCTTTGCCTGTGAAGACTTTGCAAAGCATCACTGAACAGATTTTAGCCAGAGGGTGGTGAATTTGTTAACACAGGCAGCTGTGGAGGCCAGGTTGTTGGGTGTATTTAAGGCAGAGATTGGCAGGTCCTTGATCGGACATGGCATCAAAGGGCTGGGAGTGGGGCTGAAGAGAGGGAATAAAGGATGAGCTCTGTCACCTTGTGCAAAGCTAATAGACTTGTACAAAAAGACTATTGGCCGTAATAGATGTGAGAAGTGGTTCAACTAAGTACTGAGCAAAGGGAGTTGAGTACTTTTGAACTGCTGACATTTTAGTTTTTGAATTAGTTTTTCATGCTTTACAATTTTCTGTTTTTTGGACTCTGTGAAAAAAGCATGTGATTCATAAATTTAAAAAATCCGCAGCTAAATTGATCAAAATCCTTGATTGTAATACCATTTGTGTAAACAAAGGGTTGGGAGTGGGATACTTTTTACAAGGCCCTACATTCTTGCTTGAGCAGAGCAGTAAACTTTGCCTCTTACAGGCACCATGTGGAGTCCATTAGTATGGAGCAGGTGGCTAAGGATTGGTTCATAGCATAGTCTGTGGGATGGAATCTAAAGATTGTGCTCAATTAGGTACTTAAACTGATGGATCTGAGGATTTTTGGCTTTGAAATAGGAGATCTGAGACCCCTAACCTTACAAAAAGGCTTTGGTCAACTGCTAAATTGTTCTCAGTGGCCAACAGTGACACCTAGAGAACTATATGGAAATTGCAGTCCAGCATAAATGAAGCCACAGTAGCTTTTAGTTTAGTTTAAGTTAATTTTAAGTTAGTCCTGACGAAGGGTCTCGGCTTGAAACGTCGACTGCACTTCTTCCTACAGATGCTGCTTGGCCTGCTGCGTTCACCAGCAACTTCGATGTGTGTAGCTTTTAATTTACTTTTTTTTTCCCCCACACTGAACATATTTTGATCTTTTTTCTTTGCTTGGTTGCACTATCACATACGTTCTGAATTAAATATCATTTCCTTTTTTGCTGCCCAGTTTTTGTTTAAAATGTTTCTTATTTTCAAATATTTTCATTGTGAAGCAACATCACTTTAACCACAACAGACAATGTCCTAAAGTACAATACTTTTTTCTTTTCCTTATAACAATATAATGAAAATCAAAAGAATCTATGTATAGTAAGCAAAAAGCAAAGGAAACCCTACCACCCCGTCTCCTTTCACCTTCCCAGCCCTACCCTCCCCTCACCCCTCCCATATGTGCTGGTTAGGTCCTACCGCCCCCCACACTTAGTTCAGCTGTCGATCTCTTCTAAATACAACAATAATGGTTGCCAGGTTTTTTCAAATTCCTTGAGTCTGTCCTTGATAACGTATCTTATCCTCTCTAGATGCAGAGTATCCATTAATGCAGCCAGCCATTCTCTGTGAGTGATGGAGTTTCCTCCTTTTTCCAGAGCATCAGTATGAGTTTCTTTCCATTAAGTATGCCATAGGTCAGGAGTTGTTGCTGGGTAGCCTGGAATTTTTGTCCTCACAGAAGTTCCAAAAATTATTAAAATGGGGTCTGGTATTATCTGAACCTTTAGTACCTTCGATAGGACCTCAGATATTTGCTTCCACTCCTCTTGTATCCTGGGACATAAAGCATAACTATGTAACAAATCTGCCTCTGAGAACTTACATCTCTCACACATTGGGGACACCTCTGGGAATATTTTATAAATCCTTACTTTTGAGTAATGTAATCTATGTAGGATTTTAAATAGTATTAAACAATGCCTGGCATTGATGGAACAGGAGTTAACATACTCCAAAGCCTCATTCTGTATAACCTCCTCTATCTCTGTACCCAACCTCCTTTTCCCACTCTTTTTTTAATATTATCCATTGTTGTATGGCATCATACAGGTAGGCAATGATGTGTTCTGCCCCTAAACATGATCTTAAATGATTACAGGTGTCCCCCGCTTTTCGAACATTCGCTTTACGAAACCTCACTGTTATGAAAGACCTACATTAGTTCCCTGTTTTTGCTAACAGAAGGTGTTTTCACTGTTACGAAAAAAGGCAGCGCACGGGAAAAGCAGCGTGCATTTTTAAAAAAAATCAGCATGCAAAAAAAAAATCCCTGGGCAGCCGCTGTCCCCTGGATTTGGAACGGCATTCTCGCCGGCATTGCTTAAACACGTGCCTGTGAGCAGCCGTTAGCAAGATGAGTTCTAAGGTATCGGAAAAGCCTAAAAGACTCGTAAGGGTGTTACACTTAGCGTAAAACTAGACATAATTAAGTGTTTCAATCGTGGTGAACGAAGTAAGGACAAAGTGAGTTTGGCTTGTGGAAGTTGACGAAGATGATGTTGAACAGGTTTTGGCATCCCATGACCAAGAACTGATAGATGAAGAGCTGGTGCAATTGGAAGAGGAAAGGAGAACAATCGAAACCGAATGAGTAATGATAAAGTACGACTTTAATTTTGAAAGGGTACGTCAGTTTAAGGCATATTTGCAGGATGGTTTGAGTGTTTACAAAGAACTGTATGATCTAAAAATGCGCGAGGCTAAGCAGTCAAGCAAGCCTTCCACAGCAGACGACGAACCTTGACCTTCAACGTCGAGGCAGGCAGACATAGGAGATGAGCTGCCTGCTCTAATGGAAACAGATGATGATGAGATGACACCCCAGTATCCCACCACCCCAACCCTCAGGCCGCGGACAGATACCGATTCGCAGAGAATGCAGCAGTAGCCGGGAGGCATCTAGCACATCTTTAAGAAAAAAGCCGAAATAAACATGCTAATTAATTAGGTGCTGCCTGGCACGTAATTGTCGGCCCAGATCAGGGACGATGCAATTGATGGAAACATGGGGAGAATTTAAAATAAGATTAACGTAGGACTAATATAAATGTAACGCAGTTTGGACTCAGTGGACAGAAGGCTTGTCTACTTGCTCTGTCTTTCTAAGCCTCATGATAATGACTGCTTTTCAATCTAAAGCCAATTTAGATGTAACTGTTGGGCTTTTCCAGCACTCTCCTTTTTCTTGGATACTGCTGTGTTGTGTGTTACACAGGATGCAGCCAATTTGTTAAACCTCATTAAGAAATGTTAGCTGGCGGTTTGATGTTTATTTTTTAGAAGCTTTTTGTATGACGCATGACTCCGGGGTTGTTCACCTAATGGGTTCTTTTTTTTTCTCACTTTTCTGCTTAGTAGGTTTTTTTTGTTAAGACAAAATTTATTTTCGATCTTTAAGATAATATCTTTTTTGAGACATTGTAAGTGTTGTTACTTCAATGTACTCGTTATTTTTCCTGTATAATATAAACAATAAAAAGATTTGAAAAGAAGAAATGTTAGCTGATAACACAACAAAATGCTGGAGGAACTCAGCAGGTCAGGCAGCATCTACAGAATTGAATAAACAGTTGATGTTTTGACCCATTTATTAGTAAAGGCCCATTGTTTGACTGCTCCAGACTTGCTGAACTTGTCTGCATAGCCCAACTCTATAGTATCCCCTTTGGTTCAATCCCCTCCCACCTACATTGACATTTCACGTGCTCTCAATCTCCAAATATTTTCAGTTCTCTGGCCTGATTGCCTTCCGGTCCTGATGAAAAGTCTTAGTCTGAAACACCGATTGTTTATTCCTTGCCATAGACGTTGCCTGATCGGAGTTCCTCAAAGATTTTGTGTTACTCTGGATTTCCTGCATCTACAGTATCTCTTGTGTTTAACTTGGCTGATAAGCTTTCTCCACTCCATTTCACAACCAACTTCTATCAATGGATACTTTCTGCTTATCAGGTCATATTTGCACTTTTCCGTTATTTAATACATGAGAACTGATCCCTACTGGCCACAGAGGTGTGTTAACTTGGTGTTTTTATGTCTCCCTGGGATCCAGTATGAGCTAGCTAATTGGCTTGATGGAAGGAAGCAGAGGGTGATGATGGAAGATTATTTCTCTTGCACTGGAATCTTGTGACTAGTGTTCTCCAGGGGTCAATGCTAGGCCCTTTGCTATTTGCCATGTCAATTATTTGTTTGATAATGTGAATGTCATAATTAGCAAGTTTGCAGATGATGCGAAAATAGGTAGTCTCATAAACCAATGAAGATGGCTATCAGGATTCAAAGTGGGATCTTAATCAGCTGGGTAAGTGGACCAAAGAATGGCAAATGGCATTTAATTCAATTTAGTGATATATGGTGCATTTTGGGAAGATAAGTGTAAGACCCTCAGTGAGGTAGGGCCCTTGAGAGTGTTGTAGAACAGAGTACATAGTTCCCTGAAATTGGCATTGCAGGTAGACAGGGTGGTGGAAAAAGCTTTTGGCACACTGGCCCTCATCTGTCAGGGTATTGAGTATAGGACTTGGGGTTGCTATTGCAGTTGTGCAAGACTTTGGTGATGCTGCATTTGGAAAATTGTTCTGTTTTGGTTATCTTACTATAGGAAAGATGCAATTAAGCTGGAAAGAGTGCCGAAGAGATTTGAGGGACTGCTATGGAGAGAGTTGAGCAGGTTGGGGCTTTATTGAAGCATAGGAAAATGTGGTCTTATAGGTGTGTAAAAAGTCATGAAGAGCATAGGTAGGATAAATGCAGTAATTTCCCAGGGTTTGGGAATTAAGGACTAGGAGGAATAGACCCAAGGTGAGAGAGGAGATTTAGTCATACAGCAGGAATATAGGCTGTTCAGCCCAGCAAGGCCATGCTGACTATATTGTCTATGCTAATCCCAATGATCTGCATTCAGCCCATATCTTTCTCAACCCAGCTATTCCATGTACCGACGAAGTACTGCTTAAATAGCGCTGTTGGACCTGCCTCAGCCAATTCTGGCAGCTCATTGAATGTTCAAGACCCTCTACATGAGAAAAGTTGTCCCACAGATCCTTTTATATCTTTTTTTTATCCCCGTCTCTAAGATTATGTCCGTAGCTTTGGACTCCCTACCCTGTTACCATTCGCCTCTCATTTTAAAATTTTTTATTGCTGTACATATTTAACACAAACCTGAGGGCAACCTCTTCACCAAGGAATGAGCTGGCAGAGGTTGAGCTAGGTACATCAACAACTTAAAACATGCATTTGGACAGGTACATGCTAGGCAAGGTTGGGATATGGGACAAATTTAGGGAACTGGTTTAGATGGAACTCTTGGTCAGCATGGACTGTAGGCTGAAGAGCCTGTCTTTGTGCTGTAGGATTCTGACTCTTATCTGCTCAGTGACAGGTGGAAAAATAACTTAAAGATAGTCCAACTAGAGCTTTGTTCCATACGTGAAATGTTTGTTAAGTATTATTACAGCGATGTTACTAACTTTTACTACAGATGCCTGGACTATTTACCCAATAACTGTGTGGCCCTGGTTCACTCTGCAGGTTAAAGACTGGAATTTTAATTCTTGAACTAAAAGCCTTATCAGTGAAAATGTGCACAAGGCTGTTAAATATTAAAGCTCTTTAAACAGTGTAGCACAGAAACTTCTTTTGACCCAGTGTCTGTGCCAGTCATAATGCCAAGTGAACTAGTGACAACTCAATAGCATGGTGATTTGCATAACACTATTATTGTGCCAGTGATCCGGGTTCAATTATGCAACTGTCTGTAAGGAGGTTGTATGTTCTTCCTGTGACCGTATGGGTTTCCTCTGGGTATTCTAGTTTCTCCCCCACCCCACATTCTAATGATGTACTGATTAGGTTAATTGGTCACATGGGTGTAATTGCTTGACATGAGCTGGTAGTGTCTGGAATGTACTGCCTCTTGGCAGTATGTTCCAGGCACTTGCTATGGATTTATTTTTAGAAAAAAAACTTGTCTTGCACATTTCCTTTAAACTTTTCCCTTCTTACCTTAAAGCAACACTCTCTAGTATTTGACATTTCCATCCTGGGGTCGAAACTATTCTATCTGTATCTCTCAATTTTATACATTTCTATTAAGTCTCCTCTCAGCCTCTGAACTCCAGAGAAAATGATCCAAGTTTGTCCATTCTCTCCTGCATTTTTGTACCCACTAATATGGGCAAGCAACTTCCTGGTGAACCTCTTCTGTGACTTCTCCAAAGTTTCCACATCCTTGTTGTACTATGGTGACCGTGATTGTGCACAGTACTCCAAATATGGCCTAACTAAAGTTTTGTACAACTCCAAAACTCTGTAGCTGGTTTAGATCTGCATTTTAAGGAAGGAAATCTGTTTCTTAAAGGCTTGCCTTTGGCTGAAGTGTTAACATTTTCCACAATGTCTGACCTGTTAAGTTGTCTGTTTTTGTTACATAGAAAAAGAATGTTTTAGATTTCCAAAACCTGGAGTTTTTCTTACTTGTCAGCCTCACTCAGTGTGGTCAGCATGGACAAGCTTACACCAAAGCTCAACTCTGTTGTGACCCAGCAAGGCACTACATTGTATCAAGTCAGCTCTTGGTACTCAAGAAGGTGACCCATCAGCTCCTTCTCCATGCAAATACTAAGACCTGACAATTAAGACATTTTACTGAAAATTCTGCAAATAATGCAAAGCTTATCCTACTTGGACTGCCTGCAGAATCTTAATCACCATGCAGGTTGGTTGTGCAATTGAAGGGAATTGGTATTTGTTGATGTGTTTGTAGAGTAGAGTGGATTTCAGTTAATTGGGACACATTGGACCAGTACATTTTGGCCCAAATAAGCTGCTGCCCCAATTAGCAAAGGTTCATGGAAATAGTCAAAGGATTAAAAATACTAATTACCATTCAATTGAGTATCAAATTATGCATTTAAATGAAATACCGAACAAATTAGAACACTACCAATGTTATTGGTGGTTGTCCACCATATCTGACAATGACAGGAAACCTGAATTGGAGAATTTTTGAAGTGGAAAAGCTGTGCACTGGGGCAGTTCCACTCTTCCCTGGCTGCAGTAGATGAGTGTGACTTTTTCTGTGCCTCAATTGTGCCCTTCGCTCCACATAGCATTGTAGAACCACCTGACTGGCAGTTGGATCTCACCGTAGATCTGATCCACCTAGTCTGCTGGAGATGGCTTTGCATGCTAGGACAGACATATCCCATCTCATAATATCCTATTATGAGACTTGCCTGCTACCCTCAATTGGTTTTCCCCACTTGTCGAAACAAAACGTAACAGCTACTTGGAGACACGGGTGAGAGCTGAGTGTTCAGTGAGGACCAAAGGTAAACATTCAAGATGATTGTCGGTACCTTCAAATTCTGCATACTTCCTAACTTGAAGTAGTGAAGTTGTTTTATTTTTCACTCCAGGCTGTTTCTGGCACTTCCAAGTCTGAGGGCTTGAAACTGCACTGAGCAATTGTCTTGCTGTTTACTTCTCACCAGCTATCAGTGGCAAGAATCACTGCTTTTTAAACACAAACATATGTTATTGATGCTATTTAAAAACTGTTTGCTGTAAGCATAGTATAGTGTCTAATGGCCACACGACACGTATACCAGCGGTCCCCAACCACCAGGCCGCAAAGCAAGCGCTACCAGGCCGCGAGGAAACGATATGATTTGGCTATATGAGTCAGCTGCACCTTTCCTCATTCCCTGTCACGCCCGCTGTTGAGCTTGAACACACGCGAGGTCATTACCCGCGCATCATCCACTTCAGCGCGGGAAGGAGATCAACTCCTCGAGCTTGCAAACGACGGCGGGCTGAAAAGTATGTTTGACATAACATCTCTGCCGGCATTCTGGATCAAAGTCAAGGCTGAATATCCTGAGATAGCCACGAATGCACTGAAAACGTTGCTTCCATTTCCAACATATCTCTACAATGAATGCAAGGAAAACTAAATTGCGGAATAGACTGGACATAAGGAACCCCCTTCGAATATCGCTGTCTCCCTTCACCCCTCGATAGGACCGTCTTGTTGCAGGGAAACAAGCCCAGGGCTCCCACTGATTCAGCGATATTGGTGCGTTGCAATGATTTTATATGTTCATACGGGGAAAATGTGTGCTTTGTGTTTAATATCCAAACATTACTTAAAATGTTATGATGCTATTGACTTATATAACCATATCACCATATAACAATTACAGCACGGAAACAGGCGATCTCTGCCCTTCTAGTCCGTGCCGAACGCTACTCTCACCTAATCTCACCGATCTGCACTCAGCCCATAACCCTCCATTCCTTTCCTGTCCATGTACCTGTCCAATTTTTCTTTAAGTGATAATATCGAACCTGCCTCTAGCACTTCTACTGGAAGTTTTTTCAACACTTACTTCAAGCTCCCCTGTCCTCCCCTGATAATTGACTTATCGCTATATTCATGCGAGGAAAATATGTGCTGTGTGTTTAATATTAAATTCGTTAGATAAACCCTTTTAGAAATGAAATTGAGTGTATTAGCCACTTATCACCTATATTCCGGTCGCGATTAACCCCCCCCCCGGAACAGAATCAGCAAAAGCGATTTGTGGAAAAAAATCGTAGTCACGCATGCGCACTTGTGCCCGCGCAAGGCTTCATGGTCATTGTAGTCTTTCTCTGGGTAAACCCAACGTATTTGACTGCTACTCTTGACTGTTGGCAACCCCCCCACCCCCCGGGTCGGCCGGTCCGCAAGAGTATTGTCAATATGAAACCGGTCCGCAGTGCAAAAAAGGTTGGGGACCCCTGCGTATACGACTGACACTACTTAGAAACTGGCAGCAACAGTCTCCTGCCCCAATTAAGTGACATTGTGTCCCAGATAAATGAAAGGAATCCCGGTTATTTTCTCAGTTTGTTTTTCCTGAAGAGTTGTCCCAGATAAGCAATTGCCCCAATTAACCAATGGTCCGGTTAACTGGAATCTACTGTATTTGTCAGGGTATGAAGCAAAATCCTAGTTGCAGCATCTGTTCTGGAGATTCTACTGCAGGGCTTGAACGTGGAGAAACTTCATGTTACTGATGCGCTGATTTTCAAACAGCTAGTGTTTATTACACAATAAGAAAACAGTTCCTAAACGAGTTCTGCACTCGTAAGAGTTGCTGTTTGAATCATCTCAACCCACTTTTAAATGTTTATTGAAAAACTTAATTGTTCAAATGGAAAGGTAGTTTTTAAATTAAGCATCTGTCTACAATCTGGAGAAGGAAAACACTGATTTTAAACCTCAGCTGCCTTGCAGCCATATCCACGCATGGGAAAGGCTTCGGGAGCAAGCCCTGAGAAAGAAATCCGGCGTCCCTAAGGCAATTTGATGTTTACAACTTCACTTTAGCAACCTCTGTGACACTGGTGCCAAGCTGTATTGGTGCTTGCCCTTCCCTTGGACTGCATCAGTGACGTGGAGAGGTGGAGTGTGCTGCATGGGCAACAGCCGATTCTTCAAACCTTCTCACCCAGGCTTGCGCCCTGGAGAGGACACAGTCATGATCCCCTGGGATCGACGCTGCCTTCTACTGTCTATAATTTGTTTAAAAATTTGGTTTGAATGTGTAGTGTGATTAATTCTGCTGCATTTTGGGAGATAATGGATTTTGTTTTTACTTCTGTTGCAGGGAAGGAAAAGAATTAGTCCCAGTATCTGAGATTCCCCTGCAGACGCACCGAGTGGTGGCAACATGTCATTCACTGGTGCAGATGGATGATGGGACATTAGTTGGTGATCCTCTTGAAAAGGCAATGCTAACAGCAGTTGACTGGACACTCACAAAAGGTGAGAGGAGTGTTTTCTATTTCCATTAATCCAGTGTTGTGAAGATGTGCTCATCAGCGTGAGTTGCTAATGCAAGTACTCTCTGCAAGAACTGGATGCATACAGATTTCATTAGTGGCACTCTGATATCTTGAATTTGATTTAATAGCTGCTGCAAATTTTAATAATGGAAGCATCCTGCCGCACTAACTCCTTGTGCTAACCAATTTTATTTCTCATTCAGTCAAAGAAATTCTGAATGGTGTACTGCCATATGTGCTGTGCTTTCTTACCCTGCTCCCACACTGGCCCGAGTTCAGGCTTTCTCTTCATTGCCCACTACCCTGCCCTTGGTTTTTCCTTTCCCATTTGTTCCTTCAATTAAAGTGACACAAAGCAGTGTTTTCCAGGTCCTGATAAAGGCCTCAAAACCATCCGCATTTGCCATTTTGCTTCCTAACTTAGTGGTGTCTTTGTTTCTACTTTGAACTTTAATTCCTTGTGCAAATATCTCCGGCATCATGTCTACACGCCCCAACATAAACAGAACATGCCAAATCTCCTGCTGGAAGCTTTAGAAAAAAACATTTAAAAACCCATGCCACCTCTTAGAACCAGAGGACTGCTGCAATCTCCACTCAATGAAAATTGCAGATATGTTGCAAGATGCTGCTACTTGGAGGATGTCATTCCAATCAGAAATCGATCCAGTTGACAATTGAAGGAATTCACCACAAGTGCTGATGGCGTATAATGTCAGAAGATCCTGCAATATTTTGGTCAGTTCTGTCTTTGCATAACCTTGAAGTGTGACTTCTGCTTCACCTAGATGCATAGTCTACATAAACACAAGCTGTTCCTTGATTTTGTAAACTTGATCAAGTGACCCATAAGCCTATGTTTGTCTGGAGTACAGTGAAGCTCATTTAATCTAATGCATTGGGCACTTTGGTACCAGACCAGCAGATCCTTAGCACCGTAACTCAGAAACATTTTCCAGTGAACTCTTTGAGAGAATGTGGGCATTAAGGCCCCAGTAGTTTCATTGAAGCATAACCCAAAGAGTCAGGTGAAAGGAGTGGGGCAGCTTGTTTTCTAGTTGTTGGTCTAATGCTCAATGAACTGAAACTGAATCAATAATTACATAAGATTTTTCCTTGCTGTGCTTATTGAAAACTGTTAGAAAATCATGTAGGTGATTTATGTTGGGTTGCTCTCATCGGCATGGTTTTTTAATTCAATTCCATCAGCCTGTATTGGATATCCCCATTAAGTCTTCTCCATTTAAAGAGTCATAATAAAGCTTCTGATCATCCTGCCTTATTTAAATCAAGTTATGGACCTATGGTTTCCTGGTTTTGGCTTATCCTGGTTTTAAAAATGGGAAACTCTGCTTGCTTTTCCAATTCCAGTGGAAGATCCTACACTTAAGTTATTTGGGCATTTAGGCAAAGGGCTTTGGATGTACTTTTCCTATCTCCATGATTTTTTTTTTGAACAGGTGTCATCCTGGTCTTGGCTGGCAACCAAATATTTTGTGCTCCTTGAGCCTGACAGGTGTACAACTAATAAAGGTTTTAGATGAGTTATTGGAGTCTCTCCATTTAACCTAAGGCCCAAGTAACAGATTTAATGGGAGTTGATGGGTAGGAAGACCTTATGCATGGAATAATTATGATCTGGAACTTTAATAGTGAAGGCAAAATCAACTAGAGCTATTAGAATAATTAAATAGGTATTTTGTAAGCTTGGCAAAGTGAGAGGAATGTGGGTGAAGGATTCCTCCAGAGAACTAATTTTGAATGACTGGGTGAAAGGCTCAGTGATTCTTTTTAAGAAATATACCCTCACCTTTGTAGTTTCATTGGCTGCCCAACTTTAAGCAAAGCTGCATAAACTTTCCGGTCTGTTTTCATAAGCCAATTTCAATTGTTTTTCGATTATTTATGACATTGAATTGAACTGTTTACCACATTTTTCTTTACTCTGCAGATGAAAAAGTTTTCCCTAAAAGTATCAGGTCACAAGGTCTGAAAATCCACCAGCGCTTTCATTTTGCCAGTGCACTGAAACGTATGTCGGTCCTCGGCTCCTATGAAACAATGGGTTCCACGGATCTCCAGTATTTCAGTACGGTGAAGGGAGCACCTGAGACATTGCGTAGCATGGTAAGGGACCGACTGTGGCATAGAACTGAGCATGGCACAGTGTACTAGACTTAGTAAGGGGAAGTTGTTCTTTATTTTCTTAAGTGAAAAGCCTTTTATTTGTGATGACAAGCAAAAGGCCATTATTACACAGTTGAACTCACCAAGCCATTTCTATAATGGTTAACTGTAATCCACAGCTATCTCCCACTTAATGGCAATGTGAATGGCTAAGGCAATACCAGAGATACATGTTGAACATTGTGTTATGATCTAGAATTCATCAATAGGAAGGATTGTGGAAGTAGTTTAGTAGTAGCTACAGAGTTGAATGCAAGTTTAAAAGGGAGAAAGGGTAGGACTACCCTTGGCCTAAGTCGGTGATGTCTGTCTAATGGCAACCTTAAACACTGTGATCTAACTGGCTGCTTTCAGTGTTGCAAAGTACCACACTGTCTAATGTAGTACCTTGGATTATTGAAGGACAACGCAAAGGTTTGCCTTCAAATTACAAATTCTAAGTCACAGTTGGAACAGCAAAGTCCACTTTGTAAAGATTGATAAGGACTTCAAAGGTTCATTGCTCTATGAAGGACTTGAAACAGATTTATTACTATACATAATACTTCACTCATCCTGCTTTTGATGTGCTGTTCTGTGGGGTTAATTGATTTTACTATATGCTATTTTCTAGTTCTCTGAGCGACCTAGTAACTATGATTATGTCCACACTGAGATGTCGCGAGAAGGAGCAAGGGTGTTGGCCTTGGGATATAAAGAGATGGGATATCTGACTCATCACCAGGTAAAAACTTCTTTGCTATTTCATACCTCAGGTAATCATGTCAAACAAATAGCAATATTACCTCATCATAAAGATGCTATTTTACGCCAGTAATGTTTTGTATGGATAATCATTTTTCTTCAGGTAGAAGGTGTATTTTTCTAAATATGAGGATGATTGTAACAGGTAATTCAATATCAACTCACCAAAGGCAGTACTTTAAAATCCAGCTAGTGTAGTATGCAGCAGCTTCCAGCACAGTGTAGTGTAATCAAATATTAATACTGAGCCAGCTTGGGGAGATATTGCATCAACCAAACTTTGGTCTAAGGGTATATTTAAAGGTTGCTGTAAATGGCAGAAGGGCCATGTTTTAGATGCTGGGGGTGGGGGGGTGCTTTGGAAACTGATTACATGGTTACCAATGCTAGGTTGATAGAACTGGGCTTGCTGATGGCTGGGTTAAGGGAAATTGGGGGTGGTAGACTGGGGCTGGAAAGGAGCCCAGCAACTGGTGGAAGGCAGTTGTGTGAAAGGCCGCTTTAAGGTCACATACAAGCAAGAGATCTTGTTCAACCAGCTTTAGTGGGTCACAAGCAGCTATGCACGCAAATCTGTTTTTATCATTGGGAAAGGGTGCTTTTGTGGGGTGGATTGATTCAGCATCATTCTACCCCACAAACACATCCCTTCCCAAATTTTTCCAGGGCAATATTGTCCACTAGATTTTCATGCTATTCACTACCCTAAGTATTCATTGCCCAAGTTGATTCTGTGTTTTATACTGTTTTTTTGCTTGTTTTTGCAGTTTTCATGTGGGGGGAGATTCTTTGAATGGATTTCATGGTTTTTTTGGTTTTGTGGCCGTCTGTAGGAAGATGAATCTCAGGATTGTGTACTGCGTACTTTGATAAATGTACTTAAACTTTGAATCTTATGCTAATCAGTGCACTAAAGCCATCTGCAAAATGCACTCAGGCCTGATGTTATGTGCCCTTGACAAACTACAGTGGAGTGATGCCCTGCTGCTTGCCAACACCTTCCAAATTCTCACCAGTATGTTCCACTGGTTTGCACACCATTCAGATGCAGAATTGATACTTTGTCAACATTTGTCTCTGGGCCAGCATCCTGACACTGTATTCTAGTGAGTATTGTTACCATAGAAGTACTTTGACTAAAATAGATGATATAAGTAGTTCACTGCTACCCTGTTAAGGGCATTTGGAGATAAATAATGAATGCTGACCTTGCTGGTGCTTACATCCATGTTTGAGGATATGAATACTAAAAATTGTAAAACTAGATGCTGATATCTAAAATAAAAATTCAACAGGTCAGGCAGCATCTGTGGGGAGAGAGATAGTTGGTTTTGTCAGAACTGGAAACGAGGAAATCAAGTCAAGTAGGCGAGTACGAGAAAAATGGGTTAAGAGAAGAATTTCTCTGAAAGGGTGAGATGAAATGTGTTGTTGGTGGAGTTATGAGCGCTTTGATGTTCTTAGTCTGTGTATTGTGTTAATGGGGAGGCTATTGAATGTGCCCAGCAGGGCCAGACTGGTCAGAAAAACTAAGCCAAATGACTGGGAGAAGTGACCAGATACAGAGAGTAATCTGAAGCTAGGGGATTTGATGGAGGCCAGCAGGCTGTGCTGTGCCCAGATGGGAGATCAGCGTGCATTAGGCCTCGTTATAACAATGCAGGAGGTCATAAACAAAAATTAGAGTGGGATGCTGAATTAAAATGCTGGGAGTCAGGTTAAGGGTCACTCCTCCAGCCTCGGCCAAGGTGCTCTGCAAAACCATCACCCAGCCAGGTTTTGTTTGTCCTTTGTAAAGGACACCACCTTGTGAAGACTGAATACAGTACATGGAGATTCCGTTCAAAGAGCAGTTCTCTGAAATCTGAGCCAGCTGATGTTGGAGCAGCTTTGTGTTCGACTTGTTTCCATGTAACTGGTGATTGTATCTGGCAGTGCAGCCCCTGGGGACAGCCTCTGTTGTGAAGGATGCTAGTTTGGTGTTGAGGTGATATTTAAAATGAAACTTGTGAACTAAAATGCAATTTATTTTCTACGGCATCTGGCAGGTGAATGTAATTATACCAGCAAATGAGACATACTTTTATATTTGAATTTCAAAGTAAGTATGTTTGGATTGAAAGTAGTGTTGTATTATGAATGCCCATCTTAATCCAGTTATTCCCCTTCTTTCTCCTCCATAGGAAAACTGAACTTGTTAATATTCATGTGTAGAATCACAGGTCATTTAAACTGACACTTCATTCCTTCCCCAAGTGCTCTTGATGTACAGATATAGCTGTTGCATAGTATTATATTTGTTTGCTCCGATATTTCTTCAGTAGTTCCCACAAGGCACTTTGCACTGTCCTGGGAGTCACATTGACGTCAAGAAAGAGCACTCAGAGGCATGTACGGTAGGTGGCAGGATGCAAATCTATATTCTAATGTTCCTTGACAGTTGACAGCATTGTGCAGTTTGGAGTAATATGCATATTTGTCTGTTGTGTTGTGCTTGTCAGTTTTTGTTTGGGAGCTGTCATTAATTTTGTTCCTGTCTTTTTCATGCATTCCAGGCACGAGAAATAACCCGTGAGGATTTGGAATCAAACCTGAAATTTGCTGGTTTCATTGTTGTCTCTTGTCCCCTTAAGAGTGATTCAAAAGCCGTGATTAGAGAGATCCAGAATGCATCACATCAGGTCAGTATGCAGTTACACTACACGTATTATCAATTAGTGGGTTGAGATGGGAGCCATCAGCACTTTAAGGAGCCAGGCATCCTGATCTGTGTTAGAACAAGTATCATAGCAGCTGCTTAGCTCTGCGTATCAAAGCAACACTCCAACAGGAATTGTTAACAAATCCCATCCTTGCACCATCCCTTCCTTTTTATACTGACTATATCTCCTATATCTCAGTCCAGATGAAGGGTCTGAACCTGCAGCATCGACTGTCTGTTTCCCTTCAGAGATGGTGCCTGACCCACTGAGTTCCTTTAGCATTTTGTGTGTTGCTTCTGAAATGCTGAATATTTGCTTTAAATTGAATCCTCACATTGCTTGCATCCGGCACAAGGATGAGCTGAATTTGGCCATGAGTTATAAGGAAAGCAATTACGATATGCATGTTTAATTAGATTAACTCTCCCTTGATTTTTCTCCCATCTTATTTTTGTTTTTCCCAGCAAATCTTGGTTATCTTACTGTTGTATTTTTTTTTTAAACCTTCGTTCTCAGCTCTATACTCTCTGCCTTGATGAGGTGCCACACATGAGACTGCTTAACAAGATAAAACAGGAAAGATGCTGGCATGGATAGAGGAATGGTGGACAGGCAGAAGGCAGTGGGTGGGAATAAGGGAGACCTTTTCTAGTTGGCTGCCAATGACTAGTGATGTTCCTCGGTGATCAGTATTGGAACCACTACTTTTCACATTGTTTGTCAATGGTTTGTATAATGCAATTGAGGGCTTTGTGGCAAAGTTTGATGATATGAAGGTGGGCGGAGGAGTAGGTAGTGCTGAGGAAGCAATGCGTTGCAACAGGACTTAGTCAAATTAGTAACCACTTAGAGTATTGTCAACAGTTTTAGGCCCCATATCTCAAAGGATGTGTTATTGAAGACAATCCAGAGGAGGTTCAAAAGGATGATTCTGGGAATGAAAGGGTTAACATACGAGTGTTTGACAGCTTTGGGCCTGTACTCACTGGAATTTCGGAGAATGCGGGCAATCTCATTAAGACCTACCAAATGTTGAAAGGACTAGATAAGGTGAATGTGGCGAGGATGCTTCCTATGGTGGGGGTTTCCAGAACTAGAGGGCACAGCTTCAAAATTGAGGGGTGACCTTTCAGAATGGAGGTAAGGAGGAATTTTTTTTAAACTAGAGAGGCGACTCTGTGGAGTGGTCTGCCACAGACAGCAGTGCAGGCCAAGTCCATTGGTATATTTAAGGCAGAAGTGATAGTTTCCTGATCGGTCAGGATATTGAAGGATATGGTGAATAAGGCTGGTGTATGATGTTGTGGGGGATCCAGGATCAGCCATGATGGAATGGTGGAACAGACTCGATGGGCTGAATGGCCTAATTCTTCTCCTATGTCTTATGGTCTTATGCTGCCTTCAACAGACCCATTTGCATTCTTCCCCTCAGTCTACTACCCCTCTTGAAAAGCCTTGTGTCACTTGGAAGTTGGGCATTCTTTTCTCCTGGACCACGCTGTCCATCTTTCACTCATTCTGTTCCTCTGGCTTTCTGCAGGTAGTTATGATCACTGGTGATAACCCACTGACGGCTTGCCATGTAGCCCGTGAACTCCACTTCATCCAGAAAGCACACACTCTTGTCCTCCAGGCACCACATAATGAAGGTAAAGCCTTTGCCTTGCTCTTGCCTAATATGTTTGCCTTTTCTTTAAAAGGAGCAGAGAATAGGACTGTTTTACTATTGTCTGTTCAAAATCAATGTGAGCATGTACATGTTTTGTGTAACGGGTAACCGATTATGCAGTTTAATCCAGACAAGTGTGAGGTGGTTTGTGATCACTAATGAAGTTAGGACTTGGCGATCCTTAGTTACAAGGTTTTGGACTATTTAAAATAAACAGGTCTTAGACTAATCCAAGGATGCTTGAAAGTGGCAGCAAAGGCAGTTATGGTTGAGGAAAGTTAGTTTGTCATCTGACTGTACACATATACAACCAAACAATCCCTGTGGACCACTCTGCACCCATAAAATATGTATCACACAACGCACAAACCAATATATTACCATAAGTAGCTTAATAAATGAAAATGCATGTAGTGTGCAGCACAGGTAAACAATGATAATACAGTAACAAGCTCGCTGTTCTAATGATGAGACCTTAGTGGTGGCAGGGTATTCATTAGTCTCTCGGCCTGAGGAAGGAGCTGTTAGCCAGTCTGGCAGTAGTCCTAGTCCTGATGCTTCTGTACCTCCTTCCTGATGGCAGTGGGCCAAACAGATTGTGGGATGGGTGTTTTGGGTCCTCAACAATGCTTCATCTATATCGCTCTCGATAAACGTCACAGATGGGGGGAGGGCGACTCCGATGATCCTCAGCAATTTTTGCTATCCTTTGCAGGATCCTGCGGTCTGATACCTTGCAGCTCCTGTACCCCACAATGATGCAGCCAGGCAAGACATACTCAGTGGTGCACCTGTAGAAAGCTACTAGAATGGGGGTAGGGAGCCTTGCATGCCTCAATCTTCCTAGAAAAGCTAGACCAGGGGTTCCCAACTTTTTTCTGCCATGGAACCCTACCATGAACTGAGGGGTCTCTGGACCACAGGTTGGGAACCCTGGTATGGACACTGCTGCCTTGACTAGTGAGGTGTTGTGAGTCCAGATTGGATTGTTGGTTATCTGCACACCATGGAACTTTGTGCTCTTAATCTCTCCCTAGCAGAGCATTGATGTGCAATGGAGAATGGTTGACCTTTACCTTCCTGAAGTCCACAATTATCTCTTCTGTCCACATTGAGACTGGGGTTGTTCTCGCACCATTTGACAAGACTCTCTATGCCAACTCATCATTGTTGATGAGGCCAGCTACTGTAGTTTCATCAGCAAATTGATGAAGTTTGGGCTGAATCTTGCAGTACAGTCTTGAGTAGGTAGTCTACACAACTCTGGGGGGACACCAGTGCTCAGCATCTTGGAGCTCGATGTTGCTGCCAACTCTGACTGGGGTCTTTCCATCAACAAGTCAGATCCATTTGCAGAGAGGAGATTTAAGTCCCAACTAGGGCAGTTTACCCACCAGCCTCTGAGAGACAGTCATGTTTAGTGTTGGGTTGAAGTCGATGAGCAAAATCCTGGCACAGCTCTAGCCCTCAGCAGACCTTGAATCTGGTGCACTTAGGCAGGGGTTCCCAACCTTTATTTAATGCTATAGACCAAACCATTAAGCAAGAGGTTTGTGGATCCCAGAATGGGAGCCCCTGAACTAGGGTTTCTGGTTTGTGAGAACTCAGTATGTTCTCAAAGGTGCATACTCACGCATGCAGGTTTAGAAGTTGCTGACAGTTATGGCGTCCTCATTTAGATATGACTGTGGTTCAGTTCATCAATTCAAAGAAGTCCAGAAAACACTTCTCCACCTCCCTTAATCACACTTGAAATCCTCACCACTGGTGCTTCAGTCCTTAGTTTGAAAGTAGAAATACAGCCAGGTGATCAGACTTGCTAAAATGCTGGCAAAGAAGGCAGGTAAGTGTCGTTGATAGTGATGCAATGTGGTCAGGTCACTCGTCTGAGTGCTACTGGTACCATGTAACCCAGTGCTGTGGCATGGTCGGGTGGTCAGCGAATAAACTGGCTCCCCCACCAGGCTTGCCTGGTGAGGAGGGTGGCTAGACACCCTGCAGGACGAGAAACAAGACCTGTCAAAGGGCGGATGAATCCTCTCGTAGGGTCAACGGCCATCTAGCAAACACATGCCATGAAGCGCGGAAAGGGCATCTCTTGTATCGAAGCTTGGTGTGGCCATTCACTGCAACAGAACTTCCCTCAACTGTCTTGGACCCCGCCATGCCACTGGATCCGGGAGGGGATGTTGAGAGGGTGGGTCTGGACCTGTACAACTCCCTACTCATCTAAAATCTATTCACACACACACTGTTCCTCTCTGAGGAGTGGGGTACCCCACTAACTGACAGAAAGGAACCATCATCATCCTATGGGATGGATAGCCAGAAGAAGAAGGTGCAGTGGCATGCAAAAGTTTGGGCACCCCGGTCAAAATTTCTGTTACTGTGAATAGTTAAGTGAGTAGAAGATGAACTGATCTCCAAAAGTTAAAGATGAAACATTCTTTTCAATATTTTAAGCAAGATTGGTGTATTATTTTTGTTTTGTACAATTCTAGAGTGGGGAGAAAAAAGGAAAGGAGCACCATGCAAAAGTTTGGGCACCTCAAGAGATTTGAGCTCTCAGATAACTTTTACCAAGGTCTCAGACTTTAATTAGCTTGTTAGGGCTATGGCTTGTTCACAGTCATCATTAGGAAAGGCCAGGTGATGCAAATTTCAAAGCTTTATGAATACCCTGACTCCTCAAACCTTGTCTCAACAATCAGCAGCCATGGGCTCCTCTAAGCAGTTGCCTAGCACTCTGAAAATTAAAATAAATGATGCCCACAAGGCAGGAGAAGGCTATAAGAAGATAGCAAAGCGTTTTCAGGTAGCTGTTTCCTCAGTTTGTAATGTAATCAAGAAATAGCAGTTAACAGGAACAGTGGAGGTCAAGTTGAGGTCTGGAAGACCAAGAAAGCTTTCTGAGAGAACTGCTCATAGGATTGCTAGAAAGGCAAATCAAAACCCCTGTTTAACTACAAAAAACCTTCAGGAAGATTTAGCAGACTCTGGAGTGATGGTGCACTGTTCTACTATGCAGCGATACCTGCACAAATATGACCTTCATGGAAGAGTCATCAGAAGAAAACCTTTCCTGTGTCCTCACCGCAAAATTCAGCATCAGAAGTTTGCAAAGGAACATCTTAAACAAGCCTGATGCATTTTGGCAACAAGTCCTGTGGACTGATGTAGGTAAAATAGAACTTTTTGGTTGCAATGAGCAAGGGCATGTTTGGTGAAAAAAAGGATGCCGAATTTCATGAAAAGAACAACTCTTCCAACTGTTAAGCACAGGGGTGGATCGATCATGCTTTAGGCTTGTGTTGCAGCCAGTGGCATGGGGAACAATGGGGTAAAGGGAAGAATGAATTCAATTAAATACCAGCAAGTTCTAGAAGCAAACATCACACCGTCTGTATTTTTTAAAAAAAGAGCTGAAGTTGTAAAGAGGATGTCTTCTACAACAGTATAATGGTCCTAAACACGCCTCAAAATCCATAATGGACTACCTCAAGAGGTGCAAGCTGAGGGTTTTGTCATGGCCCTCACAGTCCCCTGACCTAAACATCATCGAAAATCTGTGGATAGACCTCAAAAGAGCAGTGCATGCAAGACAGCCCAAGAATCTCACAGCACTAGAAGCCTTTTGCAAGGAAGAATGGGTGAAAATCCCCCAAACAAGAATTGAAAGCCTCTTAGCTGGCTACAGAAAGCGTTTACAAGCTGTGATACTTGCCAAAGGGGGTGTTACTAAGTACTGACCATGCAGGGTGCCCAAACTTTTGGTTCGGGCCCTCGTTATTTTGAAACTGTAAAAGATGGAAATAAAAAAGTAATCTTAAAAAATTAAAGAAATGCCATCTTTAACTTTATGCTGTTTGGAAATCAGGTCATCTTTTACTTAACTCTGCACAGTAACAGAAATTTTGACCAGGGGTGCTCAAACTTTTGCATGCCACTGTATAACAGTGATCAAGAATATTGGTCCTCTGTTTATGCAGGTGACCTGTTGGTGGTAGTTCATCAGAGACTTCAAGTTGGACTGGTTGATTAGGACAGCATCAGTGTACTGTCTTGTGACTTAACACATAACTTTGGTGTTCATCTCCTCCAGTGTCAGCGTGACATTTGCCAGGAGTGAAAAGTACTCCACTGTAAGGATGACGGTGGAGATCTCCCTCAGCAGGTAGCACTGGAAACATTTAACTGCCTCATGTTCTGGATCTGGGGAGCAGAACTAACATAGAACCAACATGCCTGTGCACCACAGTGCTTTAGTGAAGCAAATGCTGCAGCCTCTGCCTTTACCATATGTTACTGCCCAGTTCTGTGAGCTGAAGTGCTTTGTCTTGATTGTGGAGTAACTTAGCTTGGTCAGCATGTATGAGTTGAGCAGAAGAGCCTGTTTCTGTACTGTATAACTTTATCTCTGCCCCTTAGTAGTTTTAGCGAGGAAAAATGGAAGCAACTCCCAGTAGATCAGAATTTGTGGGAGAAGCAAGTGAGATTTCAACAATGATTTCCATCAGAACTTGGAAAACCATTAGGAATAGTGATATGGTTACATTGGAACAAACAACACTGTTAGCGAAGTTTTCTAGCTCTTGAGAAAGTTGCTTTAAAACCTAAATTTGTTGCCTTTAAGCTGTTATCCAAAATATTAATGCTTTATAAAGGGTTTGGTGAACATCCCCTCTACTGGTATGGTTTGGAAATGCACCTGTAAAAATTAGAGCGTAGACAATATAAATGGCAGTATTGCATCTAGCTGTTTGTGGAGCTGTTTGATCATCAGACAAGTATATTTTATTGCAGGTTATAATAACTTATCCAAAGTCTGTAGATATCTTTTCCTGAAGTATAGATGGTATTCTGATTAAGTATTGCATCATTTCTAATGATTTTTAGCAGGCATTACCTTGGGATAATCAAGTGGTAGCTCAATTATTTATTGTGATTCCTGGTTTACTCAGTGCAGTGTGTTATCACAGTGGAAGCCTAATGGGTTATTATTGAAAGAAAGGACCAGGTTAACAACAAAACCAGGATATTGAACATTATTTCTAACTTGTCGCACTTGTGCCAATTCATACCTTGTTAATTTGGGGCACTTCTGTTCTGAAGCCTGCACATTCTAATTTGCAGTGACCCCTGGTAAAACTGCAGTTAGTGTCAAGCCATGTCAGTCCTTGTTTAATGAAAGCTTTGTCTGGAAACCAAATGTGCTCACACATCCCACTCATTCAGAGTTGCTGAAAGGATCCTTCATTAGTAGAATTGTACGGCATCAGGCAAATGGAAGATACTGCAGGCTTCTCTTGAAAGTAAGGTAATGTTTTCTAGATGATCAGTGCAGCTGATCATGATGGAAACCAGATGCTGCCTAGTGTCAGTTCTGGCTGGCATTGTTTTGTGGAAAACTGTGGGGGGAGGGGGGGGAGATCATCAAGCCTGCACAAACATCTTACTTGGTATGTTGAAATTCTACATGATCAGAACTAAATTAAGGGGAAGTGACTAATGTGTGGAAATATAAGCATGCATTAAAAATTTGTGGGCAGAACTTCCCAGAGAGCCTTGGGTTTTGAAGTTGTGTATGTAGATTACTGTCCTTGTTTCTAAAGGCTGGTTGTTCTATATTAATCCTCAGATGCTACATGGCAATGGGAGTCCATTGATGGCACGATTACTGTTCCCATGATAACACGATCCAGTGAATTAACCCAAGACTACAACCTGTGTATGACTGGAGAAGGCCTTAATTACCTAGTTACAGTGGACAAGCCATTTCTGATGAAGCTTATGCCTCACATCCAGGTGTTTGCCCGGGTTGCACCGAAACAGAAGGTTAGACTTTACAATAAAGCTCGTATTATCATTAAGCTTTCATAGTAGTAACACCCAAGCAATGTTCCCTCTAAGGTGTTTTCCACGCACGCACCTTTTGCTATTAGCGCACAAAGGAATTGCACAAAGAATTTGCGCCGTGAGGATGGATTTTGGGAGCTCAGGAACCACTGCATGTGGCTGCTGCTGAATCCGTAGTATTTCTGTTCCATTGACGTGGGCTGTTAACGCATTAAATTAATGGATCGATAATTCTCAAATCGTGTTTATTTTACTCTCCGCAAATTTTTATTTACACTGACTTACTCCGACTCGGGACTCAACAGCAGCTGTGGGCAGCGGCTCCTGAGCTCCCCAGCTTCCCCTGGTCCTAATGTTCATCGTGACGCGAATTCCTTTGTGCGCTAGTAGCAAAAGATATGTGCGGACACCTTGGAGGTAATTCACAGAAGTGTAAAAACCAAACCTGGCACTAAGCCAAGGAGATACTGCTACAGTAGTTCCCAGTCTTCGGGGATGAAAGCCTAGTTTGTTCAGCATGAAAAAAATTCTTCTCTTATTTAGCCTCCCTCACTCACTCACTCTCTACCCCTTAATAAAAACCCAGTGACTTTTCTGGAGCCCTGCTTCAAAGAAACTGGGGCTGTCTAAAGATTCTTGGGGACTGCTGGCAGCCCTGTTGCTGGAGCAACTAGCAGGTCAAATATTCTACTTTGAGCTTTATCAACAAATTAGTGGTTGTGATATTAAAATCTCATGCACCTTATCATCCTTGCCACTGCTCTTTTTATTTAGAGATAACAGCATGGTAATAGGCCCTTTTGACCCAAAGAGCCCCCTTGTGACCAATTTGCCTATTCATCCGTATGTCTTTGGAACGTGAGAAGAGCCCAGAGCACCTGGAAGAAATCCATGCAGTCATGGAAGAAGATACAAACTCCTTACAGATAATGTGGAATTGAAGCTGGGTCTCTAGTGCTGTAAATGTGTTATGCTAACCACTACACTACCACTCCGCTCTTGTTCACTTCCTAGCTAGAGGGTCTTGCATTTCAGTCGGGGAATCAGTGCATTAGGATTCAAATATAGTTGGTGTCTAACAAAACAGCTAGGTTGAGTTTATACAGAAGGTGTGTAGATAGTTCTGTTTGACTGTAGGTGTGGCTACCATAGGCTCTTGGCTTTAAGGAGGTAGAAGTAGGCATGGGTAGAACCACAGAGGGATTTGAGTACAATTTTTGAATCAGAGTATGGACTAACCGGGTACACCATAGATCACAGTTCACAAGGTTTTCCCAGGACTATAGTCCAAACCAATTCCACATGAGAAAGTAGTTTTATTTTAACAAACCCATGTTTTATTCCTGATTTTAAAATTGATTCAATCATCACTGCATGTGGGCTTGCTGTAACCCTCCACTTAAAGGATCAAGAATTCAAGGAGTATCTTTATTTGCTATACATTTATACGTATCAGGAATTTGCTCTGGTCAGGGTGTAACATGCAACAAAAACAACAAAATTCAACAATTATTAAGAATACATTTTATAAAAATAGAGGTTAAGGTACGGATATGGGATAAAATGTGCATAATGCATAAATACAAGCATGTAATTGCAACGTAAACATTGTAAAATGTGATTTAAAATGTTTAGTGCAGTGATGGGGTAGAAGAGAGGGGTTGGGGTGGGGAGTGGGGCTATCTAGAATGCTCAATCAGATGAATTACCTGGGGGAAGAACGTTTGAGATACTGTGAAGTGCCAACAGCTTGACTTTATGAAGGTTTTAATTCCCCTTTTATGAAGGAATTGGCCTGCTTCAACATGGTGATGGACTTCTTTTTCCGATGAATCTCTTGAAAGAGTTTCTCCTAGTTTCAGGTAAGGTCTGTTCAGCTTTCATAGTGAGCTGTCTGTGAGTGAATGTCTTTCCTTTCTCTATGCAGGAGCTTGTAATCACCAGTTTTAAGAGCCTGGGTTACACAACATTGATGTGTGGTGATGGAACTAATGACGTTGGAGCCTTAAAGCATGCTGATGTTGGTAAGTCTGAAGAGTTCATTCACGGTGCATGGCAAGTTGCATTGATGTACAAAATATTGTTATCCTGTCGAAGTACTGAGTGTTGAATTCAAACACTCGTCAAGTCCTCTGGAAACTATAATGACTGATGCTTTTTGTCAGTTTGCCAGTCTTCCATCCTGCAGACCTCTAAGTTATCCACTCCATTTATTTTTATTTTAATTTTATCTGATTTTAATTTTTATTTCCATCAAATTAAACTTAATTTTGGTCTTATTTGGAAAGATTTTCTGCTTTTGGTTGTACTTGATTGAGTTTTGAAAATCTCCTTCCACTGTCTTCTAATATCTTCCACTGTTATTGCTGCTGAGCACTTTATGTACATTACTGTACAAAAGTTTTAGGCACATATGTAGCTAGGGTGTCTTAAGACTTTTGTACAGTATTGTAAATATATTTCTTCTGGATTCCCATAACTTCAAACCTTTGGTTATCTGGTATTTGTTTAGCCTCTGTTTATTGTGCATCAGTCATAGGTACTTGAGCAACCCATTCAGTTTTTCAACTTCCAGATTTGTCAGATGCTCAAGTTTCTCTGATTTATCTTCTGGGTACCTTGTACTTGTCACAAGACTCCAAATGCATGCCAGGCTTAATTACATCTACAGCAAAAGTCACTTCTCATATCTGTATAACAATGGATTAAGCAGAGGGTTTATGGTTGTTCTAATAAGAATACTCTCAATTTGCGTTGAACTGCCTTGAGTTTCACTAAGTCTGTATTGTCTTCCCTTTTTCTTGAGTCATCAGTATCACTGGAGTGAATGTTTCTAATTTCCTTCCCATATATCATGTTTACTAAGACACCAATTCCCCATATACTCTGATACCACAGCCCAACTGTTATCCCTGGGATCTTCAAAATAAACTTGCAATTACCTTGTCCCACAGGTATATGCAATCTCTCCTCTTGTCCCAGGCAACCTGGCTTCAGTTGGTCAAAACTTCTCATAGCTCAGCATTTTTGTCCTTTTTTTTTTGTTCCAGGAGTGGCCTTGCTAGCCAACACTCCTGAGCGGATTCCAGACAAGAAAAGGAAGACAAAAGATGGGATAAGCGATGGGAAAGCCTCTGCTTCTAATGCAGGCAGCAACATGAAGCTAAGCTCTCGAGCAGCAAGGCAGCGGTTCATGTCACAGCGAGAGGAACAGCTTGCTCTGCACCGGGTGAGTAATACTGAAATGTTCCCACAAGACAGTCTTGGTTCATTACTTCCAACACTTTATGTAGTTCTGCCTTTTGATACATGTAAGCGCATTTAGTTTGATAGCTTGATTATTTTATAATCGATTCAGTTGAAAGACTGTGTTCTAGACTATGTAGACTAGAATACTTTAGTATTCAATTCACTCTGCGTCAGCTTCAGTCTCTAAATGGAACTTCAGTAAGTAATTACACCAATCATTTGCAGATTTTCTCATGTTTGCGACACATCAATAAGGTTTTGTAACTCCACGTCATAAAACTAACAAAGGAAAACAAAGTCCGTAATGCGAGTCTAACTTCGTTTTTGCTTCAAGCAAAACAGCAGCATACAATGTGGTAGCGTGATAATGTATGATGTTTATCTACTTCATACATATGAATTATTTAAGCAACAAAGAATGCTTAATTAAACAAATTACAATGTTACTGAAATATTAATGGTATTTAATATACAACACATACTCAGGTTCTCCCTATAGTTTTCTTTCGTGTGCTATTGAACACTCTTTCAAGTTGTATCTATTGTTTCAGCTCGCTGATCTGACGCCCTAGGGCAGATCAGATCAGCACACCCCATAGTCAAGATACTAGTCAGTAGTCTAGATAATATTTTCAAAAGCTTAACAAAGGAAGAAAAATATTTTAAAGAAACTTTGTCACTCCTACATCAAAACACAAGTCAAAGTGTTATTTCTGTCAAATCAAAATAGTGAGGGATTATGCGAGGCAGTCTCCAAGTGTCAACACACTTCCAGAACCAACATAGCATACCCACAATTCACTAACCCTAACTGTACGCCTTTTGGAATGTGGGAAGAAACTGGAAAACCTGGAGGAAACCCAAGCAGTCACGGGGGAGAACACGAAACGTCAACTGTACCTCTTCCTATAGATGCTGCCTGGCCTGTTGCGTTCACCAGCGTTTTTTATGTGTGTTGATACAAACTCCTTACTGACGGTGGTGGAAATTGAATCCCGATCTTGTAGCTGGCGCTGTAATTGCAATACGCTAACCTCTATACTACCATGCTGATCCATACATTGTTTGTTCGTGTAATTTTGATGCACTAACCTCTATACCACCATTGTTTATTCATGTAATTTTGAGAATAGTGCAAGTTCTGCATGGCTAATGTATGTCAGCAGCATGGGAGTTTTGTCTTGAAATTTCAACTTTCCAAGAAAGCCTTTGGGTGTTGTAGTCATACAGCATGGAAACAGAATCTTAGTCCCAATTTGTTATGCTGATTTTGTTTTCGGCATAAAGCCAAGATGTAAACAATTTTGTCCTTGGTTTACTCCCAAAGCAGTTACTAATTAGAGCATTGAGTTATTGAACTCCCTTAAATACCTGTTCCAGTGCCCATTTCTTCCATTAACAATCATGTGCAACCAGTGGGTGATTATATACAACTAGGACAAGTCTTGTTCTGATGAGATTGAAAGTTCAGGCAACAAGATTGGAATAGGAATGGAGTGAAGGAAGGGTAGGAGTGGTCCACTCCATGTAAAGTGGAACAAGGTCAAGAATGAAGTCAGTGAAAAGCATTAAGGATAAGCACTTAGAGGGTAGAGGACAGACATCCTGAGATGTTGGACATAGCAAGGATTAGGCAGTGAGAATAAAAAGTGACAGTGGATCGAAGATGGCTGTGATGGGCTGTTTTGTGGAGTTCACAGCGCGTATTAAATAGTATTCATTTCCCTCCAGGTCATCTGAGTATTACGGCCACTAGGCTGAGGTTGGAGAGTGACGTAATAAACGAAGGGGTTAGAGGCTTCGGTTGTCTTTGCCTGTGAGTCCATTGCTGGGAATAATCCAGAGTTCGTCTTTATATGTGCAGTCCATGTTTCCGTTGTCATTTCTCCATCCACCTTTCCCCTTTTTGTGTAGGAGCGTCTTAACCAGGTGCTGAAAGACCTAGAGGACGACCAGATGCCTATAATTAAACTGGGAGATGCCAGCATTGCAGCACCATTTACTTCTAAGCTGTCATCCATTATGTGCAGTGAGTATTCTTGTATGATCCCTCACCCTGACTTCAGAGTAATGATCAGAAACACACTGCCTTCTGAGTGGTACTGTCAGGGTTTGCTGTGAGGTACTCTACCTGGTTTTACTCATCGACTTCCTTGCCTGTACATTGCATTGTGGAAGTTGGAGGAGAGCTGGACATCAGATGTGATGTTTTTCTCTTACTCTGGACTCAGTGTGACTTGGTTTGTTTTATTCTCCTGGCTTTAATTATAAAACTTAAATGTTCTTAAACCAAGTTCAATATTTTAAAATCATTTTGCCTGTTTTCACAAGTCATTAATCACAGGCTGCGGTAATCAGTACTTTAGTTCACTTCTGAGGTGTATGTGCATGAGCACATTCTAGGCTAACGTAAAAATAAATATTCTATACTTTGTTCTCCGTCTTTCCCAGCAACCATGTAAGATAGCTGATTTTGTACACCCCCCACCCCCACCCCCCCAAAAAAAGCACCAATAAGGTCAGGAATACACCTTGAGTTGTGGGCACAAACTGCGTTTAATATTTTTGGTGTTCTCTCCCCCACTGTGTCTCTGCAGTATGCCATGTAATAAAGCAGGGGCGGTGCACATTGGTGACCACTCTGCAGATGTTTAAGATCCTGGCCTTGAACGCCCTGATCCTCGCCTATAGTCAGAGCGTACTGTACCTGGAAGGAGTTAAGTTCAGTGACTTTCAGGCCACACTCCAAGGACTGCTTTTGGCTGGTTGTTTCCTCTTCATCTCCAGATCCAAGGTAAAGTAAGCTGTGGTTCACGTGTGAATTGACTTGCCCAGACACAATGCTTCATGTATTTGTAATTTCTGTTTACTTAAAGCATCCAGAAACATTTCTTAAATGTTTTTTAATGTGGTTCTTGGGGTGCGAGTGCTACTGGATGCCCATCCCTGGTTCCCCCGAACTGCTGAGTTTTTGAACTATTTCAGAGCACATTTTAACAGTCAGTCATGTTGCTATTGGTCTGTAGTCACAAGTGCCAGACGAGGGCTCTTTCCTGCCCTGAGAATTCTCAGTGAACCAGACTAATTTTTATGAGGATCAGTTGGTTTTGTCACTGTTACTAAGATGAGTTGCTTTTTGTTTTGATTCCGGATTATTAGGTGAATGTAATCTCCAGCCGTCACGTTGTGTGAACTGAGAGTCCAGGCCTGTGAGCTAACTAGGTGTAGGGAAGTTGTGGTCATTTTGGCCTTGTCAAATTTTAGACTGTTGTGAAATTTTATGAAAAGAATGAATCAGTTGCCCCTTGGTAACAGCTGACCCCAATGACAACGAGCTGAGGATTCATTTGGAATCTGCAGTAGGAACCCAAGGGCAATTGGCATTTTCTGAACTGCTTAAGTAGTTAACATGGGAAGGTTTTGTGATAACTCTGTTTCTCATTGTTGTCAGAAAACATTAGGGTGGTGCCATACAGGTTGGTTGGTAGGTGACAAAACTACAGGGGCTATGTGAACACATGAGAGGGAATGGGATTTCTGAAATCAGGTGGACTTGATGCACCAAATGACTTCCTACATTGTAATTTTTTAAAAAAGGGAGGAAAATCTATGCATAGAGGATTGTATGGCATGGGTACCGACCATTTGGACCAACTCATCCAGGTGATCAGAGGGCACTCTTGCATACTTACAGCATGGCCTAACAACTAGGTCCATAACCCTCCAATGCTCGACTGATTCAAGTGTTCCTGAGACAATATAATACTACCAGTGACCCAGCTTCAACTAGCCCTGGATTATTTAACCATTCCAGTTTTGGGTTCAACTGACCTAGGATTTGTTTGTGGGGGTTGTGGTGGGGTCATGAGGGACTTGCCTGAGCCTGGCTTCCTGACTAAGGTCAAGTAATCTGGTAAGCTGGTGAGTGTGTGTGAGATGTGCGGACTGGCTGCAGGGTGAAGTACACTGGGAGATGTGATGCACAACAGTTCACTCTAATTTGCTGTTTTCCTGACCTCCTGCAGCCACTGAAGTCCCTGTCCAAGGTACGTCCATTGCCAAACATATTCAACTTGTACACCATCCTCACGGTCCTGCTGCAGTTTACAGTCCACTTCATCAGCTTAGTATTTTTGTACAGGACGGCACAAGAACACTCCTCCTTCAGGTGAGGCTCTGTTCTCTTTCACCCCTGACTTGTTAATTCTAGATAGTTCCGAGAATAGAAAGGGGCTTGTGTAAGGATTGCACGTACACTTCCCTTGTGTGAATTAGCTGATTTCTATCGCTGTATTCAGTTTGTCTTTTGAGGCTTTAAAGTTTGTCTGTGTGTATATGTAATTAAATAAGTAGTGTTTATGGTACATTTATTTCAAAGTATATACTGTATACAATATACAATCTTGAGATTCATCATCTTGCAGGCAGCCACAAAATAAAGAAACACAATAATGCCTGTTTAAAGATAAACACTCACACAAGAAGACCATCAAACTCCCATTGTGTGGGGGGAAAAAAACAAATCATGCAAACATTTGTTTTAAAAAGTAAACAAATAACATTAACCACAGTCTCAAAGTGTGTCCCCACAGCCGTGGAGCTGCTGAGGCGATCAAATCGTGCAAGTAGTTTTTAAAAAGAAAAACAACAAAAACACAAGGAATATGAACTGCAGAACCTTGAAAAGTGAATCCACAGTTGTGGACTGCACTTAGTGCTGAGGCAAGTGAAGCCTGTCCAGAAGACTGATGGCTGTAGGGCAACAGCTGCTCCCGAGTCCAGTGGTGTGAGACTCGAGACTCCTGCACCTTCCACCGGTCAAATGTGCCTGTTCATTTTCAGCTCTCATTCTCAACGATTTTAATCTTGCTTTATGCTCTAATCGTCACGGAGTAATGGAGCTGACCATGGGTTTGTGCTCCACCATTAGGTGCTGAACTCTGCACTCGCTGCTCTCATCCATGCTGAATTCCCCAGGAGATTGCAAAAGCACCAGACCATTTAGTCGGCTCAAAAAATACATGCTTAAAGGGGAAATTGCAGGCTGTAATCGATCACAGTTCAGTGCATTTAGAAGATGAGTATCTGGCAGTCTTGTGAGCTGTTTGCAGTATGTTGCTGGTGCCATCTTGTTTGCTGCCTTCACAAGTCGATGGTATGAAGAGCTGGATTGAAAGGTGGCAGATGGAGTTCAGTTCGGAAAAGTGAAGTGATGCACTTTGGAAGGTTGAATTTGGCAGGATAGAAGGTTAGTGGCAGATTCTTAGCATTGTGGAGGAACAGAGAAATCTTGGGGTCTACATTCATCCATCCAAGTTAATGTGCATAGTTAAGTTAAGCTAAGAAGGTGTATGGTGTGTTGGCTTAATGTTTTGGAAAATTTCATTTAGTACCATGAGGTAATGTGCAGCACTATAAAACTCTGGTTAGGCTGCACTTGTATTGTGTTCAATTCTGGTTGCCTCATTACAGGAAGGGTATGGAAAATTTAGAGAGGGTGAGGAGATTTACCAGGATGCTGCCTGGATTAGCGAGCACATTTTATGAATGAAGTTTGAGAGAGCTAGGGCTCTTCTCTTTGGAATGAAGGAGGATATGAGACTTGGTGTTAGCGTATAAGGTGATAATGAGCATAGTGGACAACCAGTGTTCTCTTCTCGCTCACCCCACTCCCCCCGGGAGGAATAGCTCAATTGAGAGGGGCACAAGCCTTAAGGAGATTGGAGGAGAGTATAGATGGTGGTAGAGGCCGATGTTTTGGGAGCATTTAAGAGACCTTTGGGCAAATGGATGAAAGAAAAATGGGGGTGGGCAATTTTGGAGAAACATTAGAGTGATTGGTTAAAAGGTCAGCATATTGTGGGTTTGAATTGCCTGTACTGTGCTGTACTGTTCTAAGTTCCGATTGTTCTAGTTGGCTTTAGCCAGTGAAGTTTCTGTGACAAATTTCACTGAAATCTGCTGGTCTGCATTGAGTTTGTCCCCAATGTGTGTGAGATCTCTAATGTTTTACACAATCATCCCTCAGCAGTCAAAAATCAAGGTAAAGTGACAATTTAATTATAATTAAATGACACCTATCTTTGAATGACATCTTTTGGCCATCATTACCACGATCAGATTTTCTGCCCGTAACATCCTGCAAGTTGTCGCTGATCAGAAGTTGAACCAGACAGGCCAGAAAAAATTGCAGCTAGACCAGGTCATGTGCACTGAGGCTTCTGCAGTGATGAGCTCGCTTCCTAAACATCTGCAAGTCAGTGGTAAACTGCACACTTGACACTGTACAGGTACAATGCTCCTTTCCTGGATAGGTTGTTAACATAACCATTTCAGTGAAGTGCAGTAAGACATTTACCATTATAGTTCCCTGTCACAGCAGCTTCCACGGACTCGGATGGATGTTAGAGGTGATGTTGCCATGTCTCTGACTTGGTGTTGTAGCTCAGGTTAATCAGTTGAAGGGTTGTATCTCAGTGGTATCTCTTACTGGAGAAGGTGTATTATGCGTATTTATTCTTAGTACCAGATACCTGACAGATTGTCCAGGACAGGGTTTTATGGAAGCTGAGGGTCAGAAGTCCTTGTGTTTTATTTAACTCAACTTGGCTTTGTCCTTTGCCTTTTCCAGGACAGATGAATTTGTGGATTTAGACAAAGAATTTGAGCCGAGCCTCGTGAACAGTACTGTCTACATAATGTCCATGGCCATGCAGATGGCCACCTTTGCCATTAATTATAAGGTAGGAAGAACGGTCAGTGCCCTAAACATGGGTTGGGGTTGTCCATCACACCATATGGGATGTTGTACTGAGTCTGTTATTAAACGGTCATTGGAGGGCAGTGCCTGGTCACACAGGGCCATATCATCAGCCAGAAAAAATTAAGCACAGAAACAGGCTCTTTGGCTCACCTTTGTACTGACTAAGGAGCCAATCTAAATAACATCTGCCTGCACACGATCAGTTACCCTCTATTCCCTAATATCTTTAAAATGCTGCCATTGTCTCTGCTTCTACCACCTTCCTCAGAAGCGTATTCCAGGTACCTGCGATTCTTTGCTGTCTAAATTAGATGTGCACACCAAGTTGTGTTTTAGTTTCCCATCTCTCGCCTTAAACATACGCTCTCCTGTATTTGAAATTTCTTCCTGGTAAGGAGATGCTCTTTACCCTGTCTATGCCTCTTATAATTTTATATATTTCTATCAAGTACCTCAAAGCCTCTAACACTCTGGAGCAGAGGCTCCCTATGTTTTTTATGCCATGGACCCCTACCATTAGCCAAGGGGTCCATGAATCCCAGTTTGGGAACCCTTGCTCTAGAGAAAACAATTTGTTTGTTCAACCGCTCCTTGGAGCTACTATTCACTAGTTAAGGCAACATCATGGTGAACCTCTTCTGTACTCTCTCTAAAGCCTCCACTCCTTCCTTTAGTGTGGAGCCAGAATTGCACGTACGCCAAGTGTGGCGTCTGTACTGCTGCAACATAACTTTTACACTCTGTGCCCCAAGTATTTATGCCACACACCACCTTTACCACCCTATCCACTTGTGGCGTCACTTTTTATGGACTAGGATCCCGAGTTATCTCTGCACATCAGTGCTCCTTCCAGTAGGTTCTGCCATTTACTCTATCTCATATTTGTATTTGACCTCTAAAACGCAAAACTTCATAAACTCTATTTGCCACTACTCCACTCAAATTTATATCCTGCCAAATCCTTCCCCAATATCCACAACTCCACCAATTTCTCTGTCCTCTGCAAACTTGCTAATCAGACCAATACATTTTCATGAAGATCATCTCAAACGAGCCCTAGCATTGATCTTTGTGGAACACCACTGTTACAGACAAATTCCCCCACCATTACCATATCTGTTAAAATCAAGCCAATTTTACCATCACACTGTGGATTGCTACTCAATCTTGTGGACCAACTTACCATGAGGGACCTTTCCAAATGTTTTACTGTGGTCCTTGTAACAGCCACTGCCCTAAACTCCAATTATTTTCATTACTTTCTTAGGAAAAACTCCCAAGTTTATGAGATGGGACCTCCCATGCAATTGCAGCTGACTCATTAATAAATGAGTTTATTAATCATGGGGCATCAGGGCAGCAAAGTGGTTAGTGCAACACTATTACGGTGCCAATGACCCAGGTTCAATTTCTGCCACTGTCCTGTAAAGTGTTTGTACGTTCTCCTCGTGACTGCGTGGGTTTCCACCCACATTCTAAATACTTATAGGTTAGTAGGTTAATTGGCCACATTTAATTAATTAGTAAGACCATAAGACACAGGAGCAAAATTAGGCCATTTGGCCCATCGAGTCTGCTCTGCTATTTCATCATGGCTGATCCATTTCCTTCTCAACCCCATTCTTCGGCTTTCTCTCCATAAGCTTTCATGCCTTGACTATGAACTGCTGTCTTGAATGCACCCAGTGACTTAGCCTGTACAGCCGCTCGTGACAATAAATTCAACAGATTCACTACCCTCTGGCTAAAGAAATTCCTCCTCATCTGTTTTAAATGGATATCTCACTATTTTGAGGCTGTGCCCTCTGGTCCTAGACTCCCTCACCAAAGGGAGCATCCTCTCCACTCTGTCTAGGCTTTTCAACATTTGATAGGTTTGAAGATCACCCCTCATTCTTCTAAATTCCAGCGAGTACAGACCCAGAGCCATCAAACATTCCTCAATGATAACTTTCATTCCTGGAATCATTCTTGTGAGCCTCCTCTGAACCCTCTCCAATGTCAGCACATCCTTTCTTAAATAAGGGCCAAAACTGTTCACAGTACTCCAAGTGAGCTCTCCCTTACTTATATAGCCACAGCATTACATTCTTGTTTTTATATTCTAGTCCTCTTTGAAAGGAATGCTAACATTGCATTTGCCTTCCTCATCACTGATTCAACCTGCAAGTTAACCTTTAGGGAAACCTGCATGAGGGCTCTCAAATTCCTTTGCACTTTTTGCATTCTTGACCTTCTGTTTAGAAAATAATCTATGCTTTTATTCCTTTGGTGGGTGAATTGGCGCAGGCTTGTTGGGCTGGAAGGGATTCTTACCGTGCTGCTTCTCTAAGTAAAAATAAGGCATGCTTTTCTGAATACAAGTAAATCCTATGCCTAAAAATCAAGTTTCCTTGCTACTGAAGTAAAGATCATTGGCCTTTGTTTTGTTTTTACTAGTTGCCCTTAAATAAGGAATAATGTTTGCTACTGTCCAGTTTTCTGTGACTAAAAAATACAAAAATCTGAAGGTCCCAGCAGTCTATCACCACCGTTGGTATCATAGGATAAATCTGAAAGGGCGCTAAGGACTTGTCCACTTCAACGTTTATCAATGCACACACCTCTTCCTCATCAACACGCCCCTCCCTAATCTCACCACTTTAGTGAAACCTGGTTTATCGTTGTCCTTTGTAATGTTTGGGGAATGGGCTCTGTTGTGATTTCTCTGTGTGTAATTTTCAGGGTCACCCGTTCATGGAGAGCCTGAGGGAGAACAAGCCTTTGCTGTGGAGTATTGTTATCTCCGGCCTTGCCATTGTGGCCCTGCTCACCGGCTCCTCGCCAGAGTTCAACCAGCAGTTCGGGCTAGTCGAGATCCCAATAGAGGTATGAATGCTAATTGATTACAACTTGAATGCAAATCACTGACATTCAGGTGTTATTGGGCTTTATGGCCATGAAAAATTGGTATGTTCTTGGAGGAAGAGCAATGGACATTAGGTTAGAATTTCATTTACCCCATTTATGGGGATGAAAATGATCAATGATCTTGTGAAGTCAAAGTACCTGAAGAGGGACTGGCTTGGTTACAGACAGCAGGTGTGTTGTGAAAGAGCCAAAAGTAGATCAGTGCAGGCCTTGTCAGAGTGTGAGAAATCAAATGGAGAGGAGTTCAAACAAAATCTGAAGTGAGCTGTTAAATGGGAGTGGTGTTGCAATGTCAGAAAGAGGGGAGCTCGTGAATGGGAGGAAATGAGAATCGTTTACTCAGAGGATTTCACCATTTTGAGCTATTGAAGCAGAGAGCAACAAAATTTGGAAATTAATCATATTTTCCACTTTCAAATATTGATAAACTGCTGAAACCACCCCATTTGACAGTTGTATTTAACACCCTCACTAGTGAGAGGGTATGTAAAGCCTATGTGCCTGGTCACTTTCCAATGCCTATTCCCCTCCTGCTCAGCACCAGTCCTCCCATTCCCTTCAGTACAGAATTCACAGCAGTTGTGCAGTACAGGCTTCAGGCAGCAATCAGTCGGAGCTCAGCACTGTGTTGACTGCACTGTCTGGGACTGGACTTGTCCTGTCGGCAGGTTAGAGTTGGGAGTGGGTGTAGGTCAGCCACTGATCCCTGTTGTGTGTAGCTGTTTGTTTTCAAAGGAAAGTAAACTGAGCAGTGACATTCATTGCTTTAAAATAACCCATGACTAAATGTCTTGTGAAAATTAGCTACTGCAAAAGATTAGAGGGAGGAGTGGGAGTAGTAATCTGTAAAGCTGCAGACATTCTTGGCTATTACCTAGGGGTTATGAGTGGATGGGGGAGAGATTTTCAGATGTACATAAACCCAATTGTGGTTTCTTTATCCAGCTGAAGGTGGTGATTGCGGGAGTCCTGGTGGCTGACTTCCTGACAGCACTTGCGATAGACCGGACACTGCAGGCATTGCTGGGCAGCAGCAGATTCCGTGTGCCTTCCTGATACCCGAGCTCACAGAGACCTGGGCATTAAGCCACTCCCACAGGTGGACTTTTAACACACCGATGGTTTTCTTAGATGGCTTTTGATACAAAGACTGGTATTTTCATACCTAAACAAAAACAATTTGGTGAGGAAACAATAAATCCATGTACCATCTGCGAGTGTTTGTGAATTCTGAGCCACTCAGTTCTTCAAACTTACAAACTATGGAATGTGAAATTTTCATTAATGCTGCTCGGCTTTTGTTTTATCACCTCCATGGTAAATATTCTGAATGCATTTCATTAATATAAGGTGGAAGGTTTTCCTGGTCATTATCTGCAGTCAAACACAGCTGCTGAGGCCTGGGTGTTCCACAAGGTGGGGAATATGGATTGTGTCCCTCCATTCTGGGCCTCTTATCCACCTGCTCCACTCTGTGCTCCCTGCTGAAGGCTGAATCTTCAGTCACCAGACTCACATGAACCGGGGAGAGCATATTACTAAAAGGCGTATCTGTCTGGATGAGTATTGAACCTTGTCTGATCATACACCTTTAAAGCATTTTGGTTGTTTTGCAGCCATGTAAAGTGAGATGTCTGCTGTTCCCTGGTATATTCCCAGCATAAACCTGGACCCTGCTATCTCTGGCTACTGTATAAGATGGCGATGCACAGAGATGCAGTAGTTACTCCAGCTCACGATACTGGTGCTATTTTTAAATTAGTGTTTCAAATTTTCTGGCCAGGGATTTCAGTTATCTGAAGCTCTTGTACATAGAGTGCCACTGAACTCTTAGACAAAACTACATTTAATCCAGCAGCAGCACAGTTAGTAGTGGTGCTTAACAGACTAGGGATTCTGTGGACAGTGACCTTGCCTTGGCAGCTTAGCCAAGGAAGCAGCAGATGCAGGCGATGTGAGAGGAAACAGAAACATGGCGAGAGAGCTGGGGTGCTAACTAGCTGAGAGTTAACCTGACCAGACAAGCAGTACCATCACTTTTTCTGGCAAATATCCACTAGCTAGAAAATAAAATGGACTTGCTGAGATTGAGAATGAATGCACAGAAAGATGAGAAACTGCTTCATTCTGCCCTTCACTGAAGTATGGTTAAACAACATGCCTGACGGCGTTTCAACTTGATGGGCTGACTGTTCCGTTGAGACAGGAACTCCCTGGCAGGAAAATCCAAAGGAGGTGGACTCTGTGTACCTTGCCAAAGGTTGATGCACAGACTCCTCTGCAGTTAGCAGTCACTGCTCTGGGAAAACTGAGCATTTTACAATTAAATGCCAGCCACATTACCTGCTCAGGGAGTTTAATGTGATGTCTACAAACCTCCCCGCCCCTCTCTCCCCTCCCACCCCCCCACCAATGAATGCTAAGGACACACTAGGAGAGCATTACAGCATCATCACTATCTATAAAACAAGCATCCAGATGTTCTCCTCATAATCGCAGGAGATTTCAATCATATTAACCTGCAGGACATTTTACTTAAATTCCACCAACATGTCACCATGGTTTCTAGGGGAGCAAACAGACATAGTACTTATAAAGTCATACCACAGCTTAACCTCGGCTTCTCTGACTACATCTCCATAATGTTAATCCCAGCATATCGACTGCTACTGAAAATGGAGAAACCAGTTGAGGACATCAGTGTATGGCCTAATGAGGCAATATATGCTCCAGGACTGTTTTGAATGGATGAACTGGCAGGTGTATAACGAGGCTGCACAAACTGAGAAGACATCTATCATCAGCTGCATCAGTAATTCCGTGGACAACGTTGGCACCTCAAGAATGCTCATCTCGTGGCTCAACCAGGAGCTCCAGCTGAACGCTGAGGTACGCTTCCTATTAAAAGCTGGGGACATTACCATCCAGTCTGGTGACAGAACAGTTCCCGGAGCAGCCAGGAGAACACTTGTTCGATTATCGTCAAGGGCGTTACTGACTACACAAGGGAAAAGTGTATCGCTTCCTGATGCACTAAACAATTTGTGCATGCTTCAAGGCATGCAATGCAGCCCCGGCCTCAAACGATGTCCCCTCCCAGATGAACAGCCACCTTCTGAAGCAGCAGCAGATGTGGAAAATACTCTGCAGAGTCAACCCCCATGAGGTGGCCAGGCCAGACAATGTCCAGGCTGAGTACTCAGGCAATGTGCATATGACCCCACTGGTACCTTCAGTACTTTGCTCATCCAAGTTGCTTTCCCTACATGCTTCAAATGAGCCACAGTCATTCCTGTGTCAAAGAACTCTACACCTTCAGAGCTAAATGACTACCACCTGGTAGTACGAAATGCCAATCACCATGTAGTGCTTTGAACAGCTGATAATGGCACATGTCAGAAACGCCACTCCTGTCATGTTGGACACTCACCAGTATGTTTCACTAACAGAACCACTCGGCGACAGATGCCATTGCATCCGTCTTGCACTCTGCCCTGAGACACAGAACTTGTGTCAGAAAGCCATTGCTGGATTATAGTTCAGCTTTCAACATTTACAGAACTGGATGAACAAACTCCTACTCCTTGGTCTAAATACACTACTGTGCAACTAGGTGTTGGACTTTCTAACCAACAAACTTCAGTCAAGATGCACAACCACTCCTCCCTCCCTAGGTTGTGTACTGAACCCATTGCTGTATGCCTTGCTCACAAATGATTATAGGGTTAAGCACCTAAGCAATCAAGTTTGCCAATGACGTGGTGGGGCTCATCAACAATGATGAGGACGTGAAGGAACTCGAGGCCTGGTGCTAGGCAAATGACCTCTCCCTTAATGTTAACAAGGTAAAGAAAGTTATTGACTTCGGGAGATTCGCACCACCCCTTTTTACCTCACCGGCACAGCAGTGGAAACTTCAAGCAGTTTTAAACTCCCAGGAGTCCACATCACACACACAATCTCTCATGGTCCCAGAACACACCCTATAGAGAAGGAAGATTACTTATGCCCTTCCTGGGGAGGCTGAAGAGAGCTGGATGTTGCACATCCATACTCATGTCATTCTACTGATAATGCAGTAGAGAGCATCCTAACAAGCTGCATCACTGCCTGGTGTGGAAATTGCACTACAGTGGGTAGGAAGGCTCTACAATGCATCACTGGCACCAGTCTACCTGCCATCAAGGATGTACAGAAAGGTGCTGGAAATGGGCCAGCAACATGAAGATCCCACCCACCCACCCTGCTTATAGACTGTTTGTCCACCCCCATTAGGAAACTATGTAGCATGCAAACCGGGACCACCAGACTCAAAGTTACTTTCCTCCAGCAGTAAGGCTGATCAACACCTCCACCCACTACTTTATTTTTGTCTGTCTCCTTATGTGCAGCCTGGTGTCACTTTATGGGCATACAATCTATGTATATAAGATATGTATTTATATTTATTTTTAGTAATTATTGTGTTCTTTTTTTCTGTGCTGCGTCGGATCTGGAGTAACAGTTATTTTGTTCTCCTTTATATTTGCGTACAGGAAATGTCATTAAACATTCTTGAATCTTGGTGTATGCACACTAGTTGGCAGAATGTACAAAATAGTTCTGACACTGGGGAGATGTCCTTCCCCAGCTCATGAAGGTACTGATTACTTGCAGTGACCAACGGTAAAGCACGACATTTGCCAAAATAAAACATTCTAAAAAACAGTACCATTTTGAGGAAAAATCCGGGATTTAAATTCCAAATTTAACTTCAGGTGGTAATGAAAGTGTAACTCTTCAGTTTTACAGAACCGACAACCAGAACATTTCACTGCCACCTGGTGTGGCAACTCATTATCATGGAGCAATCTGTTTGTGTAATGGCCCAGGTGATATTTGAAGTATCAACATCCAGGATCTTTCATAGCTAGTTGGATTTCAAATTATCAAAATGTTGGCAGATTGCAAGACATCGCTTCCCTCAGCAGTGGGATTGTCCTTTGTTTCTAATCTCTGCTGCATGCATGTTGCCTGTAGTTTTTAACTTTAGCAGGCAAGGCCAGTTCCCATGATCCTCATGACCTTTCCCATCTCCCACTGGGTTTGCCTGTATCCAAATCATGTTTTTGCATCGAAAACAAAACAATTCCACATTCTTGGAAAAAATATTTCATCTTGAATCACTCTTCTTCCAAGTCCTTGACTACTTCCTCTTTCAAACCTATTGATTTCCTCAATTCCATATTTGATTTCAAATTACAACTGTGCTATTTGTGATGGTAAATATATTATGATTAGAATATTCTTATGCAGTATTCATTACATTGATTAACATTGCTGTTGGACTTTGACATGTTTGCTATGGTGTTTCCTAAGCACTTTACATTACCCAGTCCATGGGTAAGGCCCATTCCTACCCAATAGATTGTAACCACACTATCTTGAACATTGCCCTTTTCTCTTTATCAGCATTGTCATCATTTGAGTCCCCAAATATGTTTTTGTCCCCTCCATACATTGCTCCTTGCAGAGGACACCCATATTGATGATAACAGTATCTACTTCTCTTTTACCATCAGCCTTGGACCTCTACTGGTTATGTTGCTAAATTGCCTGATATGTAGTTATGGATTGTGTGCATGTTCAAGGATTTACTATAAAGCATGCATTTGTTATATCAGCCCTAATGTGGTGTTTCACAAAAACAGTATCCATAAAGCATTGGCATTGAATCAGAACAGAACTGTTGACAGAAGTGTGTATGTGTGAAAAGAAGCTGGAGCCATAGGGAGAGCCAGAGCTTGGGGCCTTGGTAACCAAGCTTATGACATCATTGCTGGAGCAGTGAAATTAGTAACGTGGAGCAAGGTAGAATTCGTGGCAGTGAAGATGTCGGAGGGTTCCAGAGCTGAAAGTCCTTAATGAAGAGAAGGGGGTGGTAAAGCATTTTGAAAAAAAAATAGTAATTGTATTTAAATATAATATCTTAATTGGAAAATAATGGCTCTGGCAGTCCTGAACCTGTGTGAAAACCAATGAATGCACAGCAGTATTGAATTGCTTGCTCTGTGAACATAAGCTGACGGGGGGTGTAATTTAAGGTAGGGAGTATGTGGAAAAGAAATGGAAAGGAAGAAGGGATGCATTTTTGCTTGTCGACTGTGGGGGTGGGAAGAAAAACCATGAGTCATTTACTGGTTGTGACTGGATAGTTAAGAATTTAATCATCTGATGGAAATCCCACCCAGTGGAACACTAGCAAATGTCCAGTGTCATTGTGCAAAACAGTTGTTTGCCATCTTGGCACCATGTTTAATCCTAAGCTAAGATTCAGTTCTTATGTCCTGGTATCCTCTTCATCAAGACAAAGAACAACTTCTTCTCTCTACCACTGTCCATCTCTCTCTCCTCTTTCAGCTGATTAACTGCCGAGATCTTGAGCCCTTGTCAGCAATGTAACAACTACTTGAATGATTTATTAACTAACTAACTTCCTTCTCACAGGCCAAGATTCTGGCGTCCTGCACATCCACATTCTCTGGCTTTGCCCATAAGTTGGAATTTCTTCAAGATGTGTACTTTGCATTTTGACCATAAAGATTTCATCATCCACTCTCTCTAAAAACCAAGCTGCAGGCAGAACTTGGTGCAGCAAGATTTTGTGCGCTCTTGCAGTGTTCTGTGTTCAATGATAGAAACATAGAAAATAGGTGCAGGAGTAGGCCATTCGGCCCTTCGAGCCTGCACCGCCATTTATTACGATCATGGCTGATCATCCAACTCAGAACACCACCCCAGCCTTCCCTCCATACCCCCTGACCCCTGTAGCCACAAGGGCCATATCTAACTCCCTCTTAAATATAGCCAATGAACTGGCCTCAACTGTTTCCTGTGGCAGAGAATGATGGGTATCTCCTGCTGGTTGCGGTTGTCTTTTATGTGTCTGTAAACAGAGGAGTTGCTAGGATATGGCTCAGGAGAAAAGTTGAATCTTCTAAAGGAATTGTTCAGAATTGCATATCCACCTGCCAAATAAACGCACTTCCTGGCTTGGAATCAATTGTGCAAATGTATTAAATATTGAGCAGATCTCAAGTCATTTTGTGCTGTAGGCAAACACTTGCCCTTCAGTTTTGCTGTGTGAGCTTTCACCGTCTAATTCACATTCTGTACAGTATGTTCTCCACAATTTCTCCACCATTGTGGTTTTCTTTAAAAACCTTAGTTATCAGTTGATTATGGGACATTCCAAATGCCATTAATTTATGGACTAAATATTAGCTTTCGAAATTACTAGGAAATACAATCTGTTTAATTACAGCAAATTCCTATAATTTGCTATTTTGATTACTTGTTTAGATTTCAACATTCTTTCGGTTTTATTGTACTCTGGATTCTTTCATGTCCACCTGGGAAGATGGTGGCATGCATCATCTTTTCTAAAGCGTTGATATTTCAGGTAATGTGGCACTCCTTCCACTGAAACAGCAGCTCGTACTCTTGTGCTCAGTTTTAGAAAATAAGTGTTGAATCCACTATTTTCTTAAAAGCAATCACATGCCACTGCTATTTCAGTGGTGATTCTATACTACACTAATACAATCTGTTGCCATTGAGGGAACAATTTGAGTAGCAGAATGTGGTTTGTTAATCTTGCACCTTAAGTGTCTGGACATAAGTGAGGTTCCACAGGTGTCTGGGATAGAGAATTGCAAATGTTGCATGAAGAAATTCTCACTGTACATTCTCAGATTTTAGGCAACTTATCCATCGTTGCAACTTTTTAGAGATTTTCTGGAGTTGGGGGCTTTTATAATAAACAAATATCACTGAATGGACGTGTTATGTACAGCTTTCTTCTGAAACTACTTTAAAATCAGCTGCACCATTGTATTAAGTGCTCATTGTGACTGGTACACATGCAGTTAGTCCCAGTTTCCTCAGCACTGCACTTACATATAATGGACCTGCCTCAATCATTTTCTGGAAGCTTATTATACGTACCCCTGTCTGGAAAAACTTGTCCCCTGATTTCAAACAGATCCAATGTTGATTAATTTGAACTCCCCTGCCTAGAAAAAAGACTTGCCATCCACCTTATCTATGCCTCTCATAACTTTAAACACTTATAAGGTTACTCTGCATTCTCCTGTATTCTATGAAATAAAGACCTAGTCTGGACAACCACTCCCTATAACTCGTGCCCTTAAGATCTTCAACTCTTTTCTACATTCTTTCCAGTTTAACCATTATAAAGGTGACCAAAATCTTACACAGTTCTCCCAAGTGGAGCCTCACCAACAACTAATGTGACTGCAACAAAAATGTCCCAACTCCAATACTCAATCCTTGGACTGCCAGCATTTTAAATGCCCTTTTCACCGTTGTCTACCTGTGATGCCATTTTGAACAGACTATGCACTCGTTCCTCTGGGTTCCTCTCTACCATTACACTCCCTAGAGCCCTACCATTCATAGTATAAATCCAATGTGGGTTCAATTTTTTTCCACATTTCAGTGGATCCATTAAGAAAAACTATGAGACAGTTTTGAATCCACCTAGCTAGTCGTCCTTGGATTCCAAAGCAGCCTCGCAATTGGGAATTTGTTGAGGGCCTTGCTAAAGGCTGAATAGACAGCATTCAATGCCCTACCTTCGTGTACTTTTCTGGTTACCTCCCAAAAAAAACTCAGCGGCTATGAAACAGAATTTTCCTTACTGAAAGCCATGCTGACTTCTCATAATCAGATCCTGTTACTTAGACCTCCCTCCAGGAACTTGCACACTACTGATGTCAGACTGACTGGTCTATAGTTCCTCGGCTTGCCCTTCCTATCATCCTCAAACAGCAGAACAACATTAGCCATCTTTCACTCTTTGGAAACTACAGTGACTGATAATGAGGCAAATATAACCACAAGGGCCTTCACAATTTCTTCTCTAGATTTCCGGAGTCCAAGAATGTACTGGCCACTGATATCCACTGCAATGCAGCATGAGGCTACAAATACCTCTTCCCTAGTAACATGAATGTCCTCTAAAACATCTCCACTTGTTATCTTTTGTGAAACCATTATTTTCAGCTCAGTAAACATGTAAGAAAAATGTTAAAAATCCTGCCCATAGGTGCTCCTGCTGATGTTTAAGGGGACATGCTCTTTCCTTGGCCACCCTTTTAATATAGCTGTATAACTTTTTTTTCCTTAACCATACCTGCCAGATCTACATCATACCCTCTTTGCCATGCTGAATTCTCTCGTGTATTCTTTAGCAAGGGATTTCATTAGTCCTTGCCTTCTAAACCCAAGATATTCTTTCTTTTTGATCAGAGTTTCAATATCTTGTCAGCCAAAGTTCCCTAAGCTTGCTATGTTCACCCTTCACCTTAACAGGAGCATGTTACCCCAACTCTTAAGCCTTTCACATGCAATTTGTTCCTTTCTCTTCAAATAGGCTCACCTAATCTACGTTTGTACTTCTGTTAGATCCTGCCTTGTTTCCCTTGCTCTGTTTTAGGACTCCAACCTGTCCTATCCTTTTGCATCGCTGTCTTACAGCTAATGAGATTACGATCACTAGACCTTAAGTACCTGTACTCCCTGACCGCCACCTCAGTGATTTGCTCTGCTTTGTTCCCTCAGGTCATCCAGTATTGCACCTTCACAAGTAGGGCCCTCTTATATATTGATTTAGGACAGATTTCACATATTCCACTCTGCCCAGGCCCTTAAAACTCTAGGTAGCACAATCCATACTGTGGAATTTTAAAAAATCCCACTAATACAATCCTATTTTTACAACTATGTGCAAGTTCCGTAGGCATCTGCTCCTCAAATTTTGACTATTGCTGGGTTTCTGACAGAGCACCACTAGAATGATCTGATTTCTAAATTCCACCCATATGGCCTCACTGGATGATCCCTAAGTACTGCTCTTACACCCTGCCTTATCAAAAAGGCAATACCACCTCACTTAGTCACACCTGTAGCATCTACCTGGCATTTAGGATCAAAATGTTGTATTGTTAATACTAATCATTGTCAGCTAGGCTTTGCCATCTTGCCAGGACTTGAAGATTACATTCCACCACACTAATTATAAGCAATTCATGAAAAAAATGTGTAAAATATTTTTAATGTTTTATGCATTGTTGTTTTAGATCTATACTGTCATGCTAAGTCCAAGATGAGAATAATTTGACCCAATTGTTTGATGTGAAGACCATCTATGTTGGGCATTATACCCAAAATATCATCATTATTAAGTCTCTTCCTTTTACTGGGCAGCAAAAGTTTATTTAGCTGGAGGGAGGGTTGGGAAGTACCCGGGTGCCAAAGTCAATAAACTGATGTCCAATTGCAGCATGACCTCATCTATATCACCTGTCTGCTCAAGAAAACCTATTTGCTTCACCTTGCTCTTGGTAGAATGTCTTGGGATTCTTAATCTTTCTTGCCAGAGATATTTCATGACTCTTTATTGCCTTCCTAGTGTCCTTAAATTCTTTCCCATATTATATTTCTCAAGGAGACTCATTCCATTTTCTCTATCTTCTTCCACTGTTGCCTATACCTTCTATAAGCTTTTTACCTAACCATTCCTTAAATGTCCTTTGTCATTCATGGTTCCTAATCTTGCCATCACTGGAATCTGCTGGCCCTGAAGTCTTACCAACTCTCCTTTAAAATCCTTCCATTTGTCAGCTGTTGTTTTATCCGCAAGCACCTGCTCCCAATCTAGTTTTGCTGTGTCCTCTTACGTTATTGAGATCACTTTTCTCCAATTCCATATGTTAACTTTTCCCCCCTTGACCACCTTAATGCTTATATAATTTATGGTCACTACTCCCACATTGTCCCTCACCAATAGTTGCATCTTTCCTGTTTTGTTTCATTTCATGCAGTACTGCTGTCTTTAGTAGGCTCTTGGATTCAAGGAAATCCTGCCCATTTATGCCCCTTGCATTAAGGCAATGGCAGTCAAAAGTGGAAATGTTATAATCTCCTACTACCATTGTTCTCAGATCTTTCTTCAATTTACCTACTATCTGCACACTAATGTTCGAGATGGTGGGGAACTTGCGCCATTGTAGCAGTAGTTTGCTGACCTGCAGGATTTCCTGAAGCCTCACTAGGCACATTCACAGAATTGATACGGCTGTTTAATACTTTAGTTTCTTCACTGATGCTCTTCCCCTAACTTTTCTTAGTCATGTATTCAGTTCTCATGCACTAGCCACACTGCAGAAGAGAAGCCACATATTTTAAGTTACCAGCAAGGAGCATCAGAGCCAAGTCAGCAAAGTCCTTCACCTAGTATCTAATCGGTTCATTAGCCAGGGGGCTAGAGTAGAACTGGCTTTTAGTTCCCTCCCTGACTGAATTGTTGAGATTAATTGTCATATCTCCATTGTGTTCTGGTCAAGACAGATGACATGCAAAAAAAAAAATGATTGGATCTTAGTCCTAATCTGGATTTAGGAAGATTTTGTTAATGTTATTGTAAAATACAATCACTTGAAGGCTTTCTTCTCCATGCACAATTCACACTCACTGGTGAGGGACAATGTTGGCCAACTATACTTTGTATTGAATGATTAAAAGGAAAGAGAAAATTACACTGGGAGATTGCTTATTCTCTGCAATTTTAATATTTATTAAAAACCAGTTGCTGGAAACAAAGTTTAAAAGCAGACAGATCAATAATGTGGTATGATTTACAAATCAAAAGTTCAGCTTCAAAGACTTGAGTGTATTGTTACGGAGTTTACTCCAGTTGGTCTCATGAATATTTCTAACACTGAACCCAAACTGAGGGCTGGATAAACCTAACCCTAACTACTAATTAAATAATGAAAACTCTTATAACTGACAGCAATATGTACTGCTATTACACCCTATCTTATCAAAAAGGTAATAACCCCTCCTTGTTTACTGTTACACCCCTACCTGGAACTTAGGAACTTCAGTTCAAATTGACAGCAGCAATGAATGGACAGGGGCAGCAACCATTCAGGGAAAACAGGCCTGCTGGAGTTATCCTGTGCTGTGTATATGTAGAATCAATTCATAAGATGGGTGCTTTAGGGACACAGTCAAATGATCCTGTTTGTACAAATTGTTCTTCCCATTCACAAGGCTATTTTTCATCCTGCCTTACTACACCAGCCAGCTGGCAATGAAAGCAAAGCTCCAGCTACAACTGGCAACCAAACATTCCTCCTACCCCACTTCAAATATTGCACTACTCTGCAATTTTATCCCCCTCCCACCTAGACAACCCCAACTCCCTCACTTCAACTTTTCATTTGATCTCACATTCTTCTGTTGTATTGGTTATATAGAATACAGCTAAAACTATACCTACCCACTACATAATTGGCCCTACTTGATTACAGGACCTGTTTCAACAGCAATGTACAGATGGATAGGGCCTTGAATTCTTTCAACAAAAATACAACAGTGGCTGCAGAGGTTGCCTTGGATTGTGTGAGTGATCCTTGGTGTGATCTCATGAAAGTTTAGTTAAGTTTTGCAGTGACACCCAAGAACAATAGCAGGGACTTTATCTGAAGTCAGAGGTAAGACTTTGTGGTGAAGGAGGCTGCATCTTTGGGTTCTGTTGGACTTGCACCGAATCCTGAACTAGGAGGCCGTTGGCGGGATTCTGGCAGCTGCAGTCTTCTCTGTCATGAAGCTGTAGTTATACTAAAATGAAGAAAAAATATTTACATTAGCTTAGAATTTTATTTAAATGAATCTAACCAGCTGCTTTACATGTGGGACAAATACAACAATCCTCTTTGTGAAGGAATGAGTGAAGATTGAATGAAGTTCTAATAGAAGAACCTTCTGATCATTACTGACACAGTCATCTGAGGAAACAAACCCACTGCTGAGAAAGAACACTAAGAACAAGATCTTTGACAAATTTTTTTCAAAGATTCTAATCTCAAACAAGAGGCAGACAAAAATTGGGGAAGTTTCTGGCATAAGGACATACAGTTATAGGGTGGGTTGGAGAGTTTGTGATTGTCTGCTTTAAAGAGAGGGCAGAAGGAAAATTTTATCCAAGAATATAAAATGGTGAGGGGGGGGGCAAAGGTATGCTACAATGCAATCAAATATCTCTTTACCACCCCACTTGTTACGTTTCCATCCACCCAAAAAAAATGATTTTTCTTCCAATCTGCTGTGTGTTTAACTGATACTCAATCCATAACTTGTTCTAATACCAAGTGCCCTAATTTTAGTAATTGTGTGGTCTTTTAAAGGTCCAAATTCACATCTTCTGGTTGTCCCTGTTTATTCTACTACATACTTCAAACAGCTAACATAGTACGTGTTAAATTTGCTTTTCCCTTTTGCAGGTTAACTGCCCAATCCTATCATTTTCTCTACAACCAATGTCAAATTAACTGATGAGTAGTTTTAGGGAGACATTAGAGACTGCAGATGCTGATGACTGGAGTGAAAAATAAGTTGCTGGAGGAATTCAACAGGTCAGGCAGCATATCTGGATCGACTGTTTTCCTTTGTACTCTGGTCTCCTTTCTTGAATACTGTTGTTAAATGTGCTACCTTCCACGTTAACAGATGTCTCCTTTGTTGTACAGTGATGTTACGTTTGTCTCCACTGACTGGAAAATAACTTTTCCTGATTTTAGAGAAATATACATAATCCAAATAAACTCAAAGCAGATTTATAGCTAAACATGAGGAAATAGGTCATGTCAACAGTTTGAGAGACCTGCTCAAGAAAGTGATGGAAGTACAGTTGTGGACAGTATTTAAGAAGTATTTGTAGGGATATGTGAATCACCCAGGTATAGACGGCTATGGGCTAAGTGCTGGAAGATGGGATAGTATGGATGGGTGCCTGCTGGTCATCATGGATGGCCATCTTCCATGCTGTACACTGAAGTTTCATATGAAATTGGTTAATAATACTTAAAACTGATGATTATTTGGCCTAACTGTCCTGCAGTCCTCACTGCTTGCACCCAAGCCTCTACATCACACACCCCTCAGCATATCCTTTTACTGTACTCCTTTCAAGTACATATTTGGCTTCCCTTTAAATACATCATCAAAGGGAAAGGGGTTAAGAAAGGAACCAAAAAGGTTGGAGGAACAACACCTTGTATTCCGTCTGGGTCACCTCCAACCTGATGTCATAAATATTGACTTCTCTAACTTCGGTTAATGCCCCACCTCCCCTTCATACCCCATCCATTATTTATTTATTATATTTTTTTCTCTCTCTTTTTCTCCCTCTGTCCCTCTCACTATACTCCTTGCCTATTCTCTGGGCTTCCCCCCCCTCCCCCTTTCCTTCTCCCTGGGCCTCCTGTCCCATGATCCTCTCATATCCCCTTTGCCAATCACCTGTCCAGCTCTTGGCTCCATCCCTCCCCCCTCCTATCATTTTGGATCTCCCCCTCCCCCTCCCCCTCCCACTTTCAAACCTCTTAATAACTCTTCCTTCAGTTAGTCCTGATGAAGGGTCTCTGCCCGAAACGTCGACTGTACCTCTTCCTAGAGATGCTGCCTGGCCTGCTGCGTTCACCAGCAACTTTTATGTGTGTTGCTTGAACCAAAAAGAACCTGGTTTGTCATAATATGAGGGTTCTTTCTGTACTTTTGGACTTACAATACATTTGTTAAAAATAAGATCACGGAATGGTTGCAACCTAAAGGAAACTCATTAGTTCCACAACTTGGCTCCTTCTCCATAGACTTGCACAATTTTACAATATTCCTCGCTGAATATTCATCCAATTCAAAAAATCAAAGGAGTGGAAATACTCCATACATCTGCAAACAATGCTTTCCTGATTAAAAACACATCCTAAATACATACACAATGCACTTCCTCATGTTACTCTAATTTTCTCCCCCTTCATTTTTAGCTGTGCCCTCTGGATATTAACCCCTTCACCAGACTTCCAGAGATCTTCCCTAAAGACAATCTATCCTTATATATGCAGTCTGTCATCTAGATAACCATGCTTACAAATCTTTTCAACAACCTTCCTAATGTCTTCACATCCTTTCTATAACAGGGTGACCAATTCTGAACACAATACTTTAGCGGAGGCTGGACAAATCTATATTTATATGTCACTATTAATAAAGTACGGAGTTCTCTGTATCTTATTAACCAATTTCTCAACTTGCCCTGCCACTTGATTTCTACACCCAGACCTACAGGTTCCTCTGCTCCAGCAGCCCTTTTGGAATAGTATCAGTTATTCTATATTGCTTCATCCTTTCTACCAAATCGCATCACCCTACCATTTCCCTGTATTAATTACACTTGTTTAAAATTCATTTCAGAACATGAGAGTCACTGGAATGATTAGCATTCCTATCCCTAACTGCCTTCAAACTCATGTTGAACCCCTGCAGTACAGTAAATATACTTCCATGTGTTATTAAGTTCCACATTTCCATAACTTAAAATTCAGCAGTGTTGAAGGAATAGCAAACATTTCTAGTTGGGAGAATTACAGTAATGGACCTGCTTCTGCAAGTTTTTAAATTGTATCAATGCTCACATTACTTGTGTATATGACAATAAGTTCAACTTTTGATGTGGGCATTGCTGGAGGGGCCTGGATGAGCAACAGCAGTGCATTTTGTACATTATACACATGCCAGCCAATGTGCCAATGGTATCTGAACACTTGTGCTGGAGGGTGGTGTGCCAACCAGGCAGGCTGCTTCATCTTGGATTGGGTTCCAATCCCAAGTGTTGTTGGATATGGCCAAAAGACAAGCATTCATTTTACCACTGCCTTCTGCTAAATGAGAAAACTCAGAAACTGGCTTTGTAGAAACGTGAAGAATGTGAAGATGAGGTGAAAATCAAGTAAAGCAAGAACTCAACAAAAACAGCTGCTGGAATCTAGTGCAAAAAGCAGACTGCAGGAGGAACTCAGTGAGTAAGGCAGAATTTCTGAGGCAGGGGGTTGGTCAACGTTTTGGACTGAAACACTACACTAAGACCAATACTTTCCATCTGACCCTGATGCATGGTTTCGACAATTCCTTCACAAGACCACTAAGTTCCAGCAGTTTAATTTTTGCTCAAAAGTCAAGGTAACAAAAATAAGTTGACTATTCAGTTTTAATCACTCATTTGCAAGATGACAAGAAGAAAATACACCAAAACAAAACACAAATGGTTTAAGTGACCACTAAAAAACTGCATTATCAAATAAGACATGCACCAGTACATTACACTTACTTCGTTCTCTATTTCAGCACGGCTCTTAATCTGGACATTTGTAATGCTAGTATTGGGGACCTGCAGGAAAACATCAAATGTGAGCTACAGCACAACCCCAATGCATTGCAGCTACATAATTATTAAACCACAAACGGATATGCTGGTAAAGACTGCAATACGGCCTCAGTTTGTCCTGACAGTGTCAGGCTGATCACTGTACTTCTGAATGTTAAAATCAATCTAACTTCAACAATAGTGGCCACCAACTGACAATGGCTATTAGTGAGAGTCTCAGCAGAAGATAAAAGATCTTTTGAAGATATAAAAAACAAACTGCAGTCTCTGGAGGAACTCAGCCCCAAAGGAGGGACGTAGACGGTTACTGTTTCGGCTGAGACCCTTCACACCATACTGAGAGAGAGAGGAGAGAGAAAGGGGAATGGCCAGTTGGCATAGTCGGGTGAAGTACTGATAGGTAGGTGAGTAAACTAGACAAAGGATGAGTGGAGACAGAATCAGAATCAGGTTTATTATCACCGGCATGTGATGTGAAATTTGTTAACTTAGCAGCAGCAGTTCAATGCAATACATAATCTAGCAGAGAGAAAAAGATAATAAATAAATCAATTACAGTATATGTATATTGAATAGATTTTAAAATACATTCAAAAACAGAAACACTCTATATATTAAAAAAAAGTGAGGTAGCGTCCAAAGATACAATGTCCATTTAAGAATTGAATGGCAGAGGGGAAGAAGCTGTTCCTGAATCACTGAGTGTGTGCCTTCAGGCTTCTGTACCTCCTACCTGATGGTAACAGTGAGAAAAAGGCATTCCCTGGGTGCTGGAGGTCCTTAATAATGGAAGCTGCCTTTCTGAGACACCGCTCCCTGAAGATGTCCTGGGTACTTTGTAGGCTAGTACCCAAGATGGAGCTGACTAGATTTACAACCTTCTGCAGCTTGTTTCGGTCCTGTGCAGTAGCCCCTCGATACCAGACAGTGCTGGAGCCTGTCAGAATGCTCTCCATGGTACAACTATAGAAGTTTCTGAGTGTATTTGTTGACATGCCAAATCTCTTCAAACTCCTAATAAAGTATAGTCGCTGTCTTGCCTTCTTTATAACTACATCGATATGTTGAGACCAGGTTAGATCCTCAGAGATCTTGATACCCAGGAACCTGAAGCTGCTCGTTCTCTCCTCTTCTGATCTCTTTATGAGGATTGGTATGTGTTCCTTTGTCTTACTCTTCCCAAAGCCCACAATCAGCTTTCGTCTTAATGACGTTGAGTGCCAGGTTGTTGCTGTGGCACCATTCCACTACTTGGCATATCTCACTCCTGTACGCCCTCTTGTCACCACCTGAGATTCTACCAACAATGGTTGTATCATCAGTAAATTTAGAGATGGTATTTAAGCTATGCCTAGCCACACAGTCATGTGTATATAGAGAGAGGAGAGCAGTGGGCTAAGCACACACCCCTGAGGTGTGCCAGTGTTGATCGTCAGCGAGGAGGATGTGTTAGGAAGTTGAGGATCCAAATGCAGAGGGAGCTACAGAGGCCCAGATTCTACAACTTCTCAACCAGGATTGTGGGAATGATGGTATCAAATGCTGAGCTAAAGTTGATGAACAGCATCCTGATGTAGGTGTTTGTGTTGTCCAGGTGCTCTAACGCCGTGTGGAGAGCCATTGAGATTGCGTGCCGTTGACCTATTGTGGCGATAGGCATATTGCAATGGGTCCAGATCCTTGCTGAGGCAGGAGTTCAGTCTAGTCATGACCAACCACTCAAAGCATTTCGTCATTGTCGATGTGGGTGCTACCGGGCGAAAGTCATTAAGGCAACTCACATTATTCTGCTTAGGCACTGGTATAATTGTTGCCTTTTTGAAGCAAGGGGGAACTTCCGCCCACAGCAGTGAGAGGTTGAATATGTCCTTGAGTATTCCCACTAGTTGGTTGGCAGAGGTTTTCAGAGCCTTGCCAGGTACTCCATCGGGACCTTCCGCCTTGTAGGGTTCACTCTCTTTAAAGACAGCCCAACATTGGCCTCTGAGACGGAGATCACAGATGTGGAATAATAAAATGACAGTTGGAAGCTACAACATAATCAAATGTGCAGTGTAACTAGCAAAAGGCTACAGAAATAGGATTTAAAAAAAAACTAATATAGAGAATGTGAATGGCGAGTGGCTAGGATTATCCTTATCACTTTTCTTCTGGGGTGGGGGGGGAGTAGGGGTAAGAGCAGAAGTGCAGAAAATAGAAGAGGCATGGATAGGATGTTCTAGAATGAAAAGCCTCATCTTAAGCAGGAAGCACAACAGACCGTAATGGGGAGAATGGAATGAAGTGTGTGCAAGAGAGGGAATGCAAGCACTGAGTCAGTGGATTTGTAGTAGATGTATGGATAGTCCGTCACCGGTATTATTTGTGGGCAGGGTGGAAGCTGGTGGCAAGATTAATAAAGTTGACAAGTTCTACATGGGTGCAAGAGGCAGCACCAATGCAGTCATCTATATAGCAGAGAAAGACGTGGGGTATGGTGCTAGTATCCAAGACTGCTCAGTGAAGCTGACAAAAAGACAGGCATTGCTGGGACCCATGCAAGGTTCCATGGTTACCCCTTTTACCTGGAGAAAGTAGCACGAATTTAAAGAGAAGTTATCGAGGGGAAGGACAAGTGCTCCAGGCAGCAGTAAGTGTTGTTAGAGGCGGTTGGTTGCATCGTGTCCACGAAGAAACAATATTGAGGCTTTCCTAGTGGAGAAGAGGTGTACAGGGACAGATGAGGTAAGGGAATTGGAAATGTTGACATATTGGAGGTCATGTGAGGTATCCCAGATATAAGTAGGGAGGGTCTGACTGGGGGGGGGGCGGGCGGGGTGTTGGGCAAGATGGAATCAAGATATGCGGACATAAGTGGGGGCAAAAACAGTGGACCTAGGTAGATCAGGGCAATGTGGGGTTGGAGAAAGGATGAGATTGGAGGCCATTGAGGGAAGTTCTCCTGAAATCATGTTGGTGCAGAAAATGGTGGTTTGAATGTCATTAGTAGGGACAAAATCCAGGGAGATGTCTAAGAGCTACTGCCTTGCCTTTGCTATGTAGAGGTGAGTTCACTACACAATGGTATGATCTTGTTCTTTATTATTTACCTGCACTTCACTTTCTCTGTAGCTTTACAATTTATTTTGCATTGCTATTGTTTTACCTTGTTCTACCTCAATACACTACGTAATGATTTGATCATTATGAATAGTATGCAAGACAAGTTTTTCACTGAATCTTGGTAAAAGGGGCGATAATAAACTTAATACCAACCCCTGTCTGCTGGTTTGATGACAAGGCTGAAGCTGCAGTGGTTGTGTTGACCTTTTGACACTAGATAAGAAATGGGGAGTTTGTAGAAGGGTTTGAGCAGACTTTGGTGGCTGAGAACCTCTCGACAGTGATCAGTGACGGGTGGTGTCAGAATAAGATGGCAGTTTGAATGAAGGGGAGGGTGGCTGATTGTAAAGGAATCTCTAAACTATGATCAGTAGCAATCAAGACAGTGGAAATACCGCACTGATAATGATTAATGAGATTGAGGGAGTGGGACTACCTACCAAAGTCACAGTACAAGGTGTCTTTGGTAGCGTATGAAAAGACCTGTCTCCCCAGAAAATGAGCAGCAGGAGCACGAGCTGAGGTGTACAGGTTAGGCACCATAACCTTTACATATCCCCTCAACCCCAAAGACTACCAGATACCTCTAGTTAAAGAATTCCAGAAACAACAAAGCTATAGCCAATCGCTCAAGAGTTTTGTCTGTGAACATGCAAGGATGTAGTAAAATGGGGTAGCATGGTAGTGTAGTGGTTAGCACAGTACCGGTGACGCGGGTTCAATTCCCGCTATTGCCTGTAAGGAGTTTGTACCCTCTCCTCATGACTGCATGGGTTTCCTCAGGGTGCTCCCATTTCCTCCCACAGTCCAAAGATGTGCCATTTGGTAGGTTAACTGGTCGTTGTAAATTGTCCCATGATCAGGCTACGGTTTAGTTGGGGGACTGCTGGGCACCGTGGCTTGGGGGCCTATTCTGCACTACAAATCAATAGAATAAAATAGAAGGCAGGTTTTCTTCAGATAGTAACGTACTATGGAAAGTTGCTGAAGAGAAACAATCTGAGAAAAGCACATTTTGAAATTACTACAACACAATTGTGATCAGTGCAACAGGTTGTACTTACATTCATCGTACTTTCAAATCTGGGGTGTAAAGTGAAAGGGACACCATCCATAGCTGTTTTTAAAAAAGAGTAAAACTGGCTTTATATTCCAACACCACAAATATCTAACCCTTTCAAAATTATCTAATCTGTTCCTCTCTTATGTGATTATCTCCCATTCTCATTATTACTCTATTACTATTAGCAAACTCACAAGTCAAACACAGGAAACTAGCTTCTCCTCTGGTCAAAATATCTCAGTGAAGATTTATTGTTAGTGCAGATCAGCAAGGAGAACAAATATAAAATGAACCATATTTTTGATAAGTATAGTCACACATATATCCTGAAATGAAAAAAGCTGAGGCAGGTTGATAAAGGAACTGGGAGTTGTTGACAGTGAATGCTGGCTTGTTCTCTCCTTTGCAAGTTGGCTTCAGACTGTGCTCAAATGTAAGCATCATGTGCACAATGCAGTTTGACCACTGATGACCTTAGCTCTGAAATATAATCAACACCAGTTGAACAGTACCATCTTGGTTTGAAACTTAGCTGACCTGCCACAAGAAGCTTGTTGAACGCAAGGTTATACTTTAGGTACCTTACCTTGAGACAAAGACAAGTGACCATCATCTTTATCTATACTCATTATTTTTTTAAATATGTAAATCTCTAGTCTAAAGTAATTCCTCAGACTCCTTCACTCCAGGGAAAACAGTCCAAGCCTATCCAACCCCTCCTTAGAATTCAAGCCTTCCAGTCGCAGCAACATCTTTCTGAATCTTTTCTGTATCTCTCAGTTAGTCACATTCTTCATATGGTATGGTGACCGGAACTGCACACAGTACTTCAAGTCCTGTCTTCCACCCTCCCCCGCCCCCCCCACTTCATATTCCCTTCTTGATAGTGTTGCCATGGTCTTGGACTCCCAATTTTATCTAACATTATTAATTCAAATTTGTTTCTACAACATTTGTTTTTACACTACTTGAGACTGCACTGCAATTTTGCACCATTCTGTTCTTTTGCTCTCTTCACTGTATTTATTGTGTTTATTTCCATAATGTATGTAGTTAACTCTTAGTTTCACATGAACAAGTAACTTCATGCACCCTGGTAATAAACTAATACAAATCTAAATAACATCTTGTACAGCTATAATATGCCATCCAATTCTTGTACCTAAACACTCCAACCAATGAAGGCTACACTCTGTCTACTTGTGTCACTATTTTCAGAGAAACACCCTGAGCTGTTTCATTCCACAGAGCCCTGCCATTTCTGCCTTCATTTAACCTCTCAAAATAGATCACTTCATACTTGTTGAAGTTAAATTCCACCTGCCATTGTTTGATGCATTTTTCCAATTAATCTGGACACTGTTGTAACTTTAGACAACTTTCTTCACTGTCCACTACCAAAGTACACAAATTTACCCAAATCATGCTACTTACATGTTCAACAAAATTGATAATATATACGACAAATAGGGGAGACAGCACTAATCCCTGACGCACACCTTTGGTTCACAGATCTCAGATCTGAAGAACAACTTCCTTCTGCTTCCACCAAGTCAACTTTGTAACCCACCTGATCTAACTTGCTGGACCAGCCGACCAATTGGTCTTCATTAATAGCCTTGCTGAAGTCTACATAGACAACATCATAGAGGCATCGAACACTACAGCACAGATACAGGCCCTTTGACCCATCTAGTCCCATCAACCTGCACCCAGACTAGCCCTCCGCGCCCCTCCTATACATGTACCCATCCAAATTTCTCTTGAATGTTGAACTCAAACCCACATCCACCACCTCCACTGGAGATCATTCTGCATTCTCACTGCATTGTGAGGAGAAGATGGCGACACGACGGCAGCGCGCGCGGCCTCTCCGGTGAGTGAATGGTATCTGTTATCTGTCAAGTAGGGGACTGTGCACTATTCTGATTTGATGGAGACGTACATGAGAGTACCGAGGAACATCTGGAAAACTTCTGAAATGCCCGCTTCGCTGCCGCTGTTACTGTGTGATAACCGGAATCTCCAGAGCAGAAGGCCCCGAAATCCTCAGCTTTGCGTGTGTCAGCGGCCAGGGCGAGGTCAAAGGCGCTCGGCAAAGGATGGCGTTCGGGAGGCTGTATCGGAGCGGCTGGTCGGAGGCTCGAAGTTTTCGGACGGACAGACTCAGTGTCGGCTGCTTCCAAGGCATCGGCAAGTTGGCGGTGCCTGGAGGTTTATGGCAGGGAGTTTCTCCCTTTTGCCGCCTGCTATCAGGGACTCGGGAGTCGATCGACTCGGGGACTTTGAGACTTTTTTTACTGTGCCCATGGTCTGTTCTTCATCAAATTATGGTATTGCTTTGCACTGCTGTAACTATATGTTATAATTATGTGGTTCTGTCAGTGTTAGTCTTTGATTTGTCCTGTTTTCGGTGATATCACTCCGGAGAAACATTGTATCATTTCTTAATGCATGTATGCATTCCTAAATGACAATAAAAGAGGGCTGAGTGTTCTCATAATGTAAATCAGTCAGGGCAGAGAAGAAACTTATTTCAGCAGAAAATTGTACATAGTTGGCATTCTGTGACTCAGAGGGCTGTTGAGATCGATGTACTGAACAGTAAATCAGTAAGAGGATGAAACTGGACAGTAAAATGAACATGGGGCACAGAATCTGCCCCGAAAAGATAGCTTAGCAGAACCATACTGCTTATTATGTTAGCCTGAAGGGATACGGGGAGAAGGCAGAAGATTGGGGTTGAGAGGCAAATGGTTCAGCCATGATGATCTGGTGCAGCAGACTCAATGGCCTAATTTTGCTCCTATATCTTATGGTCTTACAGTTTTGATCTTCCCTCCATCAATGTCACGCTATATTAAGGGAAATAATTTAAAACAGCCACAGGTTGAGCATCCCTTATCCAAATGCTTGGGCTGGAAATGTTTCGGATTTCAGATTTCAGAATATTTGTCTATATAATGAGATACCTTGGGGATGGGACCCAGGTCTAAACAAGAAATCCATTTGTGTTACATATACAGCTTATGTGAAGCTCACAAAGTGAACAGTCTGCAGTGGGCACACAGTCTGACATGATGGAGCTGGGTCCTCCACAGACTGTCAGGGTTGAATTTGCGCACTCAACCACGTCTATAATGGCATTCCACTGCTGCAATTACCTCCATATCTGACATTGATCTTAAACAGCTAAACAGCTGCCAGTTCCACAACAAGTACTGTGTGACTGGGGGGGGGGGGGTAGTAGTTTAATAATTCTATGCATTAAGCTATTACACACCTTCAATTTTCAGTTCATTGGGATAGATCTTTGATTGTTTCATGATCAGCATACCGTTAAGCGGCACACGTTCACTCCAATGCCGAAGAAACCATTCTTGCAATACACAATCAATATCTTCATTTTTCACTCTATGCAGCGTTTTTCTATTTTTCATTAACTTCTCACGTTACATACAGTATTTTAAGATACTTCTCAGAGCTGTTATGGTGTGCAGAGACTTGCATATCACTTAGGAATCTTCCCAGTGCCTTGTGGAATTTTCTATTTGTGACATCATGTCAGCAAAACATTTCGGATTTTGGAACTTCAGATGAGGGGTACTAATCCTGTATTTAAATATCTAAAGAGTAGCCACTCTCATTCAACAGTGGGAAGCAAAACTTATAATGAAGATAACAACACAATTACAATTTTTTCCCCCCATTTGTTGTAAGCGTAGACAGCTGTCAAAAAATACCTCCAATTTTACCAGTACTGGTGGGTTAAAGTATTTTTTGCTCATCAGATTTACTCTTCAATCTCCAAAAGAGTAAACTGATAAAATTATTTCTGACTGGGACAGAGATTCTCACTGCTTTGCTGGATTGGATCTCAGAAACTGGGGATGCAAGGGCAAATAATGAGCTCAAGACAGTCTGCAGATGCTGGAAATCCAGAGCAACACACACACACACAATGCTGGAGGAACTCAGCAGGCCAGGCAGCATCTATGGAAATGGAAAAACAGTTGACATTTTGGGCTGAGACCCTTCCTCAGGACTGGAAAGGAAGGAGGAAGATGCCAGAATAGAAAAAGTGGGCAAACGGAAGGAGGATAACTAGAAGGTGATAGGTGAAGACGGGGGGGGGGGGGGGGAGGAAGGAAAAAGGAACGAATCAGAGGGAGGTAAGGAGGTTAATTAATAAGCTCAATCATGTAAATAAGGAAAGACAATCATCATATACATGGACTAAAAATATCCTTTAATTTGAACTTGGCTCCTAAAGCTACTGATAAATGCAGCGAGTAGAGTTTCTGTGGCCCTTAAATGAGCATTCATTTGAATTTAGATCAACACCAGTCCAGAATGAGCAGTACTCGAGAAAGATCTTTTAAAAGCAGTCTCATCTCTCACATTTCTCTCTCCCTTTATGGTTCTACTTTCCCTCATTTTAAAGAATTAGAAGTAATGGAAAAAGTAGGCTGTCCACCCTTACCTGAGATCCCATAAATATTCTCTGAGCTGTACACAGCATCTTTGGGTTCTAAAGTTGATCGCCTCTTGCTAAGACGAACTGCACATGCATCACTTTCTTGCTTTTTGCTTGAAAAAAAATCGAACAGCATTTTAAATGTAGCTTTCATAAACTTTACCACATACTTTCATGAACTTTACCACGTACTTTCATTTACTTTTCATCAGTGGAGATAGCCATCTTGACTTAATCCCGTGACAAATATCAGCTTTTATGGCAGGACAAATCTTCGTTAAGTCTTTATTACATCAAAAAGTCAATAATGCCAAAAAAGATGGGATTTTGTAGCAGTGTCACAATTCAAAACTAAAAAAGTTGATATATTCTCTGAAAAATGTATATACCTTTGAGGCGAGGACTTTGAAATTTCGTTCTCTATTGATAGACTTTTCATATCTTTATTCATGCTTCTTGGCTTGGGCAGTGGTTTTGGTTTGGCTACTCTCCCTTTGAGACACCAGATGACAAAACCACTTAGCTCTCTGTAAAATAAAAATAAAACAGAATAGCTAATACATCTGCACACACACATTGTGGACATAGTTGTGCATCCCGCGTACATCTCACTCAGTAGCCATTTTATTAGGTACACCTGCTCATTAATACAAATATCTAATCCGTTAATCACATTGGAGGCAACCCAATGCATAAAAGCATACAGACATGGTCAAGAGGTTCAGTTGTTCACACCAAACAAAAGAATGAGGAAGAAATGTGATCTAATTGACTCTGATTCTGGAATATCTGTTGGTGACCGACAGGTGGCTTGAGTCATTCAGAAACTGCTAATCTCCTGGGATTTTCACGCACAACAGTCTCTAGAGTTTACAGAGAATGGTGTGTAAAAGATAAAACATCCAGTGAGTGGCAGTTCTGCTGGCAAAAATGCCTTGTTAGTGAGAGAGGTTCAGGAGAATGGTCCGACTGGTTCAAGCTGCCAGGAAGTCAAGAGTAACTCAAATGTACACCCATTACACTAGGAATGTGCAGAAGAGCATCTCTGACCGCACAACATGTCGAACATTGAATGGAAGGGCTACAGCAGCAGAGGACAACATCGGGTTCCACTCATGCACCTAATAGCAGAAGACCACAAACTTACACTTAGTGGCCACTTTATAAAGCACAGGAGGTATCTAATAAAGTGGTTATTGAGTGTATATGCTTAGCAAACATACGCCAAACAGGCAAAATAAACAGAAACCAAGGCAGACCTGTGGATACCTAATAAACACAGGCAGAGACCTGTACCTGATAAATATGCATCAAGATAAAACCTCAGAAAAATGGAGCAGTCTTTAAACCAAATAATGAACCTAGTCAATAATTAACAGATCCTTTCTTGTACTTAGGTACCAAACTGAAAGCATTTGATTAGATATGGTGCCTGATGAGTGACGCAAATTATTCAGAGAATGTAAAAAGCCTCTTCTATACTCTGCAGTAAGTTCAAGCAAGGTTTGTGATTACAGGAAAACACCTTAAGCTCTATAGAAAGCTCTCCTCATGAAACTGAGCAATGCTATCCATCTTTCTGATTTTCTATTAAACACAACGAAAATTAATACAGGTACAAATCTGTACTGTATACATTGCCATGAAATTTACTTAAGTTATGCTAAATTATGCAATTATTCAATTATGCTAAAATTGCACTTGACAGGGAACGTCTTTCACTTCTTAAAAAAAACTTCTGGCATAATTAAGGCAGACATTACTTACCCTATGCATGTATACGAAGGCACAAACTGCTTGCTTTTCCCAGTCAGTTTGATATCAAACACAGCAGTGTCTGCCTCTTTGAATGGGACTTTCCTAATACATAAACGTTTCTTTTTAGACACTGAAACCTCTGAAGAAAGAAGGGAGAACTGTTACTATAGTTAAAACTGGGAGAAGAGTATGCCGGGGAATGAAAGGGGTTAAAAGAATGTGGAAATATAGTCAAAACTGCAGGCACATCCCAACACCAATGGGGATTTAGGCTAGAAACCCTCACAACTTGATACTCAAGACTCACAGTCATAATCCAATTGTACTCATGCTAAGCAGTAGTTGAAATGATCCCTTGGATGTTGTGCAGTTCTAGTCCTTCCAACTGCTTTTTTAATGCTTGAAGTGACTGACGGCGTTCTGACAGTACTTTTCATTAAGGCCCTTCACCTTTGATTATCAGGGGGATGGAGAAGCTAGACAAAAGATCGCACAATATTTTTGATATTGGGACAAGTGAAAGACAATATTTGTGTATGGAATATACAAAGCTAACAGGGAGTACACAGGTAGTCTGTACTGAATTTGGCTCTCTTCTACAAACATTTGTAAAATCCCATTAGAGCCTGTGTGAATCAAAACAAAGTGTCCATGGCTTCTCTGCGACCAGTCCCTCTAAGCAGACATTGACTAGCAATACAGAATCGATGTTCTAACCTAGTTTAAGTTGTTGGCAGCTGTTTCACTGACTTGTATAAAAATGGGAAAGTGACTATTATAGTGGCCAATGCCACACAGATTTAAGATAGAATTAAAACTCAAATTGCTGCCTTGCCATTATTCTGTGCTTAACCAATAGGTTATGATAGACAAGTTCAACTTATCAATCATTCATTATACAATGACTTAGAAACATGGTGCAATAGTATCTGATCCAAGGGTATAGTCCATGAGTACCAACGATCCAAGTTAAAATTAAATCAGAAACATTCTGATTCATGAATCTGGGCTTTTACAGCAGCTGGTTTTATCCACTTGCTTCATTGATCCTAAATTATAACATCTGATCATTTGACACTTGTTTTAATTGTATGTGAGTAGCACAAGAATAACAAGATATGCAAACAAAAGATAGAGGATCAAGAATCATGAACATACAAGAAATATGGAGATGAAAGCTTCAAGGTAAATTAGTGATGGACTCTCTAACACAGACAGTTTGGACACTCCTGCACCAGTGAGTTATAATGCCAGGTAAGGTAAAGGTCGCCATGTAACACAAAAAATGCCTTTATAATGGCAAATATAACATAGCAAAATTACACTATAGTAACACATTATTTCTATGGAGTTCCAAGAAGGAATTTGATAAGGTCAGAACAAGCCTAAGCTCAGAGTTGAAAACAAATTTATTGATTTGCTAAGCAGCATGACATAGCACAGTTGAAGGCTATTTGAGCCATCAAGTTCGTATGTAATGCAATACATGAGTATGTTCAATTTTTATTATTAAAGAAATTTATGAGACATGCTCAAGTCTTTATTTTCTCTCATCCCAGGTACCAGGAAAATGCACAGGTGTTTAGTCCACCAATTGATTTAAGTATCAGGCACGATATGTTTATGTTAAAACAACCAGTTACATTTCCATTTCATACCAAAACAACTTTAAGATTGTTGCAAAAAAATACTTACTTGAGTCTAAGAATTCATCCACAAAAGTATATCCTGAAGGTAAAGGGCTTTTATCAAGAAGTAACTGGATATCTGCCACAACATCTCCCTGAGGATTCTGACAAATAGAGCTTAATATTAACACAAAATCAACATATCCTCTCAAAGTCTGGTGACACCAACATTCTAAGCACCTCAACCACAAATTGCTTTGAAATTGTCTTTATATCATAATGGAACTGATAGAATTAGAGTCAGCGGTGCCACGGTAGCGTGGCGGTTATCTTGTGGTGCATCGGGTGGCAACTTTGCCATTTTGTTAGCACTTGATTGTTTCATACGAGGCTTGAGTTGCTAGCTCGACGCTTAATCCATTAGGAATAGAAAGCATGCAAAGAGCCAGCTAGATTCGAACCCAGGACCACTTGCCTCGAAGTCCAGTGGGGATGCCACGACACCACTGGCCAGCTAGCATTGTGGTTAATGTGTTGCTGTTACCGCTCGGGGCGTTGGTGTTAAATTCCAATGCTGTCAGTAAGTTTGCAGATTCTTCCTACAAGTGCCTGCGTATCCTGTGTGCCCCTGCTTTCTCCCACATTCCCAAAACGTACTGTTTAATGGGCTAATTGGCCATGGTAAATTGCCCTGTGATTAGGTAGGGTTGCTGGGTGGTGTGGCTCATTGGGCCAAAAGGGCCTGTTCTATGCCATCTCAAGAAATAAATACATTTTGGATCCAGGTGGACTATTGAGACTTCACTGATGCCTACTGTGATGGTCACCTTTCACCCCACCATGCACTCCCCCGCACCCCCCCAAAGATATGGGTTCATGCTATTCTTGTTGTACATTAACTGTGCTGTTTGGCCCAAACAGTTTTCAAATGTCTTGCATGAATCCATGAGTTCTGATACGTTTACAGAATTGGCAGTGGAAGTACATGGCAAGGCTGTCTTCCGCAAAGGGCCTGACAATCAATGAACAGTCAAATTGGGTGCCTGGGACCAAGCTCAATTCACACACATACAGAAAGGTAGATGGCTGCAATACATCCAGGAAGCCAGGTCAACTACAGAACTGACTATGTTTCATAGCTCTCCAAGTTATAGAACTTCGAAATTTGGACAAAGCTTAAAATGCTGGTTTTAATTCTAATTATAAGACTTCTGCAGTGTAATGTGGGCACGTGGCCAAGTGGTTAAGGCATCGGACTAGCTACCTGAAGGTCTTGAGTTCGAGCCCCAGCCGAGGGAACGCGTTGTATCCTTGAGCAAGGCACTTAATTGCACATTGCTCTGCAACGATACCGGTGCCAAGCTGTATGGGTCCTAATGCCCTTCCCTTGGACAACATTGGTGTTGTGGAGAGGGGAGACTTGCAGCATGGGCAACTGCTGGTCTTCCATACAACCTTGCCCAGGCCTGCGCCCTGGAGAGTGAAGACTTTCCAGGTGCAGATCCATGGTCTCGCAAGACTAACGGATGCCTTTATGCAGTGTAATACTTTTAATCAAATTATTTTTATTTCCCCTTTCCAACCCACTCATGTAGTCAATGAGCTCTCTGCTAGCTGTGTCATGGTCCAAGTTGCCGTTGGATACATACCCATTGTAGTTAATGATTGGCCCATTCTGCGCTATAATGACTGAGGGCTATTGGACCTCAGCAAGTACATGCTCCGCTGTCAGAGCTCATGTTGAGTGCAAAGGCAGATGGAACCGAAAGATTTTATGCATTACAAATCTATTGATAAATTCAAGACTTCCACAGGATGCAGCAACAAAACTGATGTGGTGGTGGACTAGACAGAGGTGGCTAAGCCCTGAACATTCTGAACGATGAGCTGCAGTCAAAGGACCCTATTTATATTGGTTTATTGTTATCACATGTACCTAGACAGAGTGAAAATCTTCTGTCTTATGGCATATATAATTACAGTGAGGTAGTAAAATGAAAACAGAATGCAGGATATTTAGTGTTGCGGTTAGAGAAAGTACAGTGCAGATAAACAAATAATGAACAATGAGGTATATCAAGAATTCATTTTTTAGCACGAGGAGTCCATTCTCGAGTCCAATAACAGAAAGATAGAAGCTGTCTTTGAGCCTGGTGGTATGCTTTTGCATCTTCTACCCGATGGGAGGAAGGAGAAGAGAGAATGATCAGAATGCGAGAGGTCTTCGATTATGGTAGCTGCTTCCCAAGGCAGCAGGAAGAGTAGACGGAGTCAATGAAGGAAAGGCTGATTTGTGTGATGGACCTGACTATAATCACTCTGCAATTTATTGCCATTTTGCATAGAGCAGCTGCCACGCCAAGTTGTGATGCAAGCAGATAGAATGCTTTCTATGTTGCATCAATAAAAGTTGGTAAGTATCTTCAAAGATATTCCAAATTCCCTTAGCATCCTGAGGAAGTTGAGGTGTTGGTGTGCTTTTCTGGCTGTACCTGAACAAGAACAAATTTTTGATGATATTTACACATAGAAACTTGAGGATTTCAACCACCTCCACCTCAGCACCATTAATTTAGACAGGGTTTTATAATCCATCTCATTTCTTGAATACAATATCCAGCACTTTGCTTTGCTGTCATTGAGGGAAAGGCTTTTGTCTTGTTACCATGACACTAGGCTCCATTTCCTTGTTGCATCTAAACCAATTTTAACATACTCTATAAGATCTTCAATGTAATATCACACACTATGTTGAGGGTGGGGTGGAAGCAGGAAAAACAGATGACAACCTACCTCTTTAACCAGCAAGGAGCTGGCACACAGGTAGCACCCAGATTTCTGACCAAAGCCTTTAGCAAAGTTTGCAGAAGATCCTTCTACAGTTGCAGTGATCTAAAATATATATACACAAATGATGGGCAGTTTTAAATGCCAAGTAGTTTTTAGTTTGGAGCAAACAACACAAGTGTAACTCACAAGTCAATGCCTACTCAGAAATGCTATCTTGTAGAGACATTTATAGTGGATGGTATAAGCTACAGCAATCTCTTGACCAAATTTTTTGGACTTAGCACTAAATAAGACTTCATATGCCCTGGTACCTCTTCTTCCTTAACAAGTTCACACAGAGCTATTGTTTTACATTTTAGTCTAATACTTTTTTAGTTCTTATGACCTGCGCACTTAACTTCTGCAGTACCAATGGAAATCGTTTGCCTTAGCTATCTCAAGGTCATGAATATGGGATTCCACTGCAATTTCCCTACTATTTCTTCTGTATTCCCATTGCTTTGGTCTTCATCGTCAGGCAAATGAATTACTCATCCTTCTGCAGGCTGATCACTGTTGGCCAGTTTTCCATTCACCCAGTTAGTCAAAAAATATCTTCCTTATACTCTCTTCCTTGATAGCAACCACACACTCAATTTTTGTATAATCACTTAATGATGCCAGCTACATTTGTCTAGCTTATAGAGATAAGTATCACAAAAAAACAAGGACGTAGCACTAAGCCCCCAAGAAATCACACTCCAAACAACCTACCAGTCATTAAAATACCAATTAACATTCAGCTCAACTTTCTGCTACCTTCACACTCGCTATTGGATTGAAATCATCAATGACATTTCAGGAAGAAGATGGCAGGGTTTGTCATCGAAACGTTGGTTATAATCGATACGTATAAATGGCTGGAAGCCTGAGAAGAGTTTATTCGTCATATATGCCGGGAAAGCACTAAATCCTTATTCACATTGTCCACCTCCACAAAGGTTACCTCCTTATTTCCAATAGACGCACACATTCCTTACTTATACATACTAAATTTATAGGATATCTTTGGAGTTTCCATGTTTTTTTCCCCACTCACACTATTTTTACCCTCACTATATCTATCTTGATTTTATTTCTAGTCCTACACCTTTAGAACGGAGCTCTCAGAATCTGAAACATTTCTTTTTATTTATATGCATTATCCCATATAATCTTGGCATCCAAGGCTGCAAAATCAGAATCCCATCTCCTATTTTTCAATATATTTCATGGTTGATCAAATGTTGCCCATCTTTTAAGAATATGTACTGATCATCCCTGCTTTTCTCCTTGTGCTAGGAATTAATTATTGTAAACTTGCAAAAATTAACAATGATCCACCCATTACCCCAGATCATTCCCATCTGCAGGTGTGGGACAGAAAAAAATACCAATGAACATCACTGATACAGCAAGGCAGCAACTCAGCATTTGTCATGATGAAGCTATTGTGTTCATCCGGACCCCTCCACTACTTTAAATTGTGATCCCTCTTTGCTGTATTGACATTACACTATTGATAGTATGTGCAGAAACAAATAAACAAGGTTTTTTTTTACATGGTTGCACCCAAACCTATTAACACCACCGTGAAGAAGAGGACATCAGTTGCTTCGTAATACCAACAAATATAACAGACGATTTTCTCAATGTCACTGGACTGAAATCCCGTAAATCTCTACCTAATGTTATCATAATTATATATGCTGTGTGTGACTGTTGGTACTGTGTTTTGCATCTTGGCCCCTGAAAGGATGCTGTTTAGTTTGGCTGTATTCATGAATATGGCTGAATGACAATTAAACTTGAACTTCACCACGTGGACTGCAGAAAGTCTACAAGACACTTCTTCAACAGCTTCTCAAGGGCAAAGAAGGATTAGCAATACGAAAAACAAATCAGTCATGCCAGTGATGATCATATAACGTTGGAAAAACAGACTTAAAACTAATTATTCTATAGGTTCCTAATTTATCCCATTTTTTCAAATGTGAATTCAACAAGTGAAAATAAAAATGTGAACACAGAATTACTATACCAGTTGATATTCCTTTGGACATGTGCTCTGATTTGAGGCCCATCCTATACCAGTCAGAGGGTAATAGTTTGAATCATTGGTCTCTAGTGCAGCCATGTGAAACAGTGGGCAAGCGAAATCCTTTCTGGCTACTCACCACTTCAAATCAAAGTCCTGTAAGATCAAATGAAAGCAAATTAAATTGAAGGTTGAGGGGAAAAAAAACACACCTAAGACTCCTTTCTTGAATAATTCACAAAATATACAAGTTCTCTTGAAACAAAAAGGAAATGTAGTAAAACTCATGGCTGAGAGGTTAAATCGACAGACTGCCAATCCATTGTGCTTTGCATGCGTGGGTTTAAATCCCATCCTCGTTGTGAGCTGTTATATTGGGGGAAAGTAGCAATGAGGTAGCAGAGAACATTCCTTCAGACTTAGTTTGGGTGGCACGGTAGTGTAGTGGTTGGCACAATGCTTTACAGTACTGGCGGCCTGGTTTCAATTCCCGCCGTTGCTTGTAAGAAGTTCTCCCTGTGACTGCGTGGATTTCTTCTGGGTGCTCCGGTTTCTTCCGAAGATGTACCGGTTGGTAGGTTAATTGGTCATTGTAAATTGTCTTATTGTCCTGTGATTAGGCTCAGATTAAACTGGAGGATTGCTGGGTGGCGTGGCTCGAAGGGCTTATTCCGCGCTGTATTTCAATAAACAAACAAACAAATAAGTCATCCACTATACAACGACGTAAAAATACCATTGGTTTGGTATTTGACTAACGGACGTCTGCCATGCTCCCTTCTCACTCACCCTGCCCAGGAATCTCCATTCCCTTTAAACTTAACTAGGTTAACTGGAAGATGTATTTCAATACACTAACTTAAAAAAAATGTTGTAATAACTAAAAGTAACAAGCCTAAATAATCAGCTCATCAGAATCAAAACATTGAACATGTCAGAGCAACACACACAAAATACTGGAGTTACTCAGCAGGCTAGGCAGCATCTCCAGTCCTGCTGAAGTGTTTCGGCCCGAAACATTGACTGTACTTTTTTCCATAGATGCTGCCTGGCCTGCTGAGTTCCTCCAGCAATTTGTGTGTGTGTTGCTCAGATTTCCAGCATCTGCAGATTTTCTCCCGCTTGTGAATTGAACATCTCAGACCAGTTGTTACTAGAATTTTACCATAGTTTGAAAGAATATTAACAACATATTACATCATTAGATTATCTACAACACTACTATCATTAAAGCAAATTCAGATGTCAATTTGCCAAATCTGATCACTGAGTTTTACTGCCTGTTAAAGGAGGAGGAGAAGATGGCGGCATGACGCAGCACGCGCGGCCACTTCGGTGGTGATGTTTGTTATTTGTCAAGTAGGGTGCCGTGCACAATTCTGATTTGATGGAGACAGATGTGAGAGTACGGTGGAACATCTGGAGAAACTTCTGAAATGCTCGCTTTGCTGCCGCTGTCACTGTGTGATCCAGAATCTCCGGAGAAGGCCCTGAATCCTCGACTTTGCTTGTTCTGGCGGCCGGGCAAGGTCGAAGGCCCTCAGCAGAGGATGGCGCTCTGGAGGCTGTATCGGAGGCTCGAAGTTTTTGGATGGACGGACTCAGTGCCGGCTGTGGCGGGTGCTTCCAATGCATCAGCAGTTGGCGGTGCCTGGAAGTTTATGGCAGGGAGTTTCTCCCTTTGCCACCTGCTATCGGGGACTCGGGAGTCGATCAACTCGGGACTTTGAGACTTTTTTTTTCCGTGCCCATGGTCTGTTCTTTATCAAATTATGGTATTTTTGCACTGCTGTAACTATATGTTATAATTATATGGTTCTATCAGTGTTAGTCTTTGGTTTATCCTGTTTTTCTGTGATATCACTCTGGAGGAACATCGTATCATTTCTTAATGCATGCATGCATTTCTAAATGACAATAAACGAGGACTGAGTGTTCTCATAATCTAAAAAAAATCTAAATCTAAACCCTTGGCGTTTAGGGCAGCAATGAAAGGTCTCCATCTGTGGCGGTGTTCAAGGCTTCCTTTATTGTGCCAGTAGCTTCCTCTCAGTTTTCACTACTATTTGTAATGCAGGTGAGGCTCAGGAATGCCGTCGCACACAGACATAGAAGGTTTCTTCATTGCTGTTTCTGTAACAGTTTTGTTTGACCAGTCTGAGTTGTTAGCCCTGAGCTAAACCCCCAAACTTGGAGGACTAGTGGACCACTCTTAATCTGGCTTCTACCCTTTGACCTGGTTGGCATGAGTGAGTGTGGTTTGGGACAGTTTTCTACTGCAGTCCAGTTCCAAACACCTTGACAGATCCAGGGCAACACAGGGCTTTGGCTAATGTTGGTCCCCACTACTCCAACACAGGGGCTTTGACAGCTGATGAAACCGTGTTGCAGGCTCACCAGCTAATAAAGCAATCATTATTATTGAATGCTTAAGTTCACAAACATCCAAAGTCACCTAGGACATTTTGAAAACAAACAATAAAAATGCAAGTTTTATAAAGTTGATACTACTTTAAAAAAAAACTATTGAAAATAATTAAACCATTAATTATCTTCCTCTAAGCAGTGGGCACAGGTTCAGTATACAAAGTTTCCAGAGGGAGGTGGCAGAATGCTGCAGCAGTCAGCGTTCCTGCCTCTGGTCTGACCTTCATTTTCTCCCCATTGTAAAGCTGTGTTGGCATGTTGTAATATACTCCTCAGTATGGATAAATGTAAAATAATCAAAGGGGCTTTTATGGATATGTGCGACACATTGAATTATAAGCTACAGAAAGTAGACTGGGGATGGAACAGAACTGATTGTACTGTTATGTGTTGGGATCCAGAATGGACCAAGAACCAGGAAATATTACTACAAGTAAATAAGGAGGCTAGAGTCATCTACTGTGCAATTTCAGGACTTCTGCTCTTCCGAAGAAGGTTGCTTTTAAATAATAACTTATTTACAGCTTATCTGCCAGCAAATCTCTTCAGATCTTGGCATATCATTCTACATACCCACCAATGCATGTTCAAGCACATGGTGCAATGATGTACTGAAGCAACTTAAGGAATATGTAGTTGGCTCGATTGGGGTCCCTGTTCCTAGTTTCTGCTTCATGTTGACACCCCAATGGCAGCTAGGCCCCATTTGAAATACCAGTGACACTGACACTCAATGGCAGCTAGGCACCGCATGAAGTTCCATTGTGGCATCATGCTTGTTCCTTTAGATCCAAATGTGGAAGGTTTTCAGGCACAGCCTTACTTCCTGGCAATTTTTATAAACCAAATTGCAGATGCTGGAAAAACAAAATATGCTAGAAATATTGAGCAAGTGAGGCAATATCTGTGGAGAAAGAAACTGAGCTAATGGTTCTCATGAGTGAACTTTCATCATCCTGTTTCTTCGTATTACAGAGAGGCATCTTCCCCCACCAGCCCAAACCTCCCTACTGCCAGGCAACTACTTTACATCTACGATCAATAAACACTTTTACAAGCAGATAGCAAGAAAGGGGATGGAGTTCAAGAACAGAAGGCAGGACTGAATTAAGAAAGAATTAAAACTCAAAAGACAGGGTTTTATGTGGCTTCTGAAAGTAAATACCAGGAAAATACATGTGGAAGAATGAGGAATAGTTTAAAGTCTCCAGCTACAGTCTGGAAATCCTGCTCAAAACTATTCACACCATTAATATGCAAGACACACCCTGACCAGCGTCTCTATGGGATGTATTTCCATGAGTTATAAATGGTGCCTGTATAACATTTTGCAACAGTGGAAAATATCCCAATGACTATTTTAAACTATGAAATAAAAAACTCTTTCTTCAAGTAAAAATCCTTTGGAAAAAAATTTAAACCATAAACCAGTAAGTGCATGAAGTCATTATTTTCTTACACCATTTTGAGTATTAGTAACAAAATCAGCAGCAGTCAGTGATCACTGCAGCTAAATTGCTTCTCAGAAAGCAGGTAAATGCTAAGACATTGGTGGAGGTACTTTTAGGATCAGTTGACAGAACGTAGGCTCATCTGACTGCATCTCCAAATAAATTAATTGGACCAACTATATATGCAAGCATTCCACAGACCAGGTAAATATTCTGTAACAGATGATTCCCGTTATTATCCACAAGACTTTCCCACCACAAAAGTCAGGACTGCAACCAAATGAGTAAAGTTCCAATAACCTAGAAGTGAGGCATCATCAAGGACACTTGACTGGCACTGTAGCCTCCCATTCTAAATCTTCATTCCCTCCATCACTGGCATTCAGTAGCTGCTGTATACACTATCCACAAAAGCAAATTACAGAGGCTTCTTTCACAACAGTTCCCAAACCTTGTGGCACATTAGGGAATACTATCTCCTGCAAGTCTGCTCCTATTTTTCATGCTCTTTTTTTTAAAATCGCTGTTGAGTCAAAATACTAAAGTTCCCAATTTATTTCCACCACAAAACTAAATTTACCAGATGGAATGCAGAATATCAAATAAGTAATTATGCTTTTTTACATGCAGTTAGGGACAATTGTTCAAACTCTTTAAATGGATTAGTTAACGTACGAGTTTGACAGAAGGGACTATTTCTGTGCCATACAGTTCTGATTCTATGACTAGCTCCTTAATCAGCATTGAAGTTACACCAATAAAAACAAAGGTGAAGGCTATTGCTACAAGTTCAAACAAAGTGCAAGGTTTCCAACGCCTTCTGAAAGAGAATGGGAAGGATATCACACTGATGTGTTGGCTTGGGAGTTGCTGCTAAAGCTGCTTTGCCAAATTATTTTAAATTCACTCTACAGCTAAGCACACAGTGTATCAAAGGAGGAGGAAGTGAATGGTTTGGATCTCAGTAAGCAGAATTCTTGGATGATCCTGCATCACAGCAATCGAGAGAACTGAATGTGTGACCATACAGGCAAATAGATTTTTCAGTACCTTAAGACATTGAAGCAGAATTAGGCCATTCAGCCCATCGAGTCTGCTCTGCTATTTGATCATGGCCGATCTATTTCCCTCTCAACTCCATGCTCCTGCCTTCTCCCCATAACATTTCACACCCTGACTTATCAAGAAGCCTGCGTATTAAATACGCTCATTGACCTGTCCCCTACAGCCGCCTGTGGCAACGAATTCCAAATTCACCACCGCTGGCTAAAGAAATAACTCATCTCCATTATAAATGGACGTCACTCTATGTCCTAGAGTGCCCTCTGGTCCTAGATTTCCCCAATACAGGAAACATCCTCTCCAAATCCATTCTTTCTAGGCCTTTCAACATTTGATAGGTATAATGAGATTTCCGCCCCCCCCCCCCCCCACCATTCTTCTAAATTCCAGCAAGTACAGGCCCAGAGCCATCAAACGCTCCTCCTGTAATAAGACCATCAATCCTGGAATCAATTTCATGAACCTACTTTGAACTCTCTCAAAAGTCAGCGCATCCTTTCTTAGTAAGTGGCCTAAAACTGCTCGCAATATTCCAACTGAGGCCTCATCAGTGCCTTACAAAGCCTCACCATTACATCCGTTCTATATTTGAGCCACCTCGAGGTACGTGCTGGTAGGGAATCCATGAGGGTCTGAAGTAGTAATGATTGATGCAGTTTGGACCCAGTAGTTCTTGGATCAATTTGGCCTTGCCTTCATCTTTACATGGCTATAAGATTAGTTAAGTACCACTCAAACATCACTTCAGGATGCCAATTCAGATGAATTCCAACCAAGATGGAATACAGCGATTGTTGGATCTCCATTCAGGAAAAATAACATCCTTAAGAAAGTGTTTAAATGGACAACTGCTATTCAATAGTAGAACACATTCACTAACTCTACAGTATACTCCTGTAGCTTGCCAAACAGTCCAAAGGTTAGCACTATAAGCAGAAGTAAATAGCATGCGCGCGTTTAAGATAAACATACTATTGTTGAAGATACTCCCAATGCCAGAACCAGATCAATCACGAATATTAATTTTGAAACTCTTTGGCATGATGGTACTGATGGAGGTCGAAGAGCTTTGATGCACATATTAAACTTTGTGCCAGACCATTTAACCAAATTTACTGCTTTTATGAACCATTTTTGGCATGTGGGTTTGATAATACTACTAACAAATGCATATGCCCCCTGTGTTAAATGAAGAGAGAAAATACACACTCCTTTGAGTTTAGACTGATAAGGAGTGATCTAATCAAGATCTGCAAATGTATAGAGATTTGACATTAATTCTACTGATGGTAAAATCCAAATTGAGAAAGCACAAATTTAAAATTAATACCCAAAGAAATTAGATCTGAAATTAGAATGCACTTTATCTCAAAAAAAGATAATTAAACTCTGGAAACTATCCTACAAATATGAAGTTTTCAAAACTTAAATCAATAGTTTCCTGTTAAGATGGAAAGTGTTTGAAGATGTTTAAATGGAACAAAGGTACAAAATCCCTACTATTTAAGAACTCATTAACATATGCCAGAAACCAATTTCCACAACCAATCTAAAAGTCCTTCACTGGAAATATTAACTGTTTCTCTTTCCACAAATGCCATCTGACCTGTTGAATGTTTCCAGCATTTTCTGTTTTTATTCCAGATTTACATTATCTGCAAGTTTTTTGAAAAAAAACTTCCTTCTGCATATGAAAGCACAACACACAATGACAAAAGAGGAGCATAAACTCGCTAGCTCTAAATTCTGCATAATTAAAATTACTATACAGTATCAAGTGAAAATAGAAGATACTGTTAACCCTAAATTAGGAACAAAAATATTGCAGGAAGGTCATTTGGTTGTATAAAAATGCAACATCATCAGATGCAGCACCATAAAAATTATGCCAAGAGCACTGACTTACACACAAACAAGAGATCCTGCAGATGCAGGAAATCCAGAACAACACACATAAAGTGCTGGAGGAACTCAGCAGTCAGGCAGCATCTATGGAAATTAATAAACAGTTGATGATTTAGGATGAGATCCTTTACACTTACAAAGTATTATTAAAAATCAAATGAGAGGCGAGCATTTCACAATCATCCAAAAATTATTACTTCCTTTTGAGAGCAAAATATGGTGCAGCATTTTTAATCGCTAAACCATAAAAGCACACACCTAATGTAGGCTTTGTCGTGCATTACAGGAACAAACCACATGAACCACAGAGTACTTCCTTTAGTGCTTCCAAGGACAGAACTACAAATAGCAATGATTACTCATACAATAGAAAAAGAAGTAATTTAAATGATAAGGTGGAAACAAAAACTGAAATGCAAGTGTTACAAAGTTCAAAGCATAAAATAGAGATAAAATACAAATCAGTGTGTAAAATTAAGAGACAATCGGTTCGAATAGGGTTTGTTAAGATAGTCTGTCAGGTAAACACCTGGGTTGAAATAAATATCCCTTCTATTTTTACAGCAAAATGGTTCCACTCTTCCAATGGCAACCTTGTCTTTAATACCTTTAACTACCCAGGCCTTCCAAAAAATTGAACAAGAAAGGTGAAGTTATAAGTTTCAAAATACAAGTAGGTAAATCCTAATCTGCAATGCAGGTTGATAGGGGAGGTATTAAATTAAACTTCACCCCTGACACTTCATGAAGTCCAGTAAAACAGAAGATTAGATATTCTCTTTTTATATAACTGAATAAGGGAAGTTAAATATCTATAATGTGCAGAAAGAAAAGTGGCTGATACACATAAACTACAATAAACTTTCCGAAAAATGTCTTTATGCAATCTGTAAACTACTTTGCAGATTCAAATGCCAATTGTAAACAAGAGGGAAGTCATCCAAGTCCTAGCATTGCATGACTAACAATGCACCTAGCCTCCCATGTTACACAACGGCCATTATTCTTGGTAATACACAGGAGAAATAAATCCCCAAAGCACTGCTATTACAACCAACACAATCAGGACACTCCGTCATTACTTTGCTGCGTTCTTGTAAAGTGCTTGTGAAAATAAAGATTCGCATTGATAAGAGATTTTAAATACAAGATTGGGTCTTGTTATCCAACAGCAAAACACCATAGATGGCTGATAATATGAAATGGGAACAATAAGTGCAGAAAATACTCAACAGGTCGAACTGCATCAGTGGAAGAGTTTATGAGAAGTCATTGATATGGAACATAAGTTTACAAAACATAGGAGTAAAGCTAGACAGGGCTGCAAATTTAGAAACAAAATCCTATGAATGACATTCTTCTGAAGCTGGATATAGAACAGATACTGTTATGTTTTGTAACTTGTGCTGCTTGTGCATAGGTTGGGAGGGGTCCTGGGGGTTCTAATGTTTTCCTGTCATTCATTCTTTGGGGTTTTTTCTCTTCTGTTGCATGGATGTCTGAGGAGAGTAAGGATTTCAGGGTGTATACTGTATACATTCTTTGATGGTAAATGAAACCATTGAACTATTTCAAAAGGAAAACAAGGGATTCCAAAAATGCAGGTGAATCTTCATGGTTACTTTAAGTGAAGCACTCATACATCATGTGGTAGCACGATGTTGTATGAAATTAAAAATAACCCATAATCGTTCATTTTATTTTTATTGAGATACAGTGTGGACTAGGTCCTTCAAGCCCTTCTGCCAATTTTAATCCTAGCCTAGACACGAGACAATCTACAACGACCAATTAACCTACCCAACTGGTATGTCTTTGGACTGTCAGAGGAAACTAGATCACCCAGAAGAACAATGTGGTTACGGGGAGAACAAACTCCTTACACGGAATTGTACCCGAGTCACCTGTAGCATAAAATGCTGCGCTGACCACTACACTATCGTGCTACTGTAAACAATCAGGAAAGTGTGATCACTCAAAAATATGCAAGATTACTCAAATTTATTGAAATATTAAGCATACAATAGTTACCAGCATGGAGGGAGACTTTTCAACCGATCATGCACTGCAGCATGTCCTCTAATTTTTGACAACTCTTATGGGGATTTCTTTTTCCTGCTCTCTTGCTGATCAAATATACATCCATCTTCAGCTGAAGAATATTCAGATATTCTGAGGAAGCATGTTCAAAGCTCATGATCCTCAGAAAAAAATAGTCTCACTCATGGATCTTATTTTTAAGCAATGACCCTTAATTGTCACTTGTTCATAGGAGTGAGTGCAAGCTTTAAAAAGGGAGCGGGGCCTTTCAGAACTTTTCAAAGGGCTTGAAATATTGTGAGCAGTTGCTTGTTTGCAGCAGTGAGCTTTAACAAGGGAGAAGAGTATTTTGTAACCTTTTGGCAGGCCTGAGAGATTGCAAATTATTAGGCACTTCGCAAAGGCCTAGAAGAAGAAGAAGCAAGCTTTAAGCGGTGTGAATCATGGGAGCAACCACAGAGTGAGTCAGCCAGTGTTAGAGTGGAGAGCTTGAGGCTTTGGCAAGAAGGAGTAGAGGGGAAGGTAAGTTTCTTTCTTTGTCTATTAATGTCTAACTGGAGTAGACAAAATGGCTTGAGGGTCAGTGGTATGTTTTTCATGTCAGTCTCTTTGCTTACTACATTTGTATTAAGTGCATTCAGCTGCAGCTCCTTACAGCTGGATGACCCACGGCTTGTACGAGACAATGAGATGGTAACAGATAGGAGCTACAGGAAGTTAGTCACTCTTAAGTTGCAGAAGGCAGGTGGCTGGGCAACTGTCAGGAGAGGAAAAGGGAATGGACAGGCAATACAGAGTACCCCTATGGCTGTTCCCTTCAATAACTTTGGATGTTTTTGTCTGTTGGGGGGGGTGTGGAAACAACCTATCAGAGGAAGACAGCAGGGGCCAGCTCTCTGGAACCTATGGCTCTGTTACTCAAAAGTGAAGGGAAGTGGGGAGAAGAGGAGTATAGAAGTGATAAGAGGATTCATAGGTTAGGGTAAAATACAGGAAATTCTGTTCACTGGAAATAGACAACCAGATGGCATGTTGTCTTCCAGGTGCCAAAGTCTGGGATGTATCAGCCTAGGTCTACAGCATTCTAAAGGGGAAGAGTGAACAGTCAGAAGCTGTGGTAAATGACATAGGAATAAGGATGAGATCCCAAAGAGAGAACATATGCTGCCATGTAGGAAGCAGAAACGCAAAGCCTCAAAGGTAGTAATCTCTGGAATGCTGCCTGTACCAGATGCCAGCGAGGGCAAGAATAGGGTGATCTGGCTGTTGGATGTTTCAGGATTTAGATATTTCAAAAGGGACAAAGGAGGGAGGGAGGTAAGAGAGGAGGGAGAGTGGCATTGCTAATCAGGGATAGTGTCACAGTTGCAGAAAGGGAGGATGTCCTAAAGGGTTTGTCTACTGAGTCAGTATGTAAGGGTTCAGAAACAGGAAGGGAGCAACCACTTGATTACAGGAGTTCCCAACCTTTTGTATGCCATGGACCCCCTACTATTAACCAAAGGGTCCGTGGACCCCAGGGTTGGGAACGCCTGCTCAATGGGGGAGAATTCTATAGACCCCCAACAACAGAGACACTGAGCAACAGTGAAGCAGATTTGAGAAAGGAGCAGAAAAAAAACAGGGGGGTTTTCACTTCAACTTCCCTAATATTGATTAGCAACTCCTTAGCGCAAAAGATTCAGGTGGGATGGAATTTGTTAGGTGTGTCTAGAAGGGATATCTGACATAATATGTACACAGGCCAATTAGAGGAAAGACCATATTGGATCAGGTGCTGAACAATGAACCAGATGTCAGATTTCTTGGTGGGCAAGCATTCTGAGGGCAAAGACCACAATTCCCTGACCTTTAACAAAACCTTTGAGAGAAACAGCAGCAGGGTGTACGAAAAAGTATATCATGGGGGAGGGAGAAATTATGATGCTATTAGAAATGAATTTAGGATTGCAGATTGGGAACAGATGCACTCAGAGAAATGCACAATAGAAATGTGGAGGTTGTTTAGGGAGCACTTCCATGGGCTTCTGGACTGGATTGACGCAGGGAAAGAGTGTTAGGGTGAAGGAACCATAGTTGGCAAGAGATGTGAAACCTCTAGTCAGAAGGATGAAAGAAACTTACTATGTATTATGTGTACATCTACTTCTTCATCACTCACCATGCTTAATTTGAAGCACTCCAATGATCTATTCTAATGGAATGTCATCATCCAGAAATATTAACTGTATTTCTACCTACAGGTGCTATCTACTCTGAGAATTCCCATTATATTATATCTTAGTTAAGGTTTTGGGTCGAGACTCTTCATCCAGATGAAAGTTCTTGACCTGAAATGTCAACAGTCCATTTCCTTTTATAGATGCTTCCTCATCCGCTGTGCTATTCCAGGGGTTTCTCAATGTTGCTCCAGATTCTGCAATCTACTACCCAGATTTGAGCAAATGCTTCCTGAATCAACACTGGTAATTCCGGTTTTAAAGATAAAGTTTCTTTCAATCACAAACGCTGTCGGGAGATATCTAAGACGCCCAGTTTTTAAAAAAACCATTGTTCCATATAATCATGAAGTCCCCTTATCAGTGTATGGAGAACTAAGGAAAGTGGATACAAATGTTCCCCTTGAAGAATCACACAAGCATCGCAATTAGGCAGAGGTGACCTAGAACACACGATGACGATATCGACAAGGAAGAAGTTGCGAGACGAGAGGAAGAATTAAATATAAAACAGCGATTTTCAAAAACTACAGTCTAATCTGTCGGAACAGTGCAATCTGTCGGTATAGTTCGAGTGGCTGTGTTTGTACTAAACGTTTACATACTGAGAATGCGCTGTAAAGCTCAGCCCAGCGCTAAACCTCGTCACTCAGGTGGGTGCTCCAGCCCGACACTCACCTGAGAGACCTACCGCACCCAGGTACGCAGCTCAGCACCGCCAACGCGGCGGCAGGCCACCCAAACCACCCTCCCGCTCGCTTCCCTCAGAAACTCACACCCACCCAGCCGCCGCGGTCCCTTCAGCTGAACGATCCCCCTCCTCGGCCGACGGGCTCGGAACTTTCGGCCAGCTGCAGGTGTTGGCAGTCTGTTCGGCTCTTTCCGGGATGCCGGCCGCCGGCGTCGATCGCTCGTGCTGCCCTTTCAACCTGACTGACAGTTGCTGCCTCACAGGCTCGGATCCGAACGCTTCCCATTGACGACGGCTGTCGGTGGCTCCACGCAACCAACAGTGTTAGCATTTCCGGAACGGGTGTGGTATTTTCCCAGTTACGTATACGTGAAGGCATCCGTCTCCTTTTCTCTCTATACAGTACTGCATTACGCGTTCCCCACAAAACTTCGCACGTACTACATTGACCGGCGGGCCTTGCGGATGACGTTTAGAACAAAGATCCGTGATCCTTCGCGCGGGGAGCGGGAAAGCGTGAAAAATGGCGGAGAGTGAGAACATCAAGCAAAGGTAAGGTTAGCATCTCCTTAGATAAGGACTGGTGTACCTAAGATACTTCATTTACTCAGGAGTGAACGGCTGTTGCGTTGGTAGAGGCGATGGTTTTCGAATGAGATATTATAATTGAGACTAAGATCAGAAAATGATGTATTTACTCGGAAAGTGGACGATATCCCCCCCCCCAGCTGTGTCATTCTCCACTTTTGATCCGCCTAGTTCTGAATAATTCAAAAGTAAATTTATTGTCAAAGTATATATATATATCACCAGATACTCTCCCGAGATTCATTTTCTGCGGGCGCAGTAATTCAATGAAAAATGACACACATTCAAAGACTGACAAGCAACCAATGTCAAATTTCACAACATATCCTGGTGATAATAAACCCGCTTCTGATTTTGATTAATGAAGTACGTGTGCTGCCGTGCAACAGCACTTACGTACCAGCCCCAGGCCAAGGAACTTAAACTTACCGATTTTCTCCATGTTTGGTTCTTTAATGCGGACTGGCTGCTGGACCTCCGGTTTACTCCTCCTGTCGTCAATAATTAGCTCTTTGGTTTTGTTGTCATTGAGTGAGAGGTAATTATTGTGGCACCATTCAACTAGATTTTCAAACTCCCTCCCATATGCCGATTCGTCACCACCTTTGATTCTACACCTCTATATGCCCCATTACCTTTTTTCTCCCCTTTCATCAAAACTACATGCCCATACTTCGCACACTGGTTTTCCTCCCCCCCCCCCCCCCCCACCATCCCCATTGCTCCTATCTGCCTTCCCAGCTGCTTTGCCTATCACTTGCCTGGCTTCTTATCGCTTTTTCCATTCTTCACTCCTGTCTGTGCTTCCTCACCTTGATCCACCTATTGCGTGATGCTACTTCCTTTATGCTGGCTATCTCTCCTCTTTCTTTTAGTCCAGGTGAGGGGCTTTGACCCAAAACGTCGACTATCCATTCCTCCTTACAGGTATTGCCTGACCTACAGTTTAAGGACACACGAAATATTCCCTGCACTATTGGAGGACCATGGTAATACTGCCCAAAAGGTCTATTGAAAATTTTCTGCTCAAAACAGTAAAACCTAGTGGTTATGTTTATCGGACCTTGAGCCTCACAGGTCCAGTCCCGAGGGTTTGATTATGGCCTCTCATCAGAATCAGGTTTATCTTCACTGATGTCTGCCATGAAATTAGTTGTGTTGTGGCAGCAGTACAGTGCAAGGCATAAAAAAAATTGTAAGTTATAATTTAAAAGTAAATTATGCAAAAGGAATAGTGACATAGCACTCAGGGACCATTCAGAAGTCTCATCTGATCTCAGAGAGGAAGAAGCTGTTCCTAAAATGTTGAACGTGGGTCTTCAGGCTCCTGTACCTTCTCTCTGATGGGAGTAATGAGATGTAGACATGCTCCTGATGGTGATGCTACTTAATGATGGATGCTGCCTTCTTGAGGCACCACCTTTTGAAGATGTCCTTGATGTTGGGGAGGTTATGTCTGGTGGAGCTGGCTAAGTCTACGGCCCTCTGCAGCCTTTTGCAATCCTGTGCAGCACAGCCATCATTTAAGGTGGTGATGCAACCAGTCAAAATGTTCTCCATGGTACATCTATAGAAATTTGCTAGAGTCTTTGCTGACATACCAAACTCCTCAACCACCTAATAAAGTATAGTCTTCTTCACAAATGCACTAATATGTTGCTCAGGATAGATTGAGATGTTGACACCCAGGAACTTGAAGATGCTCACCCTTTCCACTGCTGACTCCTCAAAGAAGACTGATCTATGTTCTCCCTTCTTCCTGAAGTCCACAATCCTTTCTTTGGATTGTTGAGTGCAAGGTTGTTTTTGCGAAACCACTTAACTAACCAAACTATAGCTCCTGTACACCACCTTGGCACCATCTGAGATTCTGCCAACAACAGTGGAGTCAATGGCAATTTATAGATGATGTTTGAGCTGTACCTAGCCACATAGTCATGAGAGTGTGGGAGTAGACCACGCATCCTTGAGGAGTCAGTGAGAAGGAGATGGTATTACTGATCTTCACTGACTGATTTCCCGATAAGAAAATCAATGATCCAGTTGCAAAGGGTAGTACAGGGGTTCAGGTTTTGAAGTTTGTTGATTAATACCAAGGGGAAATAGTGTTAAACACCAAATTGTAATAAATAAACAGTAACCTGATGTAGGTTGTCCAAGTCTGATTGGAGAGCCAGTGAGATTGCATCTACTGTAGATGTGTTGTGGTGGTAGGAAAATTTTAGTGAGTCCAGGTCCTTGCTCAGGCAGAGGTTTATTCTCCCCGTGACCAAACCCTCATATGACTGCCTGGGTTAATCTTCATTCTCTGATTTCCACAAACATCTCAAACATAGGCTAGATTAATAGACTAATTCAAAATTAACTTTATTAACGTAAGTGGTAGAAGAATCAAGGTGTTGATGTGCATGTGGAGGAGAGGGGTAATGGGACTGCCTGAGAGCTGGCGTATTTCTTCCAAAGCCGAAAAGCAATTTGAGGCAAATTTCAGCTTGGTAACAGATTTTTCAAACCCCTCAGCTCGCTGCAAACCATGAGGATATGACGTGTTTCTATACCTGGAATTTTTTAGACCTTTTATTCATATTTGTCCCATTTTTTCTTAGGGATATAAAGTAAATTGTGATGATACTATGGTCTTAATCACCCATTTGCTGCTGATAATTTTTAGGAATGAGCCCCAAAGAAGAAACGGGGCTTCCGTGTTATCAAATAATATTTTGGCATTTGGTCGATAATTTCCGGGATTTTTGCCAGTAGTTAACCCCATGTTTCAGTGTGCTTCAAAGTCAATTAATTACTATTACTTTCAAAACAATGCATCCGCCTCCTTTGATAATATTTTCCAGGGAGGACATAATACTATTCTTGGAGCTCCTTGTATGTTAGTCCATAGGTTGTGGAGTCAGTTCAGAGCTGAACTGAGTGAAGTTACCCACACTGGGTTTGAAGCCTGATGGTTGCAGGATAATAACTGTTCCTGAACCTGATGGTGTGTGACCTCCTGTACCTCATTCCGATGGCATCCCCAGGAAGAGAGCATGGCCTGGATGCTTGCGGTCTTTGGCAATTAATGCTGCGATCTTGTGGCAGCCTTCTGTAGATGTGCTCATTGGTGGGCAGGGTTTTGCTTGTGCTGTGCTAGGCTGTGTCGTTGACTTTCCATTCTTTGACATTGGTGTTTCCGTACCAGGCCTTGTTGTAACCAATCAGGATACTCTGTTTTAATTGATTACCTTTCTAATCTCCAGGATGTTGGAAAAACTGCTCATCTTGTTTTCAAGTGGAGATTGATAAGCCTCTAAAAATCTTTGCAGCAATTGAAATTTTAGCTCACTACAGTTTTAGTATGTGACATCCAGCAATATAATGTTCTATTTTCTGAATGTGATGTTTATTCGAAGATCTCTTTTCTTTCAATGCCAAAAAGCAATATAAGATGAATTTCAGCATGATAAAAGATGTTTTAAACTTCTCAGCTCACTGCAAACTCTTTGTGGCTCTGTGAGGATATGATGTATTTATTGATCTAGAATTTTTTAGACATAATACCTCGATACTTTTATGAGGGTTTCTCCTTTCAAGCGTTTGGTCTGAACATTTTTCTACCAATTAATTGAAATAGTTGTCTACTGAGTTTTGATCTCCTGGCCAAGGGAAATACGTCCTTCCTAACTTCGATACTTCCATTTCATACACATTTTAACTCTTACCTCAGTGGATCATGTCTTTTTCTTATTGTCACTATGTTCCCATTTTGCACCAATGAGATTGTGGCTGTTCACAGTGATATCTTTTCTGCTCTGTGATGATCATTACTGTTTGCAGTACTCAAGCCTCAGCATGGTAAATATGTGTAATTCTCGCACAACCTCTACTTTGAATCTATGCACTGCTAATTTAGGAGAACTCCTCACAAATCTTTTAAACGACCTTTGTACCTCTTTAAGGTTCTGTGGCTAGACAGGCTGTTTGTGGGTTACAGCAGGGTTCTGTTCCAGTGAAGTGTTATTAACCTTTACAGTTCACAAGCTGGAGATGCAGCCATGAAACGAAATTGAGTGCATTAGCCACTTATAAGTGACTTATAGTTGACTTATCACCTGCATTCCAGTCGTGATTAACACTCCTCCCCCCCCCGGGGTTGCCAACTGTCCCGTATTTGCTGGGACATCCCATATATTGGACTAAATTGGTTTGTCCCATACGGGACTGCCCTTTACCCGTATTTCCCCTGCTAAGGTAGAGCATTCTTATGAAACCTTTTGTGCTGAAATGGCGTGAAGTGATGAAGCAATTACCATTAACTTATATGGGAAAAATTCTTGAGCGTTACCAGACGCAAAAAATAACCTACCAAATCATACCAAATAACACATAAAACCTAAAATAACACTAACATATAGTAAAAGCAGGAATGGTATGATAAATACACAGCTTATATAAAGTAGAAATAATGTATGTACAGTGTAGTTTCACTGAACAGAATCGCCAAAAACGATTTGTAGGAAAAAAAATCGGCACATACTCACGCATGCGCACACGTGTGCCCGCACAAGGCTTCATGGTCATGGTAGTTTTTCTCGGAGTAAGCACAACGTATTTGACTGCTAATCTTGTCTGTTGGCAACCATACCCCCCACCCCGTCGGCCGGTCCGCAAGAATATTGTCAGTAATAAACCGGTCCACGGTGCAAAAAGGGTTGGGGACCCCTGAGCTGCAGAGTATCTGTATGCTTTCACATGGTCTCCTTCAATTTGTTATATTCTTTTGTCCTGTTGCAGCTTCGCAATGTATTACCTCCCACTTCAAGTTCAGATTATTAATATGATAGTAAATGTGACCAGACTTTAATAAGTTGCGAAAATTTTTTATAGATCTTCACTAATAATCTTCCCATTGCCAAAGCTCCTTTGGTTTCCTGTCACCAAAGCAACTTAGATGTAATTTGTCACTCTCTCTTAGGACCTTTGTTTTTCTGACCAGCTTACTGTGCAGGACATAGTGTGCATGGATTTGAGAAAGACTTTTGACAACCACAGGCTTGTTACCTCAGGGAAGAAAAACGTTCCCAGTGCAGCCTTCTGTATGTACATTGCTGAGGCACAACACAGATTGGGAACTGCTGCATCAAGCACCTTCCTTCTGTCTGCCGCAACAGCCACGATCTTTCCGTAGTTACCCATTTCAATCACTTCCCATTTCAACACTAATATATCTGTCCATGGCCACCTCTTCTGTCACAATAGTGCCAGGTGCAGCTTGGAGGAGCAGTGCCTCATATTCAGTCTTGGGAGTCTGCAAACTAATGACATCAATATTGATTTCTCTCATTTCTGGTAACCACTCCCCTTGCTTTTCTTTGTTTCCCCCCCCCTTTGTTTTCCCTTACTCCAGTGGCCCTCTCATCCCTTCTCTTCTCCTCCCCTGCCTTTGTGACCTGCCCATCGCTTTCCTTTGGGTCCCTGTCTCTACCCCTTATTCCATGGTCTACTGTCCTCTCCTTTCAGATTCCTCCTCCGTTTTCCCTTTGCCCCTTCTATCTGTCTTTACCTAGATTCTCAGAGAGGGATATTTCCTTTTATCTCCCTCCCCCGTCTGCCTAGCTCGACCTCATCTGGACTCAATTATTTCCTGCCATCTTGTGCTCCTAGCCCTTCCCCAACAATTTAATTCTGGCTTCTGTCCCCTTCCTTTCCGGTTCTGATGGAGGGTCTTGGCCTGAAATGTTGACAGTTCATTTCACTCCATAGATGTTGCCTGACCTGTTGAGTTCCTCCAGCATTTTTGTGTATTGCTCAGTCCAGTATTATTTGCCTTGCCCCAATTTAGAAATTCTACTCTGATTTGACCTTTGTCCTTTTCCATAACCGCTAAACCGAACTGAATTATCAGCACTATCATAAAAGTATTTCCCACTGACATTCCTTTGACCTGCTGCTAAATCTCCTAAACTAATCCAGAGCTCCAACCTCACTCCATGATTGCTGTAGGGATGCTCATGTCTATTAAGTCTTTAAAAAGACATTTGCAAATTTCTACATAGCACATCAACTACCTTTCCCATTGTTCTTTCAACAGCAAACCCTTAAACATGATTTGCTTTTAATAAATCAATCCTGGCTTGCACCTCTTCAAGTAACTGCTCATTCTATCTCTGTTTATCATTCATTAAATTGTGCTAATGGCAAGTTAGGAAGTCAGCAATTATGGCCATAAATGTAAGGTAATTGCTTTACTAGGTAGCACTTTGAGACACCTCGAGGTTATGCTAAATACACAACTGAATGTTTTCTCATTCTTTATTGAAACAATATATGTAAGATAGAGTGTTTCAAACTTGCTTTTGTAAAAAAAATACTGTTTTCAAATTTTGAGTGTATTTATTTAAAGTTTTATTGCCATAAGTGATGTTTTCTTTGATTATTTCTGTTCTTTTTGCAACCAGACTCCGGAGGTCCAATTCAAACATACCACAACCAGATCAGGTTCGTAATTTAATTTTTTTTAAATTTTATATCAAAATGAGCAATGTTGATCTTTCTCCGCTCCTTCCTGGGTTTGCTTTAATCTAGATCATGATCATGGAGTGTTGTTGCCTCAATCTGGCCAATAAACTTGTTCTGTTGAATGTTGGTCTTTGCACAGCATAACAGTCCAATTTTCAATGCTTTGGGTTCTTTGAGTGTACCAACCCAAGTGTTTGTGTGTTCTTTAAATTTGCTTTTTAGCTGGTTCGGCACAACATTGTGGGCTGATTTGCCTGTTCCTGTGCTGTACTGTTCTATAACCAGGCTCAGTGTTACTTCTTGTGTTCCTTGCCTTGGAGGAGGAGGAAGAGGGTGGTGGGGAGTTCTCCTGTGATAATCGCTGGAAAGTGTATGGTTTGTGTGCATGCCAGATGCCAGAAAGAGAAATTATCTAGTTTAATTGAAGTTCTTCTCCTCACCCTGGCTGATATAATTTAAATCTTAAAATTCAGATCATTTTCAAAGTTGCATTTACCAGAGGTTTCTTCTTTCTACTTCAGAATGGAAGTTTTACTTTGCACACACTTATCAAACTCAAAGCTCTTTATATGTTTAATAGATTTATGTCTCCATTGTAAGACGCATTTAATTAGGAATCTAAATGGTTTTACAGGTTACATAAAATTCATTTCACAATTGTTCTAAACAGATCATAATAACTGCTGTTTGTAACCTAATTGATTTCTTTAATAGGCCTTATCCTCATCAAAAAAGAAACGTAACAGATATCAAAAGCATGTGGAATCTGGTAAGAATATGCTCACATTGAGAAGTGATATCCATCAGACGTTCTATATGGGATCAATAAAGTATCGATGTATCTATAGTAGGGTGCTTAATACATATATTTCACATCAGGTCAGTTTATAAATTTGGAAAGGAGCTCGCAGGAACGCGTTCCAGTCAAGTCTCCTTTGTTTTTAGGACATATTACAGATTTGGCAAGACTTTTGCAGTAGACTAGGTAGCAAGCTGCAGTGCTGTTTGTAGATGGCAGATATTGCACAGTAGCAACGGAGGGAAGACAGGTAGGTTGATATTTTGGTGACGGTCAAATGGACTTATTCCAATGTTACGTTACGTTTCTTGAGTGCTGGTGGAGCTACACATCTTGAAGTATAGTGTATCGTCACACTCCTAAACTGTGCTTTGTAGATGGCAGTTCTTGTGCCTATGAGAATACATTTGACCTATTCTTGTGGGCAGAGTTTTGTGGCTGATTCTGTTAAATTTCTGATCAGTGGTGCCCTCCCAAGTTGTGGCTTGTGGCGGGCTGGGCTGTGAGTTGGACTCTGTTGATGGAGCTCATCATTGGACAGTTCCATGAACAAAGAAAGATTATTGACGAGCACAATCATCTTTCTTTGTGCAAGATATGGCTCTAATCATTGGAGAGTTTTTCCTTTGATGACCACTGTTTAAATTTTACCAGAGCTGTTTGATGTCACACTGAGACAAATACTTTGAGAACATGGACAGTCACTCTCTCCTTGGTTCTGTGGTTCATGTGTGGATCAAAGCCATAGTGTGGTCTTGAACTGAGTGGTCCTGGAAAGCTGCAAGCTGAGCATAAGCAGTTGAGTTAGTGATAAGAATAGATGCTACTTGATTAAACTTCAGTGACCCTTCACATCTTTGATTTATAAATTGACTTATTGGGTAGAAATTAGAACATGCAGCTCGGTACAGACCCTATGGACTGCTATGATGTGCTGGCCTTTTAACGTACTCGAAGATGTATCTAACCCTTCCCTCCCACGAGCTTGCTGCTCATTATGCCGCTGGTGTTTAAGGCAGCAATGAAGTTCTTCTATCTTTGATGATGTGCAGGGCTTCACTCTTAGTCTGGCCTCTACCTATGGGTGAGCCTACCAAGAGCCAAAGCATAAAGCCCTGATTCTAGTCAACATAGTTCTCTATATTTGCCTATCTAAAAGTTTCTTATATGTCCCTTGAGTATCCGCCTCGACCACTGTCATTGGCAGTGCATTCCATGCAATCAACACTCTATGTATTTATATTAAAAAAACCTCTGACTTTCCTCCAGTCATCTTAATCAATTAGGTGCATTGCTTGGTCATATTCTTGGGGATTTTCTGTACTAATTTGGCTTAATACTTATTCTGCCCATTGGAGTATAAACATAAACATTGCCAAAAGACCTGTTTCTGTGGCATTATGAAATTCTGTGTCCTCTCCTACTTAGCTGAATAAGTTAAAATGTTGGCGTTGGTATCTGTCTTTACTGTACATTCCCCATGTAACATTTGCTGTGCAGCATTTGGTTTTGACCTTGGGGAGCAGAAGTCAAATTTCATCCCTGTTTAGAGAGTGTTCATTTTCTTCACTTGTATTTATAGTGAGTCTTCAGAAGGGACTTTTCTGAATCCTTTGCTACAAAAGTCAGAATTCCTAACTTTGCACCGTAGTTCCCTTGGATATCTGTCCTTTGTTTTTTCATATTACTGCTGCCAATTTAAGCTGATCATTTTCAGTACTTGCTATATAGTAATTGCTTTAAAAGTTGGATGCAAAGAGGTTTGCAGCATCCTAGTCAGGTGGATATTGATCATATATGCATAAGGAGCCTGTTGAGTTTGGGCCTTCAGCTGAACAATTAAAAAGCACCCTCTTGGCAGAAAAATAATATCAAGCTTTTCAGTCTGTTTCAGAGATTAGCAGAAAGGGAAGACAGGGCCTATTGTTAACGTTACACCATAATTAAAACTTGGTTTAGTCTTGGCTGAAATTAGCAGTTAATAGTGGATCTAAGACTTATGGAATGGAAACAGTTGGTCTAATTACTGAATGAACCTAGATACAGTTGTGCATAAATTCCTCTGTATTTGTTATGTTGAAGAACGAAATGAGAAAGGACGTTGGTTGTTTATGCAGTCACTTGTGTTCAGTCGTGCAGTCTACGAAGAGGAGCAATTCTGTATTGATTTTCATTAAATTGTCTCCATCTCTTTCTTTAGAATTTGCCTCAAAGCAGGTGGAACTCCCACAAAGAAGGAGCCTCCGTAACCAGAGCAGTGGCAGTCTAAGTGCTGGTCAATTTACTGATGCCAGCCTCGTCTCTCCAAGAAATGATGGTGGGAACTCAAGCCACCAAGCTCCTGTCAAGGAATCCCATACCACCCTCACAGAAGGACCCAAAATCAGTCAGGCGATGTCACCAAAAACACTGCTTAAGAAAAGCCCCCAGTCACGATCAAGATCCTGGCGACGCTCCAGCTTTAAAGGTGGTAAAGGGCGAAAATCTTTGCCACCAATTCGACGAGATGTTACAGGTGAGGAAGAATGAGCTTAGTTTTAGGGTGCAAGAGAGAGAGAGTTGATAGTAGTGGAATGGCAAACACAACAGAGTCTATATTTTGTGTGGCATTCCTGGAGCTTTCTCTTCTGTAAGTAGACATTGTGGATGCAGTGCTTTAGTTTCAATGAATTCATTCCCTATCATATCAATATATCTGACATTAAGAAATTTGTCTCTTTCCTTGCTTTACACCGTTGAGCGTACCCGGTTTGGGGCATATTACAGGTTGTTATGTTTGAATGCTGTCGGTGCTTTATGCCCCAATGAAACCTTCTTGTCAAATTCCACTATATTTTCAATTTTACACAATTCATTTTTTCCTTTTCTATTTCTTTACATATGTCCATTTCCCAAAGTATTTGCTAGTGACCTATGTGCATTATAACTCTCAACCTGCTTTCTTTTCTCAGTTTCTTTTTTCTACCTGATTTCATGCTGAGATTTTCTACAACATTAGCTTTTAGAATTAGTTTCTTATTATCACGTATACTGAGGTACAGTGAAAAGCTTGTCTTGCATCATTTCATACAGATCAATTCATTGCACAGAACATTGAAGTAAAGTGATAGCAGATGGCAGAATAAAATGTAAAGGCTATAGCGAAAATATAGTGCAGGTAGACAATAAGATGCAAAATCATAACAAGATAAATTGTGAGGTGAAACATGCATCTTATTGTACTCGGGAAGCATTCAGTAGTTTTATAACAGTGGGTAGAAGATGTCCTTGAGCCTGGTGGTACATGCTTTTAGGCATTTGTATCTCTTCCCTGATGGGAGGAGGAGAAGAGAGAATGAGTGTGGTGGACGGGGTCTTAGATAATGCTGGCTGCTTGACTGAGGTAGTGAGAAGTATAGACAGTTTGTAGAGGGGAGGGTGGGGTCCATGTACTGAGCTGTGTCCACAATTCCTTACAATTTATTATGTTTGGTTGCCATACTAAGCCTTGATGTTTCCAGAATAGATGCTTTCTAAGGGCCATTGATAAAATTTGATAAAAGTTTCATGTGGTCATGCCAAATTTCTTTAGCCTCTTGAGGAAGCAGAGGCATTGGTGAGCTTTCTTGGCCGTGACATTTAAATGGTTGGACCAAGATGGTCTGTTGAAGCGCTCAACCTTCGCATCGGGAAGGTTGTTGAGATGACATCCTGTTACAAGCTCCCTATCTCCTTCCTGGTACTTCAACATCATTATTTGAGATAGGGACCACTGTAGTGGTGTCATTTGCAAATTTGTAGATGGTGTCAGAGCAGAATCTGGCCACACAGTTAGCAGTGTGCGGGGAGTGGAGTTGAAGGCTGATGATGCAGCCTTGTGGAGCATCATTGTTTAGAAAAATTGTGATGGAGATGTTACTTCCTATCCTTACTGACTGTGGTCTTTGGTCAAGTGTAAAGGGAAGCATTGACTCTCAGCCCTCAGAGTTTGGTAATGATTTTGCTAGGAATTATAGTATTGATGGCATAGCTGTAGTCAATAAATAATATTCTAATGTAGATGTCTTTACTAACCAGAAGCTTCATAGGTGAGTGTAGAGTCAGGAATATGGTGGTTGCTGTAGGCCTGTTTTGACAAACTGCAGTGGGTCAAGGTTGTCTGAGATGCCTTGTTTTCTTAACTGTGGCTTCCCCTCCACCATAGGTTTCAAGGTTCTTCACTGCATTTCTCAGTTTCATACATTTCTGCTTTCACTCACTCTCCCAGCCAGAGCAAAGATGGTCATTTCTTTTCCTAGTAAAGTTTACTGGCTTATTACTCTCCTTCCATTTTACTGTCCTCCATGATTTCCAGGGATTCTAACATCTCTCTGCTGTCACCATTTTGAGGGACAATTCTGTCTGACTCTGGTCTGTTCTTCCATTTCCGCTAACTGCTTCCAATCTCAAGGCACATTCTCGTGTAACCTTTGAAGGTGTAATACCATGCCCTTTTGTCTTCTGTTTTCAACGTCCATGGCCCCAAGCAGTAAATCATAAGTTCTTCTAAATTGGCTGATTCCCTAATGTCATAGAGTAATGAAGCACGGATACAGGCTCTTCAGCCCATCTAGTTCATGCTGATTTCAGCATCATCCTGCTAGTCCCAGTTGCCAATGTTCAGCCCATAACCCTCCAAGACTTGCTTTCATGCACCTATCCAAAGATCCAGCGTGGCCAACCTTTTCTTTTAACCCAAACCTGGTATCATCCTTGCAAATATCTTCTATACCCTCTCCACCATGAGAATATCTTTGCTATAATAGTCCAAAATACTTCAAGTGCAGTCTCACCAATACTTTGTATAATGTTCATACTCCTAAACTCAATGCCCTGACTGCATGTTCAGCATGCTAATCGCTGATGTCGCCACTTTCACCTTTCATTCTTGTACTCTTTTGCATAACACTCATCAGTACTCTGCCATTAATTGTATACATCCTACCTAGATCTGAATATTCAAAATAAATCACCTCACATTTATCTGAATTGAAATTCATTTGCCATTCCTCAGCCCATCTCCCTAACTGGTCAAGATATCTTTACAATTTATTGCAACCTGCTTCACTATCAACAAGTCCCCTTAACTTAGTATCATAAACAAATTTGCTAATTGTGGCATATATACACTAATCAACTCTATAAATAATAAATAACAGAGGTCTCAATACTGACCCTGGCTCACCATTAGTCACAGGCCTCCAGTTGAAAAAATTGACTTTTAACCATCATCCTACTATCGAGCTAATTCTGAATCCATTTTGCTAGCTCCTGCTGAATCCCATGTGACCTTTCCAGATCAAATTGCCAATCAAGACCTTGCCAAGCCAGCACACAAAATGATGAAGCGTCTTGGTCCGAAACGTTGATTGTTTACTCTTTTCCATCGCTGATGCCTGGCCTGCTGAGTTCCTCCAGTGTTTTATGCATGTTGCTTTGGATTTCTAGCATCTGCAGACTTACTTGTGCTTGTGAAGATCTTGCCAAGGCCTTCGCAAAGTCCTTATAAAGAACATCCATTGTCCTTCATTCCCTTGGTAATCTTTTCAAGAAACACTAAAATATTTGTCAGGCATAACCTCCCACACACAAAACAGTGCTGACTATTCCTGATCTGGTATTGATTATTGAAATGATGGTAGATTTTGCCCTCTGAACTCCATCCAGAAACTTCCCTACAGCTGAAGAGGAGGACAGTGGACCATGGGAGAAAGAGAGGGGAAGGAAGAGCTCCAGAGGGAAGCGAAGGGCAGTTGAGGAGGAGAAAGAGTAATAGGGGAACCTGAATGGGAAATGATAAAAAAGAGAAGGGGGGGGTGGAGAAATCAATATTCATGCGATCGGATTGGGGACTACCCAGACAAAATATGAGGTGTTGCTCCTCCAACCTGAAAATAGCCTCATCATGACCGTTGAGGAGGCCATACTCCAACATATGGGAATGGGAAGTAGAGTTGAAATGGATGACCACAGGAAAATACTGCTTTGCATGGTGGAAGGAGTAAAAGTGCTCAATGAAGCAGTCCCTTTGTCTCTGTCGAGTCTCATTGATGTAGTGGAGGCCATATCGGGTGCATAGATGACCCTGACAGACTCACAGGTGAAATGTCACCTCATCTGGAAGAACTGTTGGGGGCCCTGAATGGTGGTTTCTTCTCCCTTCCTTTCCAGTCTTAATGAAGGGTCTCGGCCTGAAATGTCAACTTTTTATTCCTCTCTGCAGATGCTGCCTGACCTGCCTTGTTCCTCCAATATTTTGTATGTGTGCTCTTGATTTCTAGCATCTAGGGAATTTCTTGTATTTATAATTGCAGTGTATGCTTCTATTTTCCAGATCAGAGCCTCTATATCTGGTCAGCCAAGATTCCCTGAGCTTGTTATGTGTACCCTTAACAGGAACATGCTACATCTTGATTATTGATATCACCCTTTTAAAAAGCCTCTCACTTGCAAACTGTTCCTTTGCCTTTAAATAGAATCACCCAGTCAACCTTCAGCAAGGTCCAACCATGATTCCTGGTGGGATAGGAGACCTGCTGGTAGTACTTTGGAGTACAGTTTATTTAGTGCAAGCTTTTTACTTTTCTTAAGGAAAAGTCAGAATAAGGATTTTGTTTCAAATGTTTTATCAGGTGTACATATCATTGCACTTAATTCTGAAGCAGTTGAAATGCACATTTTACCGCTAGCTTTTCAACTTTACCCTTTTTTTTCCCCAGAAATCTGCGAAGATATCAGCTTGGATTTACCTGGGGAAGAAAGGCTTGCAGAGCTGTTTCGTCTGTGTCTTGAGGTAAGAAACTTTAAAAAGCTGTGCTATTTAAGCAAGAATTCTGATGGCATATTCAGTAGGATTTCAATAAAAAAATTGGAGGATGTGAATTTTCCATGCTGTGTAAAAATGAAATAGATTTTAGTATAATTTAGATTATTTTCATCCAAAATTGATCTGTAATGAATCTATTAGTGTGATTAATGCTTTTCATGTTGTGCTTCCTGCAAGTGACACTAGTCAGTTTACTTCTGAGTTGGGCAGGGAGAATTTGAAGGTGAATCACTCTTCCCTCTTTTCATTATGTAAATCTTAATCTTTGGTTGCGAGTACATGGTAGAAACCCACTCGTATTTGCATGGAGAACCCATTGTGGAATGGCGACTGTACGATCTTTGGTGAAAGACTAATTTGAATCTAATAACAATATACACCATTGACAAGCAAAACTTCATCCACCAATTTTTGAGATATGTGAGCCTTTTTATTTGACTGCTGTTTGTCTGGTACCTCACCACTACAGATGATCCAGTCAGTAGTGCTCAGCTCTAAGCAGCACCGTAGTCCATGTTATGCCAAAGCCGTAATCTTAAAGTGAGTGATTATGTGGAAGCAAAGATCAGTTACAGCACTATTCATGAATATATCTGTTATTTTGAGCTAACATGGATCAGCATAAAAGGCCTTAAGTCTTTGGTGTTAATTTGTATTTGGCTGACTATTTTGCTTTTGACTTTGTAGATAATTAGATGCAAAGCTGTTGATATTATTTTCACAGTATACTCTACAGAAGTTACAGCACTCCTTGGAACCACAAGAAGCCTTTCAAATAGATGGTGAGTCTTGATTTTTTTCTTTGTCTTTTGTCTCAATCATTCAGTTATGCTGAATGCCCTTAGATAGCTTTGTGCTGCACATAATGGATTGGAAGTATTCATTTTCAGTGCTTTGATTCCCCGTAATAAAGTTCATAATTCCATTCTGTTCTCTGGACTCATCGATTCTGATTGGCTACATATTGTGTATAAGAACACACAAAAAATTGGAGCAGGAGTATTATTTTATTTTATTTAGCGATACAGCACAGAGTAGACCTTTCTGGCCCTTTGTGCCACACTGCCCCGGCAATCCCACAACACCGATTAGCCCTAACCTAATCACAGGACGATTTACAATGACCAGTTAACTTGCCCGGTACATCTTTGGACTGTGGGAGGAAACCAGGGCACCTGGGGAAAACCTACACATTCCACAGGGATTCAACGTACAGAGGCTTCTTACAGAACGTAGCTGGAATTGAACTCCGAACTCTGGAACACTCGAGCTTTAATAGTGTTGCACTAACCACTACGCTACTGTGGCTCCCACCAAGCCCTCAGGCATGCCCCACCATTCAGTGCGATGATGGTTGACCTATGCTACCCTCATCTCCTTTTCTGTGCTAGTTCTGCATAGCCCTCAGTTCCTCAATCTTTCAAATATTTAACTATTTCCACCTTGGATATATCTAGATGATCTGGCCTCCACTAGCCAGAGATTCACTGCCCCCTGTGGGAACAGATTTCTGTGTACCTCAGATTTTTATTTTGTAGTTACTACTCAATGTTTATGACTAATGGAAGCATCTCGAAATCTACTTTACCAAGTTCGCTTAGGATCCTGTAACCCCTCATTTTTCACTTGGAGGAATACAGGCCCAAACATTCTAGTTTTTCCTGATAAGAAGTAACCTGGTGAATCTCCTTTGGACTGCCCTCATTGCTATGATAAGGAACATCGGCAATTTTTTCCTGGATACCTTGTGCTTCTGGTAGTGTCCCTTTATAAGCACAAAATGAGATCACTGCAGTTTTGTCTGGAGTCCCACGGTGTGTGCTGAGCTTCCCTTATAGAGTGGATTGATGTAATGTATCATTTCGGATCTTTCCATGGATTGAGCCCCACTTGTCTTAAGTGGTAGTGCAGCAATCCAGCTTGCAGCCCTGTTCTTAACCATTCCTTCATTGGCTGTCAGATTGCCTATCTTCTGAAATTCCTGTACTAAATGTTCTCCCTCTTCCTGATGTTCCTTCAGGAAAACCTACATCCTTTCTGAGCCACCTGGCCTCTCTGTTGATTTATAACATTAAAGGTACCATGTACCAGTATATTTAAGTTGTATCCACAGTCTATATGGCAAAGCTTCATGGCCTGCAAAATTAGCAGTGTTGTAAATGTGCTGATCAGTATCCTGTTCAGTGTAAATCTCTGCTTCATCAAGTGTCAGTGATGGGTCTTTAGTTCATTATTGCAATTCTACACAAGATTATAAAATCATAAGCTTGTCGTGCTGTCAGACAAATTGAATCTCAAAAGTAAAATACTTTTGCTTATTTTATTGGTCATTTATTCTGTTTGAGATCACATTTTTTAATTATGTTTCCCAGTTTAGAACTTAAGAGAAATTATGTACATCAGTTAGGTTGCTTTGTTCTAATTTGTGATGGATAGAGGCTTAACCTCTTCAACATATGACAGGCCAACTATTGTTGGTAAATCTTTGCTGCACTCCCTCTATTGGAGAATGTGCTCTTTTTAGTAATGGAGACCCAACCTGTACATAATACTGACAGTGTTTTGGTTATATCTTCAGCCTCGGCTATTTCCAATGATGTTAAACGAGTCGTAGAGACAATGAAATTGGATGGGACACTGAGGAAATGCACTGAGGAACCAGAAGCGTAAGTAAACACAAACACTGAATTTCACTGGAGAATCCATACTAATCATTCCTACATTTCTGATGCAACGTGTACTGTACAAGCATAAAGGTTTAATATTCACATTTGAATAATGCAAAGCCGGTTGGGAGTCCATATGTGTATGTATGTTCAGAAGGATGGGGGTGCCTGTGATCCATATCGATAACCCTTCCTGAGCTAGTCCATATGACTGCAATTGGCCCATAATCCCTCTAATTCTTTCCTAGCCATGAACTTGTCCAAATTTCTTTTAACTGTCGTGTACATAGGTGCTATGAGCACTTTCCCTGGCAATTCATTCCATATACACGGCACCTTCGGTATGAATTGGGTCAAAGTGAAAATCTTCACTTTTGCTTTAAATCTGTGCCCCCTAATTCTAGTTTTCCCTGCCCTGGGAAAAAGACTCCATCTATCCTCTCATAATTTTATAAACCTCCTGTCTACACCTCGCTGCCTTAATAGAGTACCTACCATAATAAAAGGTCCCATTCATCCTTGACTGATCATTTTCACCAAAGTTCATGTTCTTCAAATTTTGTACAACTGTTGCCGTGGCACTGTTTTGCTGTGTATGTTTGATTTGTTCAACGCCTGTCATGCACGGAGTTCCTGTGGTAGTGCATCATCTCATTGCTGGCAATGTGAAACTGGTCTGCTCATAATCCAATACCTGTGACCCTGATGTTTTTACCTTTCAGTGTTCCTCCCACACCAGAAACAAAAAAGTTGATGAATCAGCTCAAGGATGACACATCCAGGTAGGAATGTGAGGTCTTGCCTGTGAATTAACATTGAATCCCAGGAGTTTGGAAACACCATTAGTAACACTTTTTTCATAACCAAACCACTTCATTCTATAAGCATGTGTTATTTTTAATACTCTGTAGAAGAAAACCTACCTGTGCCAGTCTGCTGTTTGGAAAGGGTGTCAAAGTCCCTGAATTGAGAGAAATTTACTTGAGTGGAGAGGATGTTTTAGTCGCAGGATAGGGGTCAAAGTTGGGTTGTTTTTTCCTGGCACCAACATAGAAAATAAAATTAGGAAACTGCAGGTAGAGGCCTAGAATCATAGAGCAGAAATGTGCCCTTCAGCCCGTCTAGTCCGTGATGGCCTGTGTTTCTGCCTAATCTTATCTACTCACATCCAGATCATAGCCCTCCATACCTGTATCCACCACTTCTGCTGGAAGTTCATTCCACTCTTGCACCACCCTCAGAGAAAATGTTTCCCATCAGGTTCCCTTTAAATATTTCACTTTTCATTCATAAACATAAACCTCTGGTTCTAGTCTCATAGAACTTTGGGGAAAGAGCCCACATACATTTACACTGGTCTATGCACTTCATAATTTTGTGTACCTCTGTATGTTTTCCCCTCATTCTCCTATACTCTAAGGAATAAAGTTGTAACCTGTTCAACATTTCTTTATAACTTGGGTCCTCAAATCCTGACAACATTTTGTAAATTTTCTCTGCACTCCTTCAAACTTATTGATATCTTTCCTGTAGGTAGGTGACAAAAGCTGCGCACAATACTCCAAGTTTGACCTCACCAATGTCATACACAACTACAACATAAGATCCCAAATCCTGTACTCAATACATTGATTTATGAAGGCCAATGTGCCAAAAGCTCACTTTATAACCCTATCTACCTGTGATGCCACTTTCAAGGAATTATGGATCTGTATTCCCAGATTCCTCTGTCCTACCACACTTCTCAGTGCCCTATCGTTCCTACCTTGGTTTGTCTTCCCTTGGTGCAACATAGTAAATTCCTTGTCAAACTACATGTATGTCACCATATCCAACCCTGAGAATTTTTGTCTTGTGGACATACTCAGCAAATCCAAGAGCCAGAATAGAATCAATGAAACACCTTGGACTTATTTACATTAAATTCCACCTGCCATTTTCAGCTGGTCTAGATCACAGCAGCATAGTGATTAATGCAGAACACTGAAGTTCGGAGTTCAATCCTGGCATCCTCTGTAAGGAGTTTCTAGATTCTCACCTGGAATGGATGGGTTTCCTCCCACAGTCCAAAGATATAAGTTCGTTTAGTCTTTGTAAATTGTCCCGCGATTAGGCTGGGGTTACATTGGTGAGCTGTTGACAGTGCAGCTCAAAGAGCTGGAAGGATCTATTCCACGCCACATCTCTAGATAAATAAATGATTACGCTACGAGCTTTGATAGACTTTGCTGTCCATTACGCCCCCAATCTTGGTGTCATTCACAAATTTGTTGAACCAGTTTACCACATTAAAAACTAAATCATTAATGTAGACGATGAACGATAACAGACCAGTACCAGTTTCTGTGGCACACCACTAGTCAGAAGCCTCTAGTCAGTGAGACAACCGTTACTACCACTCTGTCTTCTCCTGCTGTCCAGATCAAGTTTACACCCTGAATACCAAGTGACTTAACTTCTGGACTAGTCTCTCGAGCAGGACTTTGTCAAAGGCTTTTCTAAATCCATGTAGACAACGTTTATCGTCTTCCCTTCAGCAGCCTTCATGGTGACCTGGAAAAAAGACACTTAAGATTGGTTAGACAATGCCAACCGTGCACAAAGCCATGTTAGCTCTCCCTAATCAGGCCCTGTCTATTCCCTTAGAAAACCTTCCAATAATTTACCCACATATGATTTCAAGCTCACTGGTCCGTAATTTCCCGGTTTATTCTTAGCCTTTCATGAACGACAGAACAACATTCGCTATCCTCCATTCCTCTGGTACCTCACCCATGTTTAAGGACATTTTGAATGCCTCTGTACAGCCACTGTATTTTCTGCACTAGTATCCCACAAGCTCCAAGAGGCGCCTGGTCAAGCCTCAAGGTAGCAAGCACCATTTCCTCTGTAATCTGGATACAACTCATGACCTCACTTCTCCTTTTCCATCGTTCTATGGACCCTGTGTCTGTCTCCCATATAAATACAGATATAAAAAAATTCATTGTGATTCTTTGCCATCTCTTTCAGCTCCTTACATATATGACCATGCTGATCTTCAAGATGGCCAAATCTTTCTCTTACCATCCTTTTACTCTTAATGTGTCTATGGAAGCTCTTGGTATTTTCTTTCACCTTGTCTGCCAGAGCAACATAATGTCCTCTTTTAGCCCTCCTGATTTCTCTCAAGTGTTCTCTTGTATTTCTTATACTCCTTAATCGCCTCATTTGATTCTTTTAACTGCCTATGCCTAATATCTGCCTTCTTAACCATGGCCTTGGTATCTCCCAACAAACAAGGTTTCATAAACCTGTTAACCTTTTATTCTTACAGGAACATATAAATTCTGTACTTCACTTTTGAAGGTCTCCCACTTATCAGTCATACCTTTGTCAGAAAGTGACCTATCCTAATCTTTGTTGCACTGCCTGCAGGGGTGAATGGGAGGAATGAGCATGCCAGGGAGACAGATGGAGTAGTCCCTGCAGAAGGTGAAAGGAATGGAGAGGAGAAGATGTGGTTGGTGATGGGATCTCATTGAACCTGGCAGAAATCTTGAAAATAGAAGCAACAGTAGGAGTTGGTTGTTTGGTCTTTCAAGACAGTAATGCCATTCAGCATTCTTTAAAATGGTAGAGCTAGTTTTCTTGGTGTGCTGGGTGAATGAGAGCATTTGTTGGCAACACAAAGTCGATCCTGCAGCAAAAATGCTAGTCACCTTTGGAGCACCATGTTGTTCTGCAGTGATACTTTATAAATAATGGTGCACTCTATAATTACCATGCTTCTCTAAAGCAAAAAAAAAGATTTATGTGATGCATCTAAGTAAAGGAAAACCTGCTCAGTAAAAGTGTGATCTGAAAAGGGAGAAATACCAGAACAAATTGGCAGAGTGTTGGGCTTCAAATATTCAGTGATTGATATAAAGGACAGGGCATGCATACTTGAGATGGCCCCATTGCAGGCTGCCGGCATTACAAAGCAGCAATGCTGCGTGAGAGTTAACACTTCTCAAGACCTTTCTGTGTTCCTGAGTTCAACAGATTTTGCCATCTGTGATCATGTTTCACCTTCCGCAACATACACAAAATGCTGGAGGATCTCATCAAGTCAGGCAGCACTTATGGAAAGGAATAAATAGTCAAACTCCATAAACAGCCCTCTCTAGAGATGCTGCCACACCTGTTGAGTTTCTCCAGCACTTTGTATTTGTAGCTCAAGTTTTCCAGTATTTGCATAATCTCTTGTGTGTGATTCTCTTTGTCTGTCCAAAATCTCTTGCCCTATAAAGGAGTTTGAAGGGGATTGAAAGGGGAGCAAGGTTTGGGTGAGATACAGTTGCTCCCTGTAGCCAAATCATGTCATTTGTGTCAAGGTAGACAATTTGACAGCACAAGTGAAAATAAATGAGGTTGATTTAACAGGCTTATTCACAGTTATGGGTTTCAGGATGTTCCAAAAGAACAGGCAAAATAAGAAAGGAGTTGTGGTAGCATTGTTCACCAAGGAAGATATCAGTTTGATGGTAAATATTGATATAAAATGCAGAGAAACATGGTGTAAAATCAGTTTTGAAATGAGGATTAACAAGAGAAAACACAGGTGGGAATGGACTACAGGCCCTAAAGTGTTGTCTGTCAGTGGGGCAAATGATAAACAGAGATGGTGTAGGAACAGAACTGAAATTATTGCAGGTGTTTTTAATCTGCATAATGATTGGATTAATCAATCTGATATGGAAGGTGCAAATTGTGGACTTTCTTGGAGTACTGTGTTACTGAATCAGGATTATACTGTTTTAGATTTAGTCCTTTATAATAAGATAAGATTAACAAGCAACTAGTTGTCGAACTCTGAGAGGGAGTAGTGATCATAGCTTAGCCATATTCCAAATATAGTTTGAGAGTGAGCACCACTAGTCCCCGAGCTAATGACTTTCTCAGAGGATCTGAAGATTTTTCAGGAATCAACCATGAAGGATTAAAAAGCTAATAAAGAGGTTCAAAATTGATCGAGAGTAAACTGATAGGCAACACAGCAAAATATTCTATATACAAAAAGGAAAACGATAGTTGTGTGGCCCCCAAAGGGTGAAATGGGGGAATTAAAGTTCAAAGTAAGTTTATTATCAAAGTAACCATATACGTCCCTGAGATGCATTTTCTTAAGGACATTCACAGTAAGTACAAGGAACACAGTACAATTAATGAAGACCACACCCAACAGGATGGACAATCAACCCGTGTGCAAAAGAAAACTATCTGTGCAAATACTAAAAAAAAAGAAATAATAAAAAAGCAATAAATATTAAGAACATGTGAGGACTAGTCCTTGAAAGTACGCCCATAGGTTGTAGCAACAGTTCAGTGATGGGGTGAGTGAAGGTATCCCCACTGGTTCAAGAGCCTGATGGTTGGGGGTGCGGTGTAATAACAGTTTCTGAACCTGGTGGTGTGGATCCTGAGGCTTTTTTGCCTCCTTAATGGCTGCAGCGAGAATAGAGCATAGCCTGGGGGTCATTAACAATGGATGCTGCTTTTCTGCAACAGAGCTGCTTGTAGATGTGCTCAATGGTGGGGTGGGTTTTCCGTGTCATGGACTGAGCCGTATCCACTACTTTTCATAAACATTTCCATTCAAGGCCATCAGTGTTTCTGTACCAGGCCATGATGCAACCAGTTAATATACTCTCCACCACAAATCCATAGAAGTTTTCAAAGTTTTACATGTAATGCTGAACCTTCAAAAACTTCAAAGGAACTTCTTCGTAATGGCACTTGCATGCTGGGCCCAGGACAGATCCTCTGAAACCCCTAGGAATTTAAAGTTGCAGGTTCTTTCCACCTGTGATGCCCTGAATGAGGACTGGCTCATGAACCCCTGGTTTCCTCCTTTAGGCAATAATCAGCTGCTTGGTTTTGCTGACATTGAGTGAGAGATTGTGGCACCACTCACCTAGATTTTCAGTATTGACCATATAGGTTAACTTGTCACCACCTTTGATTTGGCCAATGTCATTGAGTTGTCAGCAAACTTAAAGATGCCATTAGAACTTAGTCTCACAGTCATAACTATAGAGTTCAAAGTTGAACTGAGGCTGAAGCAATGGGCCTGCTTTGGGTTTCATGTCTGAGAGTGAATAACTCGAGCTCATCCAGGAGATGAAGGTCTAATTCTGTGTTCTGCCAAATAAACCTGTGCCTTTGGGGGGCATGTCTGGTTGGTGTGGTGGCACCAAGAATGTCTGTCTATGATAACTAAAATAAGTAAATAAATGTGCTAAATTAAATAAAAATAAACTTCATAGAGCACTTTTCCCATGCATTTGGAAATCTGACCTGGTATCCTGGGGTCTTGCCATTGTAATACTGGCTGGCTGAAATTGTAGCTCTGGGCTTGAATAACTTCACCTGTTAGCCAAGGTGCACCTGACCATCTGTTGTGTCGGATGTTGGATGCTGTGGCAGCATTGCATTTTGATATGTCAGCAGAAATATGTTAAGAGCCTGGCTGATGCTTCTTCCCCTCCCGATTTCAGGAGTGATGATTTGAAGGTACCCACAAATCTCTCTGCTTGGCTGTTGGGCTGTGGATGATATGGGGTGAGCAGATGTGGATAATTCCACTGCTCTGACAGAATGTAGCAAACTGTTGTGCACTGAATTGAGTTCTGTTGTCATTTCTGGCATTCCAAAATGGCTGAAGATCTGCAGCAACTGTTGAATGGTAGCCTCTGTTTTTGATGCCATGGTTATACTTCTGACCATTTGGAGTAGGCAGCAATCAGAACAAAGTAGGTACACCCATTGCTTAGCCTGGCAAAGTCAATACATGAGTATTGACAACTCCAAGGTCTGGTAGCCTGAGGCTGTGGTTGTAGATCAGCCATTGAGCACTAAATACATTGCTTGCATATGGATGTGATATCTTATCTATGCCTGGTTGACCATGGTGGAAGTGATTCAGTACTTATGGTTGAAGTGTTTGTGGAATCACTATTCTATCTCCAAATATTAGACAGAAGTCCACAGCTGAGAGCGATGTATGATGTCAGTAGAAGGGTACAACATCTTCCTTAACTTTGACAGGCCATCCATCAGAGGTAACTGGAGTATGCTTAAGAAGAGAATCTTCAGCTGTTTCTGCTCTGATCTTGTTGGTGGTGGTTGGAAGACCTTCAGCATCATCTGATGTAGCCTGGTGAACTTCATGATAAACTGAAATCGCAGTCATGACTATATTTTCATTTTCAGTAACCTGCTGATTCACAACTCAGGAAAGATCATCTGCCGAACAAGTTCATGGGTTGATTAGATTATGAGGACACGCAGTCCTCTTTTATTGTCATTTAGTAATACATGCATTAAGAAATGATACAGTTCCTCCAGTGCGATATCACAGAAACACAAGACAGACCAAGACTGAAAACCTTGACAAAAACCACATAATTATAACATATAGTTACAACAGTGCAAACAATACTGTAATTTGATAGAGAACAGACCATGGGCACGGTAAAAAAAAAAAGTCTCAAAGTCTCTCGAAAGTCCCAACATCTCATGCAGACGGTAGAAGGAAGAAAACTCCCTGCCATGAGCTTCCAGTGCTGCAAACTTGCTAATGCAGCATCCTGGAAGCACCCGACCACAGTCCAACTCTTGAGTCCGTCCAAAAACTTCGAGCCTCCGACACCAAGCACCATCTCTGCCGAGCGCTTCGACCTCGGCCGCCAGCAACAGGCAAAGCCAAGGATTTGGGGCCTTCCCCTCTGGAGATTCTCGATCGTACAGTAGCAGCGGCAGCGAACCAGGCATTTCAGAAGTTTCTCCAGATGTTCCTCCGTGCTTCTCACGTCTCTCCCTGCACGGCATCCTACTTAAAAATACCGCTATCATTCACCGGAGAGGCCGCGCACGCTGTGTCGCGCCGCCATCTTCTCCTCCTGATATGTACTAATTTCAAAATGGTAGGCTAATAACACTGTTGCCCACCTTTGTGGACGTCAGTTGTATACAATGGAATGCCTTTCTTAGTCCTGAAGATGAACAACAGTGGTTTGTGATCAGTAAGGAGAGTGAAGTGTTTGCCATAAACCATCATGTGATACTTCTTCACAGCAAAGATGATTCCCAAGGCTTCCTTCTTGATCTTGTCCATAGTTTCTGCTGTAGTTAGTGATCTGGTGCATGCATGACAGCTTTCTCGGAACTAACAGGGAAGATAAGGGATAAGACGTGTTCTGCCCTGTACTTGGACACATCCATCATGACAATGTTTGGCAACTCTGTGTCAAAATGCTCAAGAGAAGGTCGGATTACAGCATATTCTACACCTGATCAAAAGACTTGCCATTATTTGGACCATTTCCACGTGGCATCTTGTTGTGCAGGGCATTGAGTGACTCCCTAGGTAGGTCCATTGCTGGGAGGAATGCTGAAAAATGACTGACAATGCCCAAAAATGATTGTAAGATGCTGATATCTGATGGTCGAGACATCTTTAAGAAAGCAATGTTTTCAGGGTGTGGACAACAACTGTGCTCATCTACGTTGAGCCCCAGATTCTTGATTGAAGACATCAGGAGGCTGCATTTTTCTACCCAAAATCACAATCCAGAGTCAAAACATGGTACAAGTGATTACATAGTTCCCTTTGATCCATGCCTATCACAGTGATGTTATCAGAGTAAGCAGCCATACTGTCAATACCACTCAGCATAAGCTGTTGGAAAACTGAAGGAGTGGCCTTTACCCCAAAAAGCAGACTGAGGAAGGAAAGCAACCCCCTTGTGTGTTGTCACGTCTTCCAGTTAAACGAGAGTACACTCGGACACAGTGACTACTCCAGTCCAATCAAAGGTGTATTTCTTCATCTTGTGCGTCTTCTTTGAGATTGCAAGTCACTGCTAGATACTAAGAACATTGGGACTATCCCATTAGTGAGTTGCTTGGTAGTGATGGAGCTGGACTCGTTGCCTACTGTTATTGTGTTGACGCCTAGACTTGTGTACCATTGGATGGTACGCAGTGTGAGTGATTGTCTTGGACGTTTTTACTGTGATCACAAAATCCTGTTGGACGTCAGTAATGTAGATGACTGCAAGTCTGGTTCACTGGTTCATTGGCAGGAATGACATTACCTCGGTTGTGACAAGGACTAGGCTGAGGCTGCAAGGTCGCCTGTTACAGCCAACTAGGAGAAGAGACACTGAGGCTTTGTGAGAGAGCCTCTGCTGGGCAAGCTGGAATCTACATTTGGATCGAGGGCTAGCCACCACTGTCAGTGCTGCTTTCCCGTGTTTGCTCAGTGCTGCCCTCTGGTGTTCGCCCAGTGGAAGAACAAGCTGGACCAGGACAATTTGCCATCAGTTCTATGTTATAAATAACCTTACAGAGTCATTCATTTACCTCTCTAATCCTATTTAGGATTTGCCAATTTGTACATTGCTCGGTAATAACCTGGAGATTATCACCCTTGTTCTGCTTTTCAATTTCTTTCCTAAACTCCTTGTACAGGTGTCCCCCGTTTTACACCACTTCGCTTTTACAAAAGACCTACATTAGTACCTGTTTTCACCTACTGAAAGAGGATTTTTGCTTTTACGGTAAAAGACGCCTGCTTTAAACTTGTGTTTACTCCGAGAAGACTACCATGACGTGAAGCCTTTCGTGGGCAGGTGTGTGTGCATGCGTGTACGTGCCGATTTTTTTCTACAAATCGGTTTTGGCTAAATCTTCCCGATTCTGTTAAGTGAAACTACACTGTACATACATCATTACTTTTGTGTATTTATGGTATCGTTCCTGCTTTTACTATACGTTGGTGTTATTTTAGGTTTTATGTGCTATTTGGTAGGTTATTTTTTGGGTCTGGGAACACTCAAAAGTTTTTCCCATATAAATTAATGGTAATTGCTTCTTTGCTTTATGCCATTCTGGCTTACAAACTGTTTCATAGGAACGCTCTACCTTCGGATAGTGGGGGAAGCCTGTAATCCTCACCAGAACAACCTTCCCAGTACTTCCTGTGTTGTTAGGTCCTATATGGATCACGAGCACTGGATCCTTTCCATCCCATTCCAAGTTCTTCAACCCAGAAAGAGGTTCTTAACCCTAGCACTACAAAGGCAACACAATCTGTTTTTGTCTTTGTAGTAGAGAACTGTCTCTGTTTCCCTAGCTATTGGGCTTTTTCAGGTGGCCCAATCAAATCAACAAAGGAGGCTATACATTGATCGAGCCGAGAGACTTTAAAAAGAATCTTTTTTCCGGCAGCCCAGTCAAAATGCGATTCATTAGCAACAACAAATAAACATAAGGTAGGGTCAAGCAGAGCAGCCATTGTATGAATGGGGCAGTGTTAGAGTGGAGAGGCTTTGGTTCAACATGCTTGGGTGAGTTTAAGTTTCTTCTTCTACATTCTTCGTCAGTGCAGTGAGAATGGCTCCAGGGGTTGTGTTGTGTTTTTTTTGTGTGAGATGTGGGAATTCTGGGAGACCTCCAGCCTTCCCGGATAACTGCATCTGTACCAGGTACACCAAGATGTAGCTCCTCAGAGACTTGGGGGAAGCTAAATGCGTGACACTCCACTAAATTGGATGGTAAGACTTGGAAAATTGATATGATTACATAATGAAAGCATTTTTGGAACATTGTTTCTTTTACTTTATCTGAAGAATATATTAGTGTTATAGCAACACACATCAAAGTTGCTGGTGAATGCAGCAGGCCAGGCAGCATCTCTAGGAAGAGGTGCAGTCGACGTTTCAGGCCGAGACCCTAGTCCTGACGAAGGGTCTCGGCCTGAAACGTCGACTGCACCTCTTCCTAGAGATGCTGCCTGGCCTGCTGCGTTCACCAGCAACTTTGATGTGTGTTGCTTAAATTTCCAGCATCTGCAGAATTCCTGTTGTTTATATTAGTGTTATACATAGCATCCATTTTGGTGCACCATAAATATCTACTCTTCAGCTTCCAAAGCACTAATGCTTTAAATCAATAGATTGTTAGTGTAGGTCTCCATGAGGGGGACGTAGTTAAACTGTTAAAATGGTGCTACATTGTCAAAGCTGTTGTAGATTTGCTGCTAAACAAGGTTTCTCTATTCTCCCAGGTTCTGCCGAAAAGATGCTGTGGCGCTTTTCAAAGGATAATGGGAGAGTTTTACCCAAGGCCCTGGCAAATATTTATCTCATAAATAACAATTTTAAGAAAACTCAGAAATGACTACTGGCAGCCTAGCATCTGTGTTACTGTAATTTCAGGTCAACAGCTCCATTGCTTTTCCTTCAGTGGCACTGTTGGCCTTGAATTAAATATAGTCTAGATGTTCAAACACAGGAGTTTCTTACAAAGTGGAATTATATTTTAATAAGTAATATTTTTGATTAAGGCTCTTGTCAAAACAGGAGGTGATTCTATTCAAGAAATACCGGTATTTGTGATCTTTCAGTATTAAAATGCTCTTCTATCTTTACTCTCCAGCTTACTTACCCATCGTTCCTTCTTTCCCTCAGCCCACCGAAAATACTGGCCCTACAGGAGGCTCTGTGTGGTACTCTTGCAAAGTTTCTGTAGAAGTTGTATTTCACTATATTGTCAATTGGCTTGGATAGATTTTCAGTGGGAAAACTGTCTTTGTCTCAATTATGGCTCTGATCTCTAGTTGGTCATGAACAGGAGAGAATACTGTATTTTTCCATAATTGTATTGCTAAATATAAGTAATAAATTTCTGGTGGATAGTGTTTGATAATATTTGGGAACATGTTTTTAAATGATATTTATTAATTCTTTTTTTCCTGTTGTAGATTGAATACTGAGTGTGTAGCTTGGAACCAACTGTTGGAAGTCTACCAGCAAAACGCAGACCGAGCAGCCAGGTAAGCCCTTGCCTCATTTTCTGGTTACCTGATACATTGATTCTCTTTTGCAATATGTGAGCTTCAATTAAGTCATTTGGAAGCACAGAGATACTTGAAATTAAAACAGAAAATGCTCGAGCTACTTGGAAATTAGAAAGGTGCCAATATTTCATCAAATGGGTTTGTTTGTTTGACCAGTGCAGAATGTGCCTGGAGGTGCATTGCAGACTTGAACTCAAGTCCCTTCCCAGTAACCAGCAGTACAGGAAATTTTCCTGAAGACTTCATTAAAGTGTTGTGTTCTTTGTGTGAGATGTGGGAAATCTGAGAGAGCTCTAGCATTCTGGGTAACCACATCTGCATAAGGTGCACTGAATTACAACTCCTTAGAGAATGAGTTATGGAACTGCAGCTGCAATGCGATGACCTTGGCCTCATCCAGGATACTGAGGAGATGATAGATAGGAGCTATAGGAAGGTAGTCACCCGTAGGTCGCAAGACAAAGGTAACTGGCTGACTGTCAGGAGAAGGAAAGGAAATGGGCTGCCAGTGCAGAATATCCCTGTGGCTGTTCCCCTCAAAAGTAAGTATACATACCACTTTGGATACTGTTGAAGGGGATGACGTACCGGGGGGAGCTGCAGTGACTGGGTCTCTGGCACTGTGGCTCAGAAGAGTAGAGGGCTGAAGAGGACTGCAGTAGTAATAGGGCATTCCATATTTAGAGGAATAGAGACGAGATTCTGTGGACGTGATAGAGACACCCAGATGATATTTTGCCTCACAGGTGCCAGGGTCAGGGATGTCTTGGATCAGGTCCACAGGATTCTAAAGGGGGAAGGTGAGCAGCCAGAAATCTCAGTACATGTTGGAGCCAATGACATAGGTAGGAAAGTTGAGGAGATCCTGAAGAGAGATTTTAGAGAGCTAGGTAGAAAGCTGAAAAGCAGGACCTTCAGGCTAGTAAGCTCGGGTTTGCTGCCTGTGCCATGTGTCAGTGAGGGTAAGAATCGGATGATTTGGCAGATGAATGTGTGGCTGAGGAGCTGGTGCAGGGGTCAGAGGTTCAGATTTCTGAATCATTGGAATCTTTTTTTGGGGAAGCTACAACCTGTACAAAAGGGGGGGTTAATCTGAACCTGGAGGGAGACCAATATCCTTATGGACAAGTTTACTAGAGCTGTTTGGGGTGGGAGGGGGTGCTTAGACTAATTGGCAGGGAGATGGGAACTGGAGTGATAGGGCTGAAGATGGGGTTGTTGGTTTACAAACAGAGGCACTGTGCAGTGAGATTGCTAGCAAGGAAAGGCTGATGGGCAATATTACAATCAACAGGATGATTTGCAATGTAAAAGGGGACAGAGTCGAAAAGGGTTGATGAATACAGGACTGAAGGTGTTACATTTGAGTGCACGCAGTATATGGAATAAGGTAGGTGAACTTGTGGCACGGTTACAGAGTCGCATGTTTGATGTTGTGGGCATCACTAAATCATGGATGAAGAAAGATTATAGCTTGGTTCTTAATGTCCAAGAATACATGTATCAAAAGGACTAGCAGGTAGGCAGAGGGGGTGAGGTGGCTCTATTAGTTTAAAAAAATATATGAAATCAAATCATTAGAAAGAGGTGACATAGAATCGAAAGGTGTAGAATCATGGGTAGAGCCAAGAAATTGCAAGGGTAAAAAGACCCTGTTGGGAGTTATATATGTACAGACCTCTAAACGGTAGCAAATATATGGTCCACAAATTACAGCAGGAGATAGAATGTGCATGTCAAAAGGGCAATATTACAATAGTCATTGGGGATTTCAATATGCAAGAAAATTGGGGAAATCAAATTGGTGCCGGATTCAATGATGGGAATTTTGCAGGATGCCTACAAGATTACTTTTTAGAGTAGTGGTCGCCAAACCGTCGATCGCGATCGACTGGTCAATCTTTGAGACTTTCCCAGTAGATCCCGAAAAATCAAAAATAAATACACAAATACTGTTGTAATGTGAGCATTATAAAAATAAATAATACTAATTAGGATAATGGTAATATAGCAATACTTTTGCTACTGAAAGCAGTTTGTAAAGAGAGATTGTTTCCGGGTTGCGGGGTTTTAGTTCTGTTCTTTCTGCCCAGTGCGCATGTGTGTAGCTCCCCCGCCATGCACCGGGTTTTCAGCGTAGCTTGTGCTGCATCAAAGTGACCAATTAGATTAGATAAGAGTACAGACTGTCACAAACATCAACATACAGCAGTGGTCCCCAACCTCCGGGCCGTGGACTGATACATTGCCGCGGAGAATGCAGCGGTAGTCGGAATGCACCCAGCACACCTTTAAGAAAAAAAGCTGAAATAAACCAGCTAACTAATTAGGTGCCGCTTGGAACGTAAATGTCGACCTAGATCAGAGGCAACACAATCGGCAATTGTTTGTGATATCCTGATAGCATAGCGGAAGCTCCACGAAAGAAGGAGAAAACGTACAAATTCCATCCAGAATGGGAAGAGGAATTTCTATTTACCTTGGTGAAAGACAAGTGTGTATGTATGTTGTGCCACCAAACACAAGCACTGACTAAAAGAGGGAATCTGGAGTGGCACCGCAACACCAGCCACCAGGAATTTAAAGACACCCACCCCCCAAAGAGCGCAATTCATGCCAGGAAAGTTGAGGAGCTGAAATCGGGGTTGAAGGCCCAGAAATCATTTTTCACAAAACATGCTGCTCAAAATAAGGCTGCTATTGAAGCATCATTTCATGTAAGTCACCTTTTGGCTAAACACAAGAAGCCTTTTACAGATGGCGATTTATTCAAGGAAGCAATGGCCATTACCACAGAGACCATTTTTAATGACTTTAAAAACGAAAACGACCTCACAACCACAATACATAATACGCCGCTTGGCCCGGCAACAGTGACAAGGAGAGTCACTGTCAGAGTTCGTGGATCGATTTGTCACTCTGTGAATATTTTTCACTACAGTTCGATGAATCCCTGGATTCAATGCAAACAGCTCAGCTTGTTGTATTTGTCAGAATGGCTTTCCAGGATTTTACAACAAAGGAGGACTTCCTCACTCTTTTGCAATTAAAGGAGAGAACGAGAGGTGAGGATATTTACAACGAGTTTAAAAAATATGTCCATGAAAATGACATCCCCATTCATAAACTGGTGGCAATTACTAATGATGGGGCCCCAGTAATACGTGGTGTGCATGTTGGTTTTATAGCACTAAAAGTCAGTGCCTACTTCGGGTCAACTTATCTATATGAAATTGCATTTTCACAGATGAAAACTATTAAATCTAAGTACAGGAGCTGTCTTACTGACAGACTGTCTCAGACTGGCTGTCTGTAATTATGAGCCACATTTCAAGGAACTAGCAAAAAGTATTCAGTGCCAGTCATCACACTGAGTGCAACAGTCAATTTTTATTTGTTTATTTTTCATGTTGAAATAAAATTAAATAATGAAACTTAGAATTAAAGGTGTGAAGTATTGTAATATTCTTAAAGAAAGACAGCTTTGGCCTGTTTGATTTGCTAGTTACAGTGTTTTCTTGTTTGAATTAATTTGAAAGTTTGACAAAAGTATTTTGTGTAATTCAAATACAATTCATCCAAATAAAAGTCCTCAAATTGGAAGTACAATCTGAGCTGTTTTTTCTCTAGACGACTTAGTAGGTAGATCTTGCCTTTCACTAAGGTTAAGGTAGGGGATCTTGGGCTTAAAAAGGTTGGAGACCACTATTTTAGAGCATCTCATGGTTGAGCCCACTAGGGGATCAGCTATTCTGGATTGGGTGTTGTGCAATGAACCAGAATTGATTAGCACGTTTAAGGTAATGAAACCCTTATGGGACAGTGATTATAATATGAATAAATTCACTGCAGTTTGGGAAGGAGAAGCCAAAGTCAGATGTATCAGTTTTATAGTGGAGTAAAGCAAGTTACAGAGGCATGAGGAGAGGAGCTGGCCAAAATTGATTGGAAGGGGCACTTGCAGGGATGTTGCAGAACAGCAATGTCTGCAGTTCTTGGGGGCAATTTGGGAAGCACAGGATGGATAGATCACAAAGAAGTATTCTAAAGGCAGAATAACACAACTGTGGCAGACAAGAAAAGTCAAAGCCAACATACAAGCCAAAGAGAGGGCATATAATAGAGCAAAAATTAGTGGGAAGTTAGAGGTTTGGAAGCACTTAACAACCAACAGAAGGCAACTTAAAAATCTTAAAGAAGGAATACAAAGGTAAGTTAACCAGTAATAGTAAGGAGGATACCAAAGTACCTTCAGATATATAAAATGTGAAAGAATGGGGATATATTTTCCGGCAGATATCAGACTGCCAGAAAATGATGCTGGAGAGGTAGTTATGGGGAACAAGGAAATGGCAGACAACTGGTAAGCATCCAGCATCAGACTTCACTGTGGGAGACACTAGCAGTATGCTGGTAGATTGAAAGTGTCATGGGACAGAAGTAAGTGAAGTTGCCATTACTAGGGAGAAGGTACTTGGAAACTGAAAAGTCAGAAAGTGGATAAATCACTTGGGCCAGATGGTGTACACCCAGGGTTCTGAAAGAGGTGGTTGAAGAGATTGTGGAGGCATAAGTAATAATCTTTCTAGAATTCTTACATTCTGGCATGGTTCCAGAGAATTGGAAAATTGCAAGTCCCTCCACTCATCAAGAAGGGAGAGAGGCAAAGGAAAGAAAATTATAGACCAATTGGTCTGACCTCAGTGGTTCAGAAAATGTTGGAGTTGATTGTTAAGGATGTGGTTTCGGGGTACTTGAAGGAGCATGATAAAATAGGCTGAAGTCAGCATGGTTTCCTTAAGGGAAAATTTTGCCTGACAAATTCTTTGCAGAAATAACAAGCAGGATAGGATAGACAAAGGAGAATTGGTGGATGCTGAGTACTTGGATTTTCAGAAGGCCTCGACAAAGTGCCACCGATGAGGCAGCTTAATAAGATAAGGTCCCATGGTATCACAGAAAAGATACTGGCAGATTGGCAAGAGGCAAAGTGTAGAAATATAGGGAGCCTTTTGTAGGTGACTTGTGGTGCTCCACAGGGGGTCTATGTGGACCACTTCTAACATTGTATTTCATTGATTTAGATGATGGAATTGATGGCTTTGTGGCCAAGTTTGTGGATGATACGAAACAGGTGGAGGGGCCAGAAGTGTCGAGAAAGTAGGGAGTCTGCAGAAGCCTGACTTACACAGATTTGGAGAATGGGCAAAGAAGTCGTAGATGGAATACAGTGTCAGGAAGTGTATGGTCACATGCAAAATATTGTCTAAGTGAACAGGAAATTCAAAAATCTGAGATGCAAAGGAACTTGAGTCCTCGTGTAGCATTCCCTAAAGGTTAATTTGCAGGTGGAGTCAGTAGTGAGGAAGGCAAATGCAATATTAACATTTGTTTTGAGAGGACTAAAATATAAAAGCAAGAATGTAATGTTGAGGCTTTCTAAGGCACTACTGAGGCCTCATTTCGGACATTGTGAGCAGTTTTGGGTTCTTTATCTGAGAAACGATACGCTGTTATTGGAGGGTCCAGAGGAGGTTCACGAGAAGGACACCCGAGTGAAAGGGTTATCGAATGAGGAGTGTATGATGGCACTGGAATTCAGAAGAATGAGGGAGTGATTGCATTAAAACCTATCAAGCGTTGAAAGGCCACAATAGAGTAGATGTGGAGAGGATGTTTCCTATGATGGGGTAAGTCTCAGACCAGAGGACACAGACTTAGAATGGAGGACATCCATTTAGAACGGAGATGTGGAATTTCTTTAGCCAGAGAGAGATGAATCTGTGGCATTTGTTGCCACAGGCAACTCTGGAGGCCAAGTCATTGGGTATTATTTAAGGCAGAAGTTGATAGATTCTTGATCAAGCAGGGCATGAAGAGATTTGGTGGGAAGACAGGAGACTGGAGCTGAGAGGGAAATGAATCAGCCATGATGAAATGGCGGAGCAGGCTCGAAGGGCCAAATGGCCTAATTCTACTCCTGTACCTTATGGTCTTACGGTCTTAAACCTTCTTCCTGTTGTAGTCTTTGTGTAAATGCTGCCATAGGTATCAATGTGAATAGTAATGTCTAATTCCCCTTGAGTTAGGCTTTGGCCCAGTTTTGTGTGGGCTGGAAATAACAGTCCAACTGAGATTTGTACTTCTCTACTGAGATTTCTGCTTCACTAAGAGAGTGCCACATAACTAGCAGTTTCACAGTGTGGTGTGAGGACTAAGGGAGTTATGGAGTTGTAGAGCACAAACAGGCCCATTGGCCCAACATCCATGCTGACCAAGATTCCAGTCTAAGCTAGATCCTTTTGCCCACCTTTGGCCCATAACCCTGTAAACCTTTCCTATCTATGTATCTTTTCAAGTGGTTTTAATGAATGCTCACATCAATATTTATCTCTTATCCAGCCTCAGGAAATAACGGATTATATGATCAATTTTAATGCTGTTAAGTGTATAGGAGCATCTTCAAGGTTTAATCCACTGGGATTGCTTCTGTATTTCTCCATTTTCCTTCCCTTCCTGCCCTTCCTGCCCTGAAGAAGAGTTCTCTATTTCTACTGCATCATGCTGTTCTAAGTTTGAACAAAGACATTTGGTGCTTACACTTGCAGCACTGCAAACTGAGATTTGGTATTTCTACTCCCTCAGTGGCCAATTGCATGTGTGCTGTCAGCTTTGGGCAAGTACTGTGAGAGCTTTTTCATTCCTGTTGACCACTGGTTACTGTAAAGTGGTGTGAGTACTAATATTAATGGCATAGCAATCAAATGTGTATAGATGTGTAGTGGAGAGTATATTGACTAGCTGGATCACAGCCTGGTGTGGAAACACCAAAGTCCTTGAAAGGAAAAAATGGCCCAGTTCATCACAGGTAAAGCCCTCCACACTATTGAGAACATGTACACAAAATGTTCTAGCAGGAAACCTGCATCCATTGTCAGGGACCCCCCACCAACCAAGTTGCTCTCTTCTTGCTGCTACCTTCAGGAGGAGCCACGAAGTTCAGGAAGTTATTACCCCTCAACCATCAGGATCTTGAACCAAAAGGAAAACTTCACTCAGCTTCACTTGCCCCATTATTGAAATGTTCCCATAACCTAAGCACTCTTCATATCATGTTCTTAATATTTATTTATTGTTTGTTTATTTATTATTATTATCTCTTTGCAGAGTTTGTTGTCTTTTGTACATTGGTTGAATACCCAAGTTGGTGTGATCTTTTGTTGATCCTATTATGGTTATTATTCTGTTATGGATTTATTGTGTATACTGTATCTGCAAGAAAATGAATCTGGGTTGCACAGTGGCATGCAAAGGTTTGGGCACCCCTGGTCAAAATTTCTGTTACTGTGAATAGTTAAGTGAGTAGAAGATGAACTGATCTCCAAAAGTCATAAAGTTAAAGATGGAACATTCTTTTCAACATTTTAAGCAAGTTTAGTGTATTATTTTTGTTTTGTACAATTTTAGAGTGAAAAAAAGGAAAGGAGCACCATGCAAAAGTTTGGACACCCCAAGAGATTTGAGCTCTCAGATAACTTTTACCAAGGTCTCAGATCTTAATTAGCTTATTAGGGTTATGGCTTGTTCACAGTCATAGTTAGGAAAGGCCAGGTGATGCAAATTTCAAAGCTTTATAACTACCCCGACTCCTCAAACCTTGTCCCAACAATCAGCAGCCATGGGCTCCTCTAAGCAGCTGCCTAGCACTCTGAAAATTAAAATAAATGGTGCCCACAAAGCAGGAGGCTATAAGAAGATAGCAAAGCGTTTTCAGGTAGCCATTTCCTCAGTTCGTAATGTAATTAAGAAATGGCAGTTAATAGGAACGGTGGAGGTCAAGTTGAGTTCTGGACGACCAAGTAAACTTTCCAAGAGAACTGCTCGTAGGATTGCTAGAAAGGCTGAGCAAAACCTCCGTTTGACTGCAAAAGACCTTCAGGAAGATTTAGCAGAGTCTGGAGTGGCGGTGCACTGTTCTACTGTGCAGTGACACCTGCACAAATATGACCTTCATGGAAGAGTCACCAGAAGAAAACCTTTCCTGCGTCCTCACCACAAAATTTAACGTCAGAAGTTTGCAAAGGAACATCTAAACAAGCTTGATGCATTTTGGAAATAAGTCCTGTGGACTGATGAAGTTAAAATAGAACTTTTTGGCCGCAATGAGCAAAAGTATGTTTGGAGAAAAGAGGGTGCAGAATTTCATGAAAAGAACGCCTCACCAACTGTGAGGGATAAGTTTTTCACACAAAGTGGTGGGTGTGTGGAATGCACTGCTGGCGACAGTGGTGGTGGTGGAGGCGGATACAATGGGGACTTTTAAGAGACTCTTAGATAGGTACATGGAGCTTAGAAAGATAGAGGGCTATGCAGTAGGAAAATTCTAGAGAAGGTTACATGATTGGCACAACATTGTGGGCCAAAGGGCCTGTAATATGCTGTAGATTTCTGTGTTGTATGTATGAAACCGGAGCACCAAGAGGAAACCTACACTGTCATGGGAATTTTTGTGTAAAGTAACCAGTGAAATGATCCATTAGCTTACATTCCTTGCATGTTTTGCTTTGAGCCGCAGTTAAAATTAGACTTCAAAACCACTCCCACGGTTCATTAGTTCACTTTAATATCAATAAGCTGACATGGGTGTTTAAGTTCCCAGTGTTAGAATCCACCAGCTTATAGTTGTTGGTAAATGGAGTTCTATAAAATGCTTGCAATCCCCATGGAACAATGCTTTCATTCAGTACACAGCACATGAAGTAGGAACATGGTTGGTTCACATGGTTCTTCAGGGCTGCTCTACCACTTCCAACCCAATTCCACATCCTTTAATTCCTTTTAATGCCCGATGTTTTTTGGTTTCTGCTTGAATACACAGAGCAGGCATCTACAGTCCTCTAAATAATGCTGAACAACAAAGATTTTGCTTCCTGAATACTTTTGAGGGTATCTTGTGGATTTTGGGCCATTAATCAGGAAAATTCCATAGTGATTTTCATATCATGCACTATTTTTTTTTGAAATTGCCTGTATTTGTTTTTTCAATTCATAATTCAAGTCAGAATAACTGATGCTATGATTAAGGAAAGGCATTTTTGTTGGTCCACAAATCAACAGGTCATCAATGACAGGTAATTCAAAGTACTTCTAGTGGGACTGGAGAAAATCGCGTAGAAAGCATTCCAGGGTGGTGTTGAAAATTTTCTTGGCAACTACAGAGCACCAAACTGCGTGCAGCTGATTGGCAACATGCTTCAAGCATACAAAACCATAAAGTGCAACATGTCCCTACAGACTCGTTTTCTGCATTCCTATTTAGACTTCTTCCCTGCAAATCTTGTCACTGTCAGTGATGAGCATGGTGAAAGGTATCACCAGGACATTGCAGTCGTGGAGAAACAGTATCAGGGCGATGCTGGCTGATTATTGTTGGGGGTGGATCGATCATGCTTTGGGCTTGTGTTGCAGCCAGTGGCACAGGGAACATTTCACTGGTAGAGGGAAGAATGAATTCAATTAAATACCAACAAATTCTGGAAGCAAACATCACACCGTATGTTAAAAAAAATGCTGAAGGTCAAAAGAGAATGGCTTCTAATACAGGATAATGATCCTAAGCACACCTCAAAATCCACAATGGACTCCCTCAAGAGGCGCAAGCTGAAAGTTTTGCCATGGCTCTCACAGTCCCCCGACCTAAACATCATCGAGAATCTGTGGATAGACCTCAAAAGAGCAGTGCATGCAAGACAGCCCAAGAATCTCACAGAACTAGAAGCATTATGCAAGGAAGAATGGGCAAAAATCCCCCAAACAAGAATTGAAAGACTCTTAGCTGGGGAAGTGTTACAAAAAGCGTTTACAAGCTGTGATACTTGCCAAAGGGGGTGTTACTAAGTACTGACCATGCAGGGTGCCCAAACCTTTGCTTCGGGCCCTTTTCCTTTTTTGTTATTTTGAAACTGTAAAAGATGGAAATAAGAAAGTAATCTTGCTTAAAATATTAAAGAAATGTGTCATCTTTAACTTTATGCCTTTTGGAAATCAGATCATCTTTTACACACTTAGCTATTCACAGTAACAGAAATTTTGACCAGGGGTGCCCAAACTTTTGCATGCCACTGTATATGGTGACGTATACAGTGCCTATAAAAGGTATTCTCTCTTTTGGAAGTTTTCATGTTTTATTATTTCACAATATTAAATCACAGTGAATATAATTCGGCTTTTTGACACCGATCAACAGAAAAAACTCATATCAAAATGAAAACACAATTCTACAAAGTGATCTAAATTTATTACAATTATTAAACAAAAAAAATTGATTGCATATATACCCCCTTCAGGTCAGTATTTAGTAGGAGCACCTTTGGCAGAAATTACAGCCTTGAGTCTGTGTGGATAGGTCTCTTCCATGTCAGCCACTGAAGCTTGTAACTCCTCCAGAGATGTCATAGGTCTCTTGGTGGCCTCCCTCACTAGTCTCTTTCTTGCACAGTCACTTAGTTCTTGAGGACAGTCTGCTCTGGGCAGATTTACAGCTGTGCCATATTCTTTCCATTTCTTGATTGACTTAGCTGATATTCAGTGACTTGGAAAGTTTCTTGTATCCATTTCCGGACTTATGCTTTTCAATAACCTTTTTGCGGAGTTGCTTGGAATATTTTTTTGTCTTCATGGTGTAGTCTTTGCCAAGATACTGACTCACCAGCAGTTGGACCTTCCAGATACAGGTGTATTTTTACTACAATCAATTGAAACATCTTGACCATACACAGTGATCTCCATTTAACTAATTATGGTACTTCTAAAACTAATTAGCTGCACCAGTGATGATTTGGTGTGACATATTAAAGTGGTGAATACTTATGCAATCAATTATTTTGTGTTTAATATTTGTAATTAATTTAGATCACTTTGTAGACATCTGTTTTCATTTTGACACGAAAGAATCTTTTTCTTTTTTTCCAGTGGCAAAAACGCCAAATTAAATCCACCATGATTCAGTGTTGTCAAACAATAAATCATGAAAACTTCCAAAGATGGTGAATACTTTTTATAGGTACTATATGTACTTTGATAATAAATTTACTTCAAACTTCAAAATTTCATGTTAATTACTTCAGTTTCTAGTGTGTGGGAGCCAATACACTCCACTAGTCAGAGTAAAGAGGGGTCTGGGTGCATGCACGGGTTTGCCTTATAATGACAGATTTGGAGACTCTAACGAAGTGCCTTCTGCAAAGGCCTTTTATGAACCTTCAGAGCGAGAGTGAATTAAAGTAATCATTTTATTTATTTCAGTGAGTTGGAACAAGCAAAAGTGAATGGAGTGACATTGGAACTAAGCCATGTGATGGAACATTCACAGATGGATGTGATCAGAAGCAAACCAGATTATCACTCCATTCTGAATGAGGATATTCAGACTCTTCAGAGCCTGGAGTGCATTGTGAGTGAACAGGCTGATCTTATCTCTGATCCCTGCGGGACACCACTAGTCATCAGCAACCTACAAAAAAAGACCCCTTTGATGCCCACGCTTAGCCTCCTGCCAATCAGCCAATCTTCTATCCATGCTCATGACTTTCTTGTAATACCATAAGCTTTTCCCTTGTTTAGCAGCCTCATGTGTGACAGGTTATCAAAAGTTTTCTAAGTATCCAAGTAAACATCCACTGACTCTCCTTTGTAATTCCAACAAATTTGTCAGGCAAGATTTCCCTTAAGGAAACCACGTAAAATCAGTCTATTTTATCATGTGCCTCCAAGTACCCAGAAACCTTATCCTTACTAATTGACTCTAACATCTTCCCAACTACTGAGGTCAGGCTACCTGACCAATAATTTCCTTTTTTCTGTGTCCCACCCCTTTTTAGAGTCCATAAACATTGGAGCAGAATTAAGCCATTCAGCCCATCGAGCCTGTTCCATCATTTGATCCATTTCCCTCTCAACACCACTTTCCCTACCTTCCCCCTGTAACCTTTCACACCCTGATTAATCAAGGACCTATCAACCACTGCCTTAAGTACACCCAATGACCTTTCTTAGATAAGGGGCCCAAAACTGATCACAATACTCCAAGTGAAGCCTTATAAAGACTCAGAATTACATCCTTGTTTTTATATACTAGACCAGGGGTAGGCAACCTTAAGCACAAATGATTTTCTAGCATGCGTTATTCATTAATTTGAGGCAAAACATAACTAGATGTATTTAGATAGATAATTCCCATATTTCAAGTTTTTTATGGCATTTATCTGGCCCACTGCTCATTAATACGCGATCAGGCCCACAGAGGCAAAAAATCCTAGTTGTTTAGAAATGAATGTTAGCATTGCACTTACCTTCCATACCATCGACTTAACTTGCAAGTGATCCTGCGTGGGGACTCCCAAGTCCCTTTGTACCTCGGATTTTTGAAATTTCTTCCCATTTAGAAAATAGTGTACACCTTTATTTCTTCTACCAAAGTTCATGACCATACACTTCCTGACACAATTCCATCTGCCGCTTCTTTGCCCATTCTCCTAATCTGTCTAAGTTCTAATGTAACAACTTCTGCTTCCCTCACACTACCTGCCCCTCCACCTATCTTCGTATCATCCACTAACTTGGCCACAAAGCCCTCAATTCTGTCATCCAAAGCATTGACATACAGTATATAAAGAAGCAGTGCCAATACCTACTCTATTCCCACTCTTCTTCTCCTGTCAATCAGCGAGTGCTCTTTGCTAAGCAGCCTCATGTGTGGCACCTTGTCAAGAGCCTTATGAAAATCCAAGTAAACAACATCCAGTGATTCTCCTTTGTCTATTCTGCTTGTTATTTCTTCAAAGATTTCCAACAGTTTTGTCAGGCAAGATTTCCCCTTAAGGAAACCATCTGCTTCCAAGTACCCCAAAAACTCATCCTTAACAATCAACTCCAACACCTTCCCAGCCACTGAGATCAGTTGCCAAAAAATTTTTTCTTCTGCCTTCTACTCTTCTTGAAGAGTGGAGTGACATTTGCAATTTTCTGATCTTCCAGAACCATACCAGAATCTAGTGATTCTAGAAAGATCATTACTAATGCCACCACAATCCCTTCAGCTAACTCTTTCAGAAACCTCGTGTATAGCCCATCTGATCCAGGTGACTTATCTACCTTCAGACCTTTCAACTTTCCAATCCCCTTCTCCCTACTGCAGTCAAGGATTCTACATCTTCTGATCCTTTGTCTCTTAAGATTTGATTTCATTTTTACCTAACCTAGGATTTTTATTCTGCCAAATATATGAGGAAATTTTTGAATCCACGTTATCAAAAAAAGATTTTGGGATAAAAATTGGAACCGATTGAAATATATACAAAAATTTACAACTCTTCTAAGTTGTCTAGAATATTTAAGGAAGCAATTAGTTTAGGTAAATTACCACAATCGTTTTATGAAGCCTCTATTTCCTTAATTCTTAAAAAGAATAAAGATCCTACGGATTGTGCATCCTATAGACCGATTTCTCTTCTGAATGTAGATTCAAAAATTTTTTCAAAAATTCTAGCTACTAGACTGGAGAAGGTGTTACCTCAAATTATTTCCATGGATCAAACCGGATTCATCAAAAATCGCTATTCATCTTTTAATATTAGGAGGTTAATGAATATTGTTTATACCCCCTCACTTACTACCCCGGAATGTATTATCTCATTAGATGCTGAGAAAGCCTTTGACAGAGTTGAATGGCCTTATTTATTTAATGTTCTTGAGAAATTTAATTTTAATTTGACATTTATATCTTGGATTTCATTTTTACCAACAGTGTCAACCCATCCCCTCTGCCCACCTGTTTGTCTTTCCGATAAGATGTGTATCCTTGAATGTTTAGCTACCACATGTGATCTTCTTTCAACCATGACTGATGTCCACATCATCTCTGCCAGATCCTAACTGCACTATAAGCTTATCTATCTTATCTTGTTTAGTGTGACACCTTCAATCTTGTATTCATCAGCCTTCTTAATTTTGTCTCCGTGTTGCCTGAAGTTAAATTTTTATCCTTCCTTAAACTTTATTTTTTTATCTGGAGACTTCAGTATCCCCTTTTGCACTCTCCTTCCCTTTTACTTTATCCATATATTTCCAAGCTGTTGAACCTGCTCCTCCTCCTGTTCCGTTCAAAGCCTTAGTTATGTGATTCGCCAAGACCCTAGTCTGGCATGGTTCAGTTGGAGCCCGTCCCAACAGAACAGCTCTCTCCTTCTTCAATAATTGCCCCATGAATTCTCCCTCACCAACCTTTAACTCTCTCATCTTACTAACACTGCTTGCAAGTGGTTCAAATAATGATTGAGAGATTCTTAACCTTTTAACTGTGCTTTAACATAGGAAGAACAAGGAAAAGATTCCGCTGAGGGAATTTGAGTAGTGACTAAATTAAAATACAGAATGATATCTCTTGATGAAAAAGGCTCATATAGATCCCTCCTGAATCTGTTTTCTTCTCCTCTGAATCTATGTCTTTTAATGTTATCTACCTTTGATATGGGGGAAAGTTATTCTGCAGTTTTATTCTGTAGTTTTATTTAGCTCAATCATGTCACCTGGTAAGCATCTCTGCTCCAAATGAAACAAACAGTCTCCCATTATTACTACTAAATTGCTCCAACCCAGGCAGCGTTCTAGTGAATCACCTCTACTCCTCCTTCAGTGTCGGTACATCTTTCCAGTGGTGTGTCTACCAGTTGTGTTGAGACCAGCTTGCCTTCAGTCACTGCACTGGCTGAGCTCCACTGAGTCATCCTCCTCTTCAGCAAAGTGCAGGCAACAGAGATGAGATTGGGACTTCCCATAACAGGTACAAACTGGATGAGCAAAGTTTTTAGTTTTATTTGTATGCTTAAATATCTCATTTAGATAGCAAGGATAGAATCACAACTGCTTCTTGCCCCCTCTCCGTGGTGTTGCTTAAGTATATCCTTCGTAAAGGTTGCTTCCAGACTTATTTAACCATCCCCAGTTCAGCCAGTGTAGGCTCACATAAGCAATTTGTAGTAAAGTGCTGCAGTCTTCAAATTCTTGCCAGAAAATTCGAAAGTGACCTTGAGGATGACTACAACAAATAAAAAAAATGTGTGGAAGTGGTGGGTGGGGGTGAAACGCCTATGATTACTGCCTGCATATAACTGGGTGAGACAACTTGAGCTTATTGTCGTGGGTTTGCATAAATATCTACCTAGTTTATTCTCATTCTTTAAGTTCGCTGCCACTGAGTTGGTACATGTTGGATTGAAGGGAATCACTGATTTTTGTGAAGTGCTGAGGCTCTGTCAGATGTGTGCTGTGTTTGATGTCAAAAATGGAAGTTTGCAAGTTTCTTAAGTGCTTGGGAATAACTTGAAATACATTCTAATCTCTCATAGACGGACCAGCTGCAGCAAACCATGAACCTAATTACCAGAGCCAGAAAGGAATGGGGTTCTTGCCTGCAGCACATATCCCAAGAACTGGGTGAGTTTCTTTGTGTCTGAACACAACTACTGCAATCTGCTCTGAGGTGAAGCAATGAAATCTGCCTTCCCAGTCACTAGTTTCCAAACTTGGATCACCAGGATTTGAGAAAAGATGCAGAACCATCCTATCTATCACTAACCATGTCTTTCCCACCCTTTGGTGAGTGAACATCTCCTGCTTGTCAGGCTTTCACTGTGGAATGTGTACATTGATGTGCCTCAGCCGGAGACCTTCACCTAGTAAATACATTAGTTGTATTGTCAGTGTAAACCACTATTTGGAGTCATGATCTGAGCTGCTAGTAAGAGAGTTTTTTATTATCTGTGCCAGAAATTCTTTCTGTTCTGTTATGTGGAACCTTTCTCTTCAAGGATTTATGCTTTCTCTTCTGTGTAACTGTTTTACATGAACTCATTGTTGAAGGTTTCACTTTAATATTCCTGAGGTTTTTTTCTTCAGCACCAGAATAATTAACATGAGGGAGGGAACCAGTTGGCTTTTCACTCACTCTGCCAATTCAGGCAACTTGTGCTGGAGAACAAGAGCCTTAATGGAACAGTGATTGCAAATGAGACATGGTGGCGTGCATGGTAGAGAGAGAGAGAAGTGTGGAGATGATGTGTTACTGTAATACGTAGCTTTACAAACCTGTGGCAAACTTGACCAGTTGTTGCTTTCTTTACAGCATCCCAAGCATTTGAAGGGTTGGAAGAGTGTCCACTTCAGAAATTTCTGATGACCATGAAGAGTAAAGGAAGAAAATGAGGTAGTCCTCAACAAACTAAATGAAACCCACTTCAGTGCTTCCAAAGCCCTGAGACTCTGACTAGAACATGTGATTGGTTTTGAACTATGCTCAGGATTTTACCCTGAGGCTAATGTTTTCTACTGAGGTTAACAGGCCTGGTACACTTTCCCCCCAAGGTCCCTCAGGTTAAGCCTGTTGAGGAATGTGGTCCCTTTTCTAACGTTTAGACTGTGGCTTCCTAGTATGGGGTGGTAAATTTGGTGGCAGAGAAAGGAAACAGTGGTGTGGATGCACTGGAACACTGAGTGGATTACACTGCTGACCAGCTCACATGAAGAATGGTCATGGAAGAATGTCTGAGACCCAACATCTTCAAAGCAGAAGCAGATCTAAAGGAATGATTTACACTGCCATAATTTAAAAACAAAAATGAAATCTCAGCATTGTGTACCTGCACCTTTACAAACATTCTTATCTTTTAATACAATATAATTGTTGTTATACATCTGACGTGTAGGGTGCGACATTCACAATTGTTTTGGTCTGAAAATCCAAGAGTGAACTTGTTGCTGTACATTACAGACTGATGAAGTGAACGGGCAGAGTCTTGAACCAGCATCTTCGGTTCTGCTTTCAATCAGATTAATATTTGAGTCACTTCCAGCAGTCAGTATTGACATGTGTCAACAAAATGTCAGTAACAAAGAGATTGGGCATCTCCAAGATCAGATGTCACCTTTCTAGTCCATAACTAAAAGTGAGGAATCACGTTAAAGGCTATCCTTGGCTGACTGAAATATTTGTAGATTTGTTCTGGATTATCTGTACTGAACTATTATTGTCCAGAAGAGAAACCTGTCTTTACATCAAAAGCTTTAGTTTAAGAACTCAGACATTTCCATATCCAAACCATTTGTCACAATTTAGATCCATGGGGGATATGGCCCAGAAATGACCTCTTCAGTCCAGAGTCCACACTGCCCGTCAACCTCTCATTTACACTAATCCTACATTACACCCTGCTTCCTTTTAGTCTCCCTACTTTTTCTTCTTGCCCCCCCCCAACAGATTCTACTGGTTACCTGCACACTAGGCAGTTCACAGTAAATTAACCTACCCACCTGCATGTGTCCAGGACATGGGATATGGGTGGAAACTAGAGCAGCCAGAGGAGTTCCAAGGTCACAGCTGAATTTCATGCAGGAAAGATAAATCTGCCCAAACAATAAGATGCTGGATGGGATGGGAGGCAATTCTGGGAGACGTGGGACCCAGAAACCTTTCATCAGTGAATTTTTTCAGACAGAGGGGTTGTGGTTTACAAAACCAGTGACCACAAGCAAGAAAATGACATTTAAGTGCAACAAATTTCAATGTTTTTGTAGTTTCGGGCACTAGAACCATATTTTCCCCTTAATGACTAAAATATTTTGATACATGTCTGTAAATTAACATTATAAGTTGTATATTAAAAGCATTTGTACTGATCATTGTTGCCTTTTTCCCCCCCTTAGTGTCCTTCACTATTGATGATGAAAGGTCAGTGGCCTGAAATATATCAACAATTACTCTTTTCAAATGCAGTCTGACCCACAGAGTATTTCTAACAATTTGTTTTATTTTCAGTAAGATATTTCCTGATGGAACTATATCACTCAAATAAAAGTTTCTAAAAGTTATGAGAGGGATAGATAAATTAGACCGTCAGTCTTTTCCCCAGGGTGGAAATAGTAATTATGGAGAGCGGAGGTTTAAAGTGCGGGGGTGTAGGTTTAAAGGAATTTTATAAAGCGGGTTTTAAACAGAGTGGTAAGTGCCTCAGGCATGCTGACAGGGATAGAGTCAGAAGCACATTTGAGAGCATTGTTTGAGAAGCGGGGAATAGAAGGATATAGGTCCTGTGCAGACGGTGGGATTAGTTTAGATTGCTACCGTGGCGAGTGCAGACTTGGTGTGCCAAAGGACTTGTTCCTGAGCTGGACCGTTCTATTGTGTTTTGCTTTTGGATTCTAAATTGATGAGGCCTTGCAGGTGTTAGTGTCTCATTCCTTGTATTTAATCTTCAGTGGTTACAGTGCAGTAATATAATAGAAAACTGGAGCAGTCATCCAGAAAGCGTGAACTCAAAACCACTGGCAACTGGAGTATTAGAGCAGAAATAGAGTACAACGCCAGCTGATAATGATAATGATTCTTTCGTTACAACAGTCCCAGTTTGACAGCTCACTCTGCAATAGCACAGCATCCTCAAGTCATTTAGATACTTGCAGTGGTTCCAGAAGGCTCAGAATCATCAACTAATGGTCCATATCAATGGCGTCTTTCCAAAAATTAATAAACCCTTAAAATACATGTTCAATTTTTTAAAAGAAGGTTTTAATGCTGATCAGACTGATAATGATTAGTGCAAAATAGACACAGGAAATATGCTCATTGGAACCAGACATTGAATGCAGTGTTCCTCCTTGATGCTTTGATTCTTCACAACTGGAACATCTGCTTACAATCATCAGGTATTTAAATATACTGTCAGCTATATTTAATTTGTATCCTCTTGCCCATACTTTTAACTTTGTGAACAGTATAGCATAGAAATAGGTCTTTCAGCCCACAATGCTATGCTAAACTAATTACATTAGTAATCAAATGCCCTCATCTAGACTCGTCCCTTCTGTCTACACAATGTCTATGTCCTTCAGTTCCCTGTACATTTTTGTGTCCAAGAGCCTCTTGAATGCCTCTATTGTACTTTGCTCAACCACCACCCCAGGCAGCACATTCCAGGCACCCACCACTCTGTATCTCCTGCACATCTCCTTTGAACTTTTCCCCTCTCAACTTAAATGCACGTCCTCTAGTATTAGACATTTCAACCCGGAGAAAAAGATACTGGCTCTCCTCTATTCTTTTCATGATCTTAAACCTCTCAGGTTTCTTCTCAGCTTCTGTAGTTCCAGAGAAAACAATCTAAGTTTGTCCAACCTCTCCTTATAGAATCTGCCCTCTAATCCAGGCAGCATCCTGGTAAACCACCTGGCAACATCAATGATGTCTCTACATCTTCCTATAATGGGGTGACCCATCTATGCAATACTCCAGATGAAGCCTAATTAGTGTTTTATAAAACTAATATAACTTCCCAGCTCTCAAACTCAGTTCCTCGACTAATAAAAGCAAGCAAGCAAGCCATTTGCTGTCCTTTCCACCCTGTCAGCGTGTGTAGCCATTTCAGTGAGTGTGAATTTAGATTCCAAGATTCCTCTGTTCACCTAGGCACTGATAAAAGTCTTGCCATTTGATCTCCCAAAGTGCAACACCATTCCACCCACCATTACTCCACTCTTATCTTCTGTGCTATCCACACCACTAATCTTTATATTATCAGCAAAGTTACTAACTCACCCATCTATATTATCATTCAGGTCATTTCTATTATTTATACAAACTGTGGAGGTCCCAGTAGCCACAGGCCTCCAGCCTGACAAAGTCCCATCAGCCACTACCCTTTGCCTTATATAGGCAAGTGAATTCTGAATCCAACCATTGCATCCTATGCCTCTTAATTTAATTAAGTCTCCCATGAGCAATCTTGTCAAATGCCTTACTAAAATCCAGGTAGGCAATATCCACAGCTCTACCTCATTAATCACTTTTTTCACCATCGTGGAAAAAAAACTCAAATTATTAAGACTTGACTTACCCAGCACAAAGTCCTGCTGACTGTCCCTAATTAGATCACAGTTTTCCAAATGCAGATAAATGATATCCCTAAGCATTCTCTCCAGTAACCTCCCTACCAATGATACGGGGCTCATTGGTCTTTAGTTTCCAGGATTATCCTTTCCGGTTTAAGATGGCACCACTGATGCCCAGAGACTCTTTATTGGTGGCAAAAAACAAAACAAAGAAAACTACTAATTACCTTATTAATAAAATGTTATTAATAATGGTCATTGCTAACAACAGAGAGGTGAGTGGTGGTGGTGGCAGAGGTGCAGGTGAGAAATGGTTGAGGAAAGCGGGAGCGGGGTTGAAGCAGTGTTATGGTATCCCCGAGAGTGAGGGAAGGCCCGATGTCTGATTGATTAAAGTGCTGTGCAAATTGTGGCGGGGTTCATACCCCAGAGAGTACTGGACCAGATTGTAAAGGTCATTGTGTCGGGACTGGAGACGAGGCGAGAGGCTGTTCTGCTCCATGATGTTTTATTCAGCTCCTGAACTGAGGCTGTGGCTTACTCCAGCAGTAATACCCGGCTTTGTGTCTTTCATAAAACTTCAATTCAATTCTGAGCTATTTGCTTACTTTATTGTTGGCACAATTTGTTTTTTTTCTCTGTGCATTTGGTGTATGATGGTCTTATTTAATGGGTTCTTTAAAACCTGGGATTTACAAAGAGAATGGTCTGATAAACAAAAAAAAAATCCAGTGAGTGTTAGTTCTGTGGGCTTTGGTAATGAGCTTAGAGAATGGCCAGATTCATGACAGGAAGGCTACAGTAATTCAAATAACTATGTATTACAACAGTGGTGTGCAGAAGAGCATCTCTGAATGCATATGTTGAACCTTGAAGTGGATGGGCTTCAGCAGTAGGATAGGTACAGGTGGTGCCTAATAAAGTGGCCACTGAGTGTATATTAGTATACTCCACACTGATCTCCTATCCTCCACATGCTCCTTGGCAAATGCTCAAAGTACTCATTTTGGTGGCCGTTCCTGGTCTTAGTACATTTTGTGTCTTCTGTATAATCCTCAAGGGCTCTGTTTCAGTTTAGCTTCCTAAACCTTACACGTTTCTTCTTTCTTGACCAAATTCACCGCCTGTTTTGACATCCAAACTTCCCTCACCTTGCCATGCCTTTCCTTCTTATTGGAACATACCTGTGTATTTTATACATTCTGTGTCGTTAGCTTTTAAACACCCTCTACTTGTCAGATATGAATGCCCAAAAAACAGCTGTTCGTAATTAACTCTCCTTAGTTCCCGTCTAATACTCTCACAATCTGCTCTGCTCTGATTTAAATCTCTGCTGCAAGGTCCATCTTAAAACAGAGTTGTCATCTGTCCCGAACTGTTCCCCCACTGAATGGTTGGTCACCTGGTCAGGCTCATTACCCATCACCGGGTTCATTTTGCCCCTCTTTGATCTATCAACTTATCGATTTAAGAAGTCTTCCTGGATGCACCTAACACATTTTGCCTTGTAAACCTCTTGCAGTAAAGAAGTCCCAGTCTATATTAAGGAAGTTAAAGTAATCCACTACAACCACCCTGTTGTTTTTACAAATTTCCCTAATCTGTTCCTGACTGTCCCAGTGACTATAAAGAGCAGGAGGGGGGAGGGTTCTGTCATATAATCCCATCAGAGAACTTCACTTTTATTTTTAAATTATATCCACATTGACAGTGGATGAGCCCTCCATTATGTCCCCTCTTGAGTTCTGCTGTGATATTGTCCCTGATTAATACTACTTTTCCTCCTCTCCCAGTCCTTTGACTCCTTTTCTAAAACATTGAAACTCTGTAACATTAAACATCCATTCCTGTCCCTCTGTCAACCAAATTTTGGTCATGGCCACAGTATCATAACTCTGTGTTGATTGATGTTTTAAGTTAATCATCCTTACTGTTACTAATTCTTGCATTAAATGCACACTTTCAACCCATCAGACCCATTGTGCCAATGATTTTGCTCCTGCCTGTTCTTACTAGACGTACAAACTTTCCTCTCAATCCTTTCATTTTCTGACGTAATCTCTGGTTCCCATCACCCTACCAAACCTTCCTGAATAGAACTAGTGAACCTCTCAGCCAGGGTACTGGTTCCTTTCTGGTGAAGGTATTGTATATTGTATTGATCACTCCTGCCCCATGAGGTTCCAATGATCCAAGAAGCTGAAACCCTGCCCTCTGCACCAGTTTCTCAGCCCCTCATTCATGCCAGCACGTGGCAGGGGGAGTAAACTGGAGATTACTAGCTTTGATGTCCTTTTCCTGCTATATATATATATATATATATATATATATATATATATACACACACAGGATTTCCCCCTTTTCATTATTGGGCTCCATATGCACTATGACCTCTGGCGGCTCACCCCACCCACCACCCTTGAGAATATTCTGCAGCCTTTCTGAGGCATTCTCGACCCTAGCACTTTGGAGCCAACACACCACCCTGGCATCTCTTTCCTCTTTGTCTATCAAGTCTATGACTATTGCTCTGCCTTTCCTGCTGAGCCTTGGAGCCAGCTACACAGCCGCTGACCCGGCTCCTGCTGCTGCTGTGCTCTGAAGGTACTCACCCCAGCAATATTTAAAGCGATATACTTCTTGCAGAGGGGAACCCAGGACTGACTGCCTTCTTCCCTAGTAGTCAAATAGCTGTTTGAAGCCTGTACCTTGGGTATGAACACCTCAGTAAATGCAGTTTGTACTTCCCTTTCTGTAGGAAACTTAAATAATGGATTTTAGTACTGAATTCCAGTAGTGGAATTGTTTTGGTGTAAATGACTCTAGCATGTGTATCAGCTCTTCCAGTTGATGTTAACACTGAAGAATTTGCATGTGCCAGTGGCTTTGAAAAATCAAATGCCACATTAATTAGGAAATGCACATTTCATTGATTGACAGGTACTAAATTTCATGAGGAAAGTAATAAGTGTTCACAGCCATTTGAAAAATAGAAAATATTAATTTACTTCAAAACAAAAGATTGCATTATTGGAGGGTGTGGAGAGATGCAATTCATCAGTCAATGAGGAATCCTAAAAAGAGCATGGTGTGTTTGTTTATATATATATATATATAAAAAGAAATAAATGGGATTTCAAAATGATGAATGTCCAGGATATAATGACCTTCATTTTGGAGAAGAAGCTGGAGATGTGGATGCATTTAAATTCCACAGCTAATACTGTAGGTTTCTAAATTTGGAAACTGGCAATTGTAACTTTATTGTATAAAATAGAAAACCAAAGTGTGAGCCTCCCAGCCAGGATATTGGTGCAATTCTGACATCAGCAGTTATAAAACATTAGAACCGAGCAAAGATTTAAGGAAAGAAAATTGCACAATAAATTAGTTCTAATTTTCAAGGCCGTAACTGTCACAGTGAGAAATTGATAAGGGTGTGTTTTGACGTCAGGAATGGTTTGGATAAGGTGCCACCTGAAATAAGAGTTGAAGTTCAAGTGCACCAGGGCAGAAAGTGACGTTGCTATTACTAGGGAGAAGGTGCTTGGGAAACTGGAAGATGTTGGAGTCAGTTGTTGAGAATGTGGTTTTAGGGTACTTGGAAATAAAAAGCAATATAGATAAAAGACAATCAGTGGATGTTGTGTACTTGGATTTTCCGAAGGTCTTGGTCAAGGTGCCACACATGAGACTGCTTAATAAGAGCCCATGGTATTACAGGAAGGGTAGTAGCATGAACAGAGCTTTAGCAAAGAGTGGAAATGGAGCCTTTTTTTGGTTGGCAGCCAGTGACTACTGGTGTTCCACAGGGATCTGAGTTGGGCCGCTTCTTCTGTTTTATGTCAGTGATTTGGATGATAGAATTGATGGCCAAGATTGCGAACAATATGAAGATAGGTGGAGGGGCAGGTAGTGTTGAGGAAGAACTTAAACAGATTAGGACAATGGGCAAAAAAGTGGCAGATGGAATACAATGTTGGGACTTGTATGGTCATACACTTTGGTGGAAGAAATAATAGCAGAGACTATTTTTTTAAATGGAGAGAAAATTTAAAAATCTCAGGTGCAAGAGGACTTGGGAGTCCTCGTGCAAGATTCCCTAAGTGGTGAAGAAGGCAAATACAATGTTAGCCTTCATTTCAAGATGATTAGGATACAAAAACAAGGATGTAATGCTGAGGCTTTATAAGACACTGGTGAAGTGAGCCGTTTGGGCTTATTATCTAAAAAAGGATATGCTAACATTGGAGAGGGTTCGAAGTGGTTCATGAAAATGATTCTGAGATTGAAAGTCTTATCATATGCTGTGTGTTTGATGGCTCTGGGCCTGTACTCACTGGAATTCAGAAGGGAGGGCATGGATCTCATTGAAACCTACCAAATGTTGAAAGGCCTTGACAAGGGTGGATGTGGAGAGGATGTTTACTGTGGTGTGACAGTCTAGGACCAGAGGACACAGCCTCAGTGTAGAGGGGCTCCATTTAGAACAGAGATAAAGGGGAAGTTGTTGCCACGGGTGGCTTTGGAGGCCAGGTCACTGGGTATATTGAAGGCAGAGGTTGATAGATTCTTGATTAGTCAGGGCACAAAGGGATACAGGGCAGGAGATTGGGGCTAAGAGGGAAATGGATCTGCCATGATGAAATAGCAGCTGCCTCGATGGGCCAAATGGCTTAATTCTGCTCCTGTATCTTATGGACTTATGAAGGGATTGTTTAAAATATGTTTCTTGCTGGCACAAAGCCAAGTAGTTTGGATGAGGATGCAAATTTTTTGGGGGGAGGGGTTGCATATAGATCAGTTAAATAGTGCACAAACATATGCAGATGAAATGTAATGAGGGGAAAATTGTAAGTATATTTTCAAAGAGAAAAATAAAGCAGGTGTTTGTCTTAATGGTGAGAAGGGACTGGTTATCTTTGCACATGGATGATTAACAAATCGCACAGGAATAGAGTTAGTATGTTGGTCTTTATGGCAAGATTCAGACAACTTGCTCCAATTGTAATAAGAGTCCAGATGAGACCACTCATGGAATGCAATATAGATCTGGTCTCCCTATCCAAGAAGGATGATGTGTTAATGAGAGTATAGTATATGAGGGAGAGATTAGTGTTATGGTGAGTTTGTCACATGAAAATAGATAAAACAGACTGGGCCTATATTCACTGGAGTTTATATAAAAAAGTGAACAAATTAAAATGTACACAATTAAGCACTGATACAAAAGGAGGGAGGTACAAAATTGAAGAGGTAGGAGGTTCCAGTGCTGAGCACGGATCATGCTTTTGTTCCATTCACCCAGGACAGACCATCCTGCTGATTTAATTTATGCTTTAAAAACTGCACAAAATGTCATTGAGATTTATATTAACTCTGGTTTGTGGCAAAAGGAACATTTTATTCTGTTTCATGTTAACCATACAAATAAAAACGCAATACACTCTTCCTCAACATGGTTTTTCTCCAAATTACTATCGAGCTGTAACAACATGGCTTTAAAGGAAATGGAATGGAAAAAATGTTTTGTGAAGGCATGAATCCATTCCACTCAGTAACTGAAAAGTAACCCACCGTGCTTGCAGTTACACCAGAAGTGTAAGGTGTAAGTGTTGTTTTTAAATAAAAAGTTTACAATAGACTTCTATTTAAACAGATATCTGATTCTGCTTGTCTCCGACCACTATTCTATTACTACCAGAAGATACTGATACTTTAGTCTTATTTTTCCAAAACACTTGACACTTTAGATAGTAGCTTGCCGCAGGAAATTATTTCTGTATGTATGTAATATATATAAATTCAGCTTTGTTGTTACCCAACGAGAAATCCTGTGTACTGGGGAAATAGATTTTTTTGGGGGGTGGGTGAGTGGGAATAGACTTTCAGGTGAAAATATAATGTAAAAACATGTCTCATATTTATTATCCCAGTGGAATGAATACTACCACCCTTCCCAGGCCCAGGTTACAAAGTTAGAAAATGGTCAGTTAGTGAAATTCCACTGAGAAAAAATGCCCTCTGCCAAAATATTGCTGAAACTTCAACTCGATTGAAAAATTGAAACTTGTGTTGATAATGAAATGCCACTGATTAGGCCTGCTATTCATTAAATGTTTTATGCTACTCCTTACCCCCATCGCTTTCCAGCTCTATATAACAGAAATCACTTATATTTGGCATTGGAAAGTGAATTATCCTAGTGGATCACAGTCACAGGTTAGAGTTTTACACAGCTTCATTCTTACACTGAAATCAAATCTTCAGGATTGGATGACACTTTCGGAAAACGGCAGACCACTATATTAGACATTAATTTGAAACATTTAACAGAGGGCATGTGCAGCACACAGTGAGTTTAACTTTTGTGTTATTTTAGTGCAGTGGGTGAACAGGTGAACGTCTTGCAGCGTGGTTTAAAAGTGATCAGTGCGGAGCTGGGAGTGCAGGCTGCCTCCTGTGGTCATCAACTGTAATAGCAGCTTGTCCGAAGGCTAATGTTCGCACATCTGGAAGATTTTCATCCAATTTGTACAAACCTTCTGCGTTGAAAATTACATGAAAACTGATAAAAAGCACTTCTAATTTAAAAGTAATATGCAGGAGACTATCTTAAATGCTTGAATGTTTAAACGGGAGTGACTGGCTGGTTTTTTTTTGCTGGTCTCCCAGTAATCCTGGATTTCCCGCTCCTTTTCAGTCGGCTGTCCTGCAGCTTTGGCCTGTTGCACACAGAACCTCAGTAGTCTGTTGTCAATTTTTAAATCCAAATCTGCAGATCACTTCGGACCAATGCACGCAGTAATGCCGACCTAAAGCTTCGTGAGACTGAATACATTCATAGCAAAACATGTCACATTCAGGGGCAGGGAAGAGTCCTGCAGCAAACAGAAAACTGCCTCCATACACTGTTCTAAAAAGAGATGAGGAAGTTTTCTGGGACAGAGCCCTGTTGAACTTCAACCAGTCATTCCTTTACAGTTACAGTAATGAATCAGCATGTTCACGAAGTAAAAATTACCTTTGGGATTCAGAATTTGTACAATAACATCAAACTTCAAAAGTTCAAACATCACAACCATCAAGATACAGAACGTCAGAAACGTAAGATTAAAAAAAGTTAGTAAAGCTGAACCACGTGTACTTTTTGTTAGCGTCTGTGTTAATGGAGATTTTTGGTACAGGCAGTGTAGATTTGGATAGACACTAATTGCACACAGAAGGCGACCACCAAAAGAAGGTGATACTCGGGAATGTTACAACTCCACATTTGCAAAAAGATATTATGTTACTTTTTGACGGTCTGTGCTGACATTTATAAAATTCGAATGAAGACATGTCCTTCCTACAATCCCTACAGTACTTTACCAAAGTAATTTTCCAACATTACAAACAAATTTTAGTTATCAGAATGGTAGACTTATATGTCCTGTTTGTATGATAGATTTGTCTCCTGCTGTTAACTCTGATTATATATAGGCTGCCAAGTTTTATTTAGTTATTCCAATAATTCTACCCTTCTCACCCCCAATTTGAAATAAGTCGATAGGTTTGCCATTTTGATAAACAGGAGTTTGCCCAAAAGGCATCGCCAACTGGGGCTCCAGAAAAGCAGGATTTGATAAAGCATAACTAAGGAATTGAACTACAGAGTACATAAGGTCATAATAAGTAACAAAATTCATGATTATTTTATTTTTCATTGTTAATGTCAGTTTTAAGAAAACGTTAATAAAGGGCTTTGGCCATTGTTAACATTCACACTTTGCAGAACAGTAACAGCTGTCAGCAGGCACAATGTTACCACACTGCTTCAACATTATCACACAGGCGAGTGCAGACTAGGTTTAAGTCAGTCCAGTCACCAACAGAGACTTTCCACACAGTAACTGAGGTCAATCCTTAAATTGTTTTTTTTTTGTATAGAACACAGCAATCCATTTGGCTGGGGCTATGTGTTAGTTCATGTCGCTGTAACACATTGGTGCTACTGGTAAAATATCCTTTATCCTACTGTTACCAAGCTTGAAAATGAAATGATCCAAGGTCAGCCCTGAGAAATAATTTGTTTTCTAGCCAGATTCTGAGCTGATCTCTTAAAACTAGTACTAATTTCTAGTCAGACACTAAGACTAACACGTCAACAGAAAACAACAAGTCAGTCTGCACTAGTTTATTAGACCTGCATGCCCTAACACAATCACATGGTCAGTGTAGGGTTCAATGTCAGTTTCTGCAGTCACGTCAACCTATATAAAAACACGGCTAAACAGCTGCTCATTTAGAAGCAGGAACTTTGAAAAGCTGTAATAGGTGGGTTTTATTTTCATGCATCAGACTTGAAATAACCTTTTCCTAATACAACTGACCTGTGAGGCTGAATTGCATTGCAACACAGAGAATGAAGGGAACAGATAGTTAAAACTCACAGATGTATGTGGTGACTAAAGGATGGGAATGTCTAATGTGTATTGCTGAGAGGTAGTGTGTAAGCACTGTAACCTAAACAGGAAGCATTCCTCTATTGGTTTCAAAAGGGTTTTACAGTGAGGTAATTGGCTGCACTCAGTTGTGTGAAAAATGTATAAATACCTTTTCTTGTCATACTATATTTACATACAGGTGGCAGGGAGCTTCTACCCGAGAAAGTATCCTAAAGACCCTTCTAATGATAGCAAGTTGGAATCACGTTCTCATCCAATAGGCCTAGTGAAGTGAAAACCAATGGGCAGTAGACGACCACTGACAACTCATCAGTTGGAGGTATCTGAGTTGACACTGCCTGGTCCTCCAGTGGGTGAAGTCACAGAAGATGGGGTAGGAGCATCCTGCCAGCTGCCATTAACCTGAGAGAAAAAGAGTAAGAGTCAACATCCATCCATTTTGGCTTTCCTCTTCACATCTACATAGTACCAGCAATGACCTCTTCTTCAAAGTAGTGCTCAACCTGGGCTCAGCTCATTAACTGCTTTGAAAGAAGCCTGTCCCCTTCAGCAGTTTAAGCCCCAGCCATCCACATTTCACTCAAAACACAAAACTGGTCATCATCAGGACAACTTTCAAGAGAAATTAGAAGAAATGAAGCTGATGATTCCTTCTCCAATGCCTCTGGTAAAAATTAAATCAGAAGTCCTATGGCATCACAGTAATGACAAACTGTAACTAAACACAAGACTCAGGTCTGTCTTTATAATAATGACCTGAACGTTGAATATTGGAGAGAAACAAGAAGTTTCAAATCTGATGGAATTAATTCACACTCAGTCTGTATAAGATTTCATTCAGCCAACATACAGTCTTACAAGTTGTCAGGATTACAGACCAGGAATGCTGGCTGTCTTGAGGTGAATTAGGGTGGGTAAATTCCCAAGGCGTCCCTTGGATCTTTTGGGAGGCTAGCTCAGGAATTGCAGAATCCTTGGCAGAGATATTTAAAACATGCTTAACCGTGGGTGAGGTGGTGGAAGACTGGAGGATACTTTATTCAAGAAAGACTTAAGAATAAGTCGGGAAATTAGAGGCCACTAAACCTAATGTCACTCATGGCTATTGACTACGTGAACTTTCAACAAAGTTCCACATGACAGGCCGGTCCAGAGCTTTAAGTTACTTGGCACTGAGGGGTAATAGATGATTGCTTCCCTGACTTGGAGACCTGAGAACAGAGGCGTGCCACAGGGATCAGTGCTGGGTCATTGTTGTTTATCATCAATATTAATAATTTAGATGATAATGTGTTGAAATGGATCATCAAATTTGCAGATGACACCAAAATTGGGATGTAGTTGACTACGAAGAAGGCTATGAAAGTTTGCAGCAGGATCTAGACCAGCCGGAAAAATTGCAGACAGAATCTAATACAGAGAAATGTGATGTGTTACATTGCAGGAGAATAAGAGTAAGACTTGTACAGTGAATGATAGAGCTTCAAGTGTGTGGTAGAACAAATGGTGCTGAGAGTACTTATCCATAATTCCTTGCAAGTGGCATCATAGGTCAAAAGGATTATTATCCATTTTAAAGAGCAGGACGATAAAGAGGTTAACCAGAGCATCAAATTAATGGATAACACCAAGATTTGGAGTGTAGTAGACAGCGAGGAAGATTATCAAAGCTTGCAGAGAAATCTGGACCAGCTGTAAAACTAGTCTGTAAAATGGCAAACAAGTGTGAGGTGTCGTACCTTGGGAAGAAAACCTATGGTAGGACATGCGGAGAAAGGTTTGGGAACAAGGCAGCATGGTGGAACAGAGTAATCTGGGATACAAATCCATAATTCCTGAATTGTTCTTCCCTACAAGTGTGCACATATTCAAATGTCTGAATTTCATTGTGGAGTCTAACTTGACTTCAGCAGAGAGCTTCTCGTGGGTGAAATAGTACTGCAGCAGGAAAGAATGGGTTGTCACAGTGGTATATTTCTTCTGGGTCTCATTCTGCAGTGACAGGTGGTACAGTGGCACAGCAGGTAGAGCTGCTGTATCACATCTTTGGTGAACTGGGTTCAATCCAAATCTCTGTGTAGAGTTTGCAAGGTCTTCATGTGTAAGTGGGAAGAAACCTAGGATCTCGGCAGTTCTGCTTGGTAGGATGACTGCCCTCAGCACATTGCTTCTAGCATGTGGATGAATGGTGGAATCTGGGAAAGTTAATGGGAATATAGGGTACTTGGAAGATTAGTGTGAATAGATGTTTGATGGTCAGCACGGACATGTAGGGCTGAAGAGCCTGTTTCCCGGTTGTATGAACTTATGGCTTAAGATAGAGAGGGAGTTTTTGAGCACAGCCAAGTTCCAGAAGCTAGAGACAAAGGCTTTTGGAATGTGGAAAAGCAGTTGGTACTTTTTTCGTGCACTTTTGGGGGATTTTTTTCTTGCCAAATATCATGTCCATTGTGTCTCCTGATGGACAGAATCCATATGGTGGCTCTAGAAGGAGCTCTTCAACCATTGGGTGCATGCAGATGAAGAGAGTCCTTGTAATGGGTCACTGCTTCAAGGTGTGGGAGTGAAGGAGTGAAGGCCTAGCTGCCATTGACAATGTGTAGGGTCACTCCATACACAGGCTCTAATGTGGAGTGGGATGAGTAGGAGAAGAGAAACAGAGATAGAAAGTGAGTGTGATATACAGTGCCTATACAGTTCCAAGGTTGTTAAGTTGAGGAGTGGTAGTGGATACAAGCTCCCACTTCCTAAAAGTGCTCCTTACGGCATGCACCTCAAATAGCCTCTGACAACCAAGTCCAACTCCTGGCCTTCTCGTGTGGCTGAGCCTCTAAGCCCAGCGGAACTGTTTCTACTGACAGGAGAAGGGGCGAAGGTGGGTCCTGGATCCTGAAAACCAGTGCTTCAGGTAGATGGAGCTCGTCAGCCTGGGAAGGCAGTCCATCTAAGTGAGGGAAAACTCTGATTTCGAACCTCAGCTGCCTTGTGGCCATACCCACTCATGGAAAAGGCTTCGGGAGTAAACCCTGAGGACAAATCCGGAGCTGGGGTCCCTAAGGCAGTCCGACGTTGCCTTCAACCTCGTTCTGGCAACTCCTGCGATGACACTGGTGCCAAGCTGTATCGGCCCTGGCCCTTGCCCTTCCCTTGGACAACATCAGTGTCGTGGAGAGGGGAGACTTGCTGTATGGGCAACTACCGGTCTTCCATACAACCTTGCCCAGGCCTGCATCCTGGAAAACCTTTCAAGGCACAGATCCATGGTCTCGTGAGACTAACGGATGCCACCACCAGCAAAAAGTATTCCTCCCCCCCCCCCCCCCAGAAGTTTTCATGTTTTATTGTTTTACGACATTGAATCACAGTGGATCTAATTTTGACAAGGATCAACAGAAAAAGACCCTTTCGTGTCAAAGTAAAAACATCTCTAAATTAATTACAAATATGAAACACAAAATCGTTGATTGCATTAGTATTCACCCCCCTTCAATATGACACAGCAAATCATCACTGGTGCAGCCAATTGGTTTTAGAAGTCACATTGTTAGTTAAATGGAGTTCTGTTTTGGAGACCTTTGTGCAGTCAAGGTGTTTTGATTGATTGTAGTAAAAATACACCCGTATTTCCAACTGCTGATAAATCAGTGTCCTGACAAAAACTACACCATGAAGATAAAAGAACACTCCAAGCAACTCTATGAAAAGGTTATTGAAAAGCACAAGTCAGAAGATGTATACAAGAAAATTTCCAAGTCACTAAATATAGTTTCGAGTACAGTTAAGTCAATCATCAAGAAATGAGAAGAATATAGCACAGGTGTAAATCCACCCAAAACAGGCCAGGTCCTCAAAAACTGAGTGATCGTGCGGGAGGCCACCAACAGACCTACTGGAGGAGTTACAAGCTTCAGTGGCTGACATGGGAGAGACTCCACATACAACGACTGTTGCCCAGGTGCTTCACCAGTCGCAGCTTTATGGCATAGTGGCAAAGAGAACACCACTGTTGAAAAAAACCTCACATGAAATCTCAGCTAGTTTGCCAGAAAGCTTGTGGGAGACTCTGTAGTCAGCTGGAAGAAACCTGGTGAAACCAAAATTGAACTTTTAGCCATCAGACTAAACACTATGTTTGGTGTAAACCTAACACTGCACACCATCAAAAATACACCGTTCCTGCTGTAAAGCATAGTGGTGGCTACATCATGCAGTGGGGATGCTTTACTGCAGCAGACCTGGAAGGCTTGTGAAGGTAGACGGTAAAATAAATGCAGCCAAGTACAGGGAAATCCTGGAGGAAAACCTGATGTAGTCTGCAAGAGAACTGAGACTTGGGAGAAGATTTGTTTTCCAGTGAGACAATGACCCCAAGCATAGAACCAAAGCTTCACAGGAATGACTTAAAAACAACATAGTTAATGCCCTGGAGTGGCCAAGTCAGAGTCCGGATCTCAATCCAATTGAGAATTTGTGGCTGGACTTGAAAAGAGCTGTTCACTCATGATCCCCATGCAATCTGACAGAGCTTATGCAGTTTTATAAAGAAGAAAGGGGAAAAATTGCAGTGTCCAGATGTGCAAAGCTGATAGAGACCTATCCACACAGACGCCAGGCTGTAATTGCTGCCCGGGGTGCATTTACTAAATACTAACTTGAAGGGGGTGAATAGTTATGCAATCAGTTATTTTGTATTTTATACTTGTAATTAATTTTGATCACTTTGTAGAGATGTTTTCACTTTGGCACAAAAGAGTCTTTTTCTGTTGATCAGTGTCAAAAAAGCCAAATTAAATCCACTGTGATTCAATGTTGTAAGACAAGAAAACAAGAAAACTTCCAAAGGGGGTGAATACATTTATTGGCACTGTAGGTGTGAATGATGTGAGAAAAAGAGAGAGAGGTGGGATGGGGATTACAGCCATGGTAGAGAGGGTTTGGGAGAATAACAGAGTAGGGGAGAGAATGTGGCAATGAGAAGAGTGTACAGAGTGCTTGAAAGAGGAGTTGTGGGAGAGACAGGAGTGTGGAGGAAAGTGATGGAAGAGAAACAGAAAGGTAACTGATCGTGAGTATATGTGGGAGGAGGTGAGGCAGATGTGGGACAGGCTAGAAGAGAGAGAGAAAGTGCTGGGAAAGAAGTGCATTGGAGATAAAAGGATAGGAGTATGGAAGGGAGGGAGAGAAGGATGGGAGAATTATGGGTGGGGGGTTCATTTCAGTATCTAAGGTGTTCTAATCCACAGATTTTACTTAAATGGCCTCAAAACATTTCTACGTTCAGATTTTTTATCCTGATTTTGTTCATTGATTCATAAGTTCAAAAAGTTCAAGAAATCCCTTATAATTTTGAAAGTTTTGTACACAAGGGGGCTTAGAAGGAGCTGACATGTTCATTCAGGTCTCATTTTAAGAACATACTGCTGCTAATCATTAGCCATATTACTTACAAGTTCAACTGGATATTTAACACTAGTCAGTCCCTTGCGAGGGGGGGACATAGAATCAGGAGACGTAGAGTCAGTATGGATAGAACTGAGAAATTCTAAGGGTAGAAAGACCCTAATGGGAGTTATCTACAGGCCCCCAAACAGTAGTCTAGCTGTAGGGTGTAAGTTGAATCAAGAGTTAAAATTGGCATGTCGCAAAGGTAATGCTACAGTTGTTATGGGGGACTTCAACATGCAGGTAGACTGGAGGAATCAGGTTGGTACTGGACCCCAAGAAAGGGAGTTTGTGGAGTCCCTCCGAGATGGATTCTTAGAACAGCTTATACTGGAGCCTACCAGAGAGAACGCAATTCTAGATTTAGTGTTGTGCAATGAACCGGATTTGATCAGGGACCTCGAGGCAATGGAGCCATTAGGAGGTAGTGACCATAATATGATAAGTTTCAATCTACAATTTGAGGGGGAGAAGGGGAACTCGGAAGTGTCAGTATTACAGCTGAACAAAGGGAATTATGGTGCTATGAGGGAGGAGCTGGCCAAAGTTCAATGGAACAATACCCTAGCAAGGGTGACAGTGGAACAGCAATGGCAAGTGTTTCTGGGAATAATGCGGAAGGTGCAGGATCAGTTCGTTCCAAAGAGGAAGAAAGATCCTAAGGGGAGGCCGTGGCTGACAAGGGAAGTAATGGACAGTATAAAAATAAAAGAGAAGTATAACATAGGAAAGGCGAGTAGGAAGCCGGAGGATTGGGAAACTTTTAAAGAGCAACAGAAGGTAACTAAAAAGGCAATACGTGGAGAAAAAATGAGGTACGGAGGTAAACTAGCCAAGAATATAAAGGAGGATAGTATAAGCTGCTTTAGGTATGTGAAAAGGAAAAAAAAATAGTTAAGACCAAAATTGGACCCTTGAACACAGAAGCGGGTGAATTTATTATGGGGAACAAGGGAATGGCAGACGAGTTGAACAGGTACTTTGGATCTGTCTTCACTAGGGAAGACACAAACAATCTCCCAGATGTAATAGTGGCCAAAGGACCTAGGGTAATGGATGAATTGAAGGAAATTTATATTAGGCAGGAAATGGTGTTGGATAGGCCGTTGGGTCTGAAGACTGATGACTCCCCGGGACCTGATGGTCTGCATCCCAGGGTACTTAAGGAGGTGGTTTTAGAAAGCGTGAACGCATTGGTAATCATTTTCCAATGTTCTATAGATTCAGGATCAGTTCCTTTGGATTGGAGGGTGGCTAATGTCCCTCTCTTCAAGAAGGGAGGAAGAGAGAAAACAGAGAATTATAGACCAGTTAGCCGGACGTCGGTGGTGGGAAAGATGCTGGAGTCAATTATAAAAGATGAAATTACGACACATCTGGATAGTAGTAACAGGATTGGTCCAAGTCAGCATGGATTTACGAAGGGGAAATCGTGCTTGACTAATCTTCTGGAATTTTTTGAGGATGTAACTATGAAAATGGACAAGGGAGAGCCAGTGGATGTAGTGTACCTGGACTTTCAGAAAGCCTTTGATAAAGTCCCACATAGGAGATTAGTGGGCAAAATCAGGGCACATGGTATTGGGGGCAGAGTACTGATATGGATTGAAAATTGGCTGGCTGATAGAAAACAAAGAGTAGCGATTAACGGGTCCCTTTTGGAATGGCAGGCGGTGACCAGTGGGGTACCGCAGGGTTCAGTGCTGGGACCGCAGCTGTTTACAATATATATTAATAATTTAGATGAGGGAATTAAAAGTAACATTAGCAAATTTGCTGATGACACAAAGCTGGGTGGCAGCGTGAAATGTGAGGAGTATGTTATGAGAATGCAGGGCGACTTGGACAGGCTGGGTGAGTGGGCATGGCAGATGCAGTTTAATATGGATAAAAGTGAGATTATCCACTTTCGTGGTAAGAATGTTAAGGCAGATTATTATCTAAATGGAATCAAGTTAGGAAGAGGGGAAGCACAACGAGATCTAGGTGTTCTTGTACATCAGTCACTGAAAACAAGCAGGCAATGAAGAAAGCTAATGGCATGCTGGCCTTCATAACAAGGAGAATTGAGTATAAGAGCAAAGAGGTCCTTCTGCAGCTGTACAGGGCCCTGGTGAGACCACACCTGGAGTACTGTGTGCAGTTTTGGTCTCCAAATTTGAGGAAGGGCATTCTTGCTATTGAGGGAGTGCAGCGTAGGTTCACAAGGTTAATTCCTGGGATGGCGGGACTGTCATATGTCGAAAGATTGGAGCGACTGGGCTTGTATACTCTGGAATTTGGAAGACAGAGAGGGGATCTTATTGAAACATATAAGATTATTAAGGAATTGGACACACTGCAGGCAGGAAGCATGTTCCCACTGATGGGTGAGTCCAGAACCAGAGGCCACAGTTTAAGAATTAGGGGTAGGCCATTTAGAACAGAGCTGAGGAAAAACTTTTTCACCCAGAGAGTGGTGAAATGCTCTGGAATGCTCTGCCCCAGAAGGCTGTGGAGGCCAAGTCTCTGGATGCTTTCAAAAAAGAGATGGATAGAGCTCTTAAAGATAGTGGAATCAAAGGTTATGGGGATAAGGCAGGAACTGGATACTGATAGTGGATGATCAGCCATGATCACAGTGAATGGCGGTGCTGGCTCGAAGGGCCAAATGGCCTACTCCTGCGCCTATTGTCTATTGTCTAATAGAATGCTCCAGACAAGTTCAACATAACAGAAATCACACTCTCAGTCTATAATGGGAGTGATGTCCACAGCTACAGAGTGCTAAGCTGGAGACATCTTGTAATCAGCTATTGGGTTACAAAGCACGATTAAGCTGATTTAACCTGATGCTGGACATGCCCAAACTCCAGTCCCATGCTCTCTGTGTGAATCCACTTCTAGTGCTTGTTATCTCCATAGTTTCATGATTGTCCTGCGCTAGTTACAGCTCGCTGTTACTGAATGAAACCACCTCTTAAAAGATAGTGCTTATTGTGGGCTGCAGGAATTGAAAGGCATTTCAGAGACCTAGGAGGGTTTGAAGATGCCATAGACTTTTCCTGGCCAATACCATGTCCACTGTGCCTACTGATGGGTGGAATCCGCAGCTCTGGGAGGAACACTTCAGCCACTGGTACAGGCAGCTGAGGAGAGCCTGCACAGCACTTAAGAGGACAGACACCAAACCTCCACATCCATATGAGGTCAAGGTCAGTCAACTCATCATAAAACTCCATTTACATGACTGGCCTCACACAGTGTTTTATTTATCACCCACCACTCACTACCAACAATCTATCATTTCTACCTAACATTCATTTGGTTACTAAGATTTTATCTTCCCTAGAATGTGCCGATGCAATTCTACACTGCATCACATACAGCATCCTCTCATAATATATGAAAACTACAGTGAACTGTCAGGTAAGCAGAAAATGCCACTAGCTGCACTCTACCATCGCAGCAGGACTTGCATGTCTCCAAGACTAAGAAGTGAGCAGGAAAAACGTCATTGTGGATACTAACCCACCCAGCAAACCAGCTTTTCCAAAAGCTTCCTTCTGGAAAGTGCTATAGGCTATTAAAACAGAAACCATGCCATCTTAAAAACTTCTTCCTCCAGGCAGGTAATCTGCTCAACCATTCTAGCTAGCTCATCACCTCTCCCCCACATCTATTACCTCAGCCACTGCACTGCACTGTAAACACTTAAACCCACTGTTTTATTATGCTGTTTACATTGTAAATTCATGCTGATATTTGTGTATTTATGAACATTTTATTCCATATTCATTTAACTTTATTTTTATATAATTGTGAATGTTGTTTTTGTTGCATGTGTGCCAACGCACCACAGCAAATTCCTAATCCAGCTGAATGTTTATGGTAAATAGAATTGACACTTGATTTGCTCATCTTTACACACATTGAACCTCACAGCCACATCTCTCAGCTGGATATTGAACCATTATTGAGACACTAAGATCTAACCCTCTCTACTAGCAGAAGATTTATTTTTTGTTTAGTGATACAGTACAGAGCAGGCCCTTCCTGCCCTTCAAGCCACACCGCCCCAGCAACCTAACAACCCGATTAATCCTAACCTAACCATGGGATAATTTACCATGACCAAATAATCCACCTGCTATGTATTTGGAATGTGGGAGGGAACTGGACAACCTGGAGAAGACCCACCCATTCCACAGAGAGGACTTTCAGAGACTTCTTACAGGCGGTGCTGGAACTCTAGGTCACCCCGAGCTGCAATGGTGTTCAGCTCACTACTATGGTACCATGGCGATGATATGTAATTGGTGCCAGCTACAGTAAACAGGGAGCAGGTTTGTTTCCATTGGAACAGAGCAGTGGCAGTTACTGGTGCAATTACTACTGAGTCCACATCCAAGAGCAGCACACTGAAGACGATGGTGTGCTTCTACATATTCCTCAGATGCTTCTTCCCCCTCATCCTACAACCTCTTTTGAACCAGAAGTTTCAGATAGTTTTTCCAATTCACCATGATACCAGACTGTATCTTTCTTCCTTCACAAAGTCCTTCACAAAGAGGTAAAGGTGACAGCACTCCTTCACTTGATCATACACTTGCAGCCGACAGCTGGCAGCATGTGTACTATGGAGGGAAGCAGTTTGGGCTGGATCTTTCTATCCCGCCAGGCAGCCCCTTCATCTGATGGATTTCTCAAGGCCAGAAACATGGGAAGTAAAATCTGAGACATTACATTCATTGCCATATGTAAATGAATGTCTCCAGATCGTGGGTTAGTCACTGACCTCCCCACCCCCACCCATTCTTCATCCCTTTCACCCTACACTTATGTTCATTACAACTAGGAGGGTGGAAGGCAGAATGGGTGTGTGGAAAGCAAGTTGGACCAAAAAATTCACACCCCAAGCTGCTCTAGACCTCTGAAATCTGCTTTGTGAATCTGAGTACTGAGTGGCAACAACAGACTTCTTTTGCTGAAGGGCATTAACAAACTAATTGAGTGCAGCAATCCAGTAATTCTGTGATTACCATTAACAACACAAACCTAGCTAAAAACTGAACTCATCTTCTCCTTTTCTTAATAAGAAAGAGTGAGTTTTGGAGACATCATGTACCCATCGCTGAACCTTGCTTTACCACAGTGGAGGCACTAAACGGCAATGGACAAAAACAGGCCAATCAAGGGTGACAAGTGATTCGAGTTAACCACAGACACTGCTATCATGTTAAAGACATCTAGAAATTATGAATAAACTCTTCTTGGGCTTCCAGCTGCGTACAAATTATAACCGACATTTCAGGGAGAAGATGGCAGAGTTTGTCATCAAAATGTTGGTTATAATTGATAACTGTAACTGGCTGGAAGCCCGAGAAGAGTTTATTCATCACATACACCAGGAAAACACTAGATCTTATTTCATTCAGGCATTATGTTCAGAAATGAATGGGAACCTTGATTAAAATTAATATGTGTATATTAATTTTTATATATATATATATATATGTAACCATTTAATTCTCAACGCTTTAAAGCCACAGGCATAAAATAGGAGACGATGATTCTTACATCTATACGCCTTGGGGTGTACATCTGGCTTCCTGTTATATCATCACTGTAGCCGCCTGTCTGGTGTATAACATGACGCAGGGAATCCACCTAAAGGGCAAAACAAGTCAACTTATCAATTTCTCCACTGAATCCACACAGGATGCTCTATGCATTCACCTATATCCACTTTCACAATGAATGAATATATGTAAATATGATCACGTAATATCTAAATGAACAATATAAATACATTGTACCCATTCTTTACTGGAGCACTATTCCCAGGACATCTCACTTCTCAAAATCAATCATGACCTGAAATCAAAATGTTCTGCATAATAGTCTCTTTCCTTGTATTAACATTACTTATGCTAAGGCTATAGACTGTACAGAATAGTTCAGTTGGTTGGCATTTGAATTTTGAACTTTGTTATTCTGGGAAGGTTGTTTGAGAACATTGTGTTTGCAGTTAGCAAGCGTATGCAGTGTTAAATAGTGAAGTATAGCCTGCACAATGTACAGTATACAGCTTGAGATAGGGAAGATGATACCACAAGTCATGTTTCCCCAAAATCAGCTGCCAGAGGAGGTAGAGGGAAATATAATTCCAATGTTTAAAAGGCTGTTCAAACAGATACTTGAATAGGAAATATGTAGAGGGATTCAGGCCTAATGCAGACATATGGGATGAACATAGATAAGCATCACGGTTAGCATGAATGAGGTGGGCTGAAGGGCTTGTGTCAATGCTGAGTGGTTTTACATTACTTGTAAAGCAATACTGAATACAGAGTGATTGTTTCAACACCAGTGCAGCAATAATTTCACATGTCAGTCCTGGGCCATGTAGAATTTGCTTTGTTTGTTCAGTTGGTCACACTTTCTTAGTCATACACAAGCGTAGTGTCTAGTATTGTTGTAAACAGGGCGAGATTAAGTTACATTTTAAAAATCAATGGTTATGACATGAAATAGAACTCCTTGAAAAAACAAAATATGAAATCTGAACACTGAATTGCAGACGGGAGCAGTGATTTATTTTAGTTCAAAGATGAAATCTAAATCCTGTTGTAGAAATATTTTAGAGGCGCTCTGGATTTTCTCATTCAAATCTGTACTAAAAGCTATAAGTACCAATACACTAGGCTATCCATTTACACATGATTGACAGCAGCATTATTCAGGAAGGCCCTTGGCATAGAATTTTATCTGATTCTTGTGCAAACTTTCCAAGTAAAAATACTTAGTAAAGTATAAAAATCAGTTTCACTGCTTATCAAACCCCTGTTAATTTGTGCTAAGATAGCTTGTATAAACATGCTCGTTATTACGCTTCCTTTAAATCTCAAATTTTACTTAAAGAGAGACATTCTGAAGCATTGGCTCTGCTAAAGAGATCAATTGCTTGTGAATTCACCACGTCCATCTGAAATTTCCACCACTGCTATTTGGTGACCTATTTATTCGTGGAATAGAAGTGACAAATAGTACACATTTAACAAGATGCTAGATAATCACATGAAAAAGCAAATAAGGGAGGGTAGAAGGAAACAAGAACACTATGCTGAGAATGTTGTATGATTTACATTTTATCAGCAGGATAATGTCCGTGTAGAATAAGCAACCCAAAGTCAATCTGAGGACCAATTTTAATGAAGAGTGAGTAAGTCCAGTGTTTGATGTGCTATAATGTTATGATGATGATGTGTATAAATTATTGTATTCCTCAAATGAAAGGAATCTTCTGAAGGCTTGCAGTAATAGGTGATGATTATTGCTAATAAAGCTGCTGTGGCAGTAAGATTTTGCAGAACAAAACGAGACTTTCCCCTTTAAGTTTCAGGTGAAGTACAATTCTCACTGTTTCCATGACCTACTTCCATTTAAAGGAAATTTATAGTTATAAGCTACAAATTCTCCAATGCAGTCAGCAATCTAACATGATTGGAAGCTTTCCAAGTGGAATGTGTGTATTTGTCAAAATTACATTTTTAACTTTAGAAATTAATATTTTTTTCTAAAACCGTTGAAAATTTCACTAAATTTGCTTTGATACAAGCCTGGCATTTATGAAATCTGCAAAGCAATTGTGTCAAAACATAATGTCAAGCTCTTCCATGACATTATTTGCTGCCTATCTCTTTCATCGCCTCCTTTCCATATGCCTGAATCTTTAAGCTCATTGATACTTTGATTTTTTATTCTCCCACAGTCTCTTCCTAATATTGTCCATGGCTCAGCACCTATACTAGGTTAGGTGAAAAGCACATTTTGTTTTATGTGTAAGCAGTACTAAATGAATGGTTTGTGTGTTCTGAAGCGTTTGCACCTATACGATGGAAGTCCTGGCCATCAGGAACTTGCTGGTATGATGAAGATGTGCACTCCTTTTCGCATTTCATGCATATGACAGCATCACCAATATGTGCAGCATGCTTTCTGACTTGACAATAGGTTACATTCTTCATTCATAGCTAAACAAAGGAGGAAACCATAAAGCAAGTTGGGAATCATATATTTCTAAATGATCCCCAATGAGCCTTTAATGCTAGTGAATCATTGGCTGCCCTTTTGCAAACGGGCAACATGAGTAAGATTTCATTTGTGTACCACAGTGCAAGGTTCTGTGAGTTGTGTCCCTCAGGATTATACGTGACAAGGTCTCCTCCAGAGCTTGTGGGATGTGCTACAGTGCAGCACATACCACTACCCCACCCCACTTCTTGCTCATATGTCCCTCCATTTCCCTACAGCAGTTTGTGTGGTTTTCATGGGCAGTACTGAATGACCCAAGAGGCAGATAGTGGTAGAGGATGCTCTTCTGATCAGGTTGGTCAAGGAAGTCTTGAGGAAAACTTCGTAGAATGCATCTGTGATGACTTTCTTGAGCAGCACGTTAGTGAACCTACAAGGGAAAATACTATCTTAGATCTAGTCCTGTGCAATGAGACAGGTAAGATTAACAATCTTGTAGTCAGGGATCCTCTTGGAAAGAGTGATCATAGTATAATTGAATTTCACATTCAGATGGAGGATGAAATAGTTAAATTTAAAACTAGTGTATTATGCTTGAACAAGGGAAACTACAATGGGATTGGGAGCACAGGCTATTTGATAGGACAGTTGAGGAACAACTTTCAAAGAGATTTTTCACAACAAAAGTATATTCCAGTCAAAAGTAAGGACAGTAAGTGTGGGGAGAGCCAGCCTTGGATAACTAAGGAAATAAAAAATAGAATCAAATTAAAAGCTCATGTGTACAAAGTTGCAAAGAGTAGTGGGAGACTAGAGGATTGGGAAAACTTTAAAAAGCAACAAAGGACAACTAAACAAGAAATAAGGAAAGGGAAGATAAAGTATGAAAGTAAATTACCACAAAATATAAAAACAGATAGCAAAAGTTCTTATAAATATATAAGGCGGAAGAGGGTGGCTAAAGTCAGCGTAGGTCCCTTGGAAGACGAGAAGGGGAAATTGATATTGGGTGATAAGGAAATGGCTGCGGCATTGAACATTTTGTGTCGGACTTCATGGTGGAGGACACTTCTAATATGCCAAAGAAGGATGTTATGGACAAAATGGGAGGTGAGGACCTCGATAAAATCACTGTCACTAAAGAGATAGTGATGAGCAAACTAGAGGGCCTGAAGGTAGATAAGTCCCCTGGTCCTGATGGGATGCATCCCAGGGTGCTGAGGGAATTGGCGGAGGTTATAGTAGATGTGTTCGTAATCGCTTATCAGAACTCTCTAGACTCTGGGCAGGTCCCGGTGGATTGGAAGACAGCAAATGTCACAGCACTTTTTAAAAAAGGATGTAGGCAAAAGTCTGTAGTCTGTAGTCGGGCAACTATAGGCCAGTTAGCTTAACATCTGTAGTCGGGAAAATGCTTGAAGCTGTCATTAAGGAAGAAATTGCGAAACAAGTAGAAAGGAGTGGTTCCATTAGACAGGCGCAGCATGGATTCAGAAAGGGCAGGTCCTGTTTGACAAACTTACTGGAGTTCTTTGAGGACATAATGAGTGCAGTGGATAGAGGGGAACAGGTGGATGTCGTATACTTGGATTTCCAGAAGGCGTTCGATAAGGTGCCACACAAGAGACTTATAAATGAGATACGGATGCATGGAGTTGGAGGAAGTGTATTGGCATGGATAGTGGATTGGTTAACCGATAGAAGGCAGAGAGTTGGTATGAATGAATGTTTCTCTGGTTGACAGTCAGTGGTGACTGGGGTGCCGCAGGGGTCGGTGCTGGGCCTGCAGCTGTTTACCATTTACACTGATGATTTGGAAGAGGGGACTGAGTGCAGTATAGCAAAATTTGCTGACGGCACTAAACTGAGTGGAAAAATAAATTGTACAGAGAATGTAGAGAGTCTGCAGAAGGATATAGATAGATTAAGTGAGTGGGCCAAGGTCTGGCAGATGGAATACAACGTTGGTAAATGCGAGATCATCCACTTTGGAAGGAATAATAGAAGAGCAGATTATTATTTAAATGGTGAAAGATTGCAGCGTGCTGTTGTGCAGAGGGACTTGGAAGTGCTTGTGCATGAATCACAAAAAGTTGGCTTGCAGGTACAACAGGTTATTAAGAAGGCAAACGGAATGTTGGCCTTCATTGCTAGAGAGATTGAATTCAAGAGCAGGGAGGTCATGCTGCAACTATACAGGGTACTGGTGAGGCTGCACCTGGAGTACTGTGTGCAGTTGGTCTCCATACTTGAGGAAGGATATACTGGCTTTGGAGGCAGTGCAGAGGAGGTTCACCAGGTTGATTCCAGGAATGAAGGGGTTAACCTATGAGGAGAGATTGAGTCGCCTAGGACTATACTCTGGAATTCAGAAGAATGAGAGGGGATCTTATAGAAACATACAAAATTTTGAAAGGGATCGATAAGACAGAAGTAGGAAAGTTGTTTCCATTGATAGGTGGGACTAGAGCTAGGTGACATTGCCTCAAGATTCAGGGGAGAAGATTTAGGATGGAGATGAGGAGTAACTGTTTATCCCAGAGAGTAGTGAATCTGTGGAATTCTCTGCCCAGGGAAGCAGTTGAGGCTTCTTCACTAAATATATTTACTATACAGTTAGATAGGTTTTTACATAGTAAGGGAATTAAGGGTTATGGGGAAAAGGCAGGTAGATGGAGCTGAGTTTACGGACAGATCAGCCATGATCTTATTGAATGAAGGGGCCGGCTCGATGGGCTGGATGGCCTACTCCTGCTCCTATTTCTTACATTCTCATGTCCGTGACCAATGATGAATTGCAGGAATTAATGCTGGGATCCTTATTGTTTGCAACGTGTACTATTAACTTTGATGTGAATGTAGGAGAAATGTTTATAATTTCAAGAATTAAAAGAAATTGGTGGTGTTGAGATAAAAATTGGCACAATAGGTTGCACCTAATACAGGTTTACTCAAAGAGGACCACAACTTTGTTATGGTTTAGAGGTCTTAAATGTTTCAATGACCCAGAGCACTATGTTGGCTGGAGTCAGGGCTTTATGCTTTGGCTCTTGGTAGGTCCCTCATGCCAAACAGGTCAAAGGGTGGAGTCCAGGTTAAGAGTGGTCTACGGTCCTCCAGGTTCAAGTGTTCAGCTCCGGGCCAGCAACCCTGACAGGTAAAATAAAACTGTTACAGAAACAGCAATGAAGGATCCTCCTACATCTGAGTGTGATGGTATCCTGTGTCTCCTCTGGGGCTTACATGGCTGACAGTAGTGAAAATCGAGGGGAAGCTACTACCATGATACCCTGAACCCTGCCAGAGATGGAGGACCTTTATTGCTGCCCCAAAATGCCGATTACATAACAGGCATTAAGCAAGTAAATAAACAGTAATGGTTAGATTACACATGGAACACTTTGTGTAATTCTGGTCACCACACTGTAGGATGGAGAATGCAGAGGAGATTCACCGGGGAGGGCTTCAGTTATGAGAGTGTCATACAGTTGTACAGACCAGGAACAAACCACCTGGCTCACCATTTCCATGCCAACCTTTTTGCCTACATTAGGACCATATTATTGTATGCTTGCTACTTAAATGTATGTCTAAGTGCCTCTTAAGTGAGCTAATTGTATCTGATCCCACTAAGTCCTCTGGCAGGATATACTGGATATCAACACTCTCTGTTGGAAACTTCCGTCTCAGATCCCCTTTAAATCTCTTCTATCTCACCTTCAATCTATTTGCTTTTGTTTTCATAATGGGGAATACATTTTGACTATCTACCCTTATCCATGCCTTTCATAATCTTGAATACTTCTATCAGGTCCCCATCTTTCTTTGATCCAGGAAAAACAAGCTGAATGTGCCCAATCTCTCACCTAATTAAAGTCCCCCCATTCCAGACAACACCCCAGTGAACCTCCTCTGTACTCCCTCCTGCACTACTAACTCCTAGCTATAGTGTGGTGACCAGAAGTCCTTGTGGTACACAATTGGTTAGAGATTTCCAGTCAGAAAACCAAACTTCCACTATGCCTTCCATTACCAAGCCAATTTTGGATATGATTACCCAGCTCTCCTTGCATCCCATGTGCCAACCTACCAAGAGTGACCTCATTAACTTAGATAATATCTACTGCCCTGTCTTCATAATTCTTGACTACCTCCTCAAAAAATTCAGACAGGGATCCCTCCCCCTCCCCCCCCCCCACCACAACTCCATGCTAAATATATCCATCAGTCATTGGCTTTCCACTTGAACAGAAATTCTGTCTCTTAGAATTTTCAACAGCCCACCAATCTGTAATTACCACGCTTAGCCTTTCCTCAGTAATACCTCGCCTACGAAGATGCCCCAGCAATCTCTCCTTTGTTTCTTACAGCATTCTGAGATAGATCATATTATCAAGATATACACGTTCCAAGACATCTGACACCTTCTCAATACTTACTTGGTCCTAACAATCAACGTGTCCCTCCCTGAACTCACTATTTTGCATGTACTACTCCTTGGTGAGCACTGATCTATCTATTTATTTAAGACCTCACCAATACCCCCTGGCCCCACAGAAGAGATTAAACCTTTGGCCTTTTAAATTTCTCCACATACTCACTTGCACCTGATATACTCAATAGAAATATATAGGATTGCCCTTAATTTTACTGGTCAAGCATATTTCATGGCCTCTTTTTGTGCTCCTAATTGCTATTGCAAATACTCTCTACATCTTCTATATTTTCCTCAAGGAATTGAGGATCCAAATTGCCTAGACCAATCGAATGCTTCCTTTTTTTTACCTGATCAAACCTTAAATAATCTTTGTCATCCAAGGTTCCATCATCTTGCTATCTTTCCTTTCCCCTTTGCTGGAAGGTGCTGTTGCTCAACCCTTGCTAACCCTTTTTTAAAAGTTTACTTGTCAGATTTTATTTTACCCACAAGGATCTACTCCCAATATAACTTCAGCCAGTCCGCTCTTAGTCCGTTAAAATTATTTTCCAAGTATTTTTCCTGGAGTGTAGGAGGCTGAGAGGTGACCTGACAAAGATAAACAAAAGGATAAGAGGCAGGAATAGGTAGAGTCAGAATCTTTTTTCCCGTGATATAGGTATCAAAAAACAAGAAGTAAGTAGAAGGGATTTTAAAGGGAATTTGAGAATAAGTTTACTTAATACTGAGAGTGGAACACACTACCAGAGGAGCTGGTGGAATCAGATTCAATCACCATGCTTAAGAGACAGTTAAACAGACACTTGAATAAACAAGGATAGACCTAATGTGAGGTTACCATGGAGAGACAAAAGACCTGTTTCTGTGCTTTTTAATTCCATAACATCCTAGTGGGAAGCACACTAAATAAGATGGCGAATGTGATGTCAGCTGGCATGTCAAGTTAATCCACCAATAAATGGGGAAAAAAAACAAAAGCAATTTCTTAATGTGGGCATTTCTCAATTTCTTTGCTGACTCCAATTTGTCATTAGGAAAACAGCATTATTTAATACTTCAAGGATGGGTGAAATCCAATTTCTAGGCTTTTGTTTGGTAATGCACCTATGGAACATTTTGAGACATATTATTATGTTAAAGATTGTATATTAATGTAAATTGTTGTCTGTGTAAATGAAAGATTGAATGTGTGCACATGTGCATCCATTGCTTCCAGTGGTGTTCGTCTCTGATATTTTCCAGTTCTCTGTAAGGGTCTACACTGGAAATAGCTATCTGTTCTCTCCACCGATATTGACAGAACAGCATTTTCTGGTTTCTGTAATGGTAGACCAGCACAGGAGACTCTGCCTCACCTTGATGCATGATCTGCTTTACAAGACTTAAGTCCAAGTAGCCATTCTGTAACCATGGTCATTAAAGAATCATGGGTTGATAGAAAAGGTAGCCTGATAATTCCACACTTTGGTTTTCACATGATATAGAGTCAGGGATGGGGAGAAGATAACATGGGTGCAATATAATTTAAGCAAACAACTGCCACTGTGATGAAGGATGATATGCTACAAAATTAAATAAATAAGGTCAGTAAGTTGAACATGAGCAGTAAAGGGATGATCATCGGATTGTTTTGAGTGCCTACAGGGGAAAAAGAAGAGAAACTGCGTTGGTAAGTTTGACACATCAGAAACTAGAAGGTAGTAATAAGAGGGCATTTCAATTATTCAAAAATTATCTGGGAAGTAACAAAGTAAGGAACACAGAAAGAACAGCGTTCCTGAAACATAGTTAAAGAGAGCTAGCAAGCCCAGCAACAGGTGTGGACAGTGTTTTAGGAATGGACTGGGTGAGAGGACAGAATGGCAATAGGACAGCATGGGAGCAACAATGCTACTTCAGATGGATCTATCCAGAACAAGGGGTCACAGTCTGAGGATAAAGGGGAAGCCTTTTAGGACCGAGATTAGGAAAAACTTCTTCACACAGAGAGTGGTGAATCTGTGGAATTCTCTGCCACAGGAAACAGTTGAGGCCCGTTCATTGGCTATATTTAAGAGGGAGTTAGATATGGCCCTTGTGGCTAAAGGGATCAGGGGGTATGGAGGGAAGGCTGGTACAGGGTTCTGAGTTGGATGATCAGCCATGATCATACTGAATGGCGGTGCAGGCTCGAAGGGCCGAATGGCCTACTCCTGCACCTATTTTCTATGTTTCTATCCGCTAAGTAAAACAACAGATCTGGACCACAGATAAATCATTTGTACAGATTAAGTCCAATGTTCCAAATAGAGATCAAAATTCTGCGTGAGAGTGCAGGTGTATCTGTCATCAAAGAAGGGCTGTGAGAAAATGTGAAGTAATGGAAGTGATAAATACAAAAAGAATGAGACAAGATAAGGACTACAGCTTGCTAAAGGTAAATAAATCAGGAGATATGGATAAAATAAATCCTGGGCCTTTAAAGGGGGCAACCATATAGAGACTAGAAAAGTACAGTACAGAAACAGGCCCTTCGGCCCATCTAGTCCATACCAAACTATTTAAACTGCCCAGTCCCATCAACTTGCACCCAGACCATTGCCCTTCATACCTCTGACATTCACGTACCAATCCAAACTTCTCCTAAGCGTTGAAATTGATCTTACATGTACTATTTGTGCTAGCAGCTTGTTCCATATCTCCACGATTCTAAGTGAAGAAGGTTCTCCTCATACCTTAAACATTTCACCTCTCACCCTTAACCCATGATCTCTAATTATAGTTCCATCCCACCTCAGTGGAAAAAAACCTGCTTGCATTCCCTTATTTATACTGCTGATAATTTTGTATACCTCTATCAAATTTCCTCTCAACCTTCTACATCCGAGGAATAAAGTCTTAACCTATTCAACCTTTCCACATAACTCAAGTCCTCCAGTCCCCAAAACATCCTCATAAATTTTCTCTGTACTCTTTCAACCTTATTCATATCTTTCCTCTAGGTAGGTGACCAAAACTACATACAACACTCCAAATTAGGCCTCACCAATGTCTTACACAACTTCAACATAACATCCCATCTCCTGTACTCAGCATCTTGATTTATGAAGGCCGATGTGTCCAAAGTTTTCTTTACAATCCTGTCTACCTATGCCACCACTTCTAATGAATTATGAACCTGTACTCCCAGATCCCTTTGTCCTACTGCACTCCTCTGTGCACTACAAACACTAAAAAATCTGCTGGAAATCATCTGCGTCTTGATGAAGGATTCTGGCCCAAAATATTGATTGTTTACGCTTTTTCCTAGATGCTGAGTTCCTCCAGAATTTTGCATAAGCTACTGTCTAAGATCCACCCTGGTTGGCTCTATCAAAGAATAACACCTCACGCTTGCCTGAATTAAATTCCATCTGCCATTTTTCTGGCCATTTTCCCAACTGGTCCAGATCTCACTGCAAGCTCTGACAGTCTTCCTCGCTGTGTAATACACCCCCAATCTTTGTGTCATCTGCAAACTTGCTGACCCAAATATAGAGTAGGCTCTGGCTATAACTCTCTTCAGAGGGGTTCCAGAGGTAAAGAAGATTGGAAATAAGGCAGCTTTATTTTAAAAAAAGAGACAGATTGAGTAACCACATGCCATTTATCTTAACATTGATGGTTATCGTAAATTAACTTAAACATTTTGGCGGACTAACATAAATCAGCATTTAAGACCCTAAAACGTAGAAGCAGAATTATGCCATTTGACCTAATGAGTCTGCTCTGCCATTCCATCATGGCTGATTTAATATTCCTCTCAACCCTTTTCTGCTGCCTTCTCCTGGTGATACTCTCATTAGTCAAGAACCTATCAACCTCCACCTTAAATATACCCAATGACTTGGCCTGTACAGCCGTCTGTGGCAATGAATTCCACTGATTCACCACCCTCTGGCTAAAGAATTTTTTCCACATCTCTGTTCTAAATGGACATCCCTCAGTTCTGAAGCTGTGACCCTCTGGTCATAGATTATCCCAGCATAGGGAACATCCTCTCCATATCCACTCTATCTGGGCCTTTCAAGATTGGATAGGTTTCAAAGAGATTCTGCACCCTCCCCCCCCCCATTCTTCTAAACTCCAGCAAGTACAGATCCAGAACAATCAAACAGTCCTCATATGTTAACCCTTTCATTCCTGGAATCATTCTCATGAACCTTCTGTGTACCCTCTCCAATGCTAGCACATCTTCTCTTAGATAAGAGACACAAAACTACTTACTGTACTCCAAGTACAGTCTGACCAATGTTGTATACAGACTCAGCATTATATCCTTGCTTTTGTATTGTAATTTTCTCAAAATGAATGTGAACATTCTATTTGCCTTCCTTAAAACTGACTCAACCTTCAAGTTAACCTTTAGGGAATCCTACACAAATGCGCTCAAGTCTTTGTGCATATCTTATTTTTGAAATTGTCCGCACCTTTATTCCTTCTACTGAAATGCATGACCATACACTTCCACCTTGTTACTCCTTTGCCGATCCCCCCAAGCCAGCAGACACCCTGCTTCCACAACACTACCTGCCCCTCCAATTATTTTTGTAACATCTACAAACTTGGCCACAAAGCCTTCAATTCCTTCATACAAATCATTGACATATAACGTGAAAAGAACTGTCCCAACACTGACTCCCGTGGCACACCACTAGTCATTGATAGCTAACCAGAAAAGACCCCTTCATTCCATTCTTTGCCTCCTGCAAGTCAGTCAATCTTTTATCCATGCTAGTACCTTTCCTATCACGCCATGGGCACTTGCATTTTTCAGCAGCCTCATGTGCGGCATCTTGTCAAAGGACTGACTCTCCTTTGTCTAAACTGCTATTTCCTCAGAGAATTTCAACAGATTTGTCAGGCAAGAGTTCCCCTTTAGAAAACCATGCAAACTTTGGCCTATCATGTGCCTAGAAGTACTCCAAAACCTTATCCTTAGTAATAGACTCCAACATTTTTCCAACCACGTCAGACTAACTGGCCTATAATTCCCTTGCTTCTGTCTTCCTCCATTCGTAAAGAGTGGGATGATATTTGCAATTTTCCAGTCCTTAGGAACCATTTCAGAATCTAAATTCTTGTAGGTAAGCTCTTTCAGAACCCTGGGGAAGGGGAAGAGGAGAGGAAGAGGAAGAAAACGCGCATACACTTGTGGGAGAGGCTGCTCCCTTCAGCATTGAATTAAAAGTGTTATTGGTCTATATGTATTCTTTTCTTCTGTATTTTAGTGAAGTGGTTATTGAGTAGACTTTTATATAATTCTAAAAAAATATTTTTACAACCTTTAACACTTCTATAGTGCCTCCTTTGTATGCAAAATTAAATTTGAATGAATTTTAAAATATTTTGTTGTACATGGAATCCAAAGGAAAGTGACAAGCTGGATTAAAAATTGCTCTGTAGGTGAAAGTAAAAGGCAGCGGTAAACTGGTGTTTCTGTGATTCCCAGGTTATGTGCAGAGATGCTTCACAAGATTCACTAAATGGTTTCTTTTTATCGTATATATTAATGATTTGAATGAGTGTAGGAAACACAATTAAGTTTACTGAAGACATCAACATTGACAATGTGGTTAAATATCAGGCTGTATGACAATATCAATGGATTGGTTATATATTCAGAAATATGCAAATACAATTCAATCCAGAGACACATTAACTATATTTGAATGGGTAAGCACAGCAAAGTAATAAACAGTATATGAGGCATACACTTCATAAAAGCAGAGGAACAGAGGAAATTGGCATGATATCCATAGTTTCCTGTACATAATCACACGGGTTCATAAGGTAGGTAAGAAGGCATACACGATACCGAGTGTGTGAACAGTGGCATCATATATAAAACACTTGTTGTTCTACAGCTACATCTCTATGTAGTTTGGGTTATCACAATACAGCAAATATGTGAGAGCATGAGAAGATTAATTGGGCTGAAAAATTCTTATCATGAGGAGAAAGTGACTTTTGAAGCATAAAATTAAAGACAGATTAATTGAACCAAATAAACATACCTCAGGGTTTGGGAAGATGTTGGAGTCAATTGTTAAGGATGAGATCATGGAGTACTAGGTGATACTGGACAAGATAGGATAAAGTCAGCATGGTTTCCTTAAGGGAAAATCTTGCCTAATCAACCTGTTGGAATTCTTTGAGGAGATTACAAGTAGGATAGGTAAAGGGGATACAGTGGATGTTGTATATTTGGACTTTCAGAAGGCCTTTGTCAAGGTGCCAGACATCAGGCTGCTTACTAAGTTAAGAGCCCATGGTATTACAGGAAAGTTACTACCTTGGTTAGAGCATTGGCTGATTGGTAGGATGCAGCAAGTGGGAATAAAAGGATCCTTTTTTGGTTGGCTGCCAGTGACTAGAGGTGTTCCACAGTGATTGGTATTGGGACCGCTTCTTTTTATGCTTTAGATCAATGATTTAGATGATGGAATAGATGGCTTTGTTGTCAAGTTTGCAGATGATATGAAGATTGGTAGAGAGGCAGGTAGTGTTGAGGAAACAGGTAGGCTGCAGGAGGACTTAGACAGATTAGGAGAATGGGCAAGAAAGTGGCAAATGACATACAATGTTGGAAAATGCATGGTCATGCACTTTGGTAGAAGAAATACATTTGCAGACTATTTTCTAAATGGGGAGAAAATCCAAAAAATCTGAGATACAAAGGGACTTGGGAGTCCTTGTGCAGAATACCCTAAAGGTTAACTTGCAGGTTGAGTCGGTGGTGAGGAAGGCAAATGCCATGTTAGCATTCATTTCAAGAGGTCTAGAATACAAGGGCAAGGATGTGATGCTGAGGCTTCATAAGGCACTGGCGAGGCCTTGAGTAATGTGAACAGTTCTAGGCTCCTCATCTAAGAAAAGATGTGCTGGCATTGGAAAGGGTTCAGAGCAGGTTCACAAGGATGATTCCAGGAATGAAAGGGTTATCATACAAGGAACGCTTGATAGCTCTGGGTCTGTACTTGGTGAAATTTAGAAGGATGAGGGGAATCTCATTGAAACCTTTTGAATGCTGAAAGGCCTTGACAGAGTAGATGTCAAAAGAATGTTTCCCATGGTGGGGGAGTCTAGAACAAGAGGGCATAGCTTCAGGATAGAGGGGCATTCATTTAGAACAGAGATGCGGAGAAATTCCTTCAGTCAGAGGTGGTGAATTTGCGGAATTTATTACCACAGGCAGCTGTGGAGGCCAGGTCATTGGGTGTATTTAAGCTTCATAGGTTCTTGATTGAACATGCATCAAAGGTTGCAGGGAGAAGGCCGGGGTGTGGGGCTGAGGAGGGAAAAAGGATCAGCCATGATTGAATGGCACAGCAGACTTGATGGGCCAAATGGCCTAATCCTAGTCCTATATCTTATGGTCTTATATAATAGGCCTGAACATGGTGAACAGGAAGCACCTATTTCCTTGGCAAAATGCTTTATAACATGAGGACAAAGATTTAAGTGGAAGTTTAAAGGGGAGTTAAAGGCAGAAAGAAGCCTTTACCACATTTTATATATAGCCAATGAACATTTGAAAAGCTATAACCTACAGAGGTTTGGGAAGCGGAATTAACTTAAACAACTTCCATTTTGACTGTTGTGGATATGATGTGCCAATGGCAATCAATATTGCTGTAAATTTCTCTTATCCTGGGATGTTAGAACTGCATCCAGTTAATGCAGTGGGTGAAAGAATCAAAGGCATGCAGCAAGCAAAAGGTGGCAACTGAGGATAAAATTGACTGCACAGTGAGGATGTAAGGTAATATGACAATGGTCAGTTAATTTTATTTCATCTATTAGAAGCTATGGTGTGATAAATAATGATCATGATACTGGGAAAAACTCCACTGCTCTTCTTCACCTCCTTTAAACTCCACCTGAGGATGACGAATGAGCTTAACATTTCACCTGAAATTCAAAACCTCTGACAATAGAGCCTGCCCTTGGTTGTCTAAGTATCTCAGCTTGTATTCTATTTTTAAGCCCCTGGATTGGCACAAACATATGCATACAATAAATCACCAATTAAGTATTAATGTTGCAGTACCTATACAATTTAAAACCTGCCCTTTAGACTTTAAGTACTGAGGGTGTGTAAAATTTGCTTTCTACCCAAATATTCCTTTATTATTGTTCCATACCAATCTCAATACATAGAACATAGAAATCCATAGCATATTACAGGCCCTTCGGCCCACAATGTAGTGCCAACCAAGTAACCTACTCTAGAATCTGCCTAGAATTACCCTATGATGTAGCCCTCTATTTTTCTTAACTCCATGTACCTATCGAAGAGTATCTTAAAAGATCCTATTGTATCTGCCTCCACCATTGTTGCCAGAAGTGCGTTCCACCCACCCACCACTCTCTGTGTGTGAATACATTTTTGAATGTGAATATCAAAGAAATTGTGTTGGAAAAAAAGCTAAACTGTAGTGTTGAACAAAATATTGGTAATAATATGAGGTATAATACACAAGTGAATCAGTGACAGCAAAGCATTACAGTGAATATTTAATTATGTTATTTAAATAACATTTAATCTACTGAGCTATTCGGTATTTTTAAATAATCTCTAAGGACTATCAGTTCACTCTCAGCCCTTTCCTTCTTAGCTTTTCTTTCCAAGTTTCTTCTTGCATTAATATTTTGTCTCAAATTGGAACAGTGGCATTATTATGCTGCTATTTTAGTACCTTGGTTAACTTTCCATTCTTCTTGTGTCCAATAGCTTCTCTCACCTAACTGCTGGGGAGACTCCAAATAAAAACTCCCAATACCAAGTCCACTCACTGAAAGTTCCTGATCCAGATCAGAACCCATAGCACTACCACCACCATATTTTCTTCTACTACTTAGATGCTTCTCTGAGACAATTCCCCGAGAGGTTTGTTCTCTCAGATTTTCATACAAGAGTAGCTATTCTTTGTGTGAGAGCTAAAATATAATTAGAACACAATTCAACCATAGGAAGCACCATACCTTCATAGACCTCAAACACACAATGTTTCGCAGGAGGTATTGGCTAGTAAATAGGAGCAGGAATTATCAAACCTTGAAGCTTCTTTTGTGGACAGGGGTTGTTATCCTATTCTCTTTGAGATGTCCTGTACTCCAAATGAATTGTCCTATGCCTACCTGTGACTGTACGTTAGCTCCAACTTGAGAACCCTGGTAAGAATCCCCATTCAGAGACTGCATATTCATGAATATGTCTCCAGAGTTTGGCATGTTAAAAGAACCAGAAGAACCTGGAAAGGAAAGAGTCAGGTACCTGAATCACGCAAAGATTGCACACAGTATGTCTCCCCTTGAGCCAAGCACTGAGATAGTGCCAACAGAAAGGGGGGAGTTCACAATCAAAGCTGCATGCACCCAAAATGCCCAGGTTAAACATTTAACATGCTCACAATCATCTGTTAGTTACATGCATTATGCACTTTGAAGGATTTAGTTTTTGTTACTCAGCTGATAGTAGGAAGAGTAAGGTTTCAGTTGAAAGAAAACAGATTATTTAGACAGAATTAGTCTTAGTTAGAGAATACCTTAAGAATATGTGAAGAATAATTTAAAACTGAAGACAACATGCACGATTAGTAATACTTGAGCAAGTGGGTGTAAAATGGACAAGAACAATCTGCTGTCAGCTGGTATAAGCCTCAATATCTCTCACATAATACTTGACTGCGCGCAATGTCAAAGTGCTTATCGCTGTAAGCTTTTCCCCCCAGAGAAAAGTACCCAGAAATTTCTATATACTGACTGAAATATTGTCACAAAAATTATCAATGTCACACAAATAAAGGGAACCATTACACCCTACTCACTGCAAACGATTGGGTGAAAATGCATTCGCTGTATTGCTAAAAGAACAACTTGTAGCAACACACTGCATTTTCAGAGGCAGGACAATCCACACATCATCACTATGAAAGGGGATAAAAGTCTACACAGATTTTGTGCATTTTAGTCAAAAACTCCTGACAACTTGTTGCTGTAAGTTTGCTGTTATTGTTACCCTGCTGCATATGGGTCTGTAGTCAATGAGAGGAAGGCAGGATAGATCTTGTAACATAGAGGCAGAAATACTGCTTGTAGAAATAGATCTGTGGGACTAGTTGAGAACTTGAAATGCACTGAAATGGGACACCAAGTGAGCAATTACTTCCAAAACAATTGTACTCTTAGAATCAATAAATGAGCTAATGAAACAGACAATACTAAAGATAGTCAACATCTGTGGTAAGACGAAGGTCCCATGAGAGATTAATGACCTGAAACATACTGTTTCTAAACATCCTTCTTGACTTCATGCAATTTGTGTTTTAATTTCAGATTAGCAACATCCAGTGTAGTTTGCTTTTCCATTACTGCCTGAAAAAAACTGCATGATGGAGCTGTAAGGATTCGGAAAGAAAAGTACATTCTGAAGGGGCTGAATGGATGGATGGATGGGGAGGAAGCAGGAAAGGGTAGTGGGAAGGAAGCAATTCAGTCATCACGGTCCCAACAAAAACACAGCCTTTGGAGATATGGTATGGCAACTAGCTACAAATACAACAATGTGACCTTTTCTTCAAAAAATGTTCTCAAGAAGTGGTAAGATCCTGAAACCTGAATACCGAGCAAAGCAGTGTATCAATTTAAGCCAAGAATTCTCCACCTTTCCATATTTAGTATGAAAGCCGTGCAAGAAACTCCACATACTGATGAGAACAGTGAACTGAGCATACAGGCACTGGACAAGGTGGCTCAGGAAACTACCTTTATCAGACACAGCTGGATACTTTAAGAAATCATGTAATTATGATTATCTTTGACAACTAACTTTATGTACCTTTGCAACACACGCACAATACTAGAGGAACTCAGCAGGTCAGGCAGCATCAATGAATAAAGAGTTGATGTTTTGGGCTGAGACCCTTCATCAGGACTCCCATTCATTGCCAAGTAGATGAGAAATGGCAAAATAAATTAAAACTCAGCAGTTACATGAACATTGGTGATCAGCAAGTATGAAAGCCAGAAATCTGGTACATGCTCTTTGGCTATCAAGTGCTCAAGTTGAGGCTTTGAAACTTTGGTCACTGCTTTAAATGTTGTGTCTAAAGATTATGCAAATAATGATTAATCAATATTGGATACAAAGTGCAATACACACAATGTGCTGGAGGAGCTCAGCAGGTCAGGCTACATCTATGAATGGGAATACACAGTTGAACAGTTGACTTTTTGGGCCAAGACCCTTCCTCAGAACTGGAAAGGAAGTGGGGGGGGGCAGGAAGTCAGAACAACAAGGTGAGGGGAGGGAAGAAAGAAGTGCCAGGTGGCAGGTGATAGGTGAAACTGGGAGAAGCAGAAGGGTGAAGTAAAGAGCTGGGAAGTTGATTGGTGAAAGAGATTAAGGGCTGGAAAACACAGAATCCGATTAGGTGTTAAGGTAGGTGTAGCATTTATTCCACTTGCAAGGATAAGTGCTGGGAGGAACAAGTGGACAAGAGAGTTGCACAAGGACCAGTCCCTGCAGAAAATGGGAAGTCAGGGGGAGGGAAAGATGAGCTTGGAGTTGGATCTCGTTGGAGATAGTGGAAGCTACGGAGAATTATGTGCTGGATGCAGAGGCTTATGGGGTGGTACGTGAGGACCAGAGGAACCCTATCCCTGGTGTAGCAGCAGGAGGATGAAGTGAGGGCAGATGTACATGAAACGGATACGAAGTTGCCACAAGCACAAATCAGTGTTTTAATTACTGTTAGTGAAAGAAACCTATAGTAATATAGTTACCTATAGTAATTGAAAAAGAAAGATTTGTATTATATCTACACTAATTTTATTCAACTAGGAAATGTATATAGAATTACCCTGTATAAAATAACTATAAACATTTTAAAGGCAGCAATTGATCTAACATCATAATCAGATATCAAGAGGCAAGATGTAACTCTCACTCTCTTTCATTCTCTGTTTCAGCCACCCTACAACCAACTCCACAAGCCCTGTAATGCAGAGATGAAATAATGACCAACTGCTGAATTAAATCCTGCTGCTTGAATATTCTGACTTGCAGGATTAAAAAATGTCCACCTTTAAAAATCCATCGTAGGTTATAATTGTACAAGTGGTAGATATCATTTAGTAACATAATGGCAGCAAAATAATTTAGTCTCCTAATTTATTTTATATTTTCCAAACGTTATCATCTTTCACCTTTCCTCCTATCAGATGACATGTAGCCATAGAGCTGGGAAGGCTCCCAGTCTGTTATCATTTACTGCAAAAGGATTTAAATACAAATGTAGGAACGTTGTGCTTCAGTTCTTTAAGATACTGGGTAAGACCATATCTGAAATCCTATATAGAGAATATGCTGTCTTATTTACGGAAGGATGAATAGGAATTGGAAGTAGCTCGGAAAAGGTTTCCTAGACCCATACCTTGAATAGGTGGATTGTTTAAGTAAACAGATTGTACAAATGTGACTTGTACGACTGAAATTTATGACAGTGAGGAGGGGTTTATTTTGAAGGGCTTTGACAGGATGAATGTGGAGAGGATGTTTCCCCTTGTCAAAGCGTCTAAAACTAGTGTCATTGTTTCAAAATAAGGGGCCACTCATTTCAAACAAAGACGAAACTTATTTTTTTCTCTCTCAGAATAAATTTGGACCTCAAAGGATAATGAAGGCAGTCTTTGACTATCTTAAAGCATTGTTAAGCAACTGTTGGGACAGATGAGAATGTAGAATTGTGGTTATCATTTCACCATAAGGGCAGGGGGCGAGCGGCTTATTCCTGCTCCTAATTCATATGTTTGCCTTATGTCTGTATGAGAATCCCAGGTTTGATCTCATTAAGGGTGGCAGTAGGAGGAAACAAATGACTCCAGCTGCCAGAGCTAGTGAGGAGAAAATAAAACTGGGGCACACATTCTGATCATAGGTCCAGAAGATAAATGGGAATGTGTCCATGTTTAATGAAGACAAACTGGTTTAGTTATGAAATACATCTCTCATCCAATGTTAGATACAAAGTTCAATTGCTTAGCCCACAGGTTCTGTCCCAGAATCTACAGAGAACAATCTCAATCAAATATTACACTGATTTATGAATATGTGTCGAATAATATCCTTACAATATTTCTCACACTGTGGAAATGCATCAAAGTACATCATGAAACCATGTGCAGAGTGACAAAGCATACATTATATTCACATGCTCATCATCAAGCAGAAAACCAAGAGAGAATGAGAATAAAATCAATAACTGGAAATGTATTTCCAAAGGTCTAATCTAAAGAAAGGAATATGCAAGTTACTTTCAACTCGCAACTAGTGTGACACACCAGTGTCAAGAAAAGTACATAATAATTCTATTCAGCTCAATAGTTTATATTTTTTCTGGGCTAAAATGTTAATGTGACCAGTTTTAGAAGTGCTATGTAGCAGCCAAACAACGTATCTAAGATTGCCTCTGGTAAGCTCCAGAGAAAAAGGTATGTGCAGAACAGGTAAGAGGCACTGTATATATTGCAAAGGATGAAGCAATTTATATTATATGAACTTCCTCTGTCTATACTGTGCAGAGGCACAAAAGCCTCAAGAAATTACATACATCAAATTCCACAAAATCATAACATTTTCTCCTATCTCACACTTTTCTACAACACAGAAGATTTTTTTTGCAGCCCATCAATTTATGCTCGTGCTCAAAATGAGTTGCATTCTCCCCCTTAGTTATATGTAACCTATTCACTCTCAATGCACAAGAATTTTTTATTCTTAGCAGTGTAGAGGGAACTTGGGGGTCCAACTCTATAAAACCCTCCAAGCTGCCAGGCAAGTTGATAGGATGGTTAAGAAGGCAATACAGTGTGTTGACCTTCGTTAGTTAGGGGACTGAGTTCAAGAGCCACGAGGTAATGTTGCAGTTCTACTAGTCTCTTTTAGACTACACTTGGAGAATTGTGCTCCATTCTGGTTGACTCATTATAGGAAGGATATGGAAGCTCAGGAGATTTACTAGGATGCCGCCTGGATTAGAGAACATGTGTTTTGAGGAAAGGTTGAGTTAGCTAGAGCCTTTCTCTTTGGAGCGAAGGAGGATGACAGGCAACTTGATAGAGGATATAGGATGATAAGCGGCATAGATAGAGTACACAGCCTGTGCCCTTTTCCAAAGGAGGTAATGACTAATACCAGAGAATATCTATTTAAGGTGGTTAGAGGGCAGTTTAGGAGAGATGTCATGGGTAGGCTTTTCACACAGAGGGTGATAGGTACCTGGAATGCATTGCTGGTGGTAGTGGTAGAGGATGATACATAAAGGACATTTAAGAGACTCTTAGATTGTAATACAGGTGTAAAAAAATGGAAGGTTATGGGCTATGCAGGAGGGAAGGACTAGATTGATCTTAGAATAGGCTAAAAGCTCAGCAAAACATCATGGGCTGAAGGGCATTACTGTGCATAATGTTATACATGCTGTGTTCAAACACAAGAAAACAGGAGCAGAACTAGGGCATTCCATCCCTCGAGCCATACTTCAATTCAATATGATCCTGGTTGATTTGTATTACTTTCAATTCCATTTCTGTACCAGATCCTCATATTCCCAATCTTCCAAAAACGTATCTGCCTCCATTTTAAATACTTCTAATAAATTCCAGACCTTCACTACCTCTGTTAGAAGAAACCAGTTGACTGGCTGCGTGTAGTTCTGTCCTCTTGGTCCCACTAGTGAAAACATCTCATCATGTCTCTTAACTTCAAACCTATTAACTATAAAACTCTAGAAGAAATTGTGCTACACCTGAAATCCTCCTCCTGTTCCCTTGACATTTTACCAACGACCTTTTTTAAATACGTTTTTAGTTGCGTGGCACCAGACATTCTGCAAATAGTCAATACTTCTCTTCTATCAGGCTACTTCACGAAAGCCCTGAAAACTGCAGTTATTAAGCCTCTTTTAAAAAAGAACAACCTAGATGTCTCACACATCAAAGTTGCTGGTGAACGCAGCAGGCCAGGCAGCATCTCTAGGAAGAGGTACAGTCGACGTTTCAGGCCGAGACCCTTCGTCAGGACTGAGTTGCTTGAGTTTCCAGCATCTGCAGAATTCCTGTTGTTAACCTAGATGCCTCAATAATTAATAACTACAGGCCGATATCAAACTTACCATGTTTAAGTAAAACTATTGAAAAGGTTGTTTATCAGCAACTTTTAGCACCAACCCCAATTCTTTTGCCAGGCAGTACAGCAGGGGGAATTTACAGTAGTCAGTATAGCGATTTGATGGACTGTGGATCAAGGTCTCTTTGGGAGCTTTTACAGTTGCTTGCAGGGTGGGGCCGGTGCTTTTGCTGGTGTGAGTAGGGGAGAGAGGAGTGGTACATGTGCTGCTGCCTCTGCACAGGATGGGAGGAGGTGGGGGTTTTGGGGCATTGATGTTTGAACATTCATTCTATGAGGTCTCTTGTATCATGGATGTCTGTGAAGAGTACACATTTCAGGTTGTATACTGTATACATTCTCAAATATTAAAGGAACCTAAATCTAAATGTAACAGATTACACATCTTGGATGTGGGAGAAAACTGGAGCACCCAGCCAAAATGAAGTCATGGGGGAGAATGGAAACTGTACCCATACATCAGCAGATGTCAGTACCCAAATCTGGGTCACGAGAGCAGAGGCAGAACCACTGTGCTTCCCTTCTGTCCAGATTTATTAACTTAATTTAAATTTCCCAGCTACCATGGGGATATTCTAACCTACACTTGAACACAGGTGAAGGAAAGGGCTTGTGTAGTAACTTCTGTGTCAGGTTATCATTTTCTACACACTTCTACAAGAAAGCATCACACTTTATACATTGCACAACATTTGTCCATTCTACATTCTATTTCTTGCATTTCTCCTTCCTTCCCAAAGCTATGAAAGGGTCCCTCCTATCCTCATCTTGCATTCCAGCTGCATTCAACAGAAAGAAAAAAAACTCCATATGCTGGAAATCGGAAACTGAAACAGAACATTCTGGAAATACTTAGCAGATCAGCCATTAACTATGGAGACAGAAACAAATTTAACACTTAAATCTGATGACTTTACATTGAACCTAGGTACAGATGACAAAATAAATTCTTAGCTGCTTAGAAGGGGAGAAATGGAAAGTTCAAAGAAAATTTATTATCAAGGCACATATATGTCTCCATATACTACCCTGAGATTCATTTTCTTGCAAGCATTCACAGTTGATTCAAAGAAACACAACAAAAATGAAAAATGACATACAACAAAGACAAACAAACAACCTTTGTGCAAATGATAATAAACTGTGCAAATACAAAATAAATAAATAAATATTGAGGACACAAGCTGTAGAGTCCTTAAAAATTAGTTCATAATTGTGGAATTAGTTAATTGCTGGGGTGAGTAAAGTTATCCCCTCTGGTTCAAGAGCCTGGTAATTGAGGGGTAATAGCTATCTGAACCTGGTGGTATGTGTCCTGAGGCTCCTGTACCTTCTCCCTGATAGCAGCAGTGAGAAGAGAGCATGGCCTGGATGGCTGGAGTCCTTGATGATGGATGCTGCTTTGCTGTGACAATGCTCCTTGTAAATATGCTCAGTGGTTGGGAGGACTTTACTTGTAATGGATGGGCTGTATCTACTACTTTTTGTAGGTTTTTTCTGTTTAAAGGCATAGGTGTTCCCATACCAGGCCATGATGCAACCAGTCAGTATACTCTCCACCACACATATATAAAAGTTTGTCAAAATTTTAGATGACATGTTGGACCCAGGACAGATCCTTTAAAATGATAACGCCCCCTCAAAGATTTTAAAGTTGCAGACCCCTTCCACCCTTGATAAGAACTGGCTCATGGACCTCTGGTTTCCTCCTCCTATAGTCTATAAATAGCTCTTTGGTTTTGCTTACATTAAGTGAGAGGCTGTTGTGGCACAACAATGTCACAAAGTTTCACTTTGTAGGAAGCGATAGCATTCAAACCCTGCCATAGACGTTGAGCATCCTGAGATTCAAGTTTAGCCTGGAATTGCCATTTTCTACTTGAGGTGACTATCCAGAAGTCATACCTGAACCTCTTGTATTTTACTTATCCGCCAGATTCAATGTAATTGATCTGGCCCTCAGCAGATTGTGGATCTCTTGGCTCATTCAGGAGCTTCCAGTTAGGGAAGATGCTGAATGATTTTGTGGGGACACACTTGTCCATGACTGTCTTTACAAAGTCCATGAAAGATGTGGTGTATTTGTACAAGTCCTCTGATAAGTTCTTGAACATGGCCTCGTCCACCAGCTTGAAGCAATACTGTAGCCGCTCCTCTGCTTCCTGTGACCACTGTTGCCTTTAATTCTGCAGCCTTGATCTTTAGCCTCTGCCAGTGTGCAGGTAGGAGGAAGATAGCCAGATGTTCAGATTTCTTCTGGAAGAAGGCAGCATCAGCAAACAATGTGATGAAGGAAGACATCCTCCAGTCAGTTCACAAAATTACTTCTTTCTCTTCTTCTACACCTTCTTTCTCATTCAAATATGGTTCTGCTACCGTTGGAGCCTGTGATCTACATTTTGGTGGTGTGTTTTCGGGCTGATTGAGCAACTTGGCTGTTTCCGAGGGTGTTCGGTTAGGTTTTGAACAAAGCATGCAGCCTTGAGGCCAAGAAGCCTGGAATCTACGATCGACTCCATTTCTCACGGATGCTGTTGATTAAAGCGTTGAGGAAGATTGAAATCATCGAGGCAAAAGTGGAAGGCGAGCGGGGGTTCAGTGGTGTCTGCCAGCCTCTTGCTTGCTGCTGCCTGAAGATGATGTCTGCACGTGACGGTCTCTCTTGCTCACTGCTCCCAGAGGAAGGTCCCTGTATTTGAATGGTCTCTCTCTCTCTCCCTCTCCCTCTCCCTCCCTCACCCTCGTTGCTGTTGGAGGATGGTGCTGCCAAAGTCCCAGGTCTTGAGCAAGGTTAATCGAAGTGGTTTGTGGATTGGACTCTGTAGTTTTCATTATGATGTGTTTCTGGTCACTCCTTTTTTTGTTGCTATTTTGTGAGATTTTGATCAGGGTGGCCTGTAGATAACAAACAACACAGCACTAGATTGAACTGAACTCAGCAGAACTGAATATACCTGGACTCTTGCTGTTTTATAGACTGGTTTTTGCTTGTTTTTTGCCATTTGCGTGTTTTTTTGCATGCGTTGGTGAGGAGGGGTTTGCTGATTTTCTTTGAATGGGTTCCATAGTTTTCTTTATTTTTGTCTTCTGAGGGAAGACGAATCTTAGGGCTGTATACTGCATACATATTTCCAAATGCAAGTACTGTACGTTGAATCTGAATCTTCCTGAAATGCAGTATAAGGATCGAATGGTAATTGTAGTATAATAATGGTCAAGTGCGTTGGAATCCCTGGCGCTATAGGTGACATGTTGATGACAATTGGCAAATCTGACTGAAGCCCCAGCAAAGATTTAAAAGGTGTCAGGCTAGGCTGTTGCTAATTGCAGAACTCAAAACATAGAATATTTGCTTAATATCTGCCCTTGACGTATGTAAACTGTGGTCAGGATCATGGAGGAGAACTCTCTCGGTAAGTAGAATGTATAGCATTTAATCATTAGATGCTCCAGGTCAGCAGAACAAGAGAGTGACAAGACTGCTACGCCTAAGCACAATGAAAAGTGTTACGATACGCACCTGACAGTGCCATCTTCTGGGGTTAGATGCTCTGACTCTCCGGAACATGGATCACTCGTGTGGACCCTTTAAAGATTCGGCCTGCCCCGCTAGTAGGCAGCCATGTTTTGGGTGCCAGGATTTTAACATGAAACCCCGTTATACCAGGTGTCTCTAGAGATGCGCCTTGTTAGTTCCCAGCCACCAGACTTAGCGGTGAGAAAACTACCATACATCTCCATACTCCAGACTCCATACATCTAGGATCATTATGACTTCAGTCTCACCAAACCTGGGAGGTTGGGATGTCTCGCTCACCTGAACCCCGATCCATGTGAATACTGTGTAATTACTGCCCCCATGCAATCGCCTGTTGGCAAGAAATAACATTCCGTACACTGCATACAATTCGAAAGAAAGCATATTTACAAATTTCAACTTTATCAAACAGTTACATAAGAACATAAGAAATAGGAGCAGGAGTAGGCCATCCGGCCCATCAAGCCTGCCCCGCCATTCAATAAGATCATGGCTGATCTGTCCGTAAACTCAGCTCCATCTACCTGTCTTTTTCCCATAACCTTTAATTCCCCAACTATGTAAAAATCTATCTAACTGTATCTTATATATATTTAGTGAAGAAGCCTCAACTGCTTCCCTGGGCAGAGAATTCCACAGACTCACCACTCTCTGGGAAAAACAGTTTCTCGTCATCTCCGTCTAAAATCTTCTCCCCTGAATCTTGAGGCAATGTCTCCTAGTTCTAGTCTCACCTACCAATGGAAACAGCTTTCCTACTTCTATCTTATCGATCCCTTTCAAAATTTTGTATGTTTCTATAAGATCCCCTCTCGTTCTTCTGAATTCCAGAGAGTATAGTCCCAGGCAACTCAATCTCTCCTCATACGTTAACCCCTTCATCTCTGGAATCAACCTGGTGAATCTCCTCTGCACAGCTTCCAAAGCCAATATATCCTTCCTCAAGTATGGAGACCAGAACTGCACACAGTACTCCAGGTGCGGCCTCACCAGTACCCTGCATAGTTGCAACATGACTGCCCTGCTCTTGAATTCAATCCCTCTAGCAATGAAGGCCAACATTCTGTTTGCCTTCTCAATAACCTATTGCACCTGCAAGCCAACTTTTTGCAATTCATGCACAAGCACTCCCAAGTCCCTCTGCACAACAGCACGGTGCAATCTTTCACCATTTAAATAATAATCTGCTCTTCTATTATTCCTTCCAAGGTGGATGATCTCACATTTAGCAACGTTATATTCCATCTGCCAGACCTTGGCCCACTCACTTAATCTATCTATATCCCTCTACAGACTCTTTACATCCTCTGTACGATTTGCTTTTCCACTCAGTTTAGTGTCATCAGCAAATCTGCTATCTTCCAAATCATCAGTGTAAATGGTAAAAAGCTGCGGGCCCAGCACCGACCCCTGCGGCACCCCACTCACCACTGACTGCCAACCGGAGAAACACCCATTTATACCGACTCTCTGCCTTCTATCGGTTAACCAATCACTATCCATGCCAATACACTTCCTCCAACTCCATGCATCCGTATCTTACTTATAAGTCTCTTGTGCGGCACCTTATTGAATGCCTTCCGGAAATCCAAGTACATGACATCCACCTGTTCCCCTCTCTGCACTGCACTCATTATGTCCTCAAAGAACTCCAGTAAGTTTGTCAAACAGGACCTGCCCTTTTTGAATCCATGCTGCGCCTGTCTAATGGAACCACTCCTTTCTAAATGCTTCGCTATTTCTTCCTTAATGACAGCTTCAAGCATTTTCCCGACTACAGATGTTAAGCTAACTGGCCTATAGTTGCCTGTCTTTTGCCTACATCCTTTTTTAAAAAGTGGCGTGACATTTGCTGTCTTCCAATCCGCCGGGACCTGCCCAGAGTCTAGAGAACTTTGGTAAATGATTACCAACGTGTCTACTACAACCTCCGCCAATTCCCTCAGCATCCTGGGATGCATCCCATCAGGCCCTCTAGTTTGCTCATCACTATACCTTCAGTGACAGTGATTTTATCTGGGTTCTCACCTCCCATTTCGTCCATAACATCATTCTTTGGCATAATAGACGTGTCCTCCAGCGTGAAGACCATTAGTAGGAAAAAGAAAGAAAAAAAAATGAAAGGGCCCATTACAGTTAACCCAGTCCAAATGTGCACATAAGTTGGAGCTCATCTTGAAGTTATCTTTAACTCGCACATTGGGCCCACCCATGGTCTGGGTGAAACCCCACACCACCTTCCAAATGTCACTTGAAATTCATCTCGAACAAACGGGCTCTCCCAAGGGAGTATTGGTCCTTCCTCCTTGAAGCCATTCATCTGCACATAGCACTTTGTGCAACAGGGACGGCATCCTCAGCCATCTTCACTCCTGTCTTCTTCCAGTTCCCTCCAAAAAGACCTTGACCCACACCAGTATCCATCACAAAAAACTCTCCACCCAGCATTCTCTAGAACCTTCTCTCAATTCCACCATTCCGATTGGATGACACTACATTCCTAAGCAAGAACATCACAACCTCATAATTCACAACATTAGGCAACAACATCACAAGCTCAAACCCAAACACGCTGAAAGCAGAACAGACTGCTCTTACAGAACTGCTAAAATTAAATACCTACAGCATAGCAGTAAAAATCTTAACCAGGGAGTTTTTAGAAAACCGTCCTCATTTCAGACTCGTGTAGTGTTGATTCTTTTCTTCGATACTCAGCCCTTGGGTCCTAACCATCCTCACCTAAGTCTCTTGTCACATAAGAGTTTATCATGAAACACAAACCCCTACCTTACCCGAATGTTCTGTAGATTGATTCATCTGGTAGATTGAGAACTTTTCAGGCATAAACACCCTATCCAACATGTCTTGAGTGAACCACGTCTTAATGAAACAGAGAACATGGCAATCCCTCATTTCCATTTGATACAACAATCTTGTCCTTAGATCCATTGTTTTGTTCCCAGTCATTGTACATTCGCTAACAAGATGCTGAGGGGAGGAGTTTTTACACCCTGCCATTTTGGCTTTTAGTTCTCCCCTTCCCCCTCTCTTCTGCCATGTCCACTTAAAGGTGCCATACCTGCATTCCTGAGAGTTGAGTGCACTGAGTCTATCAGAAGATGGTAAAATCGCCAGTTTGTTTTGCAAGTTGAAAAGTACTTTACTTAAAGGGAAATTATAGGCTGCAGATTGCAGCAACAATAGTTCAGAAGCATACCTAGAAGTTTTGTGAGCTGCCTGCAAAATGTCACCAAGTCTCAGTTAGCCTGACTTCAGTAGTTGAGAAGATGTTGGAACCCACTGTTAAGGATGAGGTTTCAGGGCACTTGGAAGCACATGATTAAATACACCAAATCCAGCATGGTTTCCTTAAGGGAAAATCTTGCCTGACAAGTCTTTTGAAATTCTTTGAGGAAATAGCAGGCAAGAGAGACAAATGAATATCAGTGGATGTTGTTACTTTGAAGGCCTTTGACAAGGTGCCATACATGAGGCTGCTTAACAAGATAAGAGCCTATGGTATTACAGGAAAGATACTAACATGGACAGAAGGTTGGCAGACTGACAGAAGGCAAAGAGTGAGAATAAAGTGGGCCTTTTCTGGTTGGCTGCCAGTGATTATTTATGTTCCGCAGGGATCGGTGTTAGGACAGCTTCTTTTCACTTTATACATTAATGATTTGACTGATGGAAATGATGGCTTTGTGGCCAAGTTTGTGAACAAAATGAAAATAGATGAAAGGGTAGGTAGTGTTGAGGAAGCAGAACAACTTAAGACATATTAGGAGAATGAGCAAGGAAGTGCCAGATGGAGTACATAGTGGTGCTAGAAGGTTTGTGAACCCTGTGGACTTCTATTTTTGCATATGACCTAAAATGTGATCAGATTTTCACGCAAGTCCTAAAACTAGATAAAAAAGAACCCAATTAAATAAATAACACAATAAACATTATACTTGTTCATTTATTTGTTGAGAAAAATGATCTAATATTACATGTATCTGTTGGAAAAAGTATGTGAACCTTTGCTTTCAGTAACTGGTGTGACACCCTCTTACAGCAAAAGCTTCAACCAAATGTTTCCGGTAAATGCTGATCAGTCCTGCACATTGGCCTGTAAGAATATTAGGCCATTCCTCCTTACAAAACTGCTTCAACTCTGAAATGTTAGTGGGCTTCCTCGCATGAACTGCTTGCTTCAGGTCCTCCTACAGTACTTCTATAGGATTAAGGTCAGGACTTTGACTCAGCCATTCCAAAACACAAATTTTCTTCTTTTTAAACCATTCTGTTGTTGATTTACACTGTGTCTTTCGGATCATTGTCTTGCTGCATTATCCAATTATTCTATTAAGCTTCAGGTGACGGACTGCTACCCTGACTTCTCCTGTAAGATTTTGAATTAATTGTTCCCTTAACGATTGCAAGCTGTCCAGGCCCTGAGGCAGCAATCAGCCCCAAACCATGATGCTCCTTCCACCATGCTTCAACAGTTGAGATGAGGTTTTGGTGTTGGTGTGCAGTGCCCTTTCTCCTCCAAACTTAGCAATGTGCATTTCTGCCAAAAAGTTCAACTTTTGTCTCATCTGTCCACAGAATGTTGTCCCAGAAGCGTGAAAGAATATCCAGGTGGTCTTTTGCAAACTTGAGACATGCAGTAATCTTTTTTTTGGAGATTAGTAGCTTCCTCTGTGGTGTCCTTCTATGAACAGCATTCTGTTCAGTGTTTTTCGCATAGTGGACACATGAACAGAGATGTTAGCAAGTTCTAGAGATTTCTGCAGGTCTTTTGTTGTTACCCTTGGGTTCTTTTTCACCTCCTTCAGCATTACACATTGTGCTGTTGATGTGATTTTTGCAGGAAGCTTACTCCTAGGGAAAGTAGCAACGGTACTGGGTTTCCTCAATTTGTAGAAAGTTTCTCTTACTGTGGGCTGATGGACACTGAGGTCTATAGAAATGCTTTTGTAGTTTTTTCCAACATCATGCATCTCTACAATTCTTTTTGTCCTCTGAAAGTTGTTTTGATCGAGGCATGGTGCACAAAAATGGATCTTTCTTGAGAAGAACAGGCTCTGTCAGTAGACTGACTTTGTGTGTCTTTTTTATAGGGCAGGGCACCTTTACAACCCACACCTCCAATCTCATCTCATTGATTGGAGCACCCGAATCCAAATAGCTTTCACCTACTTTTTCAAATAATAATACAAGTAATATTGAATCATTTTTCTCAAAAAATAAATGAACAAGTATAATGCTTTTGTGTTACTTATTTAATTGTGTTCTCTTTATCTAGTGTTAGGACTTACTTGAGGACCTGATCACATTTTAGGTTATACTTATGAAGAAACAGAGAAACTTCTACAGGGTTTACAAACTTTCTAGCACCACTATAGTGCAGGGAAGTGCATGTCATGCATTTTGGTAAAAGGAGAAAAGGTGTAAACTATTTTCTAAAAAGGAAGAAAATTCAATAAGAGGTGCAAAGGGACTTGGGAGTCCTCATGCAGGACTTCCTAAAGGTTAACTTGCAGCTGAGTCAGCGGTAAGGCCGGAAAATACATTTTTGAGAGGACTAAGATAGCACCAGAGGGCAACTTCTCCGAGTCCACCTGTGTAACAATTTAAATTCTTCTCTTATTTCTTTTTCAAGGTGGCTGGGATCCTGTTGGAGTCCATGATCTACAGCTGCACTCAAACCACAGTTCTTCATGGCAGTGGGCTCCCACTCTCAGCGCTCGCTGAGCGGCCGTTTTCAATATCTCCAGCAGTGGCCTGGAAGATGTGTGCCTTCAGGGGGTACCCCTGTGGACCCGATTCCTCGCTGGTGTCGGCAACTAAAGAGCTGCGGGAGATCGGAACATCAAGACAGCATGTGCAGCTGTTGGAAGCCTCTGCTCTCGAGCAATCGCTCTCTCTCAATGGTGAAGGAACATGAAATGAAAGCAATGTGGTAGACTGTAATATCAAAACAGCGAGCTCTTGGTCTCCCCTGTCACTGTGACTGATACCACTCTCTCCCTTGTTAGTGAGATAGACGTGTTTGCTGAGGCAGGTGGGGGAGGGTTGATACTTTGCTGCTGTTTGTGCGTCGAAGGGGGAGAGGAGCTACAATTCATTCATTGGGTTTTTGTTTCTGTTTCATGGATGTCTGTGGAGAGTAAGAATTTCAGGTTGTATAATGTATACTTTTTCCTATATTATATAGAACCATTGAACCTTTTTGAGCAAGGATGTAATGCTGAGGCTTTATAAGAATGTTGTCAGATTGCACTTAGAGTATTGTGAGCAGTTCTGCGCCTGTAATCTATGAAAAGATGTGCTGGCATTGGAGGATGTAGAGGAGGTTCACGAGAATGATTCTGGATAAGAAAGATATTGCGTCTACAATATCCTGAAGTGGAAGGTGAACAGCCAGAGGTCGTGGTACATATTGGTGCCAATGACAGAGGTAGGAAAAGGGAGCAGGTCCTGCAAACAGACCACAGGGAGCTAGGAAGGAAGTTCAGAAGCAGGACCTCAAAGGTAGTCATCTCAGGATTACTGCCTGTGCCACACGACAGTGAGTATTGGAATAGAGTGAGGTGGAGAATAAATGCGTGGCTGAAGGATTGGAGCAGGGGGCAGGGATTCAGATTTCTGTATCATTGGGACCTCTTTTGGGAAAGGTGTGAACTGAACAAAAAGGACGGGTTGCACTTGAATCCGAGGGGGACCAATATCCTAGCAGGGAGGTTCGCTAAGGCTATTGGAGAGAGTTTAAACTAGAATTGCTAGGGGGTGGAAACTGAACTGAAGAGACGGAGGAAGGGCCGGTTGGCTCACAAATAGAGGAAGCTTGTAGACAGTGTGAGAGGGAGAATAGGCAGGTGATACAGAAGGGATGCGCTCAGACTGATGGTTTGAAATGTGTCTATTTTAATGCAAGAAGTATCATGAACAAAGTGGATGAGCTTACAGCATGGATCACTACTTGGATCTATGATGTTGTGGCCATTACAGAGACTTGCATAGCTCAAGGGCAGGAATGGTTACTTAAGAGTGTCAGGCTTTAGATGTTTCAGAAAGGACAGGGAGGAAGGCAAAAGAGCTGGGGGCATGGCACTGTTGATCAGAGATAGTGTCACAGCTGCAGAAAAGGAGGAAGTCATCGAGGGATAGTCTATTGAATCTCTCTAGGTGGAAGTTAGGAACAGAAAGGGACCAAAACTCTACTAGGTGTTTTTATAGACCACCCAATAGTAACAGGGACATTGAGGAGCAGATAGGGAGACAGATTCTGGAAAGGTGTAATAATAACAGGGTTGTCATGGTGAGAGGTTTTAATTTCCCAAATATTGATTGGCATCTTCCTAGAGCAGGGGGTTTAGATGCCGCGGAGTTTGTTAGATGTGTTCAGGAAGGTTTCCTGACACAATATGTAGATAAGCCTACAAAAGGAGAGGCTGTACTTGATCTAGCATTGGAAATGAACCTGGTCAGGTGGCAGTTCTCACAGTGGGAGAGCATTTTGGAGATAGTGATCATAATTCTATTCTCTTTACCATAGCACTGGAGATGGATAGGAACAGACAAGTTAGCAAAGTGTTTAATTGGAGTAAGGGGAAATATGAAGCTATCAGGCAGGAACTTGGAAGTATGAATTGGGAACAGATGTTCTCAGGAATTGTACGGCAGAAATGTGGCAAATGTTCAGGGGATATTTGTGTGGGGTTCTGTGTAGGTACGTTCCAATGAGACAGGGCAAGGATGGTAGGGTACAGGAACCATGGTGTATAAAAGCTGTTGTAAATCTAGTTGAGAAGAAAAGAAGAGCTTACGAAAGGTTAAAAAAACTAGGTAATGATAGAGATCTAGAGGATTATAAGGCTAGCAGGAAGGAGTTTAAGAATGAAATTAGGAGAGCCAGAAGAGACCATGAGAAGGCCTTGGCAAGCAGGATTAAGGAAAACCCCAAGGCATTCTACAAGTATGTGAAGAGCAAGAGGATACGGCGTGAGAGAATAGGACCAATCAAGTGTGACAGTGGAAGAGTGTATATGGAACCTGAGGAGACAGCGAAGGTACTTAATGAATACCTTGCTTCAGTATTCACCACGGAAGAGGACCTTAGCGATTGTTGGGATGACGTACAGCAGACTGAAAAACTTGCGCATATAGACATTAAGAAAGAGGATGTGCTGGAGCTTTTGGAAAACATTAAGTTGGATAAGTCACTGAAACTGGACAAGATGTACCCCAGGCTACTGTGGGAGGTGAGGGAGGAGATTACTGATCCTCTGGCGATGATCTTTGCATCATCAATAGGGACGGGAGAGGCTCCAGAGGATTGGAAGGTTGCAGATGTTGTTCCCTTATTCAAGAAAGGGAGTAGAGATAGCCCAGGAAATTATAGACCAGTGAGTCTAACTTCTGTGGCTGGTAAGCTGATGGAAAAGATCCTGAGAGGCAGGATTTATGGACATTTGGAGAGGCATAATGTGATTACGAAGAGTCAAGTCACTTTTTATTGTCATTTCGACCATAAACTGCTGGTACAGTACACAGTAAAAACGAAACAACGTTCCTCCAGGACCATGGTGCTACATGAAACAAGACAAAACTACAGTAAACCAAGTGAGACAACATAAGGCTACACTAGACTACGTAAGACAACACAAAAACTACACTAGACTACAGACCTACACAGGACTACATAAAGTGCACAAAACAGTGCAGGGCAGTACAATAAATAATAAACAAGATATTGGCACAGTAGAGGACAAATTACAATATAATAATAAATGATGTAGATGTCAGTCTAGTCTCTGGATATTAAGGAGTCTGATGGCTTTGGGGAAGAAACTTGCACATTCTGGTCATGACAGCCCAAATGCTTTGGTACCTTTTGCCAGGTGACGGGAGGGAGAAGAGTTTGTATGAGGGGTGTGTGGGGTCCTTCACAATGCTGTTGGCTTTATGGGTGCAGCATGTAGTGTAATTATCTGTAATGGCGGGAAGAGAGACCCCGATGATCTTCTCAGCTGACCTCACTATCCGCTGCAGGGTCTTGCGATCTGAGACGATACAATTCCCGAACCAGGCAGTGATGCAGCTGCTCAGGATGCTCTCGATACATCCTCTGTAGAATGTGAGGATAAGGGGTGGGAGATGGACTTCTCTCAGCCTTCGCAGAAAGAAGAGACGCTGCTGTGCTTTCTTGGCTATGGAACTGGCGTTGAGGGACCAGGTGAGATTCTCCACCAGGTGAACACCAAGAAACTTGGTGCTCTTAACGATCTCAACAGAAGAGCCGTCAATGTTCAGCGGAGAGTGGTCGCTCCGTGCTCTCCTGAAGTCAACAACCATCTCTTTTATTTTGTTCACATTCAGAGACAGGTTGTTTGCTCTGCACCGGTCCGTTAGCTGCTGAACCTCCTCTCTGTATGCTGACTCATTGTTCTTGCTGATGAGACCCACCACAGTTGTGTCATCGGCGAACTTGATGATGTGATTCGAGCTGTGTATTGCTGCACAGTCGTGGGTCAGCAGAGTGAACAGCAGTGGACTGAGCACACAGCCCTGGGGGGCCCCCGTGCTCAGTGTGATGGTATTGGAGACGCTGCTCCCGATCTGGACTGACTGAGGTCTCCCAGTCAGGAAGTCTAGGATCCAGTTGCAGAGGGAGGTGTTCAGGCCCAGCAGTTTCAGCTTTCCAGTCAGGTGCTGAGGAATGATTGTGTTGAATGCTGAACTGAAGTCTATAAACAGCATTCGAATGTACATGTCTTTTTCGTCCAGGTGGGTGAGGGTCAGCATGGCTTTGTCAAAGGCAGGCTGTGCCTTCCAACCTGATTGAATTTTTTGAGGATGTGACTGAACACATTGATAAAGATAGAGCAGTAGATGTAGTTTATATGGATTTCAGCAAGGCATTTGATAAGGTACCCCATGCAAGGCTTATTGAGAAAGTAAGGAGGCATGGGATCCAAGGAGACATTGTTTTGTGGATCCAGGACTGGCTTGCCCACAGAAGGCAAAGAATGGTTGTAGATGGGTCATATTCTGCATGGAGGTCGGTCACCAGTGGTGTACCTCAGGGATCTGTTCTGGGACCCCTTCTCTTTGTGACTTTTATAATGACCTGGATTAGGAAGTGGAGGGATGGGTTAGTAAATTTGCTGACGACACAAAGGTTGGGGGTGTTGTGAATAGTGTGGACGGTTGTCAGAAGTTACAGTGGGACATTGATAGGATGCAAAACTGGGCTGAGAAGTGGCAGATGGAATTCAACCCAGATAAGTGTGAGGTGGTTCATTTTGGTAGGTCAAATATGATAGCAGAATATAGTATTAACAGTAAGACTCCTGGAAGTGTGGAGGATCAGAGGGATCTTGGGGTCTGAGTCCATAAGACACTCAAAGCTGCTGCGCAGGTTGACTGTGGTTAAGAAGGCTTACAGTGCATTGGCCTTCATCAACCGTGGGATTGAGCTTAAGAGCCAAGAGGTAATGTTACAGCTTTATAGGACCCTGGTCAGACCCCACTTGGAGTACTGTGCTCATTTCTGGTCACCTCACTACAGGAAGGGTGTGGAAACTATAGAAAGGGTGCAGAGGAGATTTACAAGGATGTAGCCTGGATTGGGGAGCATGCCTTATGAGAATAGGTTGAGTGGGCTTGGCCTTTTCTCCTTGGAGTGACAGAGGATGAGAGGTGACCTGATAGAGGTGTCTAAGATGATGAGAGGTGTATAAGATAATGACAGGTATTGATCATGTGGATAGTCAGAGGCTTCTTCCCAGGACTGAAATGGCTAACATGAGAGGGCACAGTTTTAAGGTGCTTGGAAGTAGGCACAGGGGAGATGTCAGGGGTAAGTTCTTTTTTAACGCAGGGAGTGGTGAGTGCGTGAAATAGGCTGTTGGCGACGGTGGTATAGCCTGATATGATAGGGCATTTTACGAGACTCTTGGATAGGTATATGGAGTTTAGAAAAATAGAGGACCATGGGTAACCCCAGGTAATTTCTAAAATAAGTACATGTTCAGCACAGCATCATGGGCCGAAGGGCCTGTATTGTGCTGTAGGTTTTCTATGTTTCTATGAAAGGGTTAAGGTACAAGGAGCATTTGATTGCTCTGGCATGTATTCATGGAGATCTTATTTAAACCCATTGAATATTGAAAGGCCAAAATAGAGTAGATGTGAAGAGGATGTTTCCTACAGTAGGGGAGTCTAGGACCAGAGGACACAACCTCAGAATATAAGGATTCCCATTTAGAACAGAGATGCAGAGGAATTTCTTTAGCCGGTAGGTGGTGTACCTGTGGAATTCATTGCCACGTGTAGCTGTGGAGGCCAAGTCACTGGATATATTGAAAGCGGAGAGTGTTAAGATTCTTGATTAGTCAGGGGATCAAAGGTTACGGGGACAAGGCAGGAGAATGGGGTTGAGCTGAGTAATAAGTCAGCCATGATGGACTGTTGGAGAAGACTCAATGAACTGATTGGACTAATTCTGCTCCTATGTTGTATGGTCTTGAGGTGTTGCCAGCACCATCTTGACAAAATTATAACAAAGTGAAAGAAGAAAGGAAATATCTGTGACATGATGGAACCAAAAGAAACTGAAAAACATAAGCAGTGGTAATACTAGCTGGAAGAGGGTAATGAAAGGAGATGTCAACAGAAGACAGATGAAAAGAGACAGGGGAGGTAAAATACACTACATTATAGTTGCTGGAAATTTTTAATGAGAGTGAATTGCAGGTAAGGTAACATCTGTGTAGAGAGGAACACAGAAAATTAACTTATTAAATGACATTTCATTGGAAATGGCCAGTTCTGATACAGACTAGGAAGGCTTTTTATCAGAAACTGTTGAATACAGGGTTAAATTCTAAGCCCTACAATGTGCCCAGATGGAAGATAAATCACTGTTCTTCAGGCTTATACTAAACTTCATTGCAAAAGTGTAGCACTAAAGCTAAAAGGTCAAAGTGAGATGCATAATTAAAGTGAGCAGCGGTTTCAGGGGCAGCGTCACCATTCTCAAACAAAAGCACAATACTGCTCTCAGGACCAAGCAAATGAATTCAACAATTTCAGATACTGCATCAAAACTGGTCAGTTCTCATTGAGGACGTAAATCTATAAAGTTAACTCTGTTTTTCTAAATTGCTGCCACACCAACTGAATATTTCCAGAGTTCACTTATATTTCAGGCTACTACCAATTCCAGTATTTGTATCTCATTGAGACAACACTCTTTTTTTCTCTTTCTTCCGTAGTTATACTTAATTCTCTTTTGGGACAGATCAGCTGCAATTAACAAGCTTGCACTACCCTCCTACAAGTAACACCAACACCACTATCTTCATCCTCAAAACATCCCTCTCAGCAACCTAAGCCTATTTTTAATTCCAACTTTTCCAAGTTCTGGTTAGTGGTCATCAACAGGAAACACTAACTCTGTCTTCTCAAGTACTGCCTGGGCTCCTGAGTATATGCAGCATCTATTTTTGTTCTATGGTTGAAGATTATACTCTTTTATTTTTGATTCCTTCAACATGTTTCCAACATCAAACATGTTGTCCACTTCTTTCTTTTTTCAGCATTCCTTCAAGGACTTTAACTTACCTTCCAGCGTCACCAATATAGACTTCTCTTACTATATATTGCACCGTTGTGTGTCATCACAGCAATGCAATATCTGCCCTTCATAAAATTATTCTGTTCTCTCCCCTATTCCTTCAGCCAGGCCCTTTATCCTCTTTGTGGCTTACAGCATCATTCATTTTGTCAATAAACTCTTATGCCTTCAGTGCTTCCTTTTCACTCTCATTTCTCCTTTTTCTTCCTTCGTATCTTAAACCATACTTAGCCATATCATTTCCCAAATGAAAAGAAATATTAAAATATTAACTGCTCTTTAGTCCATAACTTCTTCCCCTTGTACAATTTTCCAACATTTACTGTTCAAATCCATTCAACACTACCAATCCTCCACATCCTTCCACTAATCTTCAATCATGGGAGTTGAGAGTGGGAAAGACTTCCAGAAAGTTTCTAAACAGGAATTACAAGAGATAAATCATAATGTTAGATACTTCATCTCTTTAAAAGGGTTGGTAAACTTGAACTTCTCTGAGTACATATTATTTAACTTGAAAAGATTTGCTGATTGGATCTTTATACTCACCATGCTCAGAACCACTTTACTGCGTGTGCTCACTAAGCAATAAGTTATAAGCCAGAAATAAAACTAATGACATTTCATGAGCAACTGCCTTCAAAGGTCATGATTACTTTATTGCTGCTACATATTTAGGAACTGTGGGATTAAGCAAATATAATTTATTCTCTACAGTCCCAACTCAAAACATCATCACAGTCCCATTCTGTTTTTGTTCTTGATATCTTGATGTCTTATATAGATTTTTGTCCATCGAATAATATCCCAAAAGAAACAAACATGTAAAATACACAATTGTGAAAGCTTAGTCCCAATTACAATTGTCATTCAACAACAAATTGCATCATTAAAAAGTGACATGCACTCTACATAATGCTCTTAGAAGCGCTGGTGTTTTTTTTTATCTTGTGAAGAGGACTGGAATTCCATAACTGTATATACAAGGTTATCAGAGAGGCCTACCTGAATTGGGTGTGGAAGGTGAATTTGCCTGACTCCCTTGCTGGGCTACCACAGTTGTGGCATCTGCTGCCGTTTTGGCTGCATAAAGATTGGCCTCCTCCTGGAATTTTCCAATATTCTTCTTATACCTGATTCGTTTATTACCAAACCAATTCGACACCTGTTGTTTGCAAGACAAGAAGAATTAGTGGCATATTATAATTAATCATGTCATAGAAAATAGGAAGAAATTAAATACAGACCAAATTAACTGGCAGCATGGGATTTTGTACAATATTTATTCAAAAACGTAATTCTGATATGAAACTAAATGGATACAAATAGCAAATTACTTTCTTAACAATATTTTTGAAATGTCTATTTTTGCTCTTTTTGAAGGTGTGGATCTGCTTGGTAATGGCTCCAAGAGTACTGGCAGTCCTCCAGTATCTGAGCAAACTAATAGTCTTCACAGAAAACTAAGAATATGAGATGCCTATTTCTTTGCAATGTCATCACAACCAAATCCCATTCTGTTGTTATTTAACATTATTTTTCAGCAAGGATTAGTGAGTGGTGAAATAGAAGAAAAATAATTTACCTCTTCATTTCCTAGGGTTCTGAAATTGATTGATATCCCATTACCCAAATAAAATAAATGAATTCAGCAGACTGGGAATTAAAGATGTCTCTTGTTCAACTGGCATTAAGATTTTCTTCCCATTTAAAAGTGATTACTTTGTTCAGTTCAATAGTTTGAGAAGTTCCATTGTGCTTGTAATTTACACTGCTACTTGCCCAGATAGTGCATTGAACAGATAGTTCCAACTGGTTTCATGCAGAGAGGACAACTGGATATGTATTAGTGATCTTATTTAAGTGAATGGTTACTCAAATTCAAGTTTATTGTCATTCAACTGTATACATGTACTGCCAAATGAAGCAACATTCCTCCTTAGCAAGGTACAAAACCCAGTACACAACACAGACAGCAATATTATCAAAACAAATTTTTCAAAAAATCAGCTGCATTTACGACACAGGTTAAAAAGCAAACAGTTAACGTCGCTGGCGCTTCATACGTGATGAGACCTGGGTAGTGCCATGGAGTTCAGTAGTCTTGCAGCCTGCAGGAAGAGCTATTTCCCATCGTGACGGTCCTTGTCCTGATATTACGGTACCTCCGGCCTGATGGAAGGGGATCAAAGAGAATGTTGGACAGAAGGGAGGGGTCACTGACAATGTTAAGCTCCCTGCATACACAGTGCTCCTGATAAATGTCTCAAATGAGTGGAAGAGCGACCGGGATGATTCTCTCAGCAGTCTTTGCAATCTTTTGTAGGGACCTGCAGTCAGATACCTTGCAATTCCTATACCAAGGGGTGAAGCAGATGGTCAAGACACTTTCAATGGTGCTCCTGTAAAAATTGGTTTGAATGGGTGGGGAGAGCCTCACTCACCTCAATCCCCTCAGGAAGTGGAGATGCTGCTGTGCTTTCTTGATGAAACAGGTAGTTTTGAGGGACCAAGATAAGATCATCTGTTATATGCTTTCCCAGACCTTGAGGCTCCCAAAACTCTCCACAGAGAAGCCATTTATGTGCAGTGAGAAGTGGTCAACAGGACTTTCTTAAAGTCCATATTCATCTCCTAAGTTCTGTCCACATTGAGACTCAAGTTATTGTGGTCACACCATTCTACCAGTTGCTCTCCCTCCTTTCTATATGCTGTCTCATTGTCATTGCTAATGAGGCCAACCCCTGTTGTGTCATCACCGAACATGATGATTCGGTTTGAACTGGATCCATCAGTACAGTCGTGTGTCAGTAGTGTGAACAGTAGTGAGCTGAGCACGTAGCCCTGGGGGACACTGGTGCTCACTGCTGGAGCTAGAGATGTTGTTGCCAATACTGACTGATTGTGGTTGTTCTGTATTAAGTCCAAGGTCTAGTTACAGACAGAGATGTTGGGACGAAACACGGACAGTTTCCCACCACCTTCTGAAGAATGTCAGTATTAAATGCCGACCTGAAGTTGATAAACACTACCCTGGCATATGAGGCAGCATTTTCCAAGTAGGACGGACAGAGTGCAGAGGCAATGGCACCATCAGTGGACCGATTTGAGCGATAAGTGAACTGGAAAGGATCCAGTGTAGCAAGAAAATGGGAACTTTCTACCACAATGGGATACTCCATACTCACCTTCACTCAGTTTGCTTATATTATTTAGGTTCTACAATCATATTTCAAAGTAATAACAGAATCTTTATTTTTAATCCTGGACAGCTTACTCAGAAAGTTAAGTGAAAAGGAGCATCTCACTAAAAGACACCTTACTCAGATTTTCTGGTTTTGGTAGAAAATAAAGGGGTCTTTACAGTGTTAGTGTGCTAGAGACACCTGTAGCTTAAAATTGGATTGCACCTTTCACAAATGTTGCAATCAACAACCTCACATAGTTGCCTTTTCCCCACTCTCTTCATAACATTTCACACTTACAGAAAATTGGCCAAAATCATTATATGTTCCTCCTAAAAGAAATGCTAATTCATGACCTGTATAATTCTCAACATAAATACAGTTCTGTTACTAAAAAAGGGAAATCACCCTCATTTGAGCACAACCCCAATTGCAGGTACAGAGCAGAACTTATGCTGTGGCTGCTTAGAGGAGAGCTACGCTGCAGAGGGAGATAGTTCCCAGGTTTTCTGAACAGGGCATGAAAGCACTCATTAATTAGATGTATGTGCAAAGGTTAAATCCAGTCAACTAATGGAGCTGCCTGGATAATTTTTTTTCAGTAAGTGTTTCTCTTTCCACAGATGCTGCCTGACCCATTTAGTTTTTCCAGTATTTTCCATTTACTTTTTTTTTTGAATCCTAAATGCATATGTTTAGCCTTACAGGCAAATTCCACCATCTTCCACTCACAACTCATTATACAGACAAAAAATGTTCTAGAAACTGCGTACATTCAACTGTTGGACTCATCCTACTACAGGAATTGCACCTTTGCTTCTACAGAAAGCTTGCATTTCTTCCGTTCCCAGCTCTGAAATGGGATGCAAAATTGAAACACTGCCTGTTTCTCTTTCCAAAGATGCACTGGAGCATTTCCAGCATTTTCCATTCTTACTTGAGGAAAATTCTGACTGTGACTGGACAATGAGGAGTTTTTTCAACTGAAAAGTACAGTCTCACTGTAGCACAGGTAACCATGGTGAAATAATTCAACTCATATCATAATTGCTATGTTATTCTGACAATGACAGTATGGCCTCCAACAAGAAGCTGATTCTACTTGGTGTGTTATTTCATACTCACAACAGCAACCTCTGAGGGAAAGACTATAAGACTACCAGGTATGCACAAGTCACATGGTCACACAAAAGAACTGCTTAATAAGGCCCATTCTTTAGAAGTCATCCATTATGCATGACTTTAGTAATGACAGGTGCAGGTGAGGTTGAGTAGGTCAGAAATGATTACTCAACCACAAAGTAGGCCTTTGAGTAAGTGCGGTCTTCCCTGGCTTGAAATGTTAGCCCTTCAATGTATTCTTAGCCATTGCATTGTGAGGTCAATTACTGTCAGCTACTTAAGGAATTAAACAAGAATTAATTCATGAATGCAAGATAAGCAATGTAGGTAGTCCTGCAAAGCAGAAAGTTAGAAAATGCATTCACCATGAAGATTATAATTATGCTAGAAGTTCAGCAGAAATATTATTGAACGAATCACTTACTGTATATCCCAACAACATTTCCTGTCCTGAATTTAGAAGAATGAAAGGTGAGTGGTTTAAAATTTACACAACTCTTGCAGGAATTGACAGGGTATATGCGGAGTTGTTGTTTCACCTGCCTGGGTTGTCAGGAACAAAATATCATAGCTACAGGGATAGGCTAGTCAGGACAGAAAGAATAAGGAATCTTTTGGCCCAGAATGCTCTAACTAGTGGGGTTGTGGAGGTTCAGTCACAAAATACACTCAAGACAGAGATCTGCAGATTTTTATTGACAAAGTGAAAGGATAATGCAGCAAAGGGGTGCTAAGCTAAAGATTAGTAGTGGTCTTACTGAGCGGTAGACAGATACAAACAGGTGAATGGTCTATTCCAGCTCGTTTATTATATACTGTGTTTTTACTGGCAAATAAATTCAAGGAGACCCCTAGATTTTTCATTACTCCCTGGAAGTCAAAAAGAAAAACAGTAGACTCCCTCAAAACCAATGGTTCTACAGTGGATCTGTTGGCTGGTATGTCCAGTTTGATTCTGCTTTAAGCAATGAGTGAAACCTATTGCTAAAGAAAAATTTCATTATCAGATAAATATTTGAATGTTTTATGCATGTTTGTGTATGTACTCGGAGTTGAGTTATCCATGTTATAGTTCAGGAGCCTGATGGTTAAAAGGTAATAGCCGTTCCTTGACCTGGTGGTGTAGGACTGAAGGGTTCTTTACCTCCTACTCAATGACAGCAGCAAGAAGAGAGAATGACCTGGATGGTGGAGATCAGAATCAGAACCAGGTTTAATATCGCCAGCATATGTCTTGAAATTTGTTGTTATGTGGCAGCAATACATTGTACAAAACATAATCATAAACTGTGAATTACAGTAGTATACATACATATATAAAAAATTAAATTTTTAAAAAGTGAGGTTATGTTTATGGATTCAATGTCCATTCAGAAATCTGATAGCAGCGGGGAAGAAGCTGTTCCTGAATCGCTGACTGTGTGCCTTCGGGCTTCTATACCCCCTTCCTGATGATAACAATAAGAAGAGGGCATGTCCTGGATGATAGGGGTCCTTAATAATGGACACTGCCTTTCTGAGGTACCACTCCTTGAAGATATCTTGAATACACGAAGGAGCTAATTTTACAACTTTCTGCAACTTCTTTCGTTCCCGTGCAGTAACCCTCCCATACAAGACAGTGATGCAGCTGTCAGAATGCTCTCCATGGTATATCTGCAGAAGTTTTTGAGTGTTTTAAGTGACAAACCAAATCTCCTCAAAATGAATTATAGCCGCTGTCTTGCCTTCTTTATAGCTGCATTGATATGTTGGGACCAGGTTAGATCCTCAAGAGATTTTGACATCGAAAAACTTGAAATTGTTCACTCTCTCCACTTCTGATCCCTCCATAAGGATTGGTTTATGTTCTCTCATCTTACTCTTCCGGAAGTCCACAATCAGCTCTTTGGTCTTACTGATGCTGAGTACAAGGTTGTTGCTGCAACACCACTCAACTAGCTTGATGATGTTGTTAGCTATACAATGCTCATTTGGAGAACTACAGGAGAACATGAGCCACACTGCCATTAGGACAGCAATTCAAGGGTAACTGTGGTTTTATTTCTACAGCACCTACCAAATGGTCATGCATGATGCAAATGCTATGCTACATATCCTCCCCACCTCCTGGTCTGCTGTAAATATCCATCAACTCTGTGGCAATATTCCAAATCTAATTACCTATCACCTTCCTGTCACTGTTGCAGGTCTTCCATCACCAATCTCTCCTCACACTTCCCCACTGCTAGCCCACCACACACATAGAAACACAGGAACATGAAAGCTAGGAGCAGGAATGGGCTGATCAGTTCTTCTAGCCTTTCATGTCATTCATTATGGTCATGACTGATCAGCAACATTCAGTCCCTGTTCCAGCTTCATCCCAAGAACAATATCTAATTCCTTGGGTCTATTTAATGTTTTGGCTTCAATTGCTTTCCATAGTAGAGAATTCCAGATTTCACTACTCCCTGGGAGAAGAAATTTCTCCTCACCCCAGTGTTTAGTGATATACCCCTTGCCTCTGGTCCTGGACTCCCCCATCTCCCCATCAGGAATGTTCTTCCTGGATCTAATCTCCATAAAGCACATAGTAACAGCTTTGGGCCTTAATTCGTATCTGAGATTTAGTGGTGTCCTTCATTCACTGTGTTATTTGAGCTCAAATTATGTGCAAGAATTTATAAGTATAAGTTCTCCACTACTGTTTTGTTCTTACTTATCAGCACAGGCATGAAAATGTGAAAAGTGTCCCCATACATATAACACAAGTTTGGACTTCAATATCAGTTAAGGAAGCCTTGGCCAGAAACCTATCTGACAATAAAATCTAAATTGGTCTCTCAGTCACTGATACAGTATACGGGGTGGAGGGAGGGAGAATTAATACCTGAATCTGCCTGCCTCGCTGGGGTTTGAATTATTAGGCAAGTTTTGAGCTATCTAATTGCTTATTTATTCATTAAGTTCATTTGTTCTATATCTGTTAGCCTCTTGAAGGAACAGTGAACTGATGAACTGGGCAGTATGATGAACTGCTGTTCAGAATGGTCAGACAGTCCGCATCCTAGCGTCAAGGAAGCAGAATTGGCAAATTGCACATGTATCATCAGGCTATATAAGACCCAGCTAGCATCTACAAAGGAAACTCAAGCAGCCACTGAAACCATATTTAAGGGAGGACTCACCAAAACACAGTTAGATTTGTCTGTCACTGTGATGTTTGGATTGTGTGGAATATTTTGAACTATCTAATTATTCTAGAGCAATTTTTGCTTCTCATGTATCCTATTGCCAGCTTCCATGACAAAATTCTCCTGCAATGTGATCATCCCCTCAACATTTGATCCTTTTATCAGGTTGCAGGTCTGCTGACAGACAGAATTAAGAATTCCTTGGGTAGTCTCAGAATTGAGAACAACTGAGCAGTACAGAATTAATCAGAGCCACCAAAAGCATTCGTAAACACTGATCAAAGGTGTTGAAGCAGGAGTTCAGAAATCTGAACAGCATTTGGATTGCCTACAGCAGTCTCCACCAAGTGTCTCTAATGAGCGTGACAACCCACTATTCCTCAACATATTTAAAATCTTGCATCCAGGGGACAGAAATCCAAAGCTACAGTCCCCATATAGGACTGAGAAGAGAAAAACAGAAGACAGTCATCACAACAATTCTTGGACAGAAGTAAAGAATGTCAATTGCTCATCACCTTCTTACCCTGAAAACCACTTAAAATTTCTCTCAATTAAAGTCTGTTTTGATCTTTCATAATTACATAACTATCTTCATCAACGAACATTTGGTCAGCAATCATACTAATGTACTGGTATTGTAAGATCAACAATATTTTCTAGGCTCAACCATCAAATATGATAAACGTGATTTAATAACAAGGATACTTTTTCATTTATTTTCAATCCGATTGCCTTTCTCATAAGATTTTGTAAACTTACTGGAAATAGAAATGTTTCACTGGAAGGGCCCATCAATGAGTGTAGCTGACAGCCTTGAGTGCTCCGTTCTGAATGCTGGCATCTTAGTGAGCAAGGATCAAGAGGATGGTGAAGGAGCAAGTGTGCTACCATCCCAGAAGCAGGCATCACTTAAGGCTGGTGTTCATCACTTCCACTGATTAATGGGAGAGTAGATTGCTGAAGAACAATGACTCTTGCAAAGTGCTGAATGTTTTCTGTTCATTAATCAGCACAAGATGAACCAAGTCTAATGCAGACTGACTGAGCTTGTCCCAAAGCTACAATGACTGCAGTCATCTACTGCAGTGGAATGACTTCAATGGAAGTTTCTGACTTACTAAGGTAGACTGTCAGGTGCAGAGATCACACACATTGGAAAGAAACTTCTCTACTTCCTCAACAATGATCCTGAAACTACATAGCAGGTTTCTGAGTTTTGGTATGTATGCTTCAAAAAATTGTTTTTTTTCAAGGCTTGACCCAAGTCCTAAATTCAGCAGAGCTGGGAGAGGACCTCATTCTTCAGGGTTGTCCTCACCAGCAGATCATGCTGTTACATATTACTATGTTTTTCTATCTCATGTACAGTAGACCCTTCTAGTAGCTTTCTAACTCCAAAGAATGCTAGTAGGGTACTGGACAGCCTGACTGTGCGTCTTCAGAATTTGCTCCTCTGAAGAATCTTCTGCAGGAAGCTATTCCTCCTAACCAGGACCTAAACAAAAGAGAAAAATGTCAAGAATGATGACAACTCTGAAATTTTCAGGTGTCAATCTTCAAAATGCAATTTGAATTTGTTGAATATATCCTGAAATCAATGAGCAGTTGCAATTACATTGCAGACAAACTGCTCATGTGAGCTGTCAGCCATGACTTCTGCGATGTTCAAGGCCTTACCTTTGTCAGTAATCTCTGGAGTTTCTCGTTCCACTTAAGTGCCAGTTACAATAAATAGGTTCTCCTCCCTGGTCGTGGTCTCTTCTTTGACATTATGTGCTGCAGAAGCAATTTGTGTCAGCTGCTAAGTGTCCACTGAGTAGGTAACAAAAGGTGCACACGTTCATGGATAAGAATTGGAGAAGATGGAATGAGGATTGAGAGGGTGATGGTGAAAAGAGCAACAATACAGAACTTGAAGAATCCTGGGAGGATGTGTTAGTTGTGCAGTGCAGGGATGCAGGAGAATGACATTGTGCCTATAGCTAGAAAAGGAATATATTAGAAAGGTAGAGTAAGAAAGAAAGGAATATTGGCTAATGACATTAAGAGAAATGAAGAGGTTTACTGACATTTGTTCCTCCTGTGAGTTTTTTTGAATCTTTTCCTACACTGATACCAGGTCCTGGGGTGATGCCATTACAACTGACCCTTTTCAGCAACTTCCTGCTATGGCATACATAGTAATTGGGGATAACCTCTCAAGAGCTGAGGAACATTAATTCCTTCTTTTCACTTGCCACCATAAATTTCAGATAGGCATGAAACCTAGCCTGTGACACCAGGAAGCTGTCATTCCATATGTGGAAAAAAATTTTATATCAGGGACTAACTTTTTTTTGCTAAGTTTATCCCCATTCTATATAAGGCTAGACTTCCTGAAATTGTGCTTGGCAAAGTAAGAGATAGAGAGGTCTGATTCCTAATCAACTCCTCATAATGCTCAGATGTGAAGGTCCTGATGAGTTCCCACTCACCAGACTTGGAATATCTAACAATAAAGTGCCTACCTGCCACAGATCTTCATTTAAGCTACCCTGACAACAGGCTACATCCCGGCCCAGGTGGACCTGAAGCCTGTACTAAGTGAACTCCACTCTGTGATCCACAGCCTCAATATGGTGTACAAGGGCCCATTCATCATAGCTGGTGACTTCAACCAGGCCACCTTCAAGAGCGTGCTACCAAGATTCTATCAGCATGTCTCCTGTACCATCAGGGCCCAAATGCCCTCAACCATTGCTACTTAATCAATAAAGATGCCTACTGATACATCTGCTTCCCGGACTTCAGTAAATCAAGCCACCAGCTTGTGCTCCATCTCCCTGCATACAAACAGAAACTAAAGTGGAGAGTCCAATACAGAATATCATTCAGTGCTGTTCTGAGGAAATAGATGAGCTTTTATAAGACTGTTTTGAGTCAGTACACTGGTCCCTATTTAAGGTCTCAGCAGACAATCTGAATGAGTATGTCACCAAAGTCAAAGACTTCAGCAGCAAGTGTGTAGAGGCATGCTTACCAAAGAGATCAATCTGAGTGTTCCTCAGATGGAACAGCCAAGAGATCAACATCGTTCTGAAGTCCAGATCTGCAGCATTCAAATCGGGTGACCTTATCAGGGATGCCAAGAGGCAATACCAATTCACAATAGTGTCCCAGACCAGCTATCAATTGTGGCATGATAAAGCTTGCACTTTGTAATGAGCTACGAACCAAAATCAGATAGCATCACTGACAAGAATGCATCCTTCTAAAATGAGTTCAATATATTCTATAACTCCCTTGTCCATTCGTTCCCCCCATTCCTCCCCACTGATCTCCCTCCTGGCACTTATCCGTGTAAGCGGAACAAGTGCTACACATGCCCTTACATTTCCTCCCTTACCACCATTCAAGGCCCCAAACAGTCCTTCCAGGTGAGGCAACACTTCACCTGTGAGTCGACTGGGGTGATATACTGCGTCCGGTGCTCCCGATGTGACCTTTTATATATTGGCGAGACCCGACGCAGACTGGGAGACCGCTTTGCTGAACATCTACGCTCTGTCCGCCAGAGAAAGCAGGATCTCCCAGTGGCCACACATTTTAATTCCACATCCCATTCCCATTCTGACATGTCTATCCATGGCCTCCTCTACTGTAAAGATGAAGCCACACTCAGGTTGGAGGAACAACACCTTATATTCCGTCTGGGTAGCCTCCAACCTGATGGCATGAACATCGACTTCTCTAACTTCCGCTAAGGCCCCACCTCCCCCTCGTACCCCATCTGTTACTTACTTTTATGTACACATTCTTTCTCGCACTCTCCTCTTTCTCCCTCTGTCCCTCTGAATATACCTCCTGCCCATCCTCTGGGTCCCCCCCCCCCTGTCTTTCTTCCCGGGCCTCCTGTCCCGTGATCCTCTCGTATCCCCTTTTGCCTATCACCTGTCCAGCTCTTGGCTCTATCCCTCCCCCTCCTGTCTTCTCCTATCATTTTGGATCTCCCCCTCCCCCTCCAACTTTCAAATCCCTTACTCACTCTTCCTTCAGTTAGTCCTGACGAAGGGTCTCGGCCTGAAACGTCAGCTGCACCTCTTCCTACAGATGCTGCCTGGCCTGCTGTGTTCACCAGCAACTTTGATGTGTGTTGCTTGAATTTCCAGCATCTGCAGAATTCCTGTTGTTTTTGTTTTCAATATATTCTATGCACATTTTGAACAGAAGGTTAACACCTACAGCTTCTGATGCACTGTATCCACAGTCACTATTGCAGATGTCAGTTTTCCTGAGACTGAAGGCCTGGGTGGAATCCCTGATCACATTCTTAAATTCTGCATGGAGTATCTGCAGAGGTTGTTTACCTCTTCCTACTTCAGTCAGAGATTTCCACATCTTTAAGACCACTACCAACCCACTGCCAAAGAAAAATAAGGCAAGACGCCTTAAAGACTACTGCGCAGTGGCTCTGACATCAAGCAACTCGCCTGCCACTGAAACTTGCCCAAGGCTGGTGACATTTCCATGGCCCTACGCTTATCTCAGGAACATCTGGATAACAATGACACCTCCATCAGGCTCCTGTTTATTGACTGTAACTCCGACTTCAACACCATAATTCCAAACAAAATCATTCCCAAAATCTTGACCTAGGACTCAGCACATTCCTGCTCCAACTAGATCATTCACTTCCTGACCAAAAGACCACAATCAACAAGGATAGGCAGCAACATCATCCACAATTATTCTCAGCAGTGGTGTCCTACAACACTACATCTTCAGCCTCTCACTTTACTGACAGCTGTGTAGCCAGATCCTGATCTAAATCCAACCACAAGTTTGCAGATGACACCCCCATAGTGGGCCAGATCTTAAATAACAAGATAGGAAGGAGAAACAGAGCCTAGTCACATGGTGTCAAGACAACCACCTTTCCTTCAATGTCAGTAAAACAAAAGAGCTGGTCATTGATTTCAGGAAGTGGGGCAGAGTATGGTGCTGAGGTGGAGGTGATTGAGAGCTTCAAGTTCTTTGTTAAAAATATCACCAATAACTTGTCCTGGTTCAACCATGGCCAAGAAAGCTCACCAGAAGCTCTACTTCCTCAGAAAGCTCAGTAGACTCAGCATATCCCTGTTTAACTCTTACCAATTTTCAAGTTGCACTATGGAAAGCATACTACCTGGATGCATCACATCTTGGTATGGCAACTCTATCCTGCTGTTAAAAGACTCTTGAATGGGGTTCTTGTACAATAAAGATGAACTCACAGTCTGTCTCAGTCTTTGCACCTTGTTGTCTATTTGCAAATCACTTTTTCTGTAACTGTAATGCTATATTCTGCATTCTGATCTTGCTTTTCCCTTTGTACTACCTTGGTGTATTATGTTTTGAAATGCTCTGTATGGATAGCATGCAAAACATTTTTTTTCATTGATTGTTGGTACATGCGACAATAATAAACCAATTAAAATGTGCAGGGTACTCATTTCCCAACACAATTATCTGAACTGCTCATCACTCATATTAAAACAATGCTCTGGTTTTAACCTCATCTCGGTCTTCCACTTTTTTCCCCCCTGAACTTACATAAGGAAAGAAGATTGTAGAAGATAAAAGTTTGAAGATTTAGACCAATATACTTGATTCCATTCCTGATCTTTAGATACAACTTTACTTCTTTGCTAATTAACAACTGTTTGAAAATCTGCAGATGCTGGAAAGCTAGAGTACTGCACACAAAGAGCTGGAGAAACAATGGCAGCATCTATGGAGGAGAATAAAGAGTCAACTTTTCAGGATTGTTCAATTTCTGTTTCTTGCTCAATCAATTAATTTGTGCCATGCTAGCAACTAACTCACACCTACAATGGATACGTAGGAAATGATCATCTTTTTAACATCTTAATAGATTTAATTTAGAATTTGACATTTCCATGTTCAGAACTAGCTATTCTTAATTATGAAGCATCTTGCAGCTTACAATTCTAAAGTTTATGGTAGAATCAAAGAATGGGAGGTGAAGATTTTACTATAGGGCCAAATGGTTCTTGAATATCATGTATATATTAAGACTATAAATTAGATAATTTAAATGGAAATCTTGTTTTATATTGTTCATATCAATTAAACTCTATGTTTTAAAATTTTATCCCCTTTTTTTTCTACACTGTAATGTAAAAGAAGTCAGTAATAAAATAAAAAGTGAACAACAAGACTCACCAGTAATAATCATCAAAAGACTGCCAGGGACAGTAAATGTTTCCACAGGTCTCATAATGATGTAAATTTCTTAATTATCTTTTTTGATAAGCAACTTTTATCACATTTTTGCTATTTCTTCCTTTTTAATACATTGATTTTATCTTTCATGATTTAATCATTAAAAATACTTTACACTATATTATGGATTACACTCAGCTGTTTTCCTGCTGGAAGTATAGAAGGCATACAGGAGATTATGGGTTGAACTGGCCAGTATTTTGACCTTCAGTATCTTGCTACTCAAAGCAAACGATCATTAACAATTGGCAGCCAAAATAACAGAAGGCCAATGTAATTTTAAAATGTGACTCATCTTGAAAGATATCTAAGAAATTCATAATACAGTACAGTGGAATCTGGTTAATTGAGACACATCAGGACCGGTATGTTTTGGCCCAATTAAGTGTCTGCCCTACTCAGCCAAAGTTTCATGGAAATGGTTAAATAGATATAAAAAGAGACAAACTACTGTTTAACTGAGTAACACACTATATATTTAAATGCAGTACAGAACAAATTTGAACATTACCAATACAATACAGTACTATAAAACTGTGTATTAGTTCATAATAGTTATCAGTGGAGGAATTCATCCAGTGTACGCTGCCATGTTCTTTTGATTGATGGTAGTGAACAAAATCAGCAGGCACCTAGTGAAGATAACGGACTGCCCTCATACAATGCATTCCACGATTGCATCTTCCAAATCTTCATTTTCATTGTAAGTTTCAAGATGATTGTCGATACCTTCAAATTCTTTGTAGTCCCTAACTTGAAGTAGTGAAATTGTTTCATTTTCACTGTCCGGGCCTAAATACTTGAAACTACAATGAGCAAACAGTCCTGCAGTATCTTACAGCTTATTTGCTGCCAACTATCAGTGATAAAAATCACTCTTTTTAAAACAGAAGTACATGCAACTGTTGAAATTTAAAGACTGTTTGCTCTAAATGTGGTATAGTGTCTAATGGCCATGCAGGTGCACACCACTGACACTAGCTAGAAACTGTTCAGCAACAGTTTCTCATCCCAATGAAGCGGCATAGTGTCCCACATAAACAAAGGGTATTCAGATATTTACTCAATTACTTTCTGTTCTTCAAGAGTTGTTCCAAATAAGCAGCTGCTCCAATTAACTGATAGCCCAATTAACCGGAATCCACTGTATTGCAAATAACTGATAAAAAAGGAAGGTCATACTCTTTCATCTAATCTTCTTCCTTCTAGCAATTAAATATCTGAAGTTCTGGTAACTGGGATTCAAAATAAAGTTTGCTTATAAAAATGCAGAGTAATATCTAATAGAAAATATTTAACACTCCAAAGCATAGACCTGATATGGCATTTATGTTTTGCTTAGGATGTGCCAGATAAAAATTGTTGAAACATTCCTAAACCACACATGCGGTTTAAAGGAAAAGTCTATGATTTTTCTTTAAAAGCAGAGCAGAAATCATATTCATTCTTGGCTAAATTTGATTAATTTTGGGGGACCTCTAACAATTGTTTTACCATCCACCATGGAAGCTGGTGACTGTGAAAATTTCACAAAGAAAAACCTTAATGAGAACAGAAAAATAAAATCCTAAAATTTCTACTCCTTTGGCAGTAAATGTACAACTTTTGATGACATCTGTTAACTTGAAAGTTTTGTCAAGTTCTTGCATTTCACCAGTGATGGTACAGGATGAACCACGCATAGCATTTTTCTCTCATAAATTTTTGGTACAGGTTGCAGGCATCTACTGAAACTCTTTCTCAATGTGTATTTGTGAATTCAAGCAGTGGATAATCTAGGGAATAACAAATCTTTCCAGAATTAGAAACCCCATGCTTCAACCACTATCTATCCAGAAAAAGTTAACAACCATATTACAGTGAACCAGGGACTCAGTTACCACAGAAACAAGAATTTCAGCTCAAATTTAAGGCATGCATTTTATTTAGTTTAGATGTGCCTGATAACATACAATATTGTGGCATCATAATATTACAAGATGGTGCTGCAAACTGGTATAATAATGTCACAATATTCTGCACTGATAGAGAACACCATGACTTAAATGATTAAATAAGGCAAAATAAAAACACAATTGTAATGGAGCGCTAACACTTTGTGTTTAAATGGTAAATTTAATCCATCTACTACTTATATTTTTGAAACCACAGATCTTTCCTTTAAATTAGATATTTTGAACTGAAGCCAATTTAAATACCTATTAAATGTGAATGTTCTTGTAAAGAGAGTATTTCTTACCAAAATGATTCAGTCTCCACATTCAGCAATATCTGTTTAATAGAACAATTGGATCAAGGGAGGGGCATGCTCGCCAAAGAGCTGTTTCCATAAGGAGGCTTGTGTTGTACCATCTTTAACAAAAATGCCTTATCAGGTTTATTTTATTGTTTTGACATTGCCAGTACAATATATATGTCCAAAATGCTCAATGTTTTACCAATAACCCACCCAAATACAAAAAAAGGTCATCTTTCAAAACAGAAGTGTATATTTTTGGCCAGACACATACCTGCCAGCATTTCAAATTTACAGAGAATTTCATGAGCAGGATGGGAGAAAAAAGACTTAAGATCTGAGTTTCAGTGAGATGCAGATATGTTGAGAGACACAAAATAAAATATTTATCCCAGTCATATAGGAATCAAATTACAGATTCTTAATGATCTCGCTTAAAAGTGATGGTGTTTCTAACGTACTGAATTTGCTACCTCGGGAAACACGAGATGAGATGTAATTATTGCATATTTTGGTACCTCATAACACTACTCTTTAATATGCAGCTATTGAAGCTCTTGGAATATTGTAATAAAGACTTTACCCTGCAAATCCATGAAGTTTAGTGCTTGTACAGTACAGCGGGCAGGAAAATCTAGGACTAGATTATCGCTGGCACTGGAAGGTATGTAGCAGTATATGGCACATAAAAACAACAGACCAATTTACATAAACATATTTTTACCTTCATGGAAAGCCTAAGTCCCTGTTATCTGAATCATGAATATATTTACATACACAACAGGAGCAACTGATTTGATTGTGACAATTCAATTGATGCAATATTTAAAAAAAAATAAGATTTGGTTAGAAGAGGTAGTTGCCAATCCCACTGGGGGAGTGGTACAGTTTATACACATGATTACACTTCGTTTAGATTTGAACTCAAAACACCAGCGAACTATAGTACTACACCAGCTTTGATTTGGGAAACAAATTAACTAATAAAAAAGAATTTTGTTTTTTGGAACCCCTTCTCTCTCTACGTTGGGCTACAGCAATATACACAATGTCAGTATAATTGCAGTGTGAAAGAGAGCAGCCAGCTACCATAAATTTAATGATGTACAATATTGCAATATCTCATAATCCCTAGCAAATAATTCAAACATGTATATCTATATATATATATATATATATATAAGCACACTTTACATATTAAATTTTTCTCCTACATTTGTTGTTTTGCTTGTTTCTCCAAGCTGGCTTGAGGGAAATGTGTAGTGATATCTGTGGATGTGGACTGCAGGCGAGTCCCAGGCTGAAGCTGGGAGAGTAGGCTGTACCTGTGACACTGTGATACCACATTTCTTTGCCAGTTCCTCTTTGGCTTCCTCACTAGGGTAGGGATTACTCAGGTGAGAGTAGAAATACTCGTTCAGGACTTCTGTAGCCTGCTTGCTGAAGTTACGTCGTTTTCGCCTTTGAAGTGAAACAAACAAAGGTTTCAAAATTGTTGGTTTACTGTGGGTCTCAAGCATTTAACCTTTTTTTCACTGTACTAAACCAATCATATCTTAATCTGCCATTTGCTTTCTTCAACTTGTAAATTATCAATGTTATACTATCCATTTACACTGTTACAAATCAAAGTATTTTATGTTAGAGGTCCTGAAGCCTGTCATCACTGTGTCACTTCTTTGAAGTAGCTGTCTAATTCATTTCACTTGCCTATATATAATTCTCTTTTAAAGTTATTTTTGAATCTGCTTCATGTAATCCATTGATAAAATATATATTTTTGACAGGGTGGAAGATAATCCCAAGGAGTCCTTGGGAAAGAAGAGAGAATAGGTCTCTTAAAAACTATTGGGGAAGTCTACGTGTGGGGCCACAGGAGATGGCTGAGGTATATAATTGTCTATTTTTCCCTGATGTTTACTAAGCAGAATATTATGGATGCCAAAGAGATAAGGGTAATAAGTAGCAAGACTTGAATCATATGCCTATTATGAAGAAGGCAGTATTTGCAACTTTTAAGTGTATTAAGCAGGGCCTGACCAAGTGTAACCCTAGATCTTACAAAAGGCCATGGAAGGAACAGTGAGGCCCTTGTGGAAATATTTGTTTCATTGTTAACTACTAGTTATGTTCCAAAAGACTGGAACTAATGTGTCCCAATGTTCAAGAAGGGTATTGAGGGCAAACCAGGGAACTAGACATTGGTGAGCTTCACTTCAATTGTAGGGTAGTTCCTTGATGGAATTCTGAAGATAAGATCCAGCATCACTTGATATTCAAAGCCTGATCAGGAAATCAGCACAGTTTTGTGTGTGGGAGGTCATATCTGACTAATCAAGTTTTTCGTAGAGGCAACTAAGGGGATAGATGAAGGTAGGACAGTAGTTATTGTCTATATTTTATTTAGTAACGTCTCTGCCTACGTGGCAGCTCGATCTGGAATGTTAGCTCGCATGTGATTCAGGGGAGTTAGTAAGGTAGATTCCGAATTGGCTTGGTAGGATGCAGAGAGTGATGGTTAAAGGTTAATTCTCTGACTGGAGACCAAGTGACTAGCGGTGTACCCACAGCGCAATGTCACAGTACATTGAAAGCAGTTGTGCAATGCCCTTTTCACTTGTGCATGTGAAGAGGGTATTTAGCATCATGACCTTAAACAGTCAGGGCACTGAGTTCAGGAGTACGGATATTGTCACGGATATTATGTTGCAGTTTTATAAACTGTTAGTGAGGCTGTACTTGGAGTATTGTATACAGTTTTGGTCATCCTGATATAGGAAAACATTGTCAAGTTCAAGAGAGTACAGATTAGATGTACGAGGATGCTGCCTGTACTAGAGGGCTTGAGATATGGGGAGAGGATGGCCATCCTGTATCTTTATTCCCTAGAATTCAGGTGAAGAGTGACCTCACAAAAGTGAGGAGTATGGATTAGGTGGATGGTTGTAGTCTTTTCCCTAGGGTTGGGAAGTCCAAAACTGGAGGGCACCAATACAGGATAAAAGGGGAAAGATTTTAAAGAGAACTGAGAGGAGACTTTCTCACACACAGCGTAGTGAGTAATCTGGAATGAACTCGCAAAGTAAGTGGCTGAGGCCAGTTCAAATGCAACACTTAAGAGGTATAATGAGAGGAGAGACTTGGGGGGTTATGGGCCAAACACAGGCAACTGGGACTCATAGAGAGGATGCTATGGTCAACATGGAACAGTTGGGCCAAAGGGTGCGTTGCCATGCTGTATCACTATGACTCTAGTGCTGACAAGATAATAAAAACCCGTTGCACCGAAGTTACTTCTCTTATCTGACCTTTGTTTTTTTACCAATGACTTTTCCTCTCTAACCTCAAGTTTTTGTTCCTTTGTAGTTGTATTGTTGTTATTGGACACCACTGGAAAAGCAGGTGCTTCCTATAACTAAATACGTAAGAAAAGGTAAAGCCATTGCCTGTTATCTCTGCCAAAAGCTTGACTCCCTGACCACCATTCACAACCAAGGAAATTTTCAACTGCTGACCAAGTTACTACACACACCTTGGTGGTGTGCTGTACACGGACTAAGCTTTCATTCATTTATTTAATCCATCTCCAGCAAAAGCTACGGTACTATGCAAAGGTCTTGGGCAGCTAGGGTGTCTAAGACCTTTACACAGTACTGTATTTGTCAATGTGGAGCAGAAAGAAAGTTTGTAAACCTGGCGGAAACAAAGGATGTTGGGAATGGCGAGGGTGGAGTGTCGCGGGAGGGGTGTGGGAAAGGAGGCAGAGAAGGACTGCTAGGGGTGGGAGCAAGGGCAAGGGCCAGTGCGGGTGCAGACACGCGCAGCCCTGAGACACTAGGCAAGGTCATTTGATTCCCCAAACAATTAGTTTATTGATCATTACACAATGTCTCTCTAGTGATTCTTGCTCCCTCCCTTCTCCCTGCCTCTTTTCCTATGATTCCCCGCGCCCCCCCGCCCCCCGGGCCCCTTCTACTCTCAGTCCACAACAGAGACCCATATCAAAACAGCTTTATCAATACTCACATATATTATGAAATTATTTTTTTTGGCAGCAGTGTGGTGCAGTACATAAAATTACTTTAGTATTGTGCAAATATCTTAAGCATCCTAGAGCTGTATATGTGTCTAAGATTTTTGCACTACTGTATTTTCACTTCTGCGACAACGTCCTGATCTTTTACATTTCATGTCATCAAATATCTCCTAACTATTCTGGGCATTGAAATAATTTCCCAGCTATCTGTCTGTTCTCTACTTTGACAAAATACTTATGCACATCTAAAATATATTTTAAATCAATTTCAATTTATCTGTGAGGTTTATATGGGTTCCCACTCTCCTCATCATACATGACTCCCATTTCTTAACATTACTACTTCACCTGGCCATTCTTGACTTGAATTCTTAAGGTTAACTAAAATAAAGAGATTTCGAATGATGGAGAATAGATGCAGATGGAATTTGGTGAGGATCTTTTTCACTCAAGAGAGATGTGAATATCTGTAATACACTGCCTGAGAGAGTGATAGAAGCAAATCTGTCGACAGCACTTAAGGAGTGTTCTCGACATACAAGGATACAAGCCAATTTCTGGAAGATATATGGATTAATACAGATTGATGTCCACTGGTCAGCGTTGACCTGGTGAGTCTAATGACCTATTTCCATTTGTTATGAATTTATTTATATTATAAGTCTCTCCACGTAACTAAAGTCTTTCATTCCAAGCAACATCTTAATGAAGACATAAGAGATTGCAGATGCTGAAAATTGGAGCAACAAACAGTTTGCTGGAGGAACTCAGCATGTCAAGCAATACCTTTGTGAATTTCCTCTGCACTCTCATCTTCTGTGTGGCAGCCAGAAATGCATATAATGCTCTGTGCATGGTCTAACCAATTTTATGTAGAGTTCCAGTATCTAGTATATGCTTTCTAAGATAAGGGGACCAAAACTATGCAGAGTTCACCATTTATGGCATCACTAATATCATGTACAATTGTAACAATACTTCTCTATTTCTGAACTCCAATCCTCTTGCAATAAAAAATATACCATTTGCATCTGTGAGCACTTCGTGCAGTAGTCTAACATTTTTTAAGCTTCATGCACAACACCTAATCACTCATTTGTCATCTCCCTGCCTTTTGGTTCTTCCTGTCAAAGTGCATGAACACATAGTTTCTCACATTAAACTCACTGGATAAGTTTTTATCCACTCTTTCAACCCATCTATACCCTGCTGCAGAGTACAAATATTGTCTTTGCAGCATGTCATTTCAACTGTTCTCAAGTCATTGGTTACCTTATACTCTGCTCCCTTCCTCTAAGTTATTAATACAGATTAGTCTTTCTCCCAGGGTAGAAGTGCTATATAGTTATAGGTTTAAGGTGAGAAGAGGACCATTTAAAGGAGATTTGCACTAGGTTGGATTGAGATAATGGTTAGCTCTAGCATTTTGGGCCAAGTGGTCTTTTCCTTAGCTATCTTATTCTACAGTATGTATAAACACGAAGTGATCCTTGGGGCACTCTACCAAGTACGTAATTCCAGCCTGAAGAAAAACCAGTCATTTTGATTCACTGTAACACTTAAAGAAGCAAGGCATAGTAAGATATAGTCCTAATGCAGGCAAATGGGATTAGTGTAGATGGTCAAAAAGGTCAGCATGGAGATAGTGGGCTGAAAGGCCCATTTCTGTGCTGTGCAAATGTATGTTTCTGTGGAAATCCATCTTGATATCCCACTAATTAAGCCCCATTATGTTAAAGGGAACTTAGTATAGATGGGTACTTAATGGTTGGGATGGCTATGGTGAGCTAAACGGCTTGTTTTCCTGTTGTATGATTCTATTGCTGTTTATAAAGTCCAGTGTTCCCTATGATTTTCTAAGCATCTTCTCGCCCTACCACTTTCTATTATTACAATCCTTCTCCATGGATTGTCACCTTGTCGCGGTGCAGAGGCTTGTGTGGTCCTGAGATCCCGAGAGCGATGCTGTCTTGCTCCTGGTAGGGTCACCCATGGCGGTAAGGTCGAGGGTGAGGTCCCTGACAAAGAACAATCCAACCAAGACCTCAACGGTGGAACAGGCGGATGAAGTTACTTCGAGCTCAACGGCTGTAAAGGTGGATGAAGGCTGCAACAAATCCATCAGCTCCAGTTGTCGTGGTTTCTATGCCATTGGAATCAGTTGGTTGATTTGTGAAGTATCGTGTGCTTCTTGGAGTGCAACATCAAGTACACGTTAAACAAATACACGCACTGGCGTCTTTGTTCTGTGGGCCACTTCTTCAAATCTTTTGGCAATCGGGGGAGGGCGACAGGAGCAGGCAATGTGATGGCTGGAAGCTCCTAGTCAAGAACCGGCACGAAAGTGGTGAATATTTGATTCAGTCGCTCAACTTTTGGGCAGAAGCAGGAAAGTTGTTCGGCAGCAGTATTCACATCTGAGCAGCCCTATTTAGGATCCACTCTGTTCACCCTGAACTGGGAAGGGGCTAGAAAAGGTGCCCTAAAAACAGTCTGCTTCATCCCATCCCGTCTGGAAAGCCGTGTCCAGTGGGATCACCATCATGCGGTCAAAAAATATCGAGAAGTGAAACTATGAAATTTGGAACCTGGAATATATGAGCTCTGATGGATAACCCAAACTCAGAGCAACCAGAGAGGAGAACTGCCTTTGTTGCCCGGGAACTCCAAAAATTCAACTACGACATTGTTGCTCTGAGTGAGACCCGCAGACCTGGAGAAGGGCAACTAAAGGAAGAGCAAGATCAATACACCTTTTTGTGGAAAGGACTTGATCCTGAACAACCAAGGATCCATGGAGTAGGTTTTGCCATCCGAAACAGCCTACTTCAGAAGCTGACAGAGCAACCACTGGGAATCAACGAACGTCTCATGACTCCGCGAATCCAACTTGTCAAGAAACAACACGCTACCATCATCAGCGCCTATGCTCCAACTCTGGATGCTGAAGATGAAGTAAAGATGAACTTCTACGCCCAACTTGACCACGTCCTTTCCTCTGTTCCCAACAACGACAAGATCATTCTCTTGGGAGACTTCAGTGCCAGAGTCGGGAAAGATCAGGCTCTGGACTGGAATTATAAGCAAGGAAGGAGTTGGCAAGGTCAACGCCTATGGAACACTCTTCTTCACCAAATGTGCTGAACACAACCTGGTGATTACAAACACCCTATTTTGCCAGAAAAACAGGCACATCCACGCTCCAAACACTGGCACCTCATCGACTACATCATTGTACGATCTCGGGACCAACAAGATGTACTGATAACAAGAGCTGTTACTGGTGCTGACGAGTGCTGGACAGACCATCGACTCATCTCGTCCACCATCAGAATGAAGATTCCGCCCAAAAGGAAGCACCAAAATCAGAGCACTATTAAGAAATTTAATATTGACATCCTTCAAGACATCAGCCATGTACAGAAGTTCCAACAAAATCTTCAAGAACAACTGCCTCAACAAATCCCACCATCTGTAGTAGAACACTGGAATCAATTGAAGAATGGTATCATCACATCCTGCAAAGAAAGAACTGGGTTCAAGACAAAAAAAAATCAGGATTGGTTTGATTATAACAACAAACTACTCCAACAACTCATCAACGAAAGAGAAAAGCTTTCATTACCTTACAAAATGACCAACAATCGGCTACCAAAAGGAAACACCATCAGGAATGCAAGGCTGCAGTCCAGAAGAGCATCTGAAACCTGAAAAACCAATGGTGGAGGAAGAAAGCTCAGGAAATCCAACAACTAGCAGACGCCAATGACACTCGAGGCTTTTTCAATGCAACTAAAGCTATTTTTGGCCCATCCACGCAAAGTCAAGCCCCTCTCAAAAGCAAAGATGGTTCAACCATCCTGAAGAGCAATGCTGACATCAATTCTAGATGGAGGGAGCACTTTGAAGATCTTCTAAATCAAACTGTCTCATTTGACAGGAATGTGATTAACAACATTCCAAAACAGCCCGTTGACGACTCCCTAAGCAAAATACCAACACTTGAGGAAGTCAAGGAAGCCATCAAAACCTTGAAAAACAACAAGGCCGCTGGACTCGATGGAATACCAGCTGAGGTCTACAAAATTGGAGGTAAGCCGCTTCATTATCAACTGTATCAACTTCTCATCAAGATCTGGATAAATGAAGACACACCAGCAGACTTTAGAGACTCAGCAATCGTTACCATCCACAAAAGGAAAGGCGATCAATCCGAATGCGGAAATTATCATGGAATTTCTGTTAGCAACAGCAGGAAAGATCCTCACCCACATTCTGAACAACCGGCTCAAGCCTTTAGCTGAGAAGATTCTTCTGGAGACACAAGCTGGTTTTAGACCATCACGTGGAGCAATCGACATGATCTTCACAATGCGACAACTACAAGAAAAATGTCGTGAACAACTTCAACCTTTGTACATGGCATTCATCGACCTCCCCAAAGCCTTTGACTCGGGATCAAGGGAACTCCTATGGGATGTCCTATCCACTTATGGATGCCCTGAAAAGTACATTCGAATCCTGAGACTCCTCCATAATGGCATGCTTGCCACAGTCATGGTCAGCAACAGTAACTGTGAGTCTTTTCAAGTTAGATCAGGAGTAAAACAGGGATGCGTGATTGCCCCAACTTTGTTCACCATCTTCATTGCGACAATCATCCACATTATCAAGGATGATCTACCCCCAGGAATCGAAATTGTCTACAGAACAGATGACAGACTTTTCAATCTTGCCCGTCTCAAATCCAAAACGAAGACATCCACGAGTTCCCTCATCGAGTTCCAATATGCAGATGACAACAGTGTTGCAGCTCCTTCAGAAAACCACCTACAACAGATTCTGACTGCCTTCAACCGTGCATACACAAAATTTGGACTTATCATCAATTCCAAGAAGACTCAGATCATCTACCAATCTTCACCAATTGAGACAAATCGGATAGAACCATCACTTCAACTTGGCGAAACAACCCTGGAAGACATGGACCACTTTCTGTATCTTGGAAGTCACCTCTCCTCCAATGTCGACCTTAATGACGAGATCCAACATCGTCTTAAATGCGCTGGAACAGCTTTTGGACGTCTCTGAACAAGAGTCTTTCATGATCGTGACATCCAAACAGACACCAAAATGTTAGTGTACAAAGCAGTGGTAATCCCAACACTCCTGTATGCATCAGAAACCTGGGCAACATACCAACGACATCTGAAGGCACTTGAAAAGTTCCATCAATGCTGTCTTCGAAACATCTTAAATATCAGCTGGGAAGATAGAAGGACCTAATACATAACTGCTCCAATTAGACACAGAGGGACACTAACCATATTTTAACACCAAAATTCTTATGTGACACACCAGTCTGTTTTAGAAATAGATTACCATTCCTTCACTATGCTGGATTAAAAGTGTAAAACAGTCTGGATAACAATGTTGTGGGAGATCCTTTACTATCAATGTCTTCACAAAAACAATTAGGGATGGAAATTCTATCTTTTCAATAGAGAGCTGAGAAATGGAGATACAGATAAAAGTTTAGAGATAACGGCAAGATGAAATTTGAACATGCATAAATTGACCCCAGAGAGTAAGCTAATGCTATTGAGGAACAATATTGAGAGCAGAATGGGGTCAAGGTTAAACTCCTGGAAGCCTTGGCTGGAATGAGAAAGCACTGGTGATAACTGTGAGATTGCACTTGCCAGAAGAAGATGAAATGGCTCGGTCTTATTTTATTTGCAAAAGCTGTGAGTGACCTAACAAGGATCTGCATAGTTATAAAACTGTTTCCACTTGAAGTAAAAAGAAAACCTGGAAGCCATTGAGATAATATGGTCACTAAGAAATAAATGGAGCAGATTGATGTTAATCTGAAGCTAGTTACTAATAGAAATCACTAATGTACTTAATAGGAGAATAGGTAATCACACTAAGGAAAAATATATGGAGCATTATTCTGGAAGACAAGGAAATCACGTACAGCATTAATAACTGACGAGCCGAGTTTGGAGCATGAATAAGTATTGCTGTGATACAGGGGCATAGAGTATTCCCCTGAAGATCTGAATTCCCATTGTGATGCTTAGGAGATTATGCAATAAATGCAAAACAGCCTGTGATTACTTTACCAATCCCACCCATTTAGTGGTTGGCCAAAAGCAATGATTGCAGGTTTTTTGTTAGATTTGATCATTGTTCTGCAGCAACAAATAAATCTATCCCCCGGATGCTCCAGCATGTACACACTCTTCAGGAAGTGTAATGCCCATGATTAAGTGCTATTCATACTTTCTTCTTGTTGCAAGAGTCTGCAAATAACTACATTAACTTTCATTGCATTCTTCTAAACTAGCTGGCTGCTTCAACTAATGTTGTTCCCTTAACTTCATTTCATGTGAATACTAGAAGTTTTAATTTTAAACTAATAACAATTTTTTAGTGTTGGCCAATAACAGTTAAGCAGTGTGTTGTCTATCTTGCCCAATTTACTTTTCCATTACTTTCAATAGAACAAAAAGCAATTGACAATCCTTGTTGATTTAGTTATCTTTTGTGATTAAGAATTAAAATTACCTTAATTGTATTTTCAAACCTAAATTATTTCATATAGATTAAATATTAGGACTTTGAGATAATTCCTCTTAATATTGCCTCATTATAGGAAGGACATGGGAGCTTTAGAAGGGGTGCAGAGGAGATTTACCTAGATGTTGCCTAGATTAGATGGCATGACTCACAAGAAAAATAGTGAGCTCGGATTCTTTTCTTTGGAGCAAAGGAGGACGAGAGATGACTTGAGAGGTGTACAGGATGGTAAGAGGTATAGATTGAGTGGACAGCTAGCAACCTTTTCTCAGGGCAGAAATGGCAAATAGGAGATGACATAATTTGAAGGTGATGGGGGGGGGGGAGTACAAGTGGGATGTCAGAGGCAGTTTTTTTACACGGAGAGTGGTGAGTGCATTGAATGCACTACCAGGGTTGGTGGCAGAGGAAGGGACAATTAAGACACTCTTAATTAGCACATAGGTGAAAGAAAAATGAAGGGCTATGTGCAAGAGAAGTGTTAGAATGATCTTGGAGTAGATTAAAAGGCTGACATAACACTAAGGGCTGAAGGGCCTGCACTGTACCTAATTACTTTATTCTCTTTTTGCACTACTTATGGATTTTTTATACTTCTTATTGTAACTTACATTAATCTCTTTGTTTATGTATTGCACTGTACTACAACCACAAAACAACAGATTTCACAACCTATGTCACTGATAATAAACCTGATTCTGATCCTGTGTTGTACTGTTCTATATTGGCGGTATTAGGCAGGAACTTGCAAAAGTTGAATACAGCAGGTTATTTGCTGACAAATTGGTATATAGTAGTCATAGTCATAGTCATACTTTATTGATCTCAGGGGAAATTGGTTAAATTGGTTATAAATTGATATAGTCAGGGGAGGAGGCTTTTAAAAGTAAAATAACAAGAATTCAAGGTCTGTCATGTTCCTGTAGAGTGAAGGATAAGACTGGTAGGGTTAGGGAACACTGGATGATGAGGGATATTGAGGCTCTGGTAAGGGGAAAAAAGGATGCATGTTCAGATACATCAGCTGAGAATAAGTGAATCCCTGGATGAGTGTACAGGATACAAAAGTATATTTAAGTAGGAAATCAGAATGGCAAAATGGGAGCATGAGATTGCATTGACAGAAGGGATAATGAAGAATCCAAAGAGATGTTATAAGATGTTAAGGGAAAAACAGTAAAATGGGAAAGAACAAGCCCCCTCAAAGACTGAAGTAAGTGTCTATGTGTGGAGCCATAAAAGAGGAATAAGATCCTCAGAATATTTCACCTTTCTTTTAACTCTGGATAAAAACATGAAGATTTTAGAATGTGAGATAGTTAATCAAGGATAGTACACATCACAGCAGAGGAGATGCTGGATTTTTCAAAGTGTATCAAGTTAAATCTCCAGGGACTGATCAGGTCTTAGAGTACCACAGCACAGAAAAAGGCCCTTTGGCCTATCTAGTTCATGCCAGCCTTGTCTCCTGCCTAGTCTCATCTACCTGCACCTAGACCATAGCCCTCCATACCCTTCTCATCCATGTATCTATCCAATCCGGTCCTAAAAGATGAATTTGAACCTCATAATTTTGATGGCAGCTCATTCCACTCTCACACCACCTTCTGAGTGAAGAAGATCCCCGTCAGATTCCTCTTAAATATTTCACCTTTCACCCTAAACCTATGACCTCTACTCTAGCCTCAACCAACCTGAGAAGTGAAAGCTTATGTCCCTCATAATCTTGTATATGTTTATAAGATTGCCCCTAATTCTCCTGTGTTAAATGGAGTAAAGTCCTAACCTTTTCAACCTTTCCCTATATAACTCAATTCAACCTCATTAACATCTTATACAACTTCAACATTGCAGTACTCAATGCCCTGATTTATGAAGGGCAATTTGCTAAGAGTTCTCTTTACTGCCCTGTCTACCTGGGATGCCACTTTCAAGGAATTATGAATTAGTATTCCCAAGTCCCTTTGTTCTACCACACACTATGGAGCCCTGTCATTCACTGTGTAGGTCTTACCCTGGTTTGTTCTCCCAGAGTGCAACATCTCACACTTGTCTACTTTAAATTGCATCTGCCATTTTTCAGCCCTATTGCCCAGCTGGTTGAGGTGAGGATGCAAGCTTTGATAGCTGTCCTTAGTGTGCACTAAGCCGCTAATCTTGGTGTCACCTGCTGATCCGGTTTACCACATTATCATCTAAGTCATTAATAAACATATATGTAAAAGAACAAAAGAGCCAGCACTGATCCCTGCAGCTCAGTACTAATCACAGGCCTCCAGTCAGAGAGACAACCATATATTACCACTCTCTGGCTTCTCCCATTGTCAATGTTGAATCCAAATGATTACTTCATTCTGAATACCAAGTGACTTAACCTTGTGGACCAGTTTCTCAAGTGAGACTTTGTGAAAAATCTTGCAAAAGTCTATGTAGACAACATCCACGACCTTCCCTTCACCAGCCTCCTTGGTAACCTCCTCAAAACGATATCAAAGGTATATTCAAAAACACTGTTGGAAGCTTGAGAACAAATTGAATGAGCCTTGGCTAATATATATATGTATCATTGTTAACAAGAGGTGATGTGCCAGAAGGCAGGAGGGGGCCAATGTTATTTAATAAGGGCTGCGAAGAAAAACTGGGGAACTATAGACCACTAAGCTTAACATCTAGGTAGGTGAGTGACTAGAGGAGATTCTCAGGTATAAGACATGTGCGCATTTTAAGGATGAGTTAATTAGGAATAATCAGCATTGCTTTGTGTGTGGGAGATCAGGTCTCATGAATTTGATTAAGTGTTTTGAAGGTGGTGGGGGGGGGATGTGGAGATACATCTCTACCGAAGGAGGTGTAAGGCACTCCTTCCCTCCACTAGCCTGCAGGTCACCGTTGACCAAGGTGTAGCACCAGCTTAGCCCCCGATCAGGGTCACATGGAACCATGGGAGCAGGTGATGGATGATCGTATGAGCAGCTCAAGTCCTGGTTACGCGGCCACTGATACCAGGCAGACAATCTCTGAAGAGTATTGATAATGGCTGAGGTCAGTCGTCTTGTAAAGATATTGCCCAGAAGGTAGCAATGGCAAACCCTTTCTGTAGAAAAAATTGGCAAAAACAATCATGGTCATAGATCATGGTCGCCTATGTCATATGACATGGCACATCACAAACAAACTAACGACTCAAGGTCATTGAAGGCAAGGCAGTAGTCTATACAAACTTCAGTAAGGCCTTTAATAAAGTTCCACACAATAGGTTGCTTTGAAAAGTTACATCTCCCTGGAATCCTGGGAAAGCAGGCTAACTGGATACAAAATTGGCATGATGATAGGAAGCAGAGTGGAAGAATGCTTTTAGTACTGGAAACCAGTGACTAGTAACATGCTTCAGGGGTCGGTGCCAGGCCCATTTCTATTTGTCACCTGTATCAATGATTTGGATGACAACGTACAAGACATGGTTGGTAAGTTTTCAGGTTACAGTGAAACTCAATTTCTGTCTCTTTGGCTTCTCGCCTATTCAGCTTCACTTTCCAATCCCATGTATTGATATGAAAATGATCCCCTCTTTCAAGCTTCAAAGCAATGTTACAGTTCTTCACCATTAGTCCTACCAGCATCACTTAATGCTGTCCTATACCCAACTCTGAATGTGTCTTTATTTCAAATCTTCAGTATCATGTATTCTTAACATTATAGTATCATGGAATTGTATGGCACATAAACAGTTACTATGGCCCAATTTACACATGGAAACCATGATGCCTATCTACCGAATCCCATTTGCCCACATTAGGCCTGTCTCCCATCCTTTGCCATCCTAGTACCCTCCAAATATGTATATATGTTTAAATGCTGTAATTATATCTACATCTACAACTTCACTTGGAACTCACTTCATATATAACTACCACATACCATGTGGAAAAACTTACCCCTCAGATCTTCTTTAAATTTCTCCCCTCTTACCCTTAAACCTATGTATTCTGTAAAAAGACTCAAACTCCCTACCCTAACCATGCCTCTTGGTGTTTTACAAAACTTCATAAGGTCATCTCTCAGCCTCCTACATTCTAATGAGAATAAAACCAGCCAGCATTTCTCTTCGGGTGTTTCACTGGATATATATTGTAACTAACAGAACCATAAAACAAACTCTGTCACTATGTTCTTTCATTATATTAGATTTTTTTTTGCAAAGTTCAATATTATCCATCAGTACCATTCTTGCAATGTTTGCTTCCCTGGAAATTACAGTGCCATAGAATCAGCAAGTCACAAGCATGAAACCAGGTCATTCGAGTTCATGTTTCCATTGAGTTTCCATTTGTGTAGTTAGCACACATTTAAGCATTGCCACAGAGTTTCATTAACATCTTTATTACACACATGCTCGCCTGTAGATCTGCAGCCATTTTATGACAGCAGTTTGTTTTGTATAATATGGAAAGCCTCACATTTGAATCTTTGCCTATTGATGGCTTCTCGAGTGGCAAGTGGAGAAATGAGGTACTTTCTCCATCAGTCCTTAATTAACAGTTTGCAGTCAAAAACTCATACAGATTTAGCAATACTTCACTTTTACAAGTAACAACAGCATCAACAGTTTCAACAGATGCCTGCAGTTTGAAACTTACCTTGCATCAAGGAATCGAGATCTGAGGATCATCACTGCTTCACATGTACTCTGCTTTAGCTGCATCTGAATAGAGCTGAATTTGCGGTGGATAATAGAAACCATGCGCTCAATCTCCTTTGGTGAAATGGGTCTGGTCCGACTTTGTTCACGAAGCAAGTTCATGACGTGTGTGGTGAATTCACTACATGCCTACCCACAGAACAATCCAAGATTAGAAGATGCATTAACAAGGAACTCATCAGATAGAATTCATAAATGGATGGTAATAATGAGATTTGTGTTATTTCTATATCAGTAAATGAAGCTTTCAGCTCCTATAGACAACATGCTACAAAGTTCTCATGCAATACTCCACAACTTCAGAAAAAAAAAATTAGATCATGTGGTTCTCCAAGTGCCTTTTGGGTCTGGTAATGGAAAAAGTTGTAAGTACTTGAGTTCAGGTCAGGCGCAGATTTGCTGTGGATGGGTCAGATTTTCATTTTATACACAAGCAGATCCTTATGAGGACCTTAGATGAAGGAATTTGTATTGTATTGTTTGAATAATTAGAGTGTAATTTGTAAAATGTGACTATTTTACACTTTAAAGAAAAACTAACTTACACTATGGCATTTGTGGCTTTATAACATTTATCAATATCTTGTTAAGCATTATTAAATTAAATGTTTTTATGAATGAGCCTCTGAAGTACATAGTTTAGATTGTCAAGCTGTCAGCCACCAAGTAAAAACATTGGACACTACTTAAGGACAATTATGGAGTGTAAGCAAAGTTTCTCTCATTCATTATTATCCAGCTATGCCAGATTCATTAACACGTAGAGGCTTATGTTCTGTAAATATCTCTCTAGAAAAAATTCACTTGGCTCTAACATTTGGTTTTTGTTATGATTAAATCATGCTTTACAAAGGTTAAATATAAACTTGTAAGGCAATCCACTAATGTTTGTCACTCAAACAACCCGAATGCTTCATTTCATGTTTGAATTGATTTTACTACTGGTGAAAGGATTTATTTGCTGAACACAAATACAAAATTTCAAAAGAAGTAAAGCCAATGTACTATGAGCTATTACTGCTTTCCAATGTTTGGTTATATGGATCACACCTGCTCATATTTCTCCAGCTCTGAGTGGTAAATCTGTCGGATTTGTGCAAGTTTGGCTCTGTAGTCAGAGTGCTCGATGGAATTGTCATTTGGTGATCCACCAGATGCCGCTGCTGCCGCTGCTGCTGCAGCTGAACCTCCACCCTTTTCAGGACCAGATACTCCTTCTGCCAAAAGCATGTTATCCAGTCTCATCAACTGTGGATCTGGAGGCTCTTCTTCTTGGACACCCCGAATACTCAGCACTGTGTAGAGCAAAAGAGATTGTTATTGACTTTGCAATGGAAACATCAATAAAAAAAATGTGCCAAGAAATAAAACCATACATTTGCCATAATCAACAGGTGTTAAAATGATATAGCACATTGCCATCCAGTAAAGCAGTTGGAATTGAAGAATGATACATGTACCATTTAACTAATCACAAGACATACAGTCAAAGAGATGTTTTAGTGGTAGAAAATCCTTTAAAAATGTACAAGCTTCTTTTTAAGTGGCCTTCTCACATATGGTCAGAAGCACTGCCTGTTGTAAAACACATCAAATAGAGATTAGGATTAAAAATTCCAGAGATTGGGATTTAGCAATGGAACTACAGATTTATCATCTAAGGTTAACAAATAACTTCACAATGAATCTGTAGTATGCTATTGATATTTAACATTTCAGTGCATTAAAATTTTATATTATTCAAGATCTATATCAAAATTAAACTACACTATTGAATTTTAACAAAGGCTTGTAAAGTAATGAAGAGCAATTCTAACAGCATCAATAATCAATTAAAAGATCCTCAGCAATGATTCCCAACTAACTGATTGCGTACTGAAAGCCCTGCATTTTTCTGTTAGGTTTCAAGTGATATTGGCAATCAATGCAACACAGAAAAATTAACAATGTACTGAAGCATATTCTGTAAACATACTTTTGTATAGTACTATTAGCTTCCATGTTGATTTGTACACTTATTAGGTTATGTTCCCTAACACTCCCAAACACTTGGTGTCTACTACAAATAATAATAAAGGCAACTGGATTACCAATCCTTCACCTTTTCTTTTCCGCCTCACACCATCCTAACTTGGAAACGTATCACCATCACTACGTTATTACTGAATATGGATCCTGAAACTGACAGAAAGACTGCAGAGGTTCAAGAAGGTACCTCATCATGGTTTTCTCAAGTCCAATTAAGTAAGGTAATAAATAAATGCTGGCTTTTCTGCCATATTTAGATCTCAAATATCTAAAATCTTAAATCAAGCAAAATAAACTCTTAAGATATGAGAGGAGAGTTCGCAATGGGTGACTGGGAGGACACTTTTTTGAAATATATGGCAGTAGCTGGCGTTTAAAGAAATAATGCATACATACACTGCAAAAGAATACATTCCTTAAAGGCACTAAAACCCCAAAAGGAAAATCAAATCATCTGTGGCTGACACTAAAAATTAAAGAGAGTATCATGTCAAAAAAAAGAGACTTAGAAAGTTGCCAGAAATAGCAGCTAGCCTACGGATTAAAAACGCAAACACGAGAAAATCTGCAGATGCTGGAAATTCAAGCAACACACACAAAATGCTAGTGGAACGCAGCAGGCCAGGCAGCATCTATGGGAAGAAGTACAGTCGACGTTTCGAATCAAGACCCTTTATCAGGACTAACTGAAAGAAGAGATAGTAGGAGATTTGAAAGTGGGAGGGGGAGAGGGAGATCCGAAATGATAGGAGAAGACAGGAGGGGGAGGGATGAAGCTATTTTTGCCAATCAACTTTCCAGCTCTTAGCCTCATCCTTCCCCCTCCTGTCTTCTCCTAGCACTTCGGATCTCCTCTTCCCCCTCCCACTTTCAAATCTCTTACTATCTCCTTTCAGTTAGTCCTGATGAAGGGTCTCAGCCCGAAACGTCAACTGTATTTCTTCCCATAGATACTGCCTGGCCTGCTGCGTTCCTCCAGCATTTTGTGTGGGTAGCCTAAGGATTAGAAACTTTTTGGAACTTGGCAGAGGATGACCATGAAATTGAAGGCAAGATGTATGTAGATTGATGAGAAACATAAAACTGGATTGTAGGATATTTTATAGGTACATAAAAAGGAAATGATTAGTGAAGACAAATGTGGGCCTCTTCCAAACAGAGACAGCACAGTTTATAATGAGAACTGAAGAACTAGCAGAATAATTTACCTCATGGATAAAATTTGCTTGATATGTTAGAGAATGAAAGGTTGAGCAGGAATGATGAACTGAAGGAACTAAGTTAAAAAATAACACGAGGCAAGTTGATGAGCTTCAAAGCTGATAAATCCGAAAGACCTGATGATCTAATCCCGAGTTTTGAAATAGATAATTTTACCTTCAGGGTTTTTGTATATTCTGAAATTGTTTCAGTGGATTTGAAGATGCCATGATAAAGAAAGGAGGAAGAGAAAGGGATAAGCAGGCAAAACCACTCTTGTTGACTGAATCATAGGTGGTGATGAGTCAGTGTACAGGAGCGGATTGAATGACCTGTCCTGGATCCAAATTACAGAAACCAGCATCCATCGACTCTATACTTCTCATTGCATCCGTATAACACAAAGAAGGAAATCTTTGCGTTATAGATTTGTAAATCTATAATGCAAAGATTAACAAGGATTCCATTCTGAAATGTTACCATGACTTGGAGGAAAATATGTAATAGTATTGGAAAATGCTGAGACTGAGGGTCAACATTGATCAAGGCAGAGCAGGCTCAAAGTCATCATGGTCTAGACCTGCTCCTCTTTCTAAGATACTAAAAATGAATAGCAGGTTTTTTTTTCAAGATGGCGGCGCAGTGAAAGGTCTGCTTTGCTGAGCTCAGCACTGCAACACTGATAATTTCGTATATAAACATATCCGTTTCAACTTTTTTTTAATATGCCCAAGTGTCAGATTTAATAACATGAACATTGATGAGTTTTTTTTTTGAGCTGTTTCAACACCATGCCATTGAAAAGTACTAAAAAGGCAGCCAAGATGGACTGCACAGAGCGCTCGCCCGGGGCTGAGGAGCTAGCTGCTGCTAGCTATGCTAACACGTTGGACCCTGCTTTTTAACAAGTAATTCAGGAAGTTACGGAGAACATATCCAAAATGATGGACGAGAAGCTGGGTCCACTCTCTCTATAACACTCCAGAACCACATACTGGAGCTTAAAAATTTTGATACAAGAACGAACAAGGCCGAGGGCCAAGTCTCCACGGTTGAAACTGTAGCCGATCAGGCCCAAAGCCACATCCAGGCGCTAGAAAAGCAAGTTCAAAGCCTGTCTGACCATATCGATGATCTTGAGAATAGAGGTAGGAGGAAGAATATACGGATCATCAACCTACCTGAAGGTACAGAAGGCAGCCAGCCAGCGAAGTTTTTTGAGGGCTGGCTGCTTAATTTCCTTGATTTGGAAACCACGGCTGGACGCATTAAAGTGGAAAGAGCTCATCGTACGCTGGCTCCAAAACCGGGCCTACACCAACGTCCTTGACCTGTCCTCGTGCAGTTCCATAATTTCGGTGATAAACAAAGAGTGATAGAGGCTTCGAGACGCCGTGGGACTGATGCCTAGGCTTTAATATATGAGGGATCCAGGCTTATGTTTTTTCAAGATTTTTCGGCAGCCATTATTCGGAAGCGCAAGGAATTCGACCAGGTAAAGAAGCGGCTGAGAGAATCCGAAATCCAGTACTTTATGCTGTAACCAGCGACGCTGAAAATCACCTACAACGGGACCATCAAGATTTCTGATTCTCCTGACAAAGCTAAAACTTTTGTAGACACGTTGGGCTAAAGAATGTATATACTGTGTAGCCCTGGTTATGGACGATAACATGCTTGATGGTCGCTTTATTTCACCTTTTCATTACTTGACAGCAAGATATCTTATAGGATGGGTAATGTATTTGTTTTGATTAATACAGTTTCATTATTTGTTTAAATTAGCGGTGCTGCTCCAGCCTGAAGGAGCTTAAACATGATGGTAACAAATCGGTGGATTGATAAATTATGCCGTTTTCATTTTTGACTATGTTAAATGCCATATTGGCAGTGGGGCAGAATATGGGGTGCTAGAAGGTTCAGATATCCCCTTTAAGAGTGGGGTAAAGTCCTCTTGTCCAGCGCTGTTGGCGCTTTTTTTTTGTGTATGTGTTTTTTTTAATTCACTTATTGCTGTTCAACTGATCTTAAGTCAAGTTTCTTCTCCTCCAGAGTCAAATGATTGTTATGATCAGTAATATATTAAAATTGTGTACTTGGAACATTAAGGGGGATCACTTCTCGGCCTTTTGGCCAAGATCATTCATAAATCAATCAGTAAATAAATAAATGGTTAAACAGGAACATTAAGGGGCGTCATTCACCAATCAACAGAAAAAAAATCCTACTAAACTTGAAAAAGGAAAGGGTGACATAGCCTTTTTGCAGGAGACATATTTAAATAATAAAGAGCATCTAAAACTGCAATAGAGTGGATTTGATCAAGTCTATTTTTCATCTTTTAATACCAGGAGTGGGGGAGGGGGCTTATTCAAAAGGTTCAAAGGAACATCTAAACAAGCCTGATGCATTTTGGAAACAAGTCTGATGAAGTTAAAGCAGAACATTTTGGCCACAATGAGCAAAGGTATGTTTGGAGAAAAAAGGGTGCAGAATTTCATGAAAAGAACACCTTTCCAACTGTTAAGCACAGGGGTGGATTGATCATGCTTTGGGCTTGTGTTGCAGCCAGTGGCACGGGGAACATTTCACTGGTAGAGGAAAGAATGAATTCAATTAAATACCAGCAAATTCTGGAAGCAAACATCACACTGTCTGTAAAAAAAAGCTGAAGATGAAAAGAGGATGGCTTCTGCAACAGGATAATGATCCTAGGCACACCTCAAAATCCACAATGGACTACCTCAAGAGGCGCAAACTGAAAGTTTTGCCATGGCCCTCACAGTCCCCTGACCTAAACATCATCGAGAATCTGTGGATAGACCTCAAAAGAGCAGTACATGCAAGACGGCCCAAGAACCTCACAGAACTAGAAGCCTTTTGCAAGGAAGAATGGGTGAAAATCCCCCAAACAAAAATTGAAAGACTCTTAGCTGGCTACAGAAAGCGTTTATAAGCTGTGATATTTGCCAAAGGGGGTGTTACCAAGTACTGACCATGCAGGGTGCCCAAACTTTTGCTTCGGGCCCTTTTCCTTTTTTGTTATTTTGAAACTGTAAAAGATGGAAATAAAAAAAGTTTTCTTGCTTAAAATATTACTTTATTATTTAATTTACTTTACTTTATTGTCGCCAAACAATTGATACTAGAGCGTACAATCATCACAGTGATATCTGATTCTGCGCTTCGTGCTCCCTGGAGTACAAATCAATAGTAAATATTAAAAATTTAAATTATAAATCATAAATAGAAAACAGAAAAGGGAAAGTAAGGTAGTGCAAAAAAACCGAGAGGCAGGTTAGGATATTTGGAGGGTATGGCCCAGATCTGGGTCAGGATTCGTTCAGCAGCCTTATCACAGTTGGAAAGAAGCTGTTCCCAAATCTGGCCATACGAGTCTTTAAGCTCCTGAGCCTTCTCCGGAGGGAAGAGGGACGAAAAGTGTGCTGGCTGGGTGGGTCGTGTCCTTGATTATCCTGGCAGCACTGCTCCGACAGCGTGCGGTGTGAAGTGAGCCCAAGGATGGAAGATTCGTTTGTGTGATGTACTGGGTCGTGTTCACGATCTTCCGCAGCTTCTTCCGGTCTTGGCCAGGGCAACTTCCATACCAGGTTGTAATGCACTCTAGAAAAATGCTTTCTACGGTGCATCTATAAAAAATAGTGAGGCCAAATTTCTTTAGCTTTCTCAGGAAGTATAGGTGCTGGTGGGCCTTCTTGGCAGTGGACTCTGCTTGGTTGGACCAAGTCTGGTCATTTGTGATATTGACCCCGAGGAACTTAAACCTGTTGCTTCGGTAGGCGAATCGCAAAGCATTGAGGTTGACCGGTTGGCTGCGGTTGATGTGTGCCATAACCAATCGCTCGAAGCGCTTCATAGCAATTGATGTCAGAGCCACAGGTTGATATTCATTCAGGCATGCCACCTTGCTCTTCTTCGGCACCAGGATTATCGTTGCCTTCTTAAAACATGAGGGAATCTTAGACTGAGCAAGGAGCAGTTGAAGATGTCAGCAAACACTCCAGCTAGCTCGCTTGCACAGCCCCGGAGAACCCATCCCGGGATGCTATCTGGGCCCCTCGCCTTCCTTGGATTTATCTCCAGGAAGGCCCTTCTTATGTCCTCCTTGGTGACGATGAATCTCGATGCCACCAGGTCCAGTTCATCCGGAGGGAGCGGGACGCTCCTCTTCTGTTCAAATCTTGCGTAGAATACGTAAAGTTCGTCAGGAAGAGAAGCGCCACAGTTATTGATATTCCCAGCTTTTTCTTTGTGCCCAGTGATCTCATTTAGACCCTGCCATAGTCTACCGGCATCCCCCTGGTTAGCCTGGGCTTCTAACTTGGCTTGATATTGCCTCTTGGCGCCCTTAATGGCTTTCCAGAGTTCACGCCTGGATTCCGCGTAGCAACTGGTATCCCCGGACCTAAAAGCCGCAGCTCTAGCCTTCAAAAGGGATTTGACCTCATAATTCATCCAAGGTTTCTGGTTAGGGAATACCCGGATCGTCTTGCGAGACACACAGTCCTCCGTGCATTTCCAGACAAAGTCCGTGACAGCTGAGACATACTCATCGAGGTTAGCTGCCAAGTCCTTGAATACTAACCAGTCCACCGATTCAAAGCAGTCACGGAGGACCTCATCCGTTTCCTCCATCCAATGCAGCAACACTTTTGACACCGTGACCTCCTGCTTCAGTTTCTATTTGTAAGCCGGGAGGAGGAGTACAGCCTGATGGTCCAATTTTCTGAAGTGAGGTCGTGGAACGGAATCGTAGGCATCCTTGACTGCTGTGTAGCGGTGGTCAAGTACATTCGGGCCTCTAGTGGGGCAGGAGTCATGTTGGTATAACTTTGGCAGCGCCTTTCTGAGGTTGGCCTGGTTAAAGTCCCTGGCTGTAATGAGCAAAGCCTCCAGATACCTGGTCTCAAGTTCACTGATGTTGGCATACAGTATGTTCAGAGCACACTCCACGTCTGCCTGGGGTGGAATGTAGACCACTGTCAGTATGACTGAGGTGAATTCCCGTGGCAGATAGTAGGGACAACACTTCACCGACAGGTGTTCCAGGTCTAGGCTGCAGGAGCTTGTCAGCGCCACTGTATCCAAGCACCACGCAGTGTTGATCAGAGGTAGACACCACCTCCCCTTGTCTTGCCCGAAGACGCCTTGCGGTCCATCCGATGGATCAAAAATCTCTCCCATCGGATGGCACAATCGGGGGTGGCAGGGGAGAGCCAGGTCTAGGTGAAACAGAATATACAGCATCTCTCTGCAGTAGGTGAGTCTCCCTTTAAGATCATCCACCTTGTTCTCTATGGCTTGCACATTAGCTAGTAGGCTGGTGGGCATAGGAACCCTGAAGCCCCTCAGCTTCAATCTGACCAGCAGCCCAGCTCTTTCCCCACTCTTCCTCGGTAAATAGTGCATCTTTCCAGGTTTCCATTGATGCAGTGTGTTGTTGGCAACTCTTTGAGGTTGGTGGACGCGTCCCGCGGGGATCGATCAGCTGGTCGCGTTGTCGGGCGCTCCGGGTCGGGCTGAGTAATGCTGAAACAAGTCTGTGAGCTGAGTCACAGTTGCAGAGGCCTCCACTCCAGTCAAGCCTCAGGCTTGATTTCCGAGGTCAGCAGCGGAGGCCTCACTTCCAGCAGCTGTGGATGGCCACCAATGGGGCTTTACGGTGGCCACTCCGGGGAAGCGTCTGGGGCGTCCGACATCACTTCTGTGTGATTGTCTGCTCCGGAGCAGTGCTGTTCAGAATGGGCTGCGTCTCTAAGCGCTCCGGCATGGTAGCAGGCCACGGGGCTCCGGGAGCGTGGTGGGCCTCGGACCAGGCCTCACTGGTTGGGTCCAGGTGCGGTCCAGAGTTGAAGAAGCAATTCTGGCGCGGTGATCTCCAGCTGGGTCAGTAGCTTCGCCAGGGTGTTGTTGGTCTTGCTAGATGTAGCAGATTGGAGGCTTAGAATGGTTTCTCGGGTATAGGATAGTGCAGAGGGTAGTTTGCTCGAGAGAGCACGCGCAGAGTCACCAGATACCAGCGCCATCTTGACCTTTTGAGAAATGTGTCATCTTTAACCTTATGCCTTTTGGAAATCAGGTTATCTTTTACTCGCTTAGCTATTCACAGTAACAGAAATTTTGACCGGGATACCCAAACTTTTCCATGCCACTGTATGTGGTGGTTGTTTAGGGATCACCTATGTGGAGCTCCAGATAGACTTGTTACACTGAGACATAGAAAGGTAGTGTGAATGAAGCATGGTTGACAAGAGAGGCAGAGTGTTTAGTTAATGGGAAGAAGGAAGCATAAGGTTTAGGAAGCAGTCAGGGCTCTTGAGAATTATAAGATAGCCAGGAAGAAGCTTGAGAAGGGAATTAGAAGAGCTAGAAGAAGCAAGTAGGATTAAGGAAAACCCCAAGTCATTCTACACGTATGTATGTGAACACAGGGGATCACTAAACTGAGGATAGGAATGCTCAGGGATAAATGGGGATATATGTGCCTGGATGCAAAGGAGTTAGGGTAGGTCCTAAATGAACAGTTGCTTCAACACTTTGCACCAGGGAGAGGGAACAATATGAGCTCAGCATAAAAGGATAATGTTCACATTAAGAAAGAGATAGTGTTGGATCTTCTAAAAAATATTGGGATAGATAAGTCACTGGTCCAGGACAGGATATACCCCAGCTTACTCCAGGGAGTGAGGGAAGAGATTGTTCGGGTATTGATGATGATCTTTGCATCATGCCTGTGCTGTACCAGTCGTGTTCTTAGTGTAAATGGATGGTTTGGGTGGTTTGTGATAGATCAAAGGGCCCGTTTCCACTATCTCACTGTGACTCTAGTTACAGGTCTAGATTGCTACACTCAAGCCAGTCAGTAGGAGGAAGAAACGTCTTCACTTACATCTCCATAAAGTGTAGTCCATCTGATTTCAAAATAATATTTTTAATCAGCTTAAGGTAAAGAGACAAAAAGATTAAGGGGTAGAGGAAGACAGATATGAAGGTAAGCTTCAGTGACCATAAAAATATATTAACCTTTTCCCAAATATGTGAAGAGAAAAACGTTAGTGAACGTAAGTAACCCCTACATTCAGAAATGGGGAAATTATAATTGAGAACAAAAACAGCCAAACTGATTTTTTTTGTGTCCTCCCTCAGATATGTTGGGAAACTACAGTGAGAAAATCAAGTAAATAAGTACAATGAAAAAATACTGCTAGGGGAACTCATAGGGCTGAAGGACCAACACCAGTTACATCTTCAATGTTGTCTCCTTGGTGTCAGGTTCAAGGATACCAGTGAATGACGCAGAGTATCCTCAAAGGGAAGGGTGAGGGGCCTGATGAAAGCTCTTGGCCTGAAGTGTCAACTCTTTATTCTTTTCTATAGATGCTGCCTGACCTGCTGTGTTCCTTCAGCATTTTGTGTATGTTACTTAAGGCTACAAGCAGTATTTAGGCAGCAAAAGAAAGGGTTAAAAAGCAGAACATCAAATGTTTACTTTTTGGACTAAGTACAGAAATGTGGAGGAGAGAGCTGATGAATGCATGGGAGAGACATAATAATATAAACCTTAAACTTCTGAAGCACAGCCCTAGTAATCACATCATTATAGCAACTCCACGACTACATTACTTAAAATGGACTACTGTCTTTTTTCTTGTAAAAATTGTGTACAATTTGTTTTTCTTCTGAATCCTGTTGATCTCAAAGCCAGTGCCTGTGATGCCACTGCAAGTAATTTTTTCATTACACTTGTGCATATGGCAATGAACCCAACTTTGATGTTAACTATCATTGAAAAAGTTTGCAATACTTTACTAATAGAATAAAGAATACAGTGATTTAACAGATAGATCAAATCTTAAGTCAGATGATTATACTAAACTAAATCCAGAGTTAACCCCAACAGTTCTTGTTCTTAGAACTTTTGCACATTTTTCTGTATTTGATGCCATCAGAATACAAGCTGGTAATATGGATGAGGAAAGCAGTAAGGTAACTTGTTTGATTCATTTGTTCAGCTTAACTTCACATCATTTGGACTCTCATTAATGGACTTACAATTCCATCATAAAGTTCCTAAGTCCCAAAAAGAGCAAGAGGGACTGAAAAAGGAGGAATGGTGTTTAAAACTAGTCAAGAAATATGTCACGGCATTGTTCTGTCAAGAGACTACAGAACTCATCTCGTGAGACATTATGGGTGGAACTGAGTAACAAGAAAGATATGACCATGTTAATGGGGCTATACTAAAATGGTCTGAGGGACTTGAAGAACAAATTTGTAGAGCGATCGCAGGCTGTTACAAGAAACAAGGTTGCTATCATAGGTGATTTTAAGTTTCCAACATATTGACTGGGACTCCCATACTGCATAAGGTTTCATGTTCAGGAATGTTACATAGATCAGTACAAAGAAGGGTTTGGCAGGTCTCATGGATTACCTACAGTTTCAACAACCTTTGTGGATAAAATTCCAACAAAAAAAAATGCACTTTGTGTTTGCATTGCTCTCAAGCCAAAATCAGGGTCACTAGAAACTGCTATCTTTGCTGATAATATGCTACATATGACACCCATGCTGCATGCAGAAGTCCAGAATAACTCCACTGACAAAATGAAGAGCCTTTCATCTTTTATGGGTATGACTTTTGTATTCACACCTGAAAGAGATTTTCACTTGCAGCTCAGGTTTCCAAAACATGCAGTCATTTATGATGAAACTTGGGCTCTTGCAGAAATCTTACTAGCACCTTCCTGCCATGAGTGCCATCTCTTTTGATTCCCTTCTCCAGTTTCTGTTTTACTTATTTCTGACCACTTAATTTTGAAGGCCATCTTGCTGAGCCCATCTGCTGGTGTGAAGACTGAGATCCCAATTCGGGTTGGTCTACTTAACATTTGTTTTGCAGAAAGACGAAGCATTCTGCCATTGTCCAAGAGAGATATCTGACCCTTCAACTAAGACCCTTTGATTCTTTATTGTTACTCAAGTTTGATTCTTCTGTGAATGAACAATGCAGACAGTAATTTAGCACAATGGTTGAAAGATCTCTAAAAATAAAATTTGAGCACAGCACATATATTGATTTAATTTGTATCATGTGAAGGCAGAAGGTGCAAGTCAACACGTTGTGTCAAGACCCTACATCATGACAGAGGGGAGCAGGAGAGATTGTAGCAGTATGAAACAGATGGAATAAAGGCTGGTAGGTGATACATAGAACTGGATGGTAAGGGGATAATGAGCAGATGGATTTGAAGAAATTCACAAAAATTACACCAACTTTATTTTACTTCCTTTTTATTTCGATACAGCACTATAACAAGCCCTTCTGGCCCAACACACCTGCAATGCCCAATTAATCTACTAACCCATTCATTTTGGGAATGCAGGAGGAAACTGGAACATCTAGAGGAAACCCACGTGGTCACAGGGAGAACACACAAACTCATGACTGATAGTAGTGGAATTGAACCCAGGTCACTGGCACTGTAAGCAATTTGTTCATCAATTTTGTTCTTTTAAGTTAGTCATCTTAGAATGGCTAAATCATGAGATTAATTGGCCTATTGAGTCCAAACTGGTAGGGGAAATCTAGCTTGTCCTTGTCCTCAGTGCACTATAAATTCTTTCTCATGCATTTCCAACTCTCTTTTGAATGTTAATACGGAATCTACTAATACTCATGGCAGTCCTTGCCAGACCCTATACTTGCTGTGTCACCTTAGTTCTTTCAAGTCCCCTACTTTTAAGTCATCACCCATTCTCCATTGGGAATCAGTTTCTCTTTATCTATATCTTAATCTTAAACCCCTTGGAGCTCCTCTTAGTCACAGAGTTTGCGGTATAGAAATAGGGCCCTGATGCCAAGTGCATGCCAACCTTTTTGCTCATCTACACTAATCTTTTCTGGCTGTAATAGACTTGTATCTTTCTATGCCTTGACTATTCAAGTGCCTTCCTCAAAGACTCTTAATGTAATGATTGTATCTGAATATTACCATCTCCTGGAGTTCCTTGTTCATATCCAGAGCCCCTGGAGTGAGCCCCAGATATGAACCAATTTCTGTACACAAAACTATCCTTTCAAAGGTCTTTGAAGCTGCTCCCTCTCACTTTATCCAAAAACTTTCTCTTTTCTCTAGCCTATTCTCACTAGTACCTCAAACCTGGAATCATTTTAGCAAATCTCTTCCACATCCACTTTATATCACTCCTGAATTACAGTGCCAAGAATCAGACACAGTACTCCAATTGTGGCTAATCTAGCGTTATTACATAGCTTATTCCTCATATAAATAGGGAATACACATTTCTTGCTTTCTTACTTATTATAAGCATAACAAAATTGCAATCAAAGTTTTAGGTGCAGCATGTCATATTATAGGCTTTTAAGAGACATATCCTGTATTTTTGTATAATTTCTCCTGAGACCAGAATCAATGAATTAATAAATTTCCTTAAATTGTATTTATATGTGTGTGCTTGGACACAGAAAGAATGTTAATAACATCGCCGTACTAATGAAGAAAAAAAGAAGAAACATGGTTCATGATCTAAGGCCCATTTGTTTTATGCTGATTTCTGCTAGGTTTTATATTCCAGTATTTATTAATAAGATTCTCAGCAAATTTTGACATAAATTGTTATTGGCAAGATTGATGCAAAACAGATGTGAATTTTGTCATATTTTCAGAATAATTTTATCACCTTAAAATTGTTGATAAATATGCTGCCTAAACTCACACCTTTTAAGTATAATGACGTTGAGTAAAACAATTACAAAATTGCAATTACAAAATTGTAATTACAAAACAATACTGATTTTTCAGGTTAATATCTGCAATTAATTCAATTGACTCTCCATGCAAAAGTCCTCAGACCATTGTTTCAAGGTACTCATATTTTTAATTAACATTTTAAAAATAAATAATTTAAGAAACAATAATGACTTTGATTTTCAAAAAACAACTGGCAAAACAATGCAATATTTTCTAATAACTTTGTTGGAGAACAGGCAGATGATGCCAGGGAGAGTGTTGTTGAATGTACCTAAATTTCACTTGACGTCTCATTTATTTGCCATTAATTACCCGTTTCAAAGTGACAGGTAGAAACAGTAGGGTGACACATTAATATTAAGTCTTTTGGCAATGCACGATATCATTTGCAATACTGAGTTCTGGTTACTGAACAGCCAGTAAATAAAGCAGCAAGAATCTCAAGCTGACAGCAGAAGAGTGCCTTTACCTTTAAAAAATGGCAATTGCAGCTGATAGGATAGAATGGATTTCCATCAAATCAGACACCCTCATGACCAGAAACAGCAGTGAAGTAAGTAAAGTAACTTGTTCTAAAATTGGAGGTGTTGTTCGGCACAGAATTATAAACAATGTATTGTAATCTGAAAGCATATTATCTGGAATACAGAGCAGTAACAGCCTTTAGGCCTATGATGTTATGCCAAACTATTTAAATTAGTAATCAAATGCCCAACCAAATTAATCCTTTCAGCCTACACAATGTCTACATCCTTCCTGAATGGATGTGGACATTGCTATCTAGGAACCTCTTGAACACCTCTTATCATATTTGCCTCCAATACTCCAGGTCCCACCACTCACTGTGTAAAATACTTGCCTTGCACTTCTCCTTTGAACTTATTCACTCTCGTCTTAAATGCATGCATGCCCTCTGGTATTAGAGATTTCAAACCTGGGGAAAAGATACCAGCTGCCTACTCTATCTATGCCTCTCATAATCTTCTACTCTTTTATCAGGTTTCCTCTCAGCCTCTGCCACTCCAAAGAAAACAACCCAAGTTTGTCTCTCTTCTTATAGCACATGCTCTTTAAGCCAGGTACTACCCCTGGCAAACCTCTACAGCAGCCTGTCCAAAGCTTCAGCATAAAATAGTAATAAAATAATTTGTATAATGGGGTGATCAGAATTGAACGTAATACTCCAGATGTGACATAATTAGAGGCTTATAAAGCTGCAACGTAACCTTACGACTCTTGAACTCAATTCTTTGACTAATAAAGATAAGCATGCTATTATACCTTCTTTACCACACTACCAAGGTGGCACCAGAGAGTGATGACTTATTACAGTTTCCAAAGAAATCATCAAATATTCTCCTTTATAACTACTACAACTGAAATCTACAATCACAGGTACTTCAGTAAGCAACATCCTCTCGAGATGTTTAAAAATTCTATCTTTTAGATACTTTGGACCACAACAAACCCAGGTAGCGAGTGCAGTTTAAAATGAAACGCAAGTCCCTGAAAATCCTACTCCCTACCACTCTCCTGGCTAGTGTCCAGTCTATGGAAAATAAAATTGAAGACCTCAGAGCAAGATTGCAGTACCCAAGGGACAACAGGGACTGCTGCATTCTTTCCTTCACAGAGATATGGTTTATCCCAGCACTCCAGGCACAGTGCTGCTGTCCAAGAGCTTTACCTTTCACCACATGGACTGGACAGTGGTATCTTCTAAAGGAAGAGGTGCTGGCATTTGCTTCATGATTAATACACTGTGGTGCACAGATATAGCAGTTCCATCTCAGTCCTGCTCCCCCCGACTTGGAACATCTGGAGATCAAATGTCGTCCATTTTATCTGCCACCATGTTGGTTACAGTGTACATTCCACCCTTAGCCACTGTCAGGCTGGCACTGGAGGAGCTGAGTACCATGATCAACAGTCACTAGATGGGGCACCCTGATGCCTTCTTGATCATTGCTAGTTTCAACAAGGCCAGCTTGAAAAAAAACTCTTACCACCAATATGTCACCTGTGAAACCAGAGAAGCCAACACATTTGATTACTGTTACAGCATTCCACACACACATTTAGGCAAGTTTCATCACCTGGATAATTTCTGTTCCCTGCATATAGGCAGAGACCGAGGTCCCCAATATCAGTGGTGTGGACCACAAAGGTTTGGTCAGGGGAGACAGAGGATTGCTTACAGGACTGTTTTGAACTGGTAGACTAGACCACATTCAGGGATTGATCTTTGAATCTGAATGAATATGCCTCAGTTGTCACTGACTTCATCAAGACATTCTTTTCAACATTTTAAGTAAGATTAGTGTATTATTTTTTGTTTTGTACAATTTTAGAGTGAAAAAAAGGAAAGGAGCACCATGCAAAAGTCTGGGCACCCCAAGAGATTTGAGCTCTCAGATAACTTTTACCAAGGTCTCAGACCTTAATCAGCTTGTTAGGGTTATGGCTTGTTCACAGTCATCGTTAGGAAAGGACAGGTGATGCAAATTTAAAAGCTTTATAAATATCCTGACTCCTCAAACCTTGTCCTAACAATCAGCAGCCATGGGCTCCTCTAAGCAGCTGCCTAGCACTCTGAAAATTAAAATAAATGATGCCCACAAAGTAGGAGAAGGCTATAAGAAGATAGCAAAGAGTTTTCAGGTAGCCATTTCCTCAGTTTGTAATGTAATTAAGAAATGGCAATTAATAGGAACCGTGGAGGTCAAGTTGAGGTCTGGAAAATCAAGAAAACTTTCCGAGAGAGCTGCTTGTAGGATTGCTAGAAAGGCGAATCAAAACCTCCGTTTGACTGCAAAAGACCTTCAGGAAGATTTAGCAGACTCTGGAGTGGTGGTGCACTGTTCTACTGTGTAGTGACACCTGCACAAATATGACCTTCATGGAAGAGTCATCAGAAGAAAATCTTTCCGGCGTCCTGACCACAAAATTCTGCGTCAGAAGTTTGCAAAGGAACATCTAAACAAGCCTGATGCATTTTGGAAACAAGTCCTGTGGACTGATGAAGTTAAAATAGAACTTTTTGGCTGCAATGAGCAAAGGTATGTTTGGAGAAAAAAGGGTGCAGAATTTCATGAAAAGAACACCTCTCCAACTGTTAAAGCACGGGGGTGGATCGATCATGCTTTGGGCTTGTGTTGCAGCCAGTGGCATGGGGATCATTTCACGGGTAGAGGGAAGAATGAATTCAATTAAATACCAGCAAATTCTGGAAGCAAACATCACACTGTCTGTGAAAAAAAAAGCTGAAGATGAAAAGAGGATGGCTTCTGTAACAGGATAATGATCCTAAACACACCTCAAAATCCACAAAGGACTCCCTCAAGAGGCGGAAGCTGAAAGTTTTGCCATGGCCCTCACAGTCCCCTGACCTAAACATCATCGAAAATCTGTGGATAGACCTCAAAAGAGCAGTGCATGCAAGTCAGCAAGTTGTTTTGTTTTGTTTTGTCTCCCTTCTCGTTCTGAAAAGGGGATACCTCTTTTTCTCTTAATTAGGGACAGAGAGAGAGCCTGTGGTATGTCAAATTGTTGGGTGAATGATTAGTTTTTGTTGTACTTCAGATTATGGTCTTTCTTGGGGGCTTTGCTACTGCATGCTTGGTGGGAGGAGGGTACTGATGCTTTTTTGCGGAAGTAGGTGGGAGTGAGGGAGGGTTTGTTGCTTTCCTGCTGCTTGTGCGTGAGAGAGAGGAGTGGAGGCTTTGGGCTTCTAACATTTTTACTGTAGTTCATTCTTTGGTTGCAATCTTCTGTTCTTGTGGATGTCTGCAAAGGAAAAGAATTTCAGGGATGTATATTGTATACATTTCTCTGATATTAAGTGGAACTATAGAACATTATAAGACCAAGGAAATGATGTGAATTTCAGGGGGAGGAAGTTGAGGGAACATACAACAGACCTTACTGAGGGTTGAACAGTACAAAGGGTGAGTTGCTTCAAGTCCCTATGTGCCAACATCAGTGAAGGTATATCCTGCTCCCAATATATTGATGCAATTATGAAGAAAGCATGCCAAAGGCTATATTTCATTAGGAGTTTGAGGAAATTTGGTATGTCAAGAAAACCTCCAGCAAATTCATGTGAATCTAGCCCACACCAAACCATTATTTTGCCTAGTTCCATCAACCTGCACCTAGACCACAGCCCTCCAAACCTCTCCCGTCCAGGTACTTATCCAAACCTCTCTTAAATGTTGCAATCAAACCTGTGTCCACCAATTTTATTGGCAGCTCATTCCATACCTAGAGTGAAGATCCCCCTCAGGTTCCCCATAAGAATTTCACCCTTCAGTCTTAACCTGTGACCTCTAGTTCTAGTCTCAACCAACTTCAGTGGTAAAAGCTTGCTTGCAGTTACCTTATCCATATAGTCCTCATTAACTTTATACACCTCTATCAAATCTCCCCTCATTCTCCTATGCTCCAATGAAAAAAGTCCTAACCAATTCAATCTTTCTCCCTAGCTCAGGTCCTCAAATTCTGACAACAGCATTGTAAATTTTCTTTTTACTCTTTCAATCTTATTAATATCTTTCCTGTAGGTCGCTGACCGGATTGCAAACAATACTCAAAATTAAGCCTCATCAAAGTCTTATACAGCTTCAACATAACATTCTTGAATAATGGAACAGTGTCAGTTATTTGCCAGTCATTCCAGACTTCACTTGTGGCTAGAGAGGACATGAAGGTATTGGTCAAGGCCCCAAAAATCCCATCTCTTGCCTCTCCCAATAATCTGGGGTATATCCAACTGGGAAATCTAACAGCATTTAGTAGGCAAACTAGCAGCACCTTAGGTTTAATTTGTAATATGGCTGCTACATACTTCAGAGTCCTCCAAGTAGACCACAACCTTGTGCTCCTAATTTCTTTGTTCCAGTCCCGATGAAAGGTCTCGGCCCGAAACGTCGACTGTTTATCCCTTTCCATAGATGCTGCCTGGCCTGCTGAATTCCTCCAGCATTTTAGATGGATTGTTACATCTGTCTTTTAATGGAACTGCATTTCCATCACAGAAGTTGTAATAACATACAAGCTTCTGTGATAGAAATGCAATTTGCATAAAAGACAGGAGGTTCAAGGGCTTTCCAAATATTGTAAATGAGTTCTTGCACAAAAAATTTTACAAATTTTAGTAATATATTAACCTCATAAGTTAATTTCTTGTACATCAGTGTACAACTGAAACACCTAAGAATAGACAGTACAGGCAGTCCCTAGGTTACGAACATCCAACTTACGGACAACTCGTACTTACAAACCCACTGCCATAAAGCCTATTATATTGAAAATTTGAGTCAAATACGATGGTTCGTAATAACAAATGCATGCACTACGTTGTGACGCTCATGAAAACATTGTGTGGCTTCAGCAGTTCGTCGGCTTGAGGAAGGAGAACGCCATCCACCATTTTAAGTTGGATCACGTTGCCGTTAACACTGTGTTGAGTGTGAACTTTGTATTTGGCTTAAATTGTGCCCCCAATTCATGCATGCTCTTCAGGGGTTTACAGCTGATGACATCACTGAAGCCAGGCACAGTGTGGTTGATATTGGTAATGAACTGCAGTTAGACATCAGTGAATATGATGTAGAGTTACTTGACTCCCATGCCGAAGAAATGACCAATGAAGACCTTATGGAACTGAACAGCAGATGACAGCATTTGAGGAAGAAAAAGACTGGGAACTCTGGAACCAAAAAAGTTTGTGATGAAAGAGTTAGCTGAAGCCTTTTGTCTCATTGAAGCAGGGATGGCAAAGTTAGAGGAGCAAGATCCTAATACAGAGAGGTTCACCAAAGTTTACCATGCAGTTACAGAGGACCTCAGCTGCTACAAGGCCACTTATGACGAGAAAAAGAAAAGCCCTGTACAAACCTCCCTTGATGCCTACTTCAAGAAATTGACTCCAGTAGTAAACCCCACCCTCTCCAGCAGCAGAATCAAACCCTGACTCTCCAGCACCAGGTCCATCATAACATTACCTCACGAATGCCCCTTCCGGTATGCAAGACATCAATGGAACTGTATGTAGTTACTTTTATTATTACTGTATTATTATGTACTGTACTATTATGTTTAAGATGCTTTAGTGTATTTGGAAGTGTTTCTTAAGTGTTTTATACGCATAGAAAGGTAAAATATGTACTATGTACTAAGACAAACATTTGACTAACTGACGCTAAATAAGACCGGATGTAACTGTTCCAGCATGTACAAATCCAACTTAGAAACAGACTTAGGAACGGATCTCATTCGTAACCTGGGGAATGCCTGTAAAGCTTTTGTCTTAATCTTTGTATTCTTGATGAACCCAACGGTGACATTTCCAGTTATGTAATTAAAACTTCATTTAAGGTTTCAAATAACAATAAGGTAAAATATTGAACACAATAAGAAAGCAGTTGCATTTGACATTGACCATAGGTCATCTTGGAAAGTGGGCCAGGCTGCAGGGGAACAGAGAAAGCACAGCTGCAGAGTCACAATATTGGCAAAGATCTGGGATGGCAGGTTACACATCACATGTGGTTTCCCAACTAAAACAAGTCAGTCCTTCACAACCAGTCACACCTTTACTGTTAACTGATCTTATATGGTTTATTTTTATCATTAGATCAAGAGACACTGTACAGAAAATCAATCATCAAAATTATGTTGTTTAAAAATAAACTACAGGCTTCTGCCAATGTTTATAGCAGTAATGCTAATAGTGGAAGCTGTATCTGGTGATGATATTCACAAAATAGTTATAAAATTTAGTTATAAACTATTAACTAAACATTAATTATCTTGATGTTTGGAGCCTCATTACTTTTTACTTTAGCTATTAATTCAGATCATAGAATGGTCCATAGAGGCATCTTACATCTCCCACAATGGAAGGTAGAAAAATTCTTAAATCTCATCTGTCCCTTCAGTATTAATGAACTCGGGTAAATAACTGGAACCCTTCTTTGTTTCTTCATATTGTTGATTTACTTTTACCTATTAAATAAGGAAATATTAAACCTCTCTCATTTGTTCAGCCTTCCTGATAACTGAATAGTAACAGCTACTTACCCAATAAAATTACTGGTATGCTAAAATTATGCAGAGAGATAATGCCTGAATATTCTAGAAATATTCCATTAAAAATACTAACATACGATGATTTATAAACAAGATGATATATCCGAAACATAATTAAAGTGTGTGTGTGTATATTAGCTATACGGAAGCTAGATGGGGTCTGTGGGGTGTTCTGGGAGGATTAGTATCTCTGGTGAAAGGGCTTGTCATGTCCATTCGGAGGGAACTCTCTCACCTTTAAGCCCACCGGACACTCAGCTCTCACCTGTGGCTCCAAGAAGCTGTTTCCAGTACCCCAGAGTGTGGCCACTGTCGCATTCAAGTAGCTAGGTAGACTAAACCAGCTGCGGGTAGCCGATGAGCCTCATACTATGAGATCAGCAGTGAGACCTGAAATACTTCGTGCAGGACGAAGGGCATTAACAAGGCACAGAAGAAGTCATGGTCATCTCTGCATCCAAGGAACAGCCCAGTTGTGACAAATAATCTTAGCAGTGGATCCAGATTTCCAAAGTCAAGAGAATGGACCTGCCCCAGTGTAATGGTTTTTCCACTTTAAAAACCCTCCTGCACAGGTTTCACTGTCATCATCGGATACAACGGACAACCAACAGCTAGATAGATTATAATCTGGTTTGTACTCAGATTCCAGTTTTGAAAGAAGAAACTATCAAAACCAGAAAAAAAGTCTTTATCTCTTGCACTGAGAACAACACGCACTGAACTATGAATCCAAATTTAAATTCAATTCAATTCCCGTGATTTTTTACTTTTCGTACACTTGATAGGCTTGTGCGTGGATTTTTTCTTTAAATGGGTTGTATGGCGGTTCTTTGTTTTGTGGTTGCCTGCAAGAAGATGAATCTCAAGGTTGTACACTGTATATATACTTTGATAATAAATGTACTTTGAACTTTGGTGTTGCAACCAGTTCAGGGTCAAATCATTTAAATCATGTTGCGAATCTTGATCGTTACCTCATTTAAAATTCTCTTCACACAACTCCTGTTGATGTACTTGGTGGACATGTAGTGTCACAAATACAATGAGGTCTGAGGAGAGAAGCAGGTAAATAAAATACTTACTAAAATTCTCAGTCCGCCCACACTCTGCACTTAAGCTCCTCCAAAATCACACATTCCAGACTCACAATTCATAAGAACATAAGAAATAGGAGCAGGAGTAGGCCATCCGGACCATCAAGCCTGCCCCGCCATTCAATAAGATCATGGCTGATCTGTCTGTAAACTCAGCTCCATCCACCTTCCTTTTCCCCATAACCCTTAATTCCCTTACTACGTAAAAACCTATCTGACTGCATCTTAAATATATTTAGTGAAGAAGCCTCAACTGCTTCCCTGGGCAGAGAATTCCACAGATTCACTACTCTCTGGGATAAACAGTTTCTCCTCATCTCCATTCTAAATCTTCTCCCCTGAATCTTGAGGCAATGTCCCCTAGTTCTAGTCTCACCTACCAATGAAAACAACTTTCCTACTTCTATCTTATCAACCCCTTTCAAAATTTTGTATGTTTCTGTAAGATCCCCTCTCATTCTTCTGAATTCCAGAATATAGTCCCAGGTAACTCAATCTCTCCTCATAGGTTAACCCCTTCATCCCTGGAATCAACCTGGTGAACCACCTCTGCACTGCCACCAAAGCCAGTATATCCTTCCTCAAGTATACAGACCAGAACTGCACATAGTACTCCAGGTGCAGCCTCACCAGTACCCTGTATAGTTGCAGCATGACCTCCCTGCTCTTGAATTCAATCCCTCTAGCAATGAAGGCCAACATTCCGTTTGCCTTCTTAATAACCTGTTGTACCTGCAAGCCAACTTTTTGCAATTCATGCACAAGCACTCCCAAGTCCCTCTGCACAACAGCACGCTGCAATCTTTCACCATTTAAATAATAATCTGCTCTTCTATTATTCCTTCCAAAATGGACGATCTCGCATTTACCAATGTTGTATTCCATCTGCCAGACCTTGGCTCACTCACTTAACCTATCTATATCCCTCTGCAGACTCTCTACATTCTCTGTACAATTTGTTTTTCCACTCAGTTTAGTGTCATCAGCAAATTTTGTTACGCTACACTCAGTCCCCTCTTCCAAATCATCAGTGTAAATGGTAAACAGCTGCGGGCCCAGCACTGACCCCTGCGGCACCCCACTCACCACTGACTGCCAGCTGGAGAAACACCCATTTATACCGACTCTCTGCCTTCTATCGGTTAACCAATCCACTATCCATGCCAATACACTTCCTCCAACTCCATGCATCCGTATCTCATTTATAAGTCTCTTGTGCAGCACCTTATCAAATGCCTTCTGGAAATCCAAGTAAACGACAGCCACCTGTTCCCCTCTATCCACTGCACTCATTACGTCCTCAAAGAATTCCAGTAAGTTTGTCAAACAGGACCTGCCTTTTCCGAATCCATGCAGCGTCTGTCTAATGGAACCGCTCCTTCCTAAATGTTTCGCTATTTCTTCCTTAATGACAGCTTCAAGCATTTTCCTGACTGCAGATGTTAAGCTAACTGGCCTATAGTTGCCCATCTTTTGCCTACATCCTTTTTTAAAAAGTGGCATGACATTTGCTGTCTTCCAATCCACCGGGACCTGCCCAGAGTCTAGAGAGTTCTGATAAGTGATTATGAACGCATCTACTATAACCTCCGCCAATTCCCTCAGCACCCTGGGATGCATCCCATCAGGACCAGAGACTTATCTACCTTCAGGCCCTCTAGTTTGCTCATCACTATCTCTTTAGTGACAGTGATTTTATCGAGGTCCTCACCTCCCATTTTGTCCATAACATTGTTCTTTGGCATATTTGACGTGTCCTCCACCATGAAGAGAGACACAAAATAGTCGTTCAATGCCTCAGCCATTTCCTTAACACCCAATATCAATTTCCCCTTCTCGTCTTCTAAGGGACCTACATTGACGTTAGCCACCCTCTTCAGCTTTATATATTTATAAAAACTTTTACTATCTGTTTTTATATTTTGTGCTAATTTACTTTCATACTCTATCTTCCCTTTCCTTATTTCTTGCTTAGTTGTTCTCTGTTGCTTTTTGAAGTTTTCCCAATCCTCCAGCCTCCTACTACTCTTTGCAACTTAGTACACGAGCTTTTAATTTGATACTATCTTTTACTTCTTTTTCAATCTTTTTATTAATTTCAAAATATAGAAATAAAACATAGCAATAATACAGATAATATGAGATGTATTGTTACATTTAAAAAAAGAGTAATTGCAAAACCAAATAGTGGAAATTACCAAAACTCCCATACATGTAGAACTGATCACGGATAATATAAAGCAAAAAAAAAAAAAAAAAAACCATCCCAAAAGAAAAAAAACAGCTAAACTAAACTAAAAGACTTGGGCAAAACTAACAACTTAAAAATGGAAAAGAAGAAAACCTCAGCGCCGACGCCTCCATTCCCCTCCAACAACAGTACAGAGAAATAAAACCAGTTTGGAAATGATCAAATTACATCAAATGAAAATGCTGAATAAATGACCTCCAAATTTTTTCAAACTTAATACAAGGGTCATAAACTGCACTTCTAATTTTCTCCAAATTCAGACACACCATAGTTTGTGAAAACCAATGAAATACTGTAGGAGGGTTGATCTCTTTCCAATTCAACAAGATGGACCTTCTAGCTATTAAAGTAAGAAATGCAATCATCCTTCGTGATGAAGAGGTTAAATTATTTGAGTCTATCATTGGTAATCCAAAGATAGCAGTAATTGGATGAGGTTGTAAGTCTATATTTAGGACCGTTGAAATAATATCAAAAATATCTTTCCAATATTTCTCCAACAAGGGACATCACCAAAACATGTGAGTTAAAGAAGCAATCTCAGACTGGCATCTGTCACAAATTGGATTAATATAAGAGTAATAACGAGATAGTTTATCTTTGGACATATGAGCCCTGTGAACTACTTTAAACTGTATCAACCTATGCTTAGCACATACAGAGGATGAATTCACCAACTGAAGAATTTTTTCCCATTTTTCAGTCGGTATATTAATCTCAAGTTCTCTTTCCCAGTCAGCTTTAATTTTATTAGAGGCATCAGGACATAAATTCATAATTATATTATATACAATTGCTATTACACCTTTCTGAGAAAGATTTAAGTCTAAGATTTTTTCCAAAGTGTCCATTGGATATGGGTGTGGAAAATTAGGAGAGACAGTAATTAAGAAGTTTCTAATCTGTAAATATCTAAAAAAGTGAGATCTGGGTAAGTTATATTTATTAGAGAGTTGATCAAAAGACATAAAACAGTTATCCAAGAATAAATCGCGAAAAGATATTATACCTTTGGTTTTCCAATCAAAGTAAGCTTGATCCATCATGGAAGGTTGAAAAAGAAAATTTGATATAATGGGACTTGCTAGAATGAATTGATTAAACCCAAAAAATCTTCGGAATTGAAACCATATACGTAAAGTATGTTTAACTATTGGGTTATTCATTTGTTTATATGATTTAAAAGAAGTAAAAGGAAGTAAAGTTCCTAAAACCGAACCCAAGGAGAACCCTTGTAATGAATTAGATTCAAGATTTACCCAATGAGGGTTTAAAGATGCATCCAAATCTTGTAGCCAAAATTTTAAATATTGAATATTAATTGCCCAATAATAGAATCTAAAATTTGGGAGGGCAAGTCCCCCCTCCTTCTTGGATTTCTGTAAATATCTTTTATCGAACCTAGGATTTTTATTCTGCCAAATATATGAGGAAATTTTTGAATCCACGTTATCAAAAAAAGATTTTGGGATAAAAATTGGAACCGATTGAAATATATACAAAAATTTAGGCAAAATGATCATCTTAATAGCATTAATTATCTTTTACTTCGTTAGTTATCCAAGGCTAGCTCTCCCCACACTTACTGTCCTTGCTTTTGACCGGAATATACTTTTCTTGAGCACTGTGGAAAATCTCTTTGAAAGTATTCCACTGTTCCTCAACTGTCCTACCAAATAGCCTGTGCTCCCAATCCACATTAGCCAACTCCTCCCTCATCCCGTTGTAGTCTCCCTTGTTCAAGCATAATACACTAGTTTTAGATCTAACTATTTCATCCTCCATCTGAATGCGAAATTCAATCATACTATGATCACTCTTTCCAAGAGGATCCCTGCCTACAAGATCATTAATTTTACCTGTCTCATTGCACAGGACTAGATCTAAGATAGTATTTTCCCTTGTAGGTTCACTAACATGCTGTTCAAGAAAGTCATCATGGATGCATTCTATGAAGTCTTCCTCAAGACTTCCTTGACCAACCTGACTCACACAATCTATGTGGAAATTAAAATCCCCCACGACAACTGCCGTTTCATTCTTATAATCCTCAGTTATTTCTTGGTTAATCACCTCTACCACTGCAATATTTTTATTAGGTGGCCTCTAGAAAATTCCCTGATCCCCATCCACACTGGCCTTGCAATTCTTCCTATCACAGTTGGTGTTCTCTCCCCAATCCTCTCAACCCCATACCTTACCCAACTCATGCTTCCAAAGCCTCCGTAAAAACAAACTAGCCTCTCCAATCTCACCCTCTTCCAAATATTGGATTGTCTACCACATCCACCCTGCCTACTTCAAAAATGTTTCCCACGACTTTTTCCTCAATTCCTGTCTGGTTTTCTTTCTGTTATGACCATTCTAAATATCACATACATTTTCCATCCCAACCCCCATGCAAAATGAACATCCAGTGCCTTTCACCTTATCCCCACAAATAGTAACTTCAAAGCCTTCTCTCCTGTAAGAGTATCTAAGCAAGAAGAACAACAACTAAAACGGCAAGCACCTCATCTAAAGTGCCCTAACGATTAGGCCAATAATCAGCTCCCCAACCCAGTCTTTTCACCAGGGTAGGGTAGTCTGAGACTAGGGGGCATTGGTTTAGCTGAGAGGGGAAACAGGGACCCGAAGGGCAACTTTTTCATGTACAGGGTGGTGAGTATATGAAATGAGCAAGCAGAAAACTTGGTAACACAAAAAATGCTGGAGGAACTCAGCAGGCCAGGCAACCTCTATAGAAAAAGAGTACAGTCAACGTTTTCTCCAGTTCTGATTAAGGGTCTCAGCCTGAAACGTCGACCTTACTCTTTGCTGCCTGGCCTGCTGAGTTCCTCCAGCATTTTGTGTATATTGCTTGGATTTCCAGCATCTGCAGATTTTCTTTTGCTTGTAACCAGAAAACTTGGTTAAGGCAGGTATTACCCAGTGCTTCTTAAATGATGGACAGGCAGGACTTAAGAGAGGTATGGGCAGAATGGACTGAAATTACAGTTAGCAAGTCACTCTGTGCTAGGTTGCACTAAATTTTCTAGGTATGTTTTTTTCCAATATTTCTTCTAACCTTTTCTTTCATAATTATTTACAATTCAAAAACAAGCAATTTTAATTGTTCTGTGATAAGCATTATTCTTTTAGATTTTCACAATTAACTCTTACACCTGGAGTAGTAGCTCCACTGAAGAACGGAGTGTGGAGTTGTATAGTATTCAAACATGAAGGTACTTGATTCAGCTATTTTATACTAATGCCCGAGGGAGTGTACTGTACAGTTGGACACAATTCCTCCAGCATCTTATCAACAGTCACAGAACAGAACCTGGCCCTTCGTTCTGTCACATCAATGTTGACCACTTTGCTCATTTACCTAATCCTATTTTCCTGCATTAGGTCTGGATTCTTGCCTGCTAAAGTGATTGTCTCTTAAATCTAGACTCCACCATTTCATCTGGTAGCAAATTCCAGATATCTGTCATTTTCTGTAATGAAAACCTTTCCCTTCATATAACCTTTAAAATTCGCTTGTCTCACCATAAACCCATGCACTCTTGCTTTTGATATCCCAAGAGAAAAAAAATTCTGATTAATTACCCTTTCTATGCCTCTTACAATTTCATATTAGAAAAATGCAAATCAGCCATGATTGAATTATGGAGCTCTCTTGATGGACTGAATAGCCTAAACCCGCTCCTGTTTCTTATAGTCATATGGACTTATATACCTCAAGTCACTGCTTCTTCCTTCTCTGCTCCAAGCAGAACAAACTCAGCTTTCCCCCTAACTCAAGTTCTCCAATCTAGGCAATAACCTAGTAGATCTTCCCTGCACTATCCAATGCAACCACATCCTTCCTGTAATATGATGACTCGAACTGCCCTCACCCCTCTGTGTACTCTAACCAGTGTTTCATAATGTTGCAATATAATATTCCAACTTTAATATTCTACACCCCAAACAATGAGGCAGGCATGCTACATGCCATCTTTAATAGGCTATCTACCTGTATCTGGGAGAATGTTAGGGATTCAAGGATTATGGAATTATGTGAACATACTGGGCTTAATTGAAATGAGTACTAGTCCTCAGTACTGAAGGTCAATTGCAAGCATTAACCAGTTTGAAATTAAATACTGTTGCCCACAGAGCACGTTATACTGGCCCACAGCAGGCTGGCTGCTCAAGAGACCATGATACATCTTGTATATATCAGCCAAAAGTAAGACAACTGGGAATGTTAATTGGTTTACAATTATCAACCATACATCAGGCACTTTCAACCATTCTGACCGAGTTCAAAGAAGCCTCCACAACAGACATTTTAGTTTGTCACCTAGCACGTTAAACATGGTCACTGGCATATTTGTTCTATCAATCACCGGAATATTTGTCTACCCAATGAGTCAGTCCTCACAATGTTGTGGGTGTCTGGGTTTCTCTTTTAGACCATCTGTGTGAATTACTATATTCCAGTAAAGATCTATGAGCATTCAGAGATGTCTTATCAGTTATACTGGGCTCCCAATGATATGGTGTAATTCAATGAAACCATTTGTCAGACTCAAAATATCTAAGTAAACAATGTTATTGTAATTATTGCAATTGTATTGAATCACCCGCCATTACCTTTGATCATGAGAATGTAAAAACTTGATAACTTTGAGTCCAGGAATATTCTACTGAGAGGATCTCCAACAGAGTGCCTTGGTTGTCACAATGAATAAAGACTGCTGTATCACCCAGTGCCAGTGTCTATCCAGTGACTCAATTCACAGTAACATCAGGAACTTGAACAGTTCAGACCCCTATTTATCAACATTCTTCAGCAGCCTATCATTTATTATATATGACTCTCCAAAATCTATCAACCTTCAACTTGTCTCAATTAAATTCTATCTACACACATTCCCTTCAACATTCCACCTGATCTATATCCTGCTGTGGCCTTAGATAGCCTTCCTTGCTATCCATAATACAACCAATGTTCAGTCAGTATACAAAACTACTGGAAGTAGTCTTCTTACTGATAATTTCACAGTGCGTGACATGCACCCTGACTAAAATCCTTTTCCTGAGGATACTTGGAACAATTATTCTATGTCTTAATATTAACCATACTATTAGGTAACAGTTCAAACTTGAAATAATTACTGTAATTTTTTATTTAGACTTTTACCCAATGCATCCCAATTCTTTCAAAGTGTATTTACAAACTTTCTTTACTACTACGTACTCCTGTGTCAATTGAGTATACACTGTGGCTGTTACTCTGAAATTCTTTTTCACTGCAACGCAAAAATCCAACATTCCCTCCCAATCTAACAATTAATGCAGTAATCTTGAAAGAGCCTGGAGTAGTAAATATTTTTCACCCTGAGAGTGAAGAACCTGTGAAATTCTCCACTATGGAAGGCATCTTAAACATTCAAGAAAGAATATTCAATATTCATTAGCAGTAAAACGAGATGGGCAGAAATGCAGAACAGTATTAAAGTTGACTAGCCTGCTTCTATTTCTATGTTCCTGCCTTGTCAAGTTCCAAGTTTGCCTTTATCCCTGGTCACACAATAAAGCCATCTGTCAAATCATACATACATCTTTCCCATACCTGTCCAAAATAAATCTTAACACTGACTTTATTCCTGACTAAGAGTAAATAGCTAAATTGCTTGTCCTTCCCTTAGGGGTGGGGGGATCGCAATAAAACCTGTGGAATATTGAAAGGCCTGGATACAGTGGACATGGAAAGGATGTTTCCAAAAATGGGAGAGTCTAGATCCAGCGGGCACAGCCTCAGGATAGAAGGATGTCCCTTTAGAATAGAGATGAGGAGGACTTTCTTTAGCCAGAAGGTGGTGAATCTGTGGAATTCATTGCTACAGATGGCTGTGGAGCCTAAGTCATTGGGTACATTTAAAGCAGAGATTGATAGGTTCTTGCTTTGTAAGAACATCAGAAGTACAGGGAGAAGTCAGGAGAATGGGATTGAGAGAGAAAAAATAAAACAGCTATGATTAAATGGTGGAGCAGACAAGATGGCCTAAATAGCCTAATACTGTCACTATGTCTCATTTTCTAAGTAGGTTCTAATGTACACATTTGCAGTAATTATAATTTTGGTCAGATTAGTTATAACTTTTATGAGAATGTACTTTTCTCTGTGCTGATCCATTGAAGCCACAATCCTCACTGAGTTTGTCTTGTGAATCATTTCATAAGATTCTACTTCGTGTCCTTTTGTCCTGCGACCAGCACATAAAAAACATTTCAAAGAAATTGCAGCTGCACCTCTACATTCTTAAAAGATGGTGCAGATTTGGCATGCCATCTTAAGCTTTGACAAACTTCTATAGATGCACAGTGGAGAGTATCCTGACTGGTTGCATTATGGTCAGGTTTGGTAACACCAGTGCCCAAAAATGGAAAAGCCTGAAAAAGTGGTGGATACAGCCAGTATATTACCTCCCATAGCTTGTTACTTTGTGACTAAACTTTTGTGAGGCAGCTCTCTGTAAATCTAAATATATCTAGCCGTGACGTCCGCAAAAAAATTAATGATTTTGTCAGGTATGATTTTCCCTTCATGAATCATGCTGACTCTATTTGATTAAACTATAACATTCCAAATATGTGGCTATTAATTAATAATTGATTCTAACATGTTCCCAAGTTAGGCCAATTACTTGTCTTTTTCTATCCCCTATTTGGTAGTTCTCCAATCTGATAATATTCCAGATTCTCAAGATTTTAGGAAAATTATGATTAACATATCCACTATGGTGCCGAGCTGCAACCTCCATTTCACAGCTCAGATTTAGTTCAATGCTTTTAGATTTTTAGAGATAATTTTGGGGAAAGAGGAGTTAGGTGTCAGGTATTGGTTTAGGGACAGGAATATGGAGGAACTGAAGGTCAGACTGGAGACTAAATTGCCACTCTGCATTTGAAGGCCATCAATGTGGACATGAGACTACCACAAACCGGGCCTGGATGTCCAGTTGGATATCAGGCTGGTGGGCCATCATGGACAAGAGCTGATGCCACTCTCACACAGTGAGTTGTTGCCGGGTACCAGAGTTGGGAGTTCCATATGGGCAAGTGGAATAAGGTCAACACGTATACCCCACCCCCTCCACAGGTTTCCTCATCGGTGAGACCAGAGTTCAAAGCCTGGCATTTGGGATCCCATCATCAGTGAGTCCAGAGTTCAAGGCCTAATATGTTTCCAATATGTTTGGTGATTGGTGGGTCTTGGGATCAGATCAGAAGTCCAGAAATCAAGGTCCAAAATCTGGAGCCCTGAATATACGAATCTTGGTAAGTTAGACTGACCCTCAGGTGTGTTGGTTTTTAATGCAAATGACACATTTCACTATATATTTCAATGCACATGTGATAAGTTATTCCACTGTACTACACCCTTCCATCATTCATTGATTATACCCTATCATATGGTATGGGGTCTGTACACTATTCCTACCAGTGTCTTCTTTCTTTGCTATTTTTTAAACTCTACCCAAGTGGATTCATCATCTTCTAAGCTTAGGTCACCTCTCATAACAGTACTTATTTAACCTCTTATCAATAGATACCCAACACTCCTCCTTCCACTCTATCTAAATATCCCTAATTATTAAGTACCTACCCTTGCAACCATGTCTCCATAAAGGTTCCAGATCACAATTTCTCTTGTACTTTTTACTCATTTCCTACTGTTTCATACACTGCAGTCTTTGCTACAGACAAATACACTTTGCATATGGTTAAAGTGAAAAGAAAGGGCCATGGACCTCCACAAACTGCTCAGTCAAGTTTGTCACACAAAAGATATAATGTTTTCTCTGTTAATTTTTGATTGTTGCCATTCTGTAAGGTTTGTCTACATGCACAGGTTCCTCATGTCAAACATGAGCAACGTAGAGTAAACAGAAACATAAAAGAGGTACAGAGAACCCAAGGATACGTGCAACTATTTTATTGGACTCTAACTACAGTGAACACATCCATACGCATCATACATATATGCCACATGTTAACATACACTTCGTGCTGGGAACTCAAGAGTTATAAAAATCATGTTGATCTTAATGGAGATTTGCAACCATGAACATTGCAGAAGAGACTACTTGAAACCTACCACAGAGACAGTCGTTCCAAAATCTTTCATGATATGCACATTTCAAGCATTGAAGCAATTCTCCCTGAGGTACAATGCAGATTCCACCTAATAAGGGGCACAATCGATATGATTTTCACCATGTGACAAATCCAAACTGTGGAAATCAGCAATCATCTTTATATATGGTCTCTCACAAACAAGAGAAAATCTGCAGATGCTCGAAATCCAAGCAACAAACAGAAAATGCTGGAGGAACTCAGCAGGCTAGGCGGCATATATGGAAAAGAGTACAGTTGACGTATTGGACTGGGACCCTTCATCAGGACTGGAGAAAATGTCGACTGTACTCTTTTCCATAGATGCTGCCTGGCCTGCTGGCTTCCTCCAGCATTTTGTGTGTGTTGCTTTCTACAAAGCCTGCCTGCTTTCAAACAAAAAGCTCTGATTCTGTCAAACATGAGACATCATGTGATATCCTTCTCAAATTTGTATTTCCCTAAAAAGTCATCAGCATCCTGGCTGGCTACATGATGAAATGAAAACTATTATCCACACCAGCTACTGGGATATTTTATCATGCTGTATTTAAATAAATAACACTTTACACTGTTGAGAAACTGCTTAAGATAAATAAACTTTTCAGAGGACCAAGCACTATCACAAAACTCCCTGCTGATGAATGAACTTTTGACCTACAATCTCCAAAGAATAAAACACCACAAAGTACTCTGAAGTGGTAGAAATAGACTCAGGCTGAAACATAATTCAAAATGCAGCAATGCTGCAGTGTTCTGCTACATATCGACTTTTCGTGCACTGCAATTCATTTATATACAACAGATCACAGGCATTTTGTAAAAGGACTTAGAGGAAAGCCGATTTAGCAGCACACTTACACTGTATTGCTAAATCAATATTTTATTAGGTTTTCTGTTGCGATGCAGAATGACAGAAAAGTGCCATACCAAATTAGATAACGTGACATATAATGTATTACCACCAAACTCAGCAATTTCTTATTGCCTTACAGCAATGAACAAATAATTTAATGGATTTTCTCCAAATTTTAAGTCTCTCTCCCCTCTTCTCCAAATACTATATATCATTTTCACATACAAAACCTACGCTCATATTTCTGCCAGGAGGCAGCTAAGAACCACAGCAACAATTTTAACAGTTAAATCTCTTCCTTCAATGGAGGAAGCAGAAAAGGCATCAGGCCTCTAAAAAGGGCAAAAGTTTAGAAATCAGCACGTGGGAATCTGCATTTAAGAACTCAGAAACTCACATTCCATGACACAACTTTACAAAATTCTAATATACTCAGTATTTTGTTTCCCTTTAATAGATACATTTGCACTGCAATGAAGCCATCTTCTCACTGCCTTAATAGTGATAGAGCTCCTCTTGTCCTTACCCCATCAGCCTCTGCATACAACATATTATCCTCTACAATTTTCACCATCTCCAAAGGGATCCTACCACTAAACTTATCTTTACCTCTTCCCCTTTCCCCAGTTTTCTGCAGGGATTATTCCCTCCACGATTCCCTTGTCCATTCGCTCCTCCCCACTAATCTTCCTCCTGGACCTTATCTCTGCATGCAGCCTAAGTGCTACACCTGCCTATACACCTCCTCCCTCATCTCCACTCAGAGCTCCAGGTAGTCCTTCCAGGTGAGGCAACACTTCTCCTGCGAGTCTGCTGGGGTCATCTATTGTGTCTGGTACTCCCAATGTGGCCTCCTCTACATTGGTGAGACCTGTTATAAATTGGAAAAAAGCTTCATCAAGCACCTCTGCACCATCTGGGACTTCTTGGTGGCCAAACACTTTAATTCTGATTCCCATTCCCATTCTGACATGTACTCTTTTCCATTGATGCTGCCTGACCTGCTGAGCTCTTTCAGCACACTGTGTGTATTGCTCTAGATTTCCAGCTTCTGCAGTATGTGTCTATGTTACCCAGCAGGGTGTGCATGTTTTCCACAAAGGATAGTAGCAGAGTAAGGTAGCCAGGGGATAGGATGTAGGTTGAATGGTGCAGTGAAAGTTTTTAGAAACCCATCTTTTAACAATAAATGTAAGACAGATTATTGCATATGGTATTGTTCTACTGAAACAGAATCAAACACACTTCATAAATAAATGCAGGTCATGGGAATCATGGATTAGCAATGAATGGATGACTTAACTATTTGTACCAATGTGGAAAACAAAACCAACCTATCCAATCTCTTCTCATAACTGAAACATTTCATTCCAGGCATCACCATGCTTAATCTCCTTTTCACCATCTCCAGTGTAATCCTGTCCTTCCTGGAGAGTGGAAACAGCACTGGTGGTTGAACATTTCTCTGCATTCCTCATTCTCACTCTCCCATTTGATTCCCACCTTTCCTCTGACCATCTTTGATCTTCTGCTCCTCTCTGATCATTGCAACATTAGATAAGCATGTGTGGCTCTAGTAGCAAGGCAGTACAAATCAGGGTTCAGGTTATTCAGGTACATACATATGCATATACAGAATAGTTGGCAGCCAGCCGACATAAACTGCGGGGATCCATGTTGTGAATTAGACACTTCACAAAAATCATTGTTTGCCTGGGGACATAAATCATACTCAGGGACTGTTCCTAAAATATATGGTCAAAGTACTGTATGGTTAAAGCTAGAAGTAGAACATCAAAGCAATAATACTAAAAATATCATGTATAACTACTCTAAAATAGCTAATATTAAATCACTGACAAGTTAACCTAGCCTACAAATGGCAACACCTCTGCAGACCAATTCAAATGTATTTATGAGCATATTTACAAAGCACTCTGCTTGAAACAGTCTGAACTAAAATCCCCACACAGAACAGTATCAATTTGTATTGCTTCCTTTAGCGGTCAATGTAGAAACCACATAGATATGTAATATCCTATAGTGATGGATTACATGGTCTTTTAAAAAAATTTTCAATATGATAGAACAGAATATGAGGAAGTCCAATATGAAATGAAATGGGAGCGAGGAGGTTTAGGAACACTGCGGAGTTACACACTAGATGATGATGAGCTGTCTCATTATTTACAATTCTGCAGTACAACATATAAAGACAACCTATTTTAAAAACCTGCAACTAATGTCATGAGATTGAGTGAAAACATGGTATTTGTTAGGTTTCTAATAAACTTTGCAGTTTTGCTAAATGGATGGATCACTACAGATCCATTACTTTTACCCTTTAGCTTCATATAGACTTATAATCAAATTTGAGGAAGGCCCCTGAAATAAAACACTCCTTAATAGTGTAGATGACAGAAATAATTTGGAATTCATGACCTAAATTGGCTTATGCATTTTGGTCTTTTCTGTTCTAGTCTCCTTTGCATCACTTTTCCAGTAAGTGAGAACCACCTGTCCTTGATTTTCAATCATGGTACTATCACAAAATCCACCACCTCTTGGGAGGAAGAGAGAAATATACCTCGACAGACCACACAAATATCATGGCTGCAAAAGAAGATCAAAGATGGATTACCCAGGCTTTCTACCATTTATGAGGCATAACTTAGGATATGTATGAAAAACTCAAAAACCTCAGTACCATTCAGGCCAAATTAACCCACGATTGCAATTCCATCCACCTCTGCAAACATTAATTTCCTCAAACAGCAACAGTAATACAATCAGTCTGATGACCTGGTGGAAGAAGCAATTCTGGAGCCTATTAGTCCTGGCTTTAACGCTGTGGTGCCGTAAGTAATGCAAGACAATACAGGGACAAGATCCAGACAAAACTCTCCACCAATAACACTCGCAACTTACGGAAAGGTCTACACACTACTGCAGACTTCAAAGCTAAACGCAGTAGTGCTGCCAACATTGCTACATCTCTCCCAGATGAGCTAAGTCTTTTTTACGCTCGGTTCAATGTCGCCAACACTGAGTCCCTAAGGAGAGCCACTGATGCAACCTGCAACTTGGTCATCTCTGAGGCTGAAGTACGCATGTGTTACCAATGGATGGACAGCCACAAGGCTACAGGACCGGATGGTATCCCAAGTCAGGTACTCAGAATGTGCGTGGCACAAATGACTGATGTGTATGCAGACATTTTTAATCTCTCCCTCTCCCAGTGTAGAGTGCCTTCTTGCTTGAAAACATCCACCATTGTCCCTGTACCTAAAAAAACCAAGGTAACATGTCTGAATGACAGGCGTCCTATCACACTCATCTCAATAACAAGCAAACACGAGGAATTTGGCAGATGCTGGAAATTCAAGCAACGCACATCAAAGTTGATGGTGAACGCAGCAGGCCAGGCAGCATCTCTAGGAAGAGGTACAGTTGACGTTTCCGGCCGAGACCCTTCGTCCTGATGAAGGGTCTCGGCCCGAAACGTCGACTGTACCTCTTCCTAGAGATGCTGCCTGGCCTGCTACGTTCACCAGCAACTTTGATGTGTGTTGCTTCAATAACAAGCAAATGCTTTGAGAGGCTGGTCAAGGACTATATCTGCAGCATGCTACCACCCACACTGGACCCCTACAATTCACCTACTGACACAACTGATTGACAGATGACGCAATAGCTACAGCTCTTCACACTGTCCTTACACACCTGGAGAAGAGGGATGTTTATGTGAGAATGCTGTTCTTGGACTACAGTTCAGCATTCAACACCAAAATTCCTTCCAGGCTTAACAAGAAGCTCAGAGACCTCGGCCTTCACCCTGCCTTGTGCGGCTGGATCCTGGACTTCCTGTCAGGTCGCTGGCAGGTGGTAAGAGTGGGCTCCCTCAACTTTGTTCCTCAACACAGCAGCCAGTCCAGGGCTTGGTCCTAAGCTCCCTCCTTTACTCTCTGTACACCCATAACTCCAGTCTGCTAATTAAATTTGCAGATGATACTACATTGATTGGCCTTATCTCAAATAATAATGAGAAGAAGTCATCACCCTGGCACAGTGGTGTCAAGAAAACAAGCTCTCCCTCAGTGTCGCAAAAACAAAGGCACTGGTTGTGGACTACAGGAGGAATGTAGACAGGCCAACCCCTATTTATATCAATGGATCTGTGGTTGAGAGGGTGAACAGCTTTAAGCTGCTCGGTATCAGTGGTGGAGGCAGATACACTAGTGAAATTTAAGAGACTACTAGACAGGTATATGGAGGAATTTAAGGTGAGAGGTTATATGGGAGGCAGGGTTTAAAGGTCAGCACAACATTGTGGGCCGAAGGGCCTGTACTGTGCTGTAATGTTCTATGTTCTACACACATTACTGAGGACCTCGTTTGGTCTGTACATACCAGATGTGCAGTGTAAAAAACACAACAGCACCTTTTTCACCTCAAAAGGTCGAAGAAATTCGACACGAGTCTCCAAATCCTAAGGACTTTCTACAGGGGCACAATTGAGAGCATCCTGACCGGCTCTGTCACTGGCTGGTCTCTGCCGAGTACTTGCCTCAATCGCAGGACTTGGCAGAGAGTAATGTGGACAGCCCAGTGCATCTGTGGTTGTGAACTTCCCACTATTCAAGATATTTACAGTGATAGGAGCGTAAAAAGGGCCCAAAGGATCATTGGGGTCCCGAGTCACCCCAGCCACAAACTGTTCCAGCTGTTACCATCCGGGAAACGATACCACAGCATTAAAGCCAGGACCAACAGACTCTGGGATAGCTTCTTCAACCAAGCCATCAGACAGATTAACATGCTGATACAGTTGTATTTCTGAGCTATATTGACTGTTCTGTTGTATATCTTACTGTACATACTATTTATTACATATTACTATAATTTGCACATTGCACAATCAGACGGAGACGTAAAGATTTTTACTCCTCATGTATGTGAAGGATGTAAAGAATAAAGTCAATTCAATTCAATTTGCAAGATTCTCATAATTTTCCAGAGTAATTTTCAGTCTCAAAAGAACGTTGCTTATTCGTTTATTGAAGTAGTGAGTGAGAGAGCGACATCTGGTAGGGTGGGCATTATGTTTTGTAACTTCAAAACAATAAACTAATTAAAAGAAAGATGTGGGAGCCCAAATGTGCATCTAACTTCGTGTTTACTTTAAATGAGGTGCATATGTATCACATGGTAGTGTGATCACATATATAATTCATGTATTTATACCTATAACTCGCAATGAATTACTAAAACGAACAAGAATGCTTAATCAACCAATAATTATACAAGATTACTCAAATGTTACTTAAATATGTGGAAGTTTGGTTGATCGCAGAGCATGGCAAAATGTTTGCAGACAGATCAGCTCCAATCCAGAAGCCATCATCAGTGCGCAGTTGAGGATATTGTCACTTCAGAATGTTGGCTTATATACTCATCCAGGATCCGAATGGATATGATTAGACATCATGGTTCAAAACAGTGAACAGTTTAGCAACAGAAGATTCTGATTGGCTAGCTTTGAAGAAGGTCCATTGGAAGTGTTTGCTTCGCTGCCCAGATTCCAAGACTACCAGCGATTTGTTGAATGAGAATTTCTTGGAGCATGGTTCTCTACAGAAAGATCTATCAACAACATATCAACATAGATTCAGTATATGAACCCTTAATGGAGAAAAGAGAAATGATGATGTCAACAATCAATGAATCTCCAGTAATCCTACGATCTGGACAATGAAGCAAGCACTTCCAACGGACCTCCCTCAAAGTTAGCCAATCAGAATCTTCTACTGCTAAACTGATCACAGTGTTTTTGAACCAGCCAACCAGATTACGATTGACCCTGGAGGAGTATATAAGCCTGTATTCTGCGGAGACAACACTTGCAACTGCGCACCAATGATAGCCTCTCGATTGAAACCAAAAATCTGCTAAAATTTGGCTAAGCTCGGAGATCAACCAAACATCCAAATAGCCAATATGAGCTACCCATATTCTGCAATATTTCAATTATTTAAATATTAAATACACATCGGTGGGAGCCATTTGAAAACTGCACATCTCATCAGGAGTGAGTTACTATTTGAAATAGCAAGTGAGAGCAACAACTTGTAGGGCAGGAGCCATTTGAAAACTGCAAGTTTCATCAGAAGTGAATCATTGTTTGAGCCAATAAAGAGAAACGAAGTGCAAGAGGAGTGACCATTGTGTCAGTGGGACAGTGTTAGAGTGGTCGAGTTGGCTCGACAGGCTTGGGCAAGCACAGACACCAGCTCTAAGTAATCTCTGATGAGTTAGTACATATATAGTACACTGAGAATGGGCCCAGAATTTATGGTGTATTCGTTGTGTGAGATGTGGTAAATATGGGAGACTCCAGTCTCTCTGATAACTACATCTACATGAAATGTATCGAGCTGCAGCTCCTTAGAGACTGTACTAAGGAACTGGAGCTGCAGCTGGGTGACCTTCGGCTCATATGGGAGAATAAGGAAGTGATAGATAGGAGCTACAGGGAAGTAGTCACTCCTAAGTTGCAAGAAGCAGATTCGTGGGCGTCTGTCAAGACAGGGAAAGGGAAAAGATAGCCTGTGCCAAACACCTGTGGCCGTTCCCCTCCATATTACGTATACCACTTTAGATACTCTTTGTGGGGGGGGTATGGTGGGGGAAACACCCTACTATGGAAAAGCTGCAGCATGCAGACCTCTGGCACTGAGTCTGGATCTGTGGCTCAGGAGGAAAGGAAAGAGAAGAAGTGAGCTGTAGCGATAGAGAATTCGTTGGTTAGGAGAAGAGGTGAGTAGCTGGAATGGTCCATATTGGTACCAACGACATGGAAGGATGGATGATGAGGTCATGAAAAGTGATTTCAGGGAGTTAGGTGCTAACTTAAAGGACAGGACCTCCAGGGTTGTGATCTCAGATTGCTACCTGTGCCACATGCTAGTGAGGCCAAAAATAGGAAGATCACACAGTTTGACATGTGGCTAAGGTGATGGCGCAGGATGGAGGGCTTCAGATTTTTGATCACTGGGCTCTCTTCCAGAGACGCTATGACATGTACAGGAGGGACAGTTTGCATCTGAACTAGAGAGGGAATAATATCCTAGAGGGCTAGAGGGAAGGTCTGCTAATACTGCATGGGGCGGGGGGTAGGAGTGGAATTTAAACTACAGTTGAGAGGTCGTGGAGAAAGGAGCAGGCAGTGGAGAGGTCGTGGAGAAAGATGTTATTAGGCCTACATACGAGGTCAGGAAACAAAAGGTGGGACAAATGTTCTGAGCTGTACATATTTAGGCATAGATCAGCACATGGGATTATGACATACAGCCATTAATGGGACCTTGTTACAGGAGGAGCAGGAAAGGCAGCTCAGTGTTGCAGAGTTCTGTTGTTTTAGACATGATAGATGCAGCAGCGAGGTCACAGACCCTATACAGATTACAGAAGAGGAGGTGTTTGCTGCCTTACGACAAATTAGGGTGAATAAATCCCCAAAGTCTGACAAGGTGTTCCCCTGGATCCTGTGGGAAGCTAGTGCAGAAATTGTAAGGACCCAAGGAGAGATATTTAAAACATCCTTAGCCATGTGTGAGCCATGTGGGGATTGGAGGATAGCTAATGTTGTTCCATTGTTTAAGAAAGGCCCTAAGAATAAGCCAGGAAATTATCTGCCAGTGAGCCTGACATGGGTAGTGATAAAGTTATTGAAAGGTATTCCAAGGGACTGGATATATGAGTATTTGGATAGAAAGGGACTGACTAGAGATAGTCAATGTGGCTTTGTGCATGTTAAGTCTTGTCTAACCAACCTCATCGAGTTTTTTCGAGGAAGTTACCAGGAAAGTAGATGCAGTGGATGTTGTCTACATGGACTTCAGCAAGGCTTTTGACAAAGTCCCGCATGGGAAGTTGGTCAAGAGGGCTCTGTTGCTTGACTTTCAAGATGAGGCAGTGAATTGGATTCGACAATCACTTCGCCGAAGAAGCTAGAGTGGTTGTAGATGGTTGCCTCTCTAACTGGATGCCTGTGGCTAGTGGTGCACTGCAGGGATCGGTACTGAGCCCATTGCTGTTTGTCATCTATGTCAACGATTTGAATGATAATGTGATAAAATGGATCAGCAAGTTTGCAGATGACACCAAGATTAGGGATGTAATGGATAGCAAGGAAGACTACCAAAGCATGCAGGGGTATCTGGACCAGCTGGAAAAATGGGTGAAAACTGGCAGATGAAATTTAATCCACACAAGTGCTAGGTGCTGCACTTCAGCAGCACCAACCAATGATAGGTAGGGCACTGAGGAGTGCAGAAGAACAGAGGGATCTGGGAATATAGACTCATAATTGTAGATAGTGTCGCAAAGAAAGCTTTTAACACATTGGCCTTCATTAATCAATGTATGGGTACAGGACTTGGAATGTTATGTTGGAACTGTATAAGACATTGGTGAGGCCTAATATGGAGTATTCTGTGTGGTTTTGGTCAGCTATCTACAAGAAAGATGTAAGTAAGATTGAAAGAGCACAGGGAAAATATACAAGGATGTTGCCAGCACTTGAGGACCCGAGTTCTATGCAAAGGTTGAGTAGATTTCAACTCTATTCCCTGGAACGTAGAAGATTGGCAGAGATTTGACAAAGGTATACAAAATTATGAGGGGTAAAGCTAGAGTAAATGCAAGCCGGCTTTTTCAATTGAGATTGAGTGAGACTACAACTAGAGGTCATGGATTAAGGGTGAAAGGTGAAATATTTAAAGGGAACATGAGGGATAACTTCTTCACTCAGAGGTTGGTGAAAACGTGGAATAAGCTGCCAGCACAAGTGGTAGATGCAGGGTTGATTTCACCATCTAAGAGAAATTTGGATATGTACATTGGTGATGAGGGCTATAGACTAGGTGCAGGTCAACTGGGATAGGCAGATTAATGTTTTGGCACAGACAGATGGTCTGAAAGGTCTGTTTCTGTGGAGTAGTGTTCTATGACTCAATGATTCTAACTGTGCTATTGAAAGGAGAAACCATACTTCACAGTCATAGTCATTGTCATACTTTATTGATCCCGGGGGAAATTGGTTTTCGTTACAGTTGCACCATAAATAATTAAATAGTAATAAACCATAAATAATTAAATAGTAATATGTAAATTATGCCAGGAAATAAGTCCAGGACCAGCCTATTGGCTCAGGGTGCCTGACCCTCCAAGGGAGGAGTTGTAAAGTTTGATGGCCATCTCGGTGGAATGAGTCTCTGGCTGAATGTACTCCTGTGCCCACCAAGTACATTATGTACAGTACATTATGTAGTGGATGGGAGACATTGACCAAGATGGCATGCAACTTAGACAGCATGCTCTTTTCAGACACCACCGTGAGAGAGTCCAGTTCCATCCTCACAACATCACTGGCCTTACAAATGAGTTTGTTGATTCTGTTGGTGTCTGCTACCTTCAGCCTGCTGCCCCAGCACACAACAGCAAACATGATAGCACTGGCCACCACAGCCTCGCAGAACATCCTCAGCATCGTCCGACAGATGTTAAAGGACCTCAGTCTCCTCAGGAAATAGAGATGGCTCTGACCCTTCTTGTAGACAGCCTCAGTGTTCTTTGACCAGCCCAGTTTATTGTCAATTTGTATCCCCAGCTATTTGTAATCCTCCACCATGTCCACACTGACCCCCTGGATGGAAACAGGAGTCACCGGTGCCTTAGCTCTCCTCGGGTCTGCCACCAGCTCCTTAGTCTTTTTCACATTAAGCTGCAGATAATTCTGCTCACACCATGTGACAAAGATCCCTACTGTAGCCCTGTACTCAGCCTCATCTCCCATGCTGATGCATCCAACTATAGCAGAGTCATCAGAAAACTTCTGAAGATGACAAGACTCTGTGCAGTAGTTGAAGTCCGAGATGTAAATGGTGAAGAGAAAGGGAGACAAGACAGTCCCCTGTGGAGCCCCAGTGCTGCTGATCACTCTGTCGGACACACAGTGTTGCAAGCACACGTACTGTGGTCTGCCAGTCAGGTAATCAAGAATCCATGACACCAGGAAAGCATCCATCTGCATCGCTGTCAGCTTCTCCCCCAACAGAGCCGGGCGGATGGTGTTGAACGCACTGGAGAAGTCAAAAAACATGACCCTCACAGTGCTCACTGGCTTGTCCAGGTGGGCGTAGACACGGTTCAGCAGGTAGACAATGGCATCCTCAACTCCTAGTCGGGGCTGGTAGGCGAACTGGAGGGGATCTGAGTGTGGCCTAACCATAGGCCAGAGCGGCTCCAGAACAAGTCTCTCCAGGGTCTTCATGGTGTGGGAGGTCAATGCCACCGGTCTGTAGTCATTGAGGCCTCTGGGGCGCGGCATCTTTGGCACAGGGATGAGGCAGGACATCTTCCACAGCACAGGAACCCTCCGGAGTCTCAGGGTCAGGTTGAAGACATGGTGAAGTACTCCACATAGCTGAGGGGCACAGGCTTTGAGCCCCTGGTACTGACACCATCCGGTCCTGCAGCCTTGCTTGGGTTGAGATGTTTCAGCTGTCTTCTCACCTGTTCAGCCAGGAAGCCCACCGTGGTGGTTTCGTGTGGGGAAGGGATATAGTCATGAGAGCAGGGTGGGGTACTGTGAGGAGGGGTAGGAGGGGAGAGTGGAATATGTGTTGGTTGGGGGCCGACAGCAGATGACTCATGTGGGGGATGAGCAGGGGCTACAATGTCAAATCTGTTAAGGAACAGGTTAAGTTCATTGGCCCTGTCCACACTGCCTTCAGCTCCTCTGTTGCTAGTTTGCCGGAACCCAGTGACGGTCCTCATCCCACTCCAGATCTCTCTCATGTTGTTCTGCTGGAGTTTCCACTCAAGCCTCCTCCTATACCTGTCTTTAGCCTCCCTGATCCTGGCTTTCAGATCCCTCTGTATTGTCCTCAGCTCCTCCCTATTTCCATCTCTAAACGCCCTCTTTTTAGCGTTCAGGATGTCCTTAATGTCCTTTGTTACCCATGACTTGTTATTTGAATAACAAAGGACAGTTCCTGTCGGAACATTGCAGTCCACACAGGAGCTGATGTAATCAGTGATGCACTCTGTGAGCCATCAATATCCTCTCCATGTGGCTCACAGACTGCCTGCCAGTCTGTCACCTCAAAACAACCCTGGAGCGCCTCATAAGCCTCCTCCGACCACTTCCTCACTGTCCTCGAGGTTGCAGGTTTACTCCTCACCAGAGGCACGTGGCAGGGTTTTAGATGCACCAGGTTGTGATCTGACCTTCCCAACGGCAGGGAGGAGAGAGGAGCTGTATGCATCCTTAACGTTTAGCATACATCAAATCCAGAGTCCTCTCCCTTCTGGTTGTACAGCTCACATACTGTGTGAAGTTGGGCAGTGTTCTAGCCATGATAACATGGTTGAAGTCACCCAAGATGGTAATGAGGGCACTCGGGTGCTAGCTTTGTAATTTGGCTATGACGGTGTAAATGATGTTACACACCGGCATCGGGTTGGCAGAGGGAGGGATGTACACAACAACCACAATTGCATGCGAGATCTCCCTTGGCAAATAATATGGCCGGAGTCCAACAGCAAACAGCATTTTTGTGTCCATTTACATCTGTATCCTCCTGCAACTTCTAATACAGCCCCAAGTCTGGCTAGACGGCTTTGCTTGTGGGGGCCAAACTCTTTCTCAGCTTCCTCATCTCAGGATCATTGCAGTCAGGTGTTCCCTGCTGCATCTCCAGAACTTGATGTTCATAGTTGCCTTGGGCAGGTTGCTGAAGCTCCATACTGAAGAACAGATTTCATCTTCTCTTCATCCACCTCTAAGAAGCAGCTGAGTGGCCAACCTGCAATGCAGCTGTCCCAAATGTAAGCATTAAATTATTCCTTTCTGTGGAGTACTGTTTTTTTATCAATTCTTCCTAGCAATCTAACACTCTGAGAGTACCCTACCACCCACATTACCCCCCCCCACCCTACTCCCAATCATTAGAAGATCCACTGGAAGCCTCGTTTGTAGTATACCCCTTTGTGAGCTGCCCACAGAATATTCACATAAGGGGTACAGGGTTTTTTATAGAATATGACGAATAAACAGGAATAGGATACTAGGATGGTCAAAGATGGGAGGGTGAAGTGTAGGTTTGTGTGTGTGTGTGTGTGTGTGTGTGTGTGTGTGTGTGTGAGAGAGATTGGGTGAAGGGATTTAGAATGTATGTCTAGTGCACATTCTGGAGCAGAGGGTGGTGGTAATGCACCATTAAGCTGGATGCCAACCGCCATAAAACAAGACACAGACAGACAGACAGAATATTCACATGGGAGATATACAACCGCCAAAGACAGAGCAGAGCTATTAGGGCTAATCACTGGGGTCAGAAGGAGTAATCCAGAGCGTGAAAGACTGAGAACACACAATTTTTAACCTGAATGTAAGGTGTCTGAAAGGTAAAATGAGAGTACGGCAAAGTTAACAACAAATATGACTTCCTATGTGCACAGCCTAAGTGCAAGTGAAATAAGAACACAGATAGAAAAAGATGCTTTGGGGCTGAATTCAGAAATTTTTCCTCATACAGTGCAATATACATGTGGAAAAGCCTAACAGCGAGGGTAATGGAGACAGAATAGTCTGTCAAATCAACTGCAGGTGCTGTAAGAGAAAGCATCTTTAAAATCTGTCTGCATGGATGGTTAATAATTGTCTTGTGATACGATCCCTCCTGCCTGTACAATGAATCGCATTTTGCAAAAAAGTATCAACATCAAAATGCATCCTTTATGACTACTATCCAGAACAGGGTTCTCAACCCAATTACTAAGGCACAACTGAATGAATATCATTAGGCCCATTTGGGCAGGTAGTTTGAAAGTAATCAGTAGCCACACACTTCAATCACCATAAATTATCCTGTGAGGGTTTGCCGGGGGTGGGGGTAGAGTTGAAAACTGAAGATACAATATACTTAAACAGCAAAACACTGGCTAATTTTATCAATCAGCATTATAGACTTTCGTTTTGATGGTGTTTAAAGCTTTTTTATTTTTATTTGAATTTAGTGAAAAAACTATTGTCTTAGGGAAATATCTCATTATTTCTACTGGAAATATTATTATGGAATATTATTTGACACTATTGCCATTTTTGCTCAGGCAGGCTCACCAAGAAAATGTTTTACTGTCTGGTTATATCCACCCATGCTATCATCTAATACCAAATCACTGAATGTAACTATTTCATTTGTTTGAATAAAAATAAATTAAAATGTCACCAAGTCCAATAATTCTATTTAATTCAAGGGCACTACAGATACCAATATACAGTGGGATTTAACTATGCAAGAGAACCCATCCTTTCTCCACCTTGGTGATTTTAATCTGCCTAGCTCTTATCTACAACATCACAAAATAAATCACAAGACATGCTTGACATGATATTTTAGTTGCCCGTTTTAGTGGAATGTTGAAACACGGGGGTGTAATTCAATAGCAATTAGAAAACGTGTCGGAAACGGTATATATGAGCTATGCCACGCTGTCAGAAATGCTCAGCATAGTTAGGATGCTGCAGCCTTCTTCTATGCCACAAACTACATCCCTCCCAGCTGCAGCTTAATTTTCTGTGACTTGTCTAATTACTGTAATTAAACATTAATTGCCATTAATTATTCACACATAAGCTAGTCGCAAGTCAAGTGGTAAAAGCCAGATGAAATCTGTCGTACAACTTACATGTGAAAACTGTGCACTGTTCAATGATGGCAGGTCACTGGGCTTGCCCATGACAGAACACAAGCTTGGAACCCTTAAAATCCTTAGGGCCCTAGTATTGCCAATGTGCTCTGCAGACAAGGCAAAGGCTTGCAATTACCAGAAGCCCTTCCATCAACACCATCTATTATGCTCAAAGCATTACCCTTATTATGTATCTTCAGACAGCAGGTAACAATGATTAATTAAGAATTTACAATGTATAAAAATAATACAGTCCAGTAGAATATTTTCTTCTCTGTCTTAGATTTTATTTTTAAGAATAACTATTATTGGGTAAAGGGCTATGAAAATGTTGCTCACAGATGAAAAAAATAAAATTCAGTCAGTTATCTCCTGCTTTTTTCCAATTTCAAGATGTGGTGTCTCTGCATCACAGTATCTGGAAACATATCTGGATATGAAAAGAATAAACAGCATCTTACAACTGGTATTCAACTACACACAAATTTTTAAGTAGGAACAATTTTAAAGCTCCATAATAACATGGAAAGAATCTTGTCTGATTGTGAGATCAGAAACCTCCTCTGAAAAAATGTGTCTTTTTGGCATTAGAGGGAGCACTAACATAGCCAACCGCATCACTACTGTTGATAGTTGGAAAGCAATTCATAGCAATTTTCACTTGAACCTGATGAAGTAAGTTAAGCAGTCAAGAGGTCCAACTGAATGAGTGGTGCTGATAAGCACAGAATATTTGACTAAATAAACACACAAAATGCTGGAAATAATTAGCAGGTCAAATTTGACATTTCTGACAAGAAGTTATTGAACTGAAATGTAACTGGTCTATTTGCTCCTCGATGGATACTGTATCTATAATGTTATGAATTCATTCCATATGTTTTTATTTTGCTATCTTTTGCTAAATGTCTGTTATGAAACAAAATCTAACAACAAATCTTATAAAACCATGTAGTCATATTAGCTGACTAAATTGATCTCAACCACATTAACAAGGTAATCTAAACAGGAGTCTCCTGCCTGATGGTAGAATCAAAGAGGATGAGCTTAAATCTCGATACACTTTGATCAAGCAGAATGCCCGTCAGTTGTCAAAGAAGTATAAATATTATTATTCTGAACAAACTATCTGATGTTCTTGAGACCAGTTATTTTTATAAACTTGGAAGTATTGCCTGTATAATACTGTACATCTACTTATTGGACACATATAGTTTATGACAGGTCATGCTTTGGTCAGGATGAAATCACTGTGAAAATGTTGTTGCCAGATTCATATGGTATTATCATTATATGAACTAAACAATACTTTAGGCCTAATTTGAGGTTCCTACAATCTACCAATTTAACTTTTCATTTAACACAGCATACTTAGATGATGCACTTGAAGCAGCAAAATTACTGCTTGAACTCATAACTATCCTCTATATTGAGGTTAATAATTACTAAATTCCCAGAACCTTATTAAGCTTGACAAACTCTTGCCATGTGCACCTGAACAAATGCTCAGCATAAAAAGATTAGTCTTGTAAGATTTGCAGAGTATGTGAACATGCGTGGCTGGTTTATTGTACCTAATAACATAAACATTTCGATTCTATTCTATTATTGTAATTTCAGTGGGATGAATTGCAGTCTAAAATAATTCATCTTAAAATGTGTTTTTGAGAATAAAAGAAGCAGCTCATGGATTTGACAATGTAGTTAAAAGTGGTAGTAGCAGAACAAAATGTATAGTATATGTGGGAATATATCACTGAGTTTGATTAAATGGCTTCACTTAGAAATGACATCAAATTACACTTTAAATTTGATTTTCTGTGATGGAAGATGTATTCTATGTCATCATTCACATAAAGGGGGGAATGTTGCACTATTATAATAAACTATGAAGTATTGCAAGAATACATCATGTTCTACCCAGCAGTGCAGGATATAAAGTGTCATCTTTGGCTTACTTGAAGAAAATTTGTAAATCCCTTAAAGATAGCAACTCTAGTAATAATAAAAATATGGTAACAACCCACATCAGAGTTTAATCAGATGAAAGTCTAAGATTATTTGATATTGCCACAATACTATTAAGGAATGTGCAGAGATTAAAGATCATAAATATATTTTTCCCTTAAACTCCATGAACAGCTGACCCATTGATCAAAACCAGTGTCAAATTCATGCTCTGGACAGTGCTATTTTTTGTGAAAGGATTTGATCTCCAGGGCTAAAAAGAGAAAAGGCTGCAATTGTACTTAAGTTCAAATTTGATCAAGGACAAGATAAGGCATGATTATGATTGTCTGATGATCATATACTTCCAGTGCTTGTTGCTGAAGGGCCATGCATGAAAAGCAAGCAATTAAGCAAGGTATTAACAGCAATCATTACCTATGACAATGTAACTCTACTACAAATCAATGCCTCAGAGATTGCCAAGGGGAAAACGTTGGTCTGTCACTTCTCATGATGATTTCCCAAAGTGCTTTACAGCCAAATATAGCCAATGTTAATAAGACATTGTATTTGGTGCATATGCAATACATAGTACAGTATTCTCTGTATGCGCACTCTCAGAATAAACTGCCACTAAATGCATTCTGTCAGAATAATTAGCCTGAAAAATACTCTCATTTCTTAACAGATAAAAATTTTTAAAAATCATTCACCGGATATGTCAATCTCTCATTTCCCCAGATCTGAGGAGGCATTTAATCACAGTCATGATTCCACACTAAGTAAAGATGGGAGGGCTTCTTCCCTGAAAGATATCAGTGAAAAAAATCCGAAGTTTCAAGACTACTGACACTGAGATTGAATTCTGTACCCATTTTAATTTAGTTTCTCCAGCTAATGAGATTCAAATTCAAGTCTCTTTTCAGTAATCCAGATCTCTGTTGCCTGTTCACACACTGGCACCCTATCATATTGTGCAATCAGTATACAGACAAAATTACTTGAGGAATCATATTACCACTTTTAACTAGAGGTGTGTAATAAATAGATCATTAACATCACCACCAGCATCTTGACGTAACATTTAAAAATGTATGCAACTTTAATTATGTGGCTATAATTATTCTCCACAAAAGGGGTAACCAAAGAATTGGCATTCAGACCAGACACTATGTGGTAATAAGACAATCGCAAAGAGTGTAGCTACTTAATCTGAGGTTACTTAAGTGCTATCTTTAGTCCAGGGTTTGCCACTAGGAATGTGATAAAGTATAATTGCTACAAAATTCAAGAACATAGACATTGTTCATCTCCTGGTTCATAGGCTGCCCCTCAGATCAAGGATGTCTTCCTTTGACTCTAGTTCCATGAATTCTAAGGTGGTTGATGAGGCCGATGTGGGAAGCACAGATACTTCCACAGATGGAACAAGAGGTGGTTGATAAGGAAAGCAGTATGTAGTTTGTGAGTTGGGTCACACATCTATTCTCTTAAACAAGGCTGCTGTGCAAGTCAGATACATGGCCTCAAGGTTCTCAATAGAATTCTCATTGTTCCTTCACCACTTTGAGTGGCTAGATATTCCTAGGAGCTAGTGGGGATGTTACACTTTCTTCAAAAACTGTTTGAAAACATTTTAAAATCTTTTTCTTTCTCTATCTAGCAATATTCTCCTATGAAAGAGTTTAGACTGCTATCAGGCAGTCTGGTATCAGGCATTTGAAACCTATGAAGAACCCAACACATCAAATACAAGTAATCAGGGCTTCATCGTTGGGAATGTTGACCTGGGAAAAGAAGATGGTGTTGTTAATTTGTTTATCCTTCCAGTGAATTTAACAGATTTCACAGAAATGATTGTAAGCATCTTGAAATGCTTAACTTGGTAATTCAGGTCTCAGAAGCTGACAGGAACTTGGGATCACTGCTGCCCTACTATGGATTTTTATGGCAGGACTGAAGTCCTAGCCTTCAGATAATCTTTTCCTCAACTAACCAAACGCTATGCTGGCATAAAAAAGGTAGTGGTGAATTTTATCACTGACATTAGCTAAAAGGTAGACTATTTCCCATATATTGGGAGCCAGCAGCTACTCATGAACCTTTATTGTTGAATAGCATTGGGGTACAGAAGACCTAACCTTTCCTGTGATTCTGTAAACTGTTGATGATGTATTAGAGCTTAACCTCCTATAGTACACAAATAGAAGCTCCATCTCCATTGGTTCTGGAGAGTAGATACTGCAAGATGAAAAGTTTTCCATTAGTTCTGAAGATTTGCTTCACTTTTACTGAACATTTTCTGGAGATGTGGTGCAACAGAGTTTGTGAAAAACATAGAGAAACGTATTGGGGCAGTGATGTTTAACTCTAAAGTTCACTGAGATTGGTTCTGTTGTAGATCTGGTGGTGAGTATCATGGCTTGCATGTAAGTATTTCCATGAAGATTAGAGCTGACTCAAGACTCACAACATGGTATCAAATCCCAATTAGTGAAATTCTGAGAAACAATATGGCAGATAAAACACATTAGAAAGCATATATAGTATATTAATAAAAGACTATTAATAAAATGAAAATACTTGGATATGGAATTGTAGGATACAGAACACTTTAACTGGTACAATGTGACTGGTGGTTGCCCTTGGGAGCTGTACTGTTTATAAATGGTGTGAAATTTAAGAAAAAATGTATATCTAATGCTGATTCCAATAAATAGTGTAGATAGTCATGGAAGATCATAAATAAATATTAAGTGATTCAGCAGATGCTTTGTACTTGGAGTTCAATATGAAAATGAACTCCATTTTGGAAATGAGATGTATCAGAGAATACCGAGAAACTAAAAACTGTCCAAGTCAAGATTTAGGCATCCAGGTACTGATATCAATAAAAAAAATCAACATTACACAGATGAATGAAACATTGATCTATTTTCTCCAAAAGTCTAGAATGTTAAGTATTGGAAATTAAAACTCTCTGAATGCATCTAGAGCACTGCAAGTTCTGATGAGAATTCATTGACCTGAATCATCTGTTCTCTTTCATTCTTCACAAAAGCTACATTAATTATTTTCAGAATTTTCTGTTTTATTTTAGAAAGAAAATAGTAAAGGTTGCAGCACAAAATGCTACTAAGGTTAAAAGAGTAAAGAAGAGCACAGGTTGTTCAAATTAAGGGAGTAGTTGCCAGAATATAGAATATTAAAGGTTGATTAGAATATTTCAATAGATAGTGAGAAATTGAGTATGCTCTGGTGAGGCAATCACAAACAACTGGCCATAACCTTAAAATTGTAATCAGATCATTCAGAGATCTTGTACACAAAAAATGTTTACTCACACAGAGGTTAGATAAAATCTATAACTCCATTTCCACAGCCCTCACTTCCCAAATTTCAAAACTGGGTGATAAGGTTTTTAGAGCACTAGAGGTTAAGTTGGGAAAATAATATTTATGTCAAGGCAACTGACCAAAGCTGTATATTTTCAGTAGTGAATGTGTGACTACCTGCTTTTTTTTGGGGGGTGGGGAGGGAAGGAAGGGCAAGTTTAAGACAGCAAGGCAAAGTGAATTTTTAAACTATAAACAATGTTCTCTCCCAACTGTAAATGATATTCTCTCTTCCAAATACAGTATTACTTTTCCTTGTCCTATTTTTTCACCACTTCAACTACCCAATATCTTCTGGACATCATTTCCATGGGCAGTATGAACCCTCCTTCGTATGCCCAGAAAAGCATATTTTCAGGTTATTCAAGTGGTCAGTGGTGTTGCAAAGTAAGAAATTTGGTTCAGTGTTCTCCTCTTTAGGCCATAGAACTGGTACTAGTTGTAATACCACTACTGTTGACCCAACTAAAGACAGGAAAAATCATTTGTTGAACCTAGGAACTTGCCTGATTTGACAATACACCAGGCAACAGTTTTAGCCACAAAGCCATTATGAATGCAGTTAGTTTGTCAATTAACTACATGAAAAATATTAAAGGAAAACAAATGAAAGTAAATTCTGTTATTCCAACAGAATTTACTTTCCTTTGGAAATAATTTCAATTGAAAGGTTTGCATTATTTTCTTAACTTCTGCACCATAACAAATGATCTCCTACCAGTAAAAAAAAACACTACTTTTGGCAGAAACATGAATATGGCATAACTTGGAAAGTTAAATCTTTGAAGTAATGTTTAACATAAAATGCAGTGTTTCTTTGTTAGGGAAGCTCTGCCACTGCATTCAAATTGTTATATTTCAAAAAAATATCAGGATTCTATTAAAGAAATCTTAGTATGATCTTTGTCCCCCTTTTCCTTCTATTATTATGTTATGAGTTCTTTAAAATATAGTTTAGGTTCAATTAAAATACTTTGCAGATTTCAGACCAACATCCATTCTTGAACAGAGATATTTAACAAGTCTGCTAAGAGAGAAGACATAATACCTTTAATGCATCCAGTGTTATGATGAAAATGACACACACAGGATGAAGTGGACTTGCCTGCAGGTAATTATACAGTGCATGGCTGGTGAATCATCACTCACTATTTCCATTATGGCAATTCATCTCTCTAGAAGCATCTCCATGAGACTAATGCAGGGAGAAGTCTCAGTGGCTCAGAGCAGTGGGGGAGGATGAAAAAAAAAGCTCATACAAAGCTTTATGCATGAATATTGAAAGTCTTTTGGCATCATTTGTTCAGAATTCATTTGAGCCTGATTTGTGTGACTGAGTTTAGCATCAATATTAACCCAACAGGGAAGCCCTACACTTTAAACAAATTCACGGGGCTGGTATTGAATGCAAAATAGATGCATTTTAAAAAGAATTTTTATATGATTACTGTAATTATTCCAGTATCTATATCTAGTTCTCTTCAAAGGCTAGATGGAAAATTAATGAACACAACTGCTATGGCATTTAGCATCTATGTTGGTGACTTTGTCATGAACACAAGGTTAAATGTAAAACCTGTAAATTCTATGCAGTGATTCCAGCTGTGATGTGCATAGGATATGGAGACAGCTATATTGTTAAAACTGGTAAAGAAACAAACATAGCATTTCAAATATCAGCTTTATAATCTTCTTAGTTCCAGGATTTTTTGCTCATTTTCTCAACATCCACTCACATGCAATTAAGCTAATTCTTTCATTCATGAGTGTCAGGCAGAGTTACTGTAATAGAACGATAGTCAGTCATTGCTCGCAATTATTATGATGGGAACACCAGAACTTATTAGAAGGAATTAATGGAAAAAAAAACAAGTCATTTCAATCCCAAAGGACAGCCTAAAGAGAAAAATTGAAAAATTAAAATGGGATTTTATATGCCAATTCAATTCTTATTCACATTTTTTTTTCATTTGATGTCTCTTTACTGGAGATAAAAGACAGAAAAAGATGAAGGTGATGGAAAGGAAAGAGTGATGGGCAAAACATATGAACACAAGGGACTTTAGCCCTTGAGCTTACTCTGCCATTCAATAAGTCAACTCTACAAGCCCTGGATTCCTTGTAGCCCAAAAATATTTCTGTCTTAGCTTTGAATACCCTTAATAACTCTACATGCACAGCTCTCAGGGCTGTCTAATTTATTACAAAGATTCACAGCTTTCAAACCAAAATTCCTTCTCAGTTTAGTCTTAAATCAGACACTGCTTATCCTAAAACTATATCCTTGAGCTCTAGCCTACCTTACCAGGGGAAACAGCCTCATTGCATCTTGCCTTCCTCAGAATCTTAACTGTCTCAATAAAATCAATTCTATTCTTCTAAACTCTCATTCATCTAAACTAGGAAGGAGGCAAGAAAAGGAAAATATAAACAAAAGACAGCTAGCAGGAAAAAACAAGGGATTGAGACATGTCTGTGTAGATTCGTACTGGAAATGGAGACACACTATGCATGTTAATTGGTAAATTGATTTTTATAGGAAATATGGGCAATGGAATAGCAATTCCTACCCATTTTTATCTAGACAATTATAATTGAGTTCAAAGTATTCATTAATATGAGGATATGGGGGTGTTCGTGTCAGTAATTAAATATTAGAACAAAACAGAAGACGTTAGAGATGCTCAGGAGGTCAGATAGCATCATTCAACAGAGAAATAGAGTAAATGTTCCAGCTTGATGAACCTTCATCAGAATTGGAACAGAGAAAGGGTTCAGGTATGAGAACTTCGAACTGAAATAGTAGCTCCATTTCTCACTCCATAATTGCTTATCTCGAGTTTTCATTTCATATTTCAATAAGCTGCAGTTTTACTTTGCTATTAGACTTGAGGAATGCTCCACAAAGAGAAAACACACTTTAAGAAAAACCAAGATCCACATGCAGGCAGCTTCTAGCAGTTGTCTAAAAGAACTTGAAATCATCATCTGCTCATCCTTTTGTTGAGAAGTCATTTATTTCAAAGAGAAAAATAAACAAACACTGAGAAGACATCTAGAAAAAGAGGGATGAATTGTACAATAAATAAATTAGTAGATTAGGATCATGTCACATACAAATGGGTGCAATGCACTAGATGAGCAAAGCTATGGGGCAACAAGGACAGTTTCTGTAATTATCTACTATTGCAAACTTATGGTTAAGAATATTCTCTATTCTGAGGGGTGGGGGCAGAGGGGTGAGTGATGAGACAGCCAGGCCAAAGATGTAGTGGGGATGTGGGGGGTGGCAACGGTCAATCAGAAGAGGTATTAAAGGACATTGATCAATGACTGGCTGGGAGTCCTGGCAGAGATGAATGTTTGCATGACTGATAGCTGGAGAAATTGGAAAGAACTTGGTTGGGAAGGAGTTGGGAAAACCTAGTGTCTAGAACCAATGGACTGGAGCTCGGGTATTGAGGGGCAAACTTGACCCATTCGGAGACTATAGGTGTTTTATAGGTGGGTGACGAAGGGAGGGAAATGGATGATGACAGATTTGATGATCCAAACTCTTATCAATTACTTCTGGATGTTTCAGTACGACACATCAGTATGAAGATCAGATTACCAAAGAATACCAAACAAAGGGCTCTCCAGGTCTATGTAGTCTAAATTCATCTGCACTTTCACACAGTGAATGAAGCCAATATATGCACTCTTGATGCCAAAATTGTGTCACACACTTCTGAGTGCCTAACTAAATTTCAGAAATGGCACACACTATCTATAAACATAGAAACATAGAAAACCTGCAGCACAATATAAGCCCCTCGGCCCACAAAGTTGTGCCGAACATGTCCTTACCTTAGAACTATCTAGGCTTACCCATAGCCCTCTATTTTTCAAAGCTCCGTGTACCTATTCAGGAGTCTCTTAAAAGACCCTATCATTTCCGCCTCCACCACCACCACCAGCAGCCCATTCCATGCACTCACCACTCTCTGCAAAAGAACTTACCCCGACATCTCCTCTGTACCTATTTCCAAGCACCTTAAACCTGTGCCCTCTCATGCTAGCCATTCCAGCCCTGGGAAAAAGCCTCTGACTATCCACATGATCAATGTCCATCATCATCTTATACACCTCTGTAAGATCACCTCTCATCCTCCGTCGCTCCAAGGAGAAAAAGCCAAGTTCACTCAATCTATTCTCATAAGGCATGCTCCCCAATCCAGGCAATATCCTCGTACATCTCCTCTGCACCCTTTCTATGGTTTCCACGTCCTTCCTAAAGTGAGGCAACCAGAATTGAGCACAGTACTCCAAGTGGGGTCTGACCAGGGTCCTGTATAGCTGCAACATTACCTCTCAGCTCTGAAACTCAATCCCACGATTGATGAAGGCCAATGCACCGTATGCCTTCTTAACCACAAAGTCAACCTGTGTAGCAGCTTTGAGTGTCCTGTGGACTCGGACCTCAAGATCCCTCTGATTCTCCACACTGCCGAGAGTCTTACCTTTAATGTTCTATTCTGCCATCGTATTTGACCTACCAAAATGAACCACCCCACACTTACCTGGGTTGAACTCCATCTGCCACTTCTCAGCCCAGTTTTGTATCCTATCAACGTCCCACTGTAATCTCTGACAGCCCTCCACACTATCCACAACACCCCCAACCTTTGTGTCATCAGCAAATTTACTAACCCATCCCTCCACTTCCTCATCCAGGTCATTTATAAAAATCACGAAGAGTAGGGGTGCCAGAACAGATCCCTGAGGCACACCACTGGTGACCGACCTCCATGCAGAATATGACCCATCTAAATGGTTATCAGATTTCACTCTGGAAAACTAAAATCAATATTCAATTGCCTAGTACTGAAAACAAGGAGCACTTACAGTTGAATTTCCAGGCAAATAACTTTCTCAATCTGGCTGGTCATAAACTCAAACGTCTGTCATAACCAACATTAAGATTCAGTTAATCTGTTATCATTCAGTAGCTCCAAAGCTATTCGCTCATCAGATGGATGACCGTCCAATTGTGAAAAATAATTTCAAAATTTAAGCATTTAATAAATGATTGCACCATGGAAAGTGCACATTTGAGCTTGATATTACACCAAACGCAACCACTTTATCAAAAGCTGCAGCTCATTTTCACCTAACGAAAAGAAAGAAAAATTAAATCCTGTTTCAAAATTTTTAGAAAGAGGAAAGAAATCAATATACCTTAATTAAAAGCAGTGGAGTAAAGATGTTTAACTAGTGCAGAATACTTCATTCCAAAATGTTGATGTAAAACCTCCTTTTTAAAAAAAGCTGATATTGCACACTCCACAGCTGACAGTAGCCATGAGTGAATAATGACTCTCTTCACACAACTAAGGTGCACACTCTGTTTCATGGCCTGGGATGTGTTGACATCTTCACCAAATAATTTAAGTAATAAACGATAGTGCCTGGGGAATGTACAATGAAATAACCTAGACCACAGGAACTTCAGTAGATCAACAGCATTTGTCAACAACTCAAGGTTTGTTTCTTCACATTGTAACATCATAAACTGTTGCATATTATCATACATCATATGTTTGCATAGATGTATTGAATGCATGTTCACATTCATTGAGGACCCAGAGATATTCCACTGATAAGTACTGCGCTAATAACAAAAACATAATGACTGAAATGCCAGGAACAGACAAAGTTATGTCACACAGTTTCAGTGTAACATAGCAATTCAGCTCATTTTATGTTGGAGTAATCCAAAACTAATTCCGCTTTTTAGAAACCAGTTTCAAATCTAGTTTTCCTTTCAACGATGGAATTTCCTCAATCACATACTGAGAACCGTATGATCCATTTTGGCTACCTCCCAATGTCCCTGGATACATAGAAATGAGTCTTCATCCAACCTGAAGCAATTGATACAGAAAAAGCTATAATACTAGAATAAGTCATACCCCTTGCCAAATACTTGCAGTACAGATAAAATTTCAAAGTTCAAAGTAAATGTTATTATCAGAGTACATACAACCCTGAGATTCATTTTCCTGCGGGCATACTCAGCAAATCAATAGAACAGTAACAATAACAGGATCAATGAAAGATCAACCACAGTGCAAAAGACAACAAATTGTGCAAATACAAATATACAAAAATAGTCATAAGTAATGAGAACATGAAAAAACAAGATAAAAAGTCCTTGGTCATTGGCGTGGAAACATCTCAATGGATTGGCAAGTGAGTGTATTTATCCTCTTTGTTCAAGAGCCTGATGGTTGACAGGTAGCAACTGTTCTTGAACCTGGTGGTGCCATTCCCAAGCTCCTGCACCCTTTACCCGCAGCGAGAAAGAGCATGAGTGATGAGGATCTCTGATGATGGATGCTGCTGTCCTACAACAGTGTTTCATGTAGATGTGCTCAATGCTTAGACAGCTGCACTCATGATGTTCTGGGCCAAATCCACCACCTTTTGTAGGCCTTTCCGTTCAAAGGCTCAGGTGTCTCCACACCAGACTGTGATGTAGCCAGTCAATACACTCTCTAAAATACATCCATAGAAGTTTGTCAAAGCTTTTGATGTCGTGCCAGATCACCACAGACTCCTAAGGAAGTAGAGGTGTTACCATACTTTCTTCACAATTGCATTTACCTTTACGTCCTGTTCACAAAAATCAGACAAATCTCATGCAGGCAATCAATCAACTCTTCTTAACAGCAAGATCCTACAATACTTTCAAAACTGCAAAATCTGCTCACTGATTCTCTGCTTGAGTTGGGTCACATCTACTGAGCTCCTGACCTCATCATAACCTTGGTCTAAATGTTGTAAAAAAAGAGCCAGCAAGAGACACTACCCTTGATGACATTTAACCAACTATGACATCAACAAGCCCTGGTAAAATCTGATGTCATTGAGAGGAAAGTAAAAGGTTTATAGATGGACACATGTCTCACATAAAGGAAAATGGTTCTCGTTAATCTAGAACATAGAACAGTACAGCAGAGGAACACACCCTTCTGCCAACAATATCTATGCCAGCCATGCCAACTTTAACTAACCCCATCTGCCTTCATATGGTCTATGTCCCTCAATCCCCTGCCTGTTCACATGCCTGTCCAAATGCCTCTGAAATGTTACTATAGGAGTGTTCACCTCCTTCTGTGGCAGCAATTTTTAGGCACAAATCACTCTACAAAAATCTTACCGTACACACCTGCATTAAACTTTGCTCTTCCTTTCTTAAACCCTATAATATTTGACATTAAGGCTCTTCAAAAAAGATTCCATCATAATTTTATACACATATATCAGATTGCCTATCAGACCCAATATAGGTGTCCCCCGCTTTTCGAACGTTCGCTTTACGAAACCTCATTGTTATGAAAGACCTACATTAGTACCCTGTTTTCGCTTTCAGAAGGTGTTTTCACTGTTACGAAGAAAGGCAGCGCGATAAAAAATCAGCGCGTGAGATTTCTACCGAGAGTGCTTGCGTGAGATTTTCGCTACGGAGATCTGTGCAGGCAATCGTTGTAGAGGAGTATTTCTACTTTATATAGGCTGTGTATTTATCATATAATTCCTGCTTTTACTATATGTTACTGTTATTTTAGGTTTTATGTGTTATTTGGCATGATTTGGTAGGTTATTTGTGGGTCTGCGAACGCTCACAAAATTTTCCCATATAAATAAATGGTAATTGCTTCTTCGCTTTACGACAACCCAGCTTACGAACCGTTTCATAGGAATGCTCTACCTTCGGATGGCGGGGGAAACCTGTACTCTAAAGAAAACAATTCAGATATGTCAAACATCTCCTTTATAGCTAATTCAGTAAACCTCTTCAACATCCTCTCTAAAGTCTCCATGTCCTTTCTGGATGTAACAGGAGTTACTTCAGGTAGTTTTTAAGCCAACCCATCATTAACTGCCACATCAGTAATGCTCCTTCCATTATAAGGTCAGCTGGGTATATTCACCACTGATGCCATTGATTCCATTTGCAACATCTCAGAAAATTCCATGCCAGCATGCGGCAAGACCATTTACATGAGAGAGACTAACCACCTAGCCTTGATGTGAAGTCCTTTATCATCAACATCTTGGTGAGTTACCACTGACTAAGAATTTAAGTGAACAACCTTTGTAAATTGTCTAGCTATAAAAGTTGAGCTCACACCTGACTCATAAAGCCTTTCTACTATTTGGAATGGACACACCAAAAGATGATGGAACGTTCTCCACAAGTAGTTCAATACAGTTCCAAGAACATGCCAAAAGGTTCACAACTATCTCGATCAAAGCAACCCACTTCATCAATATAAACATTCACTTGCTCCATCATTGCTACAAAAAGCACTGCAATGACTTGTCAGCGTGTCTTTGACAGTGCCTTTCAAAACAGTGATTTCCACCAAAGGAAATGCAGCAGACATAGGGGAACTTACATAATGCAATCCTGTCACACTATCCCGATACAGAAATGTATCACCATTGTTTCATCCTCATTGATTTAGATCTTGGAACTCCCTATCCAATTGTGGGACTTCCTTTATCAGACACTGCAGAGCATCCAAGCATCTCACCAATACCTTCTCATTGACAATAAATACTCATCTATTAGAGATATCCACACACAAGCCCTTTAGGCAAAGAAAGTTCTCCCAATCTCTTAAGTAATCTCAAATTACTGTATCCTTTTACTGACACCCCTAACAGTTTTTTTTCTATTTACATTCACAAAACAATTCATAGGTAAGCTTAAATGAAATAAACAATTGCCCATAAATAAGATGTAACATTGATGCTGATATATCCAACTGTCTGCCTCATTATTGGCTCACTGATGCTTCACAGGAAAATTTACAGTGTCACGCTGAAGGCTTTGAGATAACCGAGAAATATTTATGGAAGTTTCAATTTCCAATGCAGCAAGTTCCCAAATCAGGTCAACCTGTGATAATAGGGATCAAATGAACTCCAGGCCATTTCTAAGCAGGAAAGGATGTTGAAATGCAAGTAAATCCAGGATACTGTCCAAGAGCACTACTGCTTTATGCATTGTGTGCTGGATAAAAATAATGCAAATGATATATTTGCAAGTGGATACATTTATTTTAACATAGATCTATACCCAATCTTAAGAAATTACAAAATAACATTCCCATAAGCCCAATGACGCAAACAAAAAATTCATATTTTATATAATTTTTATAAGCCACTAACATTTCACTCAAGTATGCATTATGAAGTCAGATATGTTGGAGATTATATTATGTTATTTACCCAGAGAATATTCTTTATATGTATTTACTTTAATCCTCAGGTACAAACATTATTTAGCTCTAAATAAATCAAAATCTCTCTCGTCAAGTTGGCTCAGAAAACATCGTTTATAAAACAAAATTATTTCTTATTGTGCTCTTTTTAAGCAAATTTCAACCTTGCTAAATGCCTTTGTATATAGTCTATAGTTTTGTAATTACATAATTCAGTACAAAAGAGACTCTTGGACCACAACAAAGATCGACACAGGCCTGTGGTTTGGAGCAGACTATCATTTCATAACTCTATACCCTATACTGCGTCTGCCCACTGAAACATTACTGACTATAGCAATCATGATTAAACGGATGATGTGGAGCACAGCCAAATGAAGCAGAGAGAGGCTTGGGGCATCGCTGCCAAACAATTCCAGGGGGACGATGCAAGCGACCACCAGGATGGCTGACTGACTGACTGACTGAGGAGACATCATCACAGATTCATTGTCATGCACTTTTGTTTTTCATCTTTGATGCCTAGTGCTGAATCTCTTTTTGTCCAGCTTGTCATTGTGTTTTACAAGGGGTCATTCTGATGTGCTGCTCACTGCTCTCATGCTGAGGATGTGGTTAGGAAAGTGGTGTTAATTGGTCCATGCAAATCGCAACTGATTTTATACATGATTCACCCAATAAAAAGCAGTCATAAAATTCAAATGATAATTAAAAGCACACTGATATCAACTGTAAATCACAGTTCCAACTAGCAGCTTCTGTTCATTAGCTGACTTCAATAATGTCTAATGCAGTACAATGAAGACCAAAAGCAGCACATTAAAAGTACAGAAGTAATTAAATGGTAGATTAATACTTAGTGCAGTAATCTATTCTCCAAAATAAGGGGTTCATATGTAATATATGTTGTCATGTTCACAGTGGAATAAAAGTAGGATTCACAGCATTAGCTGCATATATACATGGATCTAATGAAGAAGGCTAACAAGATTTTTCATTTGTTTTTCAAAATTATGCAAATGTAAAATATTAATCTCCATATATATTCATCCCTCTTCACAATTTTAAACTTATCTATTTCCTGTGAATAAATCCTGCTTGATGTACAGAGGAATCTTGAGCTCTAAGTCCATAGTCCCCTGAAACTAGCTGCAGATGTTGATGGGAAGGTAAAGGAGGCATATGGCATGCTTGCCTATATTAGATGAGGCACTGAGTTTAAGACTCAACAAAGTTATGTTGCAGCTGTATAAAAGTCTGGATAGGCTGTATCCAGAGTACTGTATTTAATTGTGGCTACTCCATTGAAGCAGGGATGTTGAGGCTTGGGAGAGGGTGCAGAAGAGATATACTAAAATGCTGCTTGACTTACAGACAATGTACTGCAAGGAGAAATTGGACAAACTTGGGTTGTTTATTCTGGATCAACAGATCAAATCAGATCTCAGATAAATTTATAAAATAGATTGCAAGCTGGTATCGTCCTCTCAGGGTCAAAATGTTTACTACTAGAGGGATGAATTTAAAATGAGAGAAGATGTGTGTGGATGCTTGATATGCATTGTCAGAGGTAAGGTTGGAGACAGATGCAAAATATATGGAGGAATATCCATTTGCAGGCAGAATAGATTAGTTTAATTAAGTCATTAGTTTCAAAAAGTGGCATCTATTATTACGGACCCAGATCACCCAGGACATGCCCGGTTCTCATTGCTACCAATGGAGGAGGTACAGAGGTATGAAAACACACATTCAGTATTTTAGGAACAGTATCTTCCCATCGTCATCCGATTTCTGAATGGATAATAAACCCATGTACACTGCCTCTATGGTTTCCTCTCTCTTTCTATTTTATATACACACACACACACACACACAGAGTGGATTCCACTTAATTGGGCGATCGCTTAATTGGGGCAGCCACTTATTTGAGACAACTCCTACAAAAAAAAACTAATCAAAAAAATTGCCAGGATTTTTTTTACAGTGTTTTTTTTATGTATTGCACTGCACTGCTGATGCAAGACAACAAATTTCATGACATATTCCAGTGATATGAAACCTGATTCTGAATTAGTTTGGCACAATATTATGGTGCCACAACAACCTCTCTCTCAACATCAGCAAAACCAAAGAGCTGATTATTGATTACAGGAGGAAGAAGACGAAGGTCTATGTGCTAGTCCTCATTAAGGGCCAGTCCTCGCTATCAAATCAGAGGATCTGTCCTGGAACCAGAACCTTTACTTCCTTAGAAATTTGCATAGATTCAGCACGTCACCAAAAACCTTTACAAACTTCTATAGATGCACAATTGAGAGTATCCTTAACTTGTTTCATCACAGCCTGGTATGGGAACATCAATGCCTAGGAATGGAAAATTCTATAGGAAGTGGTGGATACAGCCTAGTTCATCACAGGAAAAACCCTCTCCACCATTGAGCACATTTAAAAACAAGAGAAAATCTGCAGATTCTGGAAATCTAAGCAACACACATAAAATGCTGGAGGAACTCAGCAGGCCAGGCAGCATCTATAGAAAAGAGTACATTCAACAATTTGGGCCGAGACCCTTCAGCAGGACTTACATGGAGTGCTTCCACAAGAAAGCAGCATCCATCATCAAGGACCCCTACCACCCAAGCCATGCCCTCTTCTCACTACTTTCACTGGGCAGTGTGTACTGTACAGAGGGCTTAGGCTCTCCACCAGGTTCATGAACCATTATTACCCTTCAACCATAAGGCTCTTGAACCAGCGTAGATAACTACACTGAACCTACAGATTCACTTTCAGGAACCCCTTGCAACTCATGCTCTAAGTATTATATATTTTTTTTTATTTATTTACACATTTTATCTTCTTTTGCACATTGGTTGTCAGTCTTTGTTCATAGAACATAAAAAATCTACAGCACATTACAGGCCCTTCAGCCCACAATGTTGTGCAAACCATGTAACCTACTCCAGAGCTGCCAAGAATTTCCTTACTGCATAGCCCTCTGTTTTTCTAAGCACCATATACCTATCTAAGAGTCCCTTAAAAGACCCTATTGTATCCACCTCTACCACTCTGTGTGTGAAAAAATTACCTCTGACATCCCCTTGGTACCCACTTCCAAGCACCTTAAAACTATGTCCCCTTGTGTTAGACATTTCAGCCGTGGGAAAAGGCCTCTGGCGATCCACACAATCAATGCCTCTCATCATCTTATACACCTCTGTCAGGTCACCTCTCATCCTCTGTCACTCCAAGGAGAAAAGGCCAAGTTCACTCAATCTATTCTCATAAGGCATGCTCTCCAATCCAGGCAACATCCTGGTAAATCTCCTCTGTGCTCTCTCTATAGTATTGACATCCTTCCTGCAATGAGGTGACCAGAATTGAACACAGTACTCCAAGTGGGATCTTATATAGCTGTAACATTATCTCATGGCTCTTAAACTCAATCCCACGATGATGAAGGCCAACACACGATACACCTTCTAACAACATTGTTCACCTGCGCAGTGCTTTGAAAAGCCTATGGACATGGACCCCAAAATCAAGGTGATCCTCCACACTTACCATTATTACTATATTTTGTCTTCAAATTTGACCTACCAAAATTAACCACTTCACAATTATCTGGGTTGAACTCCATTTGCCACTTCTTAGCCCAGTTCTGCATTCTACTGATGTCCTGCTGTAACTTCTGACAACCCTCCAGACTATCAATAACACACCCAACATCAGCAAACTTACCAACCCACCCTTCCACTCTCTCATCCAGGTCATTTATAAAAATCACAAAGAGAATGGGTTCCAGAACAGATCCCTGTGGAGCACCACTGGTCACCGTCCTCCACGCAGAATACAAACCATCTACAACCACCTTTTGCCTTCTGTAGTCATGTCAATTCTGGAGCCACAAAGCAAGGTCTCCTTGTATCCCATACCTCATTACTTTCTGAATGAGCCTCACAGGGGGAACCTTATCAAATGCCTTACTGAAATCCATATACACTACATCCACTATTCTACCTTCATTAATGTGTTTTGTTACATCCTCAAAGAATTCATTCAGGTTTGTAAGGCATGATCTGCCCTTGACAAAGCCATACCGACTACCCCTAATCAGTTTACGTCTCTCCAAATGCTCATAAATCCTGCCCCTCGGGATCTTCTCCAACAACTTGCCCACCACTGAAGTAAAACTCACTGGTCAATAATTTCCTTGGTTTTATCTACTCCCTTTCTTGAACAAGTAAACAACACATGCAAAATTCCAATCCTCTGGTACTTCTCCTATCCTTATTGATGACACAAAGATCATTGCCAGAAGCTCAGCAATCTCCTCCCTTGCTTCCCACAGTAGCCTGGGGTACATCTCGTCTGGTCCTGGCGATTTATCTAACTTAATACCTTTCAGAAGCTCCAGCACATCCTCTTTCTTCATACACTCAAGTGTTTCAGTCCACTTTGTCCTCTCCACAATTGCCAAGGTCCTTTTCACTGGTGCATACTGAAGAAAAGTAGTCATTAAGTACCTACATTACCTCCTCCAGCTCCACACATATGTTTTCATAGTACTCCAAGTGGGGTCTAACTAAGATCTTATATAGCTGTAACATTACCTCATTGCTCTTGAACTGAATCCCACGGTTGATGAAGGCCAACATACAATATTGCATCTTTGAATGTGTGATTTTTCATGAATTCTATTGTATTTGTTTATTTACTGTAAAATGCCTGCAAGAAAATTAAACTCAAGGTTGTGTATGGTAACATATACTATATATACTTTTGATGATAAAATATACTTTAGACTTTGAAGGAACTGTTCCTGTTTTGTGTTCTATGTTTTAAAAAAAAGAATAAAATGAAAAAGTTCTCTCCACTGGATAGCCAACATTTTGATACTGCTCCAAATAATCTTTTTTTAAATGCAACTTGCATGTATATCCAAAGATGCCAGATAACTCAGTAGAAACTATATTGGATAAGAGAGAAATCTTCATAATATATCATATTTCTCTGAATAAACTGCAACACAGATCTGCATATTAACCACAAAATCATTTCTCACGACTTTTCTGTTGGTCATAGTTACTAAGTAATTAATAATCACATAATGATATGGAGTACTAAATAAGGCTGCTATGAGTCATAGTTCTCTACTTTTCATAACTTATTAAATTTGTGACTGGGATGCTGTTCTTAGCATCAACTTGATAATGCTCAAATTCAATGCTCTGAATACAGTAAGTTTTAATGAGCCTCACTATTGCTTTGCTATATTCAGCAACTTAAGAATTGGAATTCCTTTTAAGTTCACAAGATCTAACTCTCTTGTCTTTCTCAGATCAGTTCGACACTAGCTTCCTTATAAACATATTGAAACTAGCAACTACTGTTCATCAGCTGACATTGCAATAAGTGTAGCTTATATGGCATACATATGGGAAGTACTTCAATGCAGTCAGCACACTTCACAGCAAAGGTTAGCCAAATCTCAGTGGTCAAGCTGCAGTTCCCACACTTGGCCTTATTAGCCACTTCAGAACCCTTCAAATCAGGGTTCTGGATCAGGCAAGTAATCATCAATGCCAAGGGACTGTCTGTAAAGAAGAATAACATGTGGGTGTGCATCTTCCAGAAAATTTATTTATCACGTGATACAACTTTTGTTACAATATTGTGTAAAATAAGAACAGAAGTAGGCCACTTGGCCCCTTGAACCTACTTCACCATATGTGTTATCATGAACTCCAAATCCGCTTCCTCTTATCTCATAATCTCTTGCTTACCAAGCACCAATGTATTTCGGTCTTAAAAACACTTTCACTACCCTTTTAAAAGGAGAGTTCTAAAAATTCATGGACACCTGGCAGAAAAAAATAAAGATAACCTGGGCATTCCAGGATCAGTGCAGTAAACCTTCTCTGAAATGCTTCCAATTCGTCTAGAAGAAAAAGCATTTCAGGATGTATACTGTATACATTTCTCTGACATTAATTTGTATGTTTGAACCTCTGATTCTTCTTTAGATAAGTTTTTGCTGTCACAGCACTCCAGATTTTCTTTTTAGTACCTTCAAAATGCATCACCTTACTTTAACCTCGATTAAACTCCACCTGTCATTTCTCAGCCCATTTCACCAACACAACAATATCACCTTATAGCCTAAGTCTTTTCAATATGTTACTAACTCCACCAATCTTAGTGTCATCTGTTAACTTATTGATCACGTCTCCTATATACACAACAAAATCATTCACGAATGTTACAATCAGCAAAGGTTCCAGCACCAATCCAATGGAGTACCTCTAGTCACAGGTATCCATCACATGAACAATTCTCTACCATCCCCCTGCCAAAACAATTTTGCCACATTGTGCTGGATCCAACTTTTTGAACCAGTCTCTCAAGTGAGACCTTATCAAAATGCTTTAAAATCTACAACCCTGCCCTCATCAATATATTTTGTTCCCTGATCAAACTTTTTACATTTCACACTTTACAATTCTATTCCACACGTCTGTGATAAGTGCAATGTAGCAAAGGACATAACACTGGAGAGTTCAGCATACATATCTGGTAACATGGATAAAAAGTAGAATTGTCTGTTTCTTTGAAGTTTACCTTATGGTCTCCAGAAACGTACCATCGTATCTCCTTTGAGAACCACAAAAACTGTTGTTGCACTCACACTGCCATTTTAACCTACAGTGGCATGCAAAAGTTTGGGCACCCTGGTCAAAATTTCTGTTACTGTGAATAGTTAAGTTAGTAGCAGATGAACTGATCTCCAAAAGTTAAAGATGAAACATTCTTTTCAACATTTTAAGCAAGGTTAGTGTGTTATTTTTGTTATTTCAGAGTGGAAAAAAAGGAAAGGAGCACCATGCAAAAGTTTGGGCACCCCAAGAGATTTGAGCTCTCAGATAACTGTTACCAAGGCCTCAGACCTTAATTAGCTTGTTAGGGCTATGGCTTGTTCACAGTCATCGTTAAGAAAGGCCAGATAATGCAAATTTCAAAGTTTTATAAATACCCTGACTCCTCAAACCTTGTCCCAATAATCAGCAGCCATGGGCTCCTCTAAGCAGCTGCCTAGCACTCTGAAAATTAAAATAAATGAGGCCCACAAAGCAGGAGAAGGATATAAGAAGATAGCAAAGCGTTTTCAGGGAGCCATTTCCTCAGTTCGTAATGTCATTAAGAAATGACAGCTAACAGGAACAGTAGAGGTCAAGTTAAGGTCTGGAAGACCAAGAAAACTTTCCGAGAGAACTGCTCGTAGGATTGCTAGAAAGGCAAATCAAAACCCCTGTTTGACTGCAAAGGACCTTCAGGAAGATTTAGCAGACTCTGGAGTGGTGGTGTACTGTTCTACTGTGCAGCCACACCTGCACAAATATGACCTTCATGGACGAGTCACCAGAAGAAAACCTTTCCTTCATCCTCACCACAACATTCAGCATCAGAAGTTTGCAAAGTAACATCTAAACAAGCCTGATGCATTTTGGAAACAAGTCCTGTGGACTGATGAAGTTAAAATAGAACTTTTTGGCTGCAATGAGCAAAGGTATGTTTGGAGAAAAAAGGGTGCAGAATTTCATGAAAAGAACACCTCTCCAACTGTTAAGCAGGGGGGTGCATTGATCATGCTTTGGGCTTGTGTTGCAGCCAGTGGCACGGGGAACACTTCACCAGTAGAGGGAAGAATGAATTCAATTAAATACCAGCAAATTCTGGAAGCAAACATCACACTGTCTGTAAAAAAAAAAGAAAAAAAAGCTGAAGATGAAAAGAGGATGGCTTCTACAACAGGATAATGATCCTAACACACCTCAAAATCCACAATGGACTCCCTCAAGAGGCGCAAGCGGAAGGTTTTGCCATGGCCCTCACAGTCCCCTGACCTAAACATCATTGAAAATCTGTGGATAGGCCTCAAAAGAGCAGTGCATGCAAGACAGCCTAAGAATCTCACAGAACTAGAAGCCTTTTGCATGGAAGAATGGGTGAAAATCCCCCAAACAAGAATTGAAAGACTCTTAGCTGGCTACAGAAAGCGTTTACAAGCTGTGATACTTGCTTAAGGCGATGTTACTAAGTACTGACCATGCAGGGTGCCCAAACTTTTGCTTTGGGCCCTTTTCCTTTTTTGTTATTTTGAAACTGTAAAAGATGGAAATAAATAGTAATCTTGCTTAAAATATTAAAGAAATGTGTCATCTTTAACTTTATGTCTTTTGGAAATCAGGTCATCTTTTACTCGCTTAGCTATTCACAGTAACACAAATTTTGACCAGAGGTGCCCAAACTTTTGCATGCCACTGTATGCAGCTTGAAATCAGAATTGGAGGTAACAGAGCCAATCATGGGTTCATGGTCCACCTTTAGGCCGCACACTCTGCTCTCAACCTTTCCAAATTTCCCAGAGCCAACAACAGCACCAGATTGTTCAGTTGGCCCAAAAACATATCATCAAAACGTATACTGCAGGCTCCAATCATACACATTTTAGTAGTAGGAGCATATTTAAAAGAAGTAATAGTTGTTTCACATACTGACTACAGGACATCACCATTGGTCACATTGCCACTGGTGCCATCCTGAAGCAGGATCTTTTAATGGCAGAATATGCATGTTTGAACATTTCTGCATATTGCTCTAACCTTACCTAGTTGTAGCTAAGAGTTCATACTAAGTACATTCTTCCAGTCCATGTTTAAATATTTGAGCCTATATTTTCCAGAATAATTCTGGCCTGTTGTGTGGTTAGCCACCATGATTAGTAGGTTTACTCTTATGAGAAACTACACATTAATATCTGACCTGGGGTTACAACTTCTCATCAGGCTATTCCTTCAGATTGGACCAAATTTTTGTTAAAGACACTTTGCAGAATTCTTGATGTAATACAACCGCTGATATGTGGGCAATAGAAAGGTGTATTGATATTTATATTAGTATACTGACCATTAACTTTCATCTTGATTTTATAACCTCTGCCTTTGTCATTATTGCCAATGGTGCATATAGAATCATTAAATCATTATGGCACAGAAAGAGGTCTATCACAGTAAATTTGTGCTGTTTCTAAGTACAGCAAACAATCCCATTCCCTCATCCTTTATGGCACTGCTAATTATTCTTTCAAATTCCAAACCAATTTCTTTTTGAAAGCCTTGATTATACACAGTATGTAAAAAGTAGTACTGGAGAAATTAATCGGGCTGATACCAATATACGCAGCACGTGGTGAACACGTCCCAGTTTTACAGGAGGTAGCGATGGATTTGTCATTTGTCCAAAGTTCTACACATTCTATAAAGGTTACTAGACTGGAAAATAAGAAATGTAACCCCATTATTTAAGAGAAAGGTGGGGGGGAGAGAGAGAGAGGGAAAAACATCATCTGTAGAGGAAATACTTGAATATTATCAAGGAAGTGCTCATCGGGTACTTACAAAATACTAATAAGATTGGGCAGAGTCAGTGAAAAAGAAATCATCTTTGATAGGATGTAGATTTATTGAGATGGTAACTAACGAATTATAGGGAGTAGATTTGCTGTATTTCAATATCAGAACACATTTCAACGATCAAGGATCAACCTTATACACCATATACATTTACACTTATTAGGAATTTGCTGTAGTGTGCTGGTCAGGGTGCGACATGCAACAAAAACCAACATTCAACATTTATAAAGAATAAAGAATTGCACAGAAAATAAAGTTAGAGGTTAAAGTACAGATTTGATAAAGTGTTACACAAGAAGTGGTTGAGCACATAGAATTAAAGATTGATTACGGATAAAAAACAGAGTAGGAGTTTTTAAATGCTCTAACTAGTCGGGCTTGCAGAGAATGGGGCTGAGACTCCAGCTCTTCACAATCTTTCATGATAACTTACGTCAGGAGGCCATTTGTAAAATGTTCAAATCTGCAAATGATACAAAACTAAGAGATTGCAGCACTAACCATGCTTTCAAAAAGTATCCTACTGTGGTTATGATATATTACATACTAGACAGCATAATTCAACCGATTGATCAATTCCTGTTATGAGTACTGAAGGCACTATTTTACAAAGAAATAAGCAAATTTGACCTACATAATCTGGGTAATCTCACTGAAATATACCAAATTTTTATGGGGCTAGAAAGAATACATTGATACAGCTGCAGGGATCATATTCTCAAAATACATTCAGCTTTTTCTTTATGTCACACAAGAAAAATTTCTTTTTCATACTACCGGTAGTGAATTATTGGAATTCTCTATCCAATAGGCCAGCAGAGGTTCAGTCATTGAATATATTCAAGACTAAAATCCGCAGGTTTATGGATATTAAGGGAATTGAAGGAATTAAGAGTTCTACAGAAATGTACTGCTGAGGTAAAAAAAAATGAATCATGATCTGAAAGGTGGAACAGACCCAGAGTCTAAATGGCTTACCCCTGCTTCTGTTTCTCATATTGTCATCAGTCTTTATCCATCATGCAAACAAGTAGCAAATTCCAGATCCTAGCTATTTGTTGTAACAAAAGCTTTTCATCACTTTTCCTGATCTTTTGCCAATTTTTAAAATCATACTTTTCCTTTTTAAAAACAATATATAAAACTTCTTATGACACAAGGGGAGGCTATTGGGACCATAAATTTCAGTTTTCAGAGCAATCCCATCTATTCCATTCTTGCATATATATCAATGCAAACTATTCTTTCAATACTGTATCTCTATCAATGTCAGACTAAAAAGGTCTGTAGATCCTTATCTACTCTCTCCTGCCTTTCGTATTACCAGGATCACACTTGCTAGCCTCTAATTTACAGGAACCATCCCACAATCTAGAGGATTTTGAGAGATGACAACCAGAGAATCCACTAATTTCATAGTGAATTGTTTCAGAAGTCTGGGATACAATCTAGAAACTGGGAATTATTAATTTCTGGTTTATGCACTTTTCTAGCAATAGTTCATTGCTAAATTTCCTTGATACTTCATTTGCATTTAACTTTAGCTTCAATTTTCCTGGGATGGTTAACATATTTTCTGTGAAATTGGAGACAAAGTATGGATTAAATCCTCTGCCAGTTCTTAAATCCTTGTGATATATACTTTGTCTCTAAGACCACATTCTTCTCCCAGTTAGTTCACCACATCTTCAGCAAATTGAAAAATTTGCATGAGTCAGAATGAGTTAAATGGTCCCTTATTGTACTGTGTTATCTCCAACTAAACAGTCTATAAAGAAAATTGCAATTTACATTTCAACATAAATAGCAAGACAGCGCAGATCAACATGTGGCTGAAGACATGGTGCAGGACGAAGGGCTTCAGATTCATAGATAATTGGGCAGTTTTCCAAGGAAGGTGGGACCTGTTCCGGCGAGACGGTTTACATCTGTACTGGAGGGGGACAAATATTCTTGCAGGTAGGTTTGCTAGAGAGGCTCCAGTGGATTTAAACTAGATACAAGGGGGGAGGGGAATCAGAGTGTAGGAACAGATGTAGCGGAGAAGGAAGAAAAAGAAAACAGTAAAGTTGTTTGCACCGTTGGTGATAAACAGAGAGTAAGAAGTGGAAAATTTCTTAAATGCATTTATTTTAATGCTAGGAGCATTATAAGAAAGGTGGATGAGCTTAAAGCATGGTTTGATACCTGGAAGTATGATGAGGCAGCTATTAGTGAAACATGGTTACAGGAGGGATGTGACTGGTAGCTAAATATTCCAGGATTTAATTGCTTCAGGTGTGATAGAATCGGAGGGACAAGAGGGGGAGATGTTGCATTGCTTGTCAGAGAAAATATTACAGCGGTGCTCTGGCAGGATAGATTAGAGGGCTTGTCTAGGGAGGCTATTTGGGTAGAATTGAGGAATGGGAAAGGTGTAGTAACACTTATTGGGGTGTATTATAGACCACTAAATGGGGAGCAAGAATTGGAGGAGCAAATGTGTAAGGAGATGGCAGATATTTGTAGTAAGCACAAGGTTGTGATTGTGGGAGATTTTAATTTTCCACACATAGACTGGGAAGCCCATACTGTAAAAGGGCTGGATGGTTTGGAGTTTGTAAAATGTATGCAGGATAGTTTTTTGCAGCAATACACAGAGGTACCAACTAGAGAAGAGGCAGTGTTGGATCTCCTGTTAGGGAATGAGAGAGGTCAGGTGACGGAGATTTGTGTTGGGGAGCACTTCGGGTCCAGTGATCACAATGCTATTAGGTTCAATATAATTATGGAGAAGGATAGGTCTGGACCCAGGGTTGAGATTTTTGATTGGAGAAAGGCTAACTTTAAGGAGATGCGAAAGGATTTAGAAGGAGTGGATTGGGACAATTTGTTTTATGGGAAGTATGTAATAAACAAATGGAGGTCATTTAAAGGTGAAATTATGAGGGTACAGAATCTTTATGTTCCTGTTAGGTTGAAAGGAAAGGTTAAAAGTTTCAGAGAGCCATGGTTTTCAAGGGATATTGGAAACTTGGTTCGGATAAAGAGAGATATCTACAATAAATATAGGCAGCATGGAGTAAATGAGGTGCTCGAGGAATATAAAGAATGTAGAAAGAATTTTAAGAAAGAAATTAGAAAAGCTAAAAGAAGATATGAGGTTGCTTTGGCAAGTAAGGTGAAAATAAATCCCAAGGGTTTCTACAGTTATATTAATAGCAAAAGGATAGTGAGGGATAAAATTGGTCCCTCAGAAAATCAGAGTGGACAGCTATGTGTGGAGCCAAAAGAGATGGGGGAACTTCTGGATAATTTCTTTTCTTCAGTATTCACGAAGGAGAAGGATATTGAATTGTGTAAGATAAGGGAAACAGGTAGGGAAGTTATGGAAACTATGATGATTAATGAAGATGAAGTACTGGCGCTTTTAAGGAATATAAAAATGGATAAGTCTCCTGGTCCTGACAGGATATTCCCTAGGACCTTGAGGGAAGTTAGTGTGGAAATAGCAGGGGCTCTGACAGAAATATTTCAAATGTCATTAGAAACAGGGATGGTGCCGGAGGATTGGTGTATTACTCATGTTGTTCCATTGTTTAAAAAGGGTTCTAAGAGTAAACCTAGCAATTACCGGCCTGAGTTTGACGTCAGTGGTGGGTAAACTGATGGAAAGTATTCTTAGAGATGGTATATATAATTATCTGGATAGGCAGGGTCTGATTAGGAAAAGTCAACATGGATTTGTGCGTGGAAGATCATGTTTGACAAATCTTATTGAATTTTTTGATGAACTTACTAGGAAAGTTGACGAGGGTAAAGCGGTGGATGTTGTCTATATGGACTTCAGTAAGGCCTTTGACAAGGTTCCACACGGAAGGTTAGTTAAGAAGGTTCAATCGTTAGGTATTAATATTGAAGTAGTAAAATGGATTCAGCAGTGGCTGGATGGGAGATGCCAGAGAGTAGTGGTGGATAACTGTTTGTCAGATTGGAGGCCAGTGACCAGTGGTGTGCCTCAGGGATCTGTACTGGGTCCAATGTTGTTTGTCATATACATTAATGATCTGGATGATGGGGTGGTAAATTGGATGAGTACGTATGCAGATGATACTAAGATAGGTGGAGTTGTGGATAATGAAGTAGGTTTTCAAAGCTTGCAGAGAGATTTAGGCCAGTTAGAAGAGCGGGCTGAAAGATGGCAGATAAAGAGTTTAATGCTGATAAATGTGAGGTGTTACATTTTGGTAGGACTAATCAAAATAGGACATACATGGTAAATGGTAGGGCATTGAAGAATGCAGTAGAACAGAGGGATCTAGGGATAATGGTGCATAGTTCCCTGAAGGTGGAATCTCATGTGGATAGAGTGGTGAAGAAAGCTTTTGGTATGATGGCCTTTATAAATCAAAGTATTGAGTATAGGAGCTGGGATGTAATGTTGAAATTGTACAAGGCATTGGTAAGGCCAGATTTGGAGTATTGTGTACAATTTTGGTCACCGAATTATAGGAAAGATGTCAACAAAATAGAGAGAGTACAGAGAAGATTTACTAGAATGTTACCTGGGTTTCAGCACCTAAGTTACAGAGAAAGGTTGAACAAGTTGGGAATTAATTCTTTGGAACGGAGAAGGTTGAGGGGGGACTTGATAGAGGTATTTAAAATTATAGGGGGATAGATAGAGTTGATGTGGATAGGCTTTTTCCACTGAGAGTGGGGGAGATTCAAACAAGAGTTTTATGAGTCGAGAGTTAAAGGGCAAAAGTTTAGGGGTAACATGAGGGGGAGCTTCTTTACTCAGAGAGTGGTAGCTGTGTGGAATGAGCTTCCAGCAGAAGTGGTTGAGGCAGGTTCGAAGTTGTTGTTTTTTTAATTGGACAGCTAAATGGACAGGAAAGGAATGGAGGGTTATGGGTTGAGTGCAGGTCGGTGGGACTAGGTGAGAGTAAGAGTTCGGCACAGACTAGAAGGGCCGAGATGGCCTGTTTCCTTGCTGTAATTGTTATATGGTTATATAGTTATATTAACATAGGTTTAATAAGGCGTTTGACAAGGTACAGATGGGCAGTTCATCCAGAAGATTAAGATGCATGGGATCAATTATACCATCATCCCCTCAAAACTAATCAATAAGTTCCAAGACTTGCCTTCAATACTTCCACTGCAACTGGATCCTGAATGTCCACATTTGCAGACCCCAGTCAATTTGGATATGCAACGTCTCCACCATGATCTCCATCAGTTTCGTCACCACAAGGCTGTGTGCTTAGTTCCTTGCTCTACTCGTTTTATACTTATGACTGTGTGACCAAGCACAACTCCAATGGCACATTCTAGCTGACGCCATCGTCATAGGCCAAATCAAAGGAGGTGATGAGTTAACCTATAGGAGGATAATTGAAAATCTAACTGAGTGGTGTCAAATCAACCACTTCCTACTCAATGTCAGCAAGACCAAGGGACTGATTATAGACTTCAGGCGAAGGAAACCAGTGGTCCATGAGCCAGCCTTCATCGGAGGATCAGAGATGGAGAGGGTTAGTAACTTCAATTACCTAAGTGTTGTTATTTCTGAACACCTGTCCTGGGCCCAGCACATAAGTGCAAATACGAAGAAAGCATGGCATCTAAAACTCTGACAAGCTTCTATAGATATGTAGTAGCAAGTATATTGTCCGGCTATGTCACAGCCTGGCATGGAAACACCAATATCCTTGAACGGAAGATCGTACAAAAAGTAATGGTTACAACCCAGTCCATCCCAGGTAAAGCCCTTCCAAGCATTGAGCATATTTACATGAAATATTGTCGCAGGAAAGCAGCATCCATCATTAGGGACACCCACCACTCAGTATGCTCTCTTCTCACTGCTGCCATCAGGAAGACAGTACAAGAGCCTCAGGACACACACCACTAGGTTCAGGAACAGTTCCTATGTTTTAACCATCAGGCTCTTGATCCATAGGGGATAACTTCACTGAGCTTCACTGGCCCCATCATTAAAATGTTCCCATAACCAATGGACTCACCTTCAAGACCCCTTGATCTCATGTTTCCAATATTTATTGCTTGCTTATTTGTTTGTTTGTTTATTTTTTTTTAATTATTATTTGTTCATTTATTTATTATACCTTCCTTTTGTAATTGCACAGTTTGTCATCTGCACTCTGGTAGAACACCCCAGTTGGGCAGTCTTTCATTGATTCTGTTATGATTATTATTCTATAGACATATTGGGTATTTATTGAGTACAATAAAATAAATCTTAAGGTTGTAAATGGTGACATATATGTACTCCGATAATAAAATTTACTTTGAACTTCAAGCCCAGATCCAACCTAAGATACTGAAAGTCTTCCCTCTGAAACGTCTGTATGGACCTTCACTGAAATAGAATTATAATAGTTTTGGGACAATTAGTTGGCCATGACTGGCATTATCAGGAACATTACAAGAATGTTACTCTTTTCTGAGTATCACATTATCACATTATTGATGTGGAACAGTGCACTTTATTCACCTTTAGTTGCTGATATTGAGTCTGGGTGTTCAGAATTGTTAAGTATTCTATTCTTAGTGTCTACATCCAGATCTAACAAGGACAGCAGATGAAAGGGGTGGTAGAAAAGCACAATTATCCCACAAAAGTAATTGATGCTAGCCCAATTAATAAAAATAGATCTGGAATCAAGGAATATAAATGGTTTTTGATCAGCAACGAATGGTGCAACAATCATGAAAGACTGACTTAAGATGATAGGAGCAGAATTAAGCCAATTGGCCCATTGAATCTGCTCTGCAATTTCACCTGGATGCATTTCCCTTTTCTCATATACCTTCATGCCCTGACTAATCAAGAATCTATCAACTTCTGCCTTAAATATACCCAGTGACTTTTCTTCCAAAGCTGCCTGTGGCAATAATTTCCACAGATTCGCCACTCTCTGGCTAAAGAAATTCCTCCTCATCTCCATTCTAAATAGACGTTCCCCTATTCTGAGGCTGTGTTCTCTGGTCCTAGACCCCCCACCACAGGAAGCATCCTCTCCACATCCACTATCTTGAGGCCTTTCAACATTTGATAGGTTTCAATGAGATCCCCACTTGTTCTTCTTAATTCCATTAAGTACAGGCCCAGAAACATCAAATGCTCCCCATACGGCAAACCTTTCAATCCCAGAATCATTTATGTGTACCTCCTTTGAACTCTCTCCAATGATTAGGGCCCAATACTGCTCACAATATTGATGCTCCAATTAGGCTATAGAAGAAGAAAGTACAGCGGATTCCAGTTAATTGGGCATTAGCTAATTGGGACAGCCGCTTATTTGGGACAACTCTTAAAGATCAAAACTAATAGAGAAAATAGCTGAGATCCCTTTGTTTATTCGGGACACTATGCTACTTAATTGGGACAGGAAACTGTTGCTGAAGAGTTTCTAACTGACGTCAGTCACACGCAATTGTGTGGCCGTTAGGCACTATACTGTGCTTAGGCTAGGGTTAAATAGGTGGGTTCTTGGGGCGTGCAGCTCATTGGGTTGAAAGGGCCTGTTCCATGCTGCATCTCTAAATAGATTAAAAAAAAGAGACAGATAAATAAATAAACAAAGAGCTTAGTCAAATTTTTCTGCACTTGCATTTGTCAGTAGATTTCCTTTCCTGTGTGTGATTTGTAAACCAGAAGCATTTTTATGACAGTATTTACAGTATAGAGATTAGCATATTTTAAAATACTTATTTAATTATCTGATTTTAAATTCTCCAGCTGTCACGTGGTGGGATTCAATTAGTGCTTCTAGATTGTTGAGCCAGAAGTCTAGTAATATCCAATAACTTAAGGATCAACTTCATTCACCAATACACTTACATGTATTTGAAAATTGCTGTTGTTTTGGCACAACATACAACAAAACCAGCAACATCCAACAATTATAAGAGTAAAGAATTATACAAAAATAAAATTATAGACAATAGACAATAGGTGCAGGAGTAGGCCATTCGGCCCTTCGAGCCAGCACCGCCATTCACTGTGATCATGGCTGATCATCCACAATTAGTATCCAGTTCCTGCCTTATCCCCAGAACCTTTGATTAGAGGTTAAAATACAAATATGCAATATGCATAAATACACAAGTACCATCATGTATTTGCAACAAAAACAGCATTATTAAGAAGTATTTTAAAGTGTTTACAGTGCAGTCCAAGGACTGAGGTAGGTAATAGATAGAGGGGTCAGGGTAACTAAAGTAGTTGAACAGATTAACTGCCTTGCGGAAGAAACTTTTAAGAAGGCATTAAGTTTTTTTGTTTTAATAGCACTGTAGTGCGCTCCAGAAGGATGGTTTTAGAAAAGGTAGTTTGCTGGATGGATAGTGTCCACAATCATTTTCGCTGCTCACTTCTTTGTCCTGGACACATACAGTGATGGTAGACTGCAGCCAATGTGACCTGACAGTTCACTGTAGTTTCTGCATACTGTGAGAGGATGCTGACTAAACCAGACAGTAATGGCACATGTGACAATACTCTCTCTGATAGCATTGTAGAATTATATCTTTATGTTCTTGGGGAGATGCATTTTACCAAGTGCTGCAAGAAGTACATCCACTGCTGGGCTTTTCTGTTGATGAAGGAGATATGTTTCTCCCAGCTGAGGTCCTGCAAAATAATGATGCCCAAGAACCTGAATGTTATTTTTTTTTTATTTAGAGATAAAGCACAGAGCAGGCCCTTTCAGCCTACCAAGCCACGCCGCCCAGTATCCTACCAATTTAACACGAGCCTAATCACAAGATAACTTACGATGACCAATTGACCTACTACGGTATACCTTTGGACTGTTGGAGGAAACTAGAGCAGCCGGAGGGATCCTACACAGTCACAGGAAGAACTTACAAACTCCTTACAGACAGCACCGAAATTGAACTCTGAACTCTGATGCCCTGATCTTTAATAGCTATGCTATCATGGTGCTGATAAATGGGTGGAGAGGAGACACATTCCTCCTGTTGTTAATAAACATCTTCATGGTTTTCAGGGCATTCAGATCCAAGTTGTTGTGACTGCATCAGGACACTAGCTTGTTTACGTCCCTGTGGTACTTGGATTTGTCATCTCTTGTGAATAATCCAACGACAGTAGTGTCGTCTATAAACTTTATGAATTTAACTGATGAGTCACTGGAGACACAGTCATTGGTGTAGAGATAATATAAGATTGGGGAGAGCACGTAACCTTGCGGTGCAATGGTGCTGAGGGAGTGGGATGTGGAGATGTGCTTGCCTAGTCCCACATACTGCCTACTGTCAGACAGGAAATTTGGGATCCACCTGCAGGTGGGACCTGGAACATTAAGTTTACAGAGTTTCCCTTTGCATAAGCTCAGGAATGTTGGTATTGAAGGCTGAACTGAAATAAATAAAGAGAATCCTGACATAAGCTCCAGGGGAGTCTAGGTGCTACAGTATGAAGTCCAGACTGATGTTAACTGAATCATCAGGGCTACCAAACTCTAAAACAGTTACTTTCCTAAGACTGATCAACATCTCCACCCCACCACCACTACTTTTATCACTTCCTGTCAGAATCACCTTATGCAGAAATAATCCTGTACCAGTGTCACTTTATGTGCATATAATCAATCTATGCACTTAAGCTCTCTTATGCAGTTATATTTATAGTACTCTTTATCTTTGAGTGTTTTTGTGCTGCATCAGATCCGGATTAACAACTATTTCATTTTCCTTTACACTTGTGTATTGGATATGCCATTAAACAATCGTGGATCTTGAAACTATAGATCTATTGGCTCTATAGGCAAACTGCAGAAGACCTAGAAACTTTTGAGTTATGGATTTGAGAAGTGACATGACCAGTCTATGCTACTGCTCCAGCTAATGGTCTAGTGTTTAACCCCTCACCTTCTAAAACTGTGTACTCATCTATTCTTTTTAATTCCTGAAAAGTAATACACAAGCATTGCTCTCACTGGAGCAGGACTTTAATCAGACAGTCCTAGGTATTTTAAATTTTTTAATGATTAACTTCTTCACTTTCATCTTTCTTCCTGCATTCAGAGCACATTTTTGTAGATGTGCATAATCTGATTTATATGCAAATATTCAATATATAGCTTTGTTTAAAAATGGATTAAAAGCAGAATGCATGCAGTGTACAGTTCCCAAAGATGAAAGTCATACTCTGAAACAAATGTCAAAATTGTAGGAAAGGCTAATGCAAAATTCCCTTTGAAGTCTATTTGTAACAAAATTTATGAAAATCTGCTTACTTTGTATTTGCATTGCCTTAAATCCCAGCCAACTAGAACGTGCCATAACACACAGTAGGCCTATATGCCAAATTAAGAGAAGCCGCAGACTGAATTTGCATGAAGTTAACTGTCTTTGACAGCTCATTGAAAAATTTGAAAGAAATGCTCTTATATGAAGAATTGCCCAAGGCCTTGCTTCCTGCCACGGTGGACTACCAACGTCATTCATCAGAATGAAAAATTAAAGAATAAAACTAATATTTGTGTGCCTTATCTGACTACAAGCTATTGAGTAACTCTAAGCATGTTCCTAGCTGGCCGTCTCATTATACAATGACCAAAACTAACAGATATTGTCTCTGCTAAGTAGTGATAGCTTCCATATAGCTCGGAGCACAGTAAGAAAAGATATTTTAATTTAATCAGTCTATCGTGCTCAGCGAAGTACTACAGTATTTTCTTATTCTGAATCTTTGGCAGCCAATATACTTACACAGTGGGAAGTAGGACTCTCACAGAAATGCCAAGTTTTCAATTTAATGCAAAAATCTCTAATGCTGTATAGTTAATGGCTTCTTTAATTTCTTTGATTATATGCCTCGCTCTTACAATTTCTGGCTCCAATGATAATTCAACTTATGTTTTTATATGAATCCCTTTTTATTAGGCATGTTCAATACAATTTTATTTGTTTAGTTCTAAATCTAATGTACAATTAATCAGGCACATATATCCTTTATGATATTAATAGAGATTATAGAAATAAACAAATGTAAAATTATCTACATACAAGATATTTTAAATGAAGAGGATAGACATATGGATGATATAAAATAGTTAGCTTTTCCATAGAAGCCAACTCCTCCCTCAAACCTATTCTCACTTAATAGCTGATATGCCAACCTCCAGACACCCACATTGGTGCCACATTAAACAATGAACATTTAGTACGACTTCCTTACAGCACTGTAGAGAAATACCACATGAAAAAAAACACCATTAGGATTGCCTAACTAGATCAATCACATGAAAATTGAGCAAGTGACAGAACAGTAGAGCACACAAACAGGCCTTTTGGCCCACAATGCTGTGTCAAATTAATTAAGCTAGTAATTAAACGTCTAACTAAACTATATCCATTTGCCTACAGAGGGTCCAGATCCCTTCACTCTAACCATACTCATGTGCCTATCAAATAGCTTCTGTTGTAGTCACTTCCACTACCTCCCCTGTCACAGCATTCTGTGTAAGATAAAACTTGTCCAAATCTCCCCTATGAATTTACCCTTTCTCACCTTTTAGACAATTTGACACTAGGAAAATGATACAGGCTCTCTATTCTATCTATACTTCTCATAATATTATGAACTATTAGGTCACTCCTCGGCCACCACTACTATAGAGAAAACAACTCAAGTTTGTCCAATCTTCCCAGGTAGTACATACTCTCTAACCCAGGCAGCATCCAAGCAAACTTCTTCTGCACTTTCTCGAAAGCCTCCATGTCCTTCTAATAATAGGGTGACCACACTTGAATAAAATACTCCAGATGTGGCCTAACTAGAGTTTTATGCAACTGCAACATCACTTCCTGACTCTTGACAATGCCTCAACTAATTAGACATGCATACCATTTGCCTTTAACGCACCCTATCAACCTGTGCAGCCACTTCCAGGAAGTTAAGGACTTAAGACACCAAAATCCTTGCATCCCTTACTTCAACAATGTTAGTTGTTCAAATTTCACCATGTACTATCCCTTTACATTGATTTCCCAAACTGCAACATCTCACACTTAGCTGTCTGCCATTTCTCCACACATAACTCAGTGACCACTTTATTAGGTACACCTGCACTTTAGTGAAAATATCTAATCAGCCAACCAACCATGCCTGCATACTTTTATGTATGAGTTGCTGCCAATCATTTGGCAGCAACTCAAGTGTATAAAACATGCAGATATGGTCAAGAGGTTCAGTTGTTGTTCAGATGAACAGGAAGTACCTAATAAACTGGATACTGAATGTATCTGTAACTGATCTATTTCCCACTGTATTCTTAAGTAATCGTCTAGACTATTCACATTGCCATCAAGTTTGTATTGCTTCCAAACTGTATTTACTCATTCACATTTTCATCAAAGTCATTTCATTTGTCATCAACAGCAGAGGTCCAGTATGGACCCAGGTAAAACACCAATAGTCATGTACTTCCGGCCAGAGACTTCACTCTTCAATCCTTTCAACCTACTATAGGTAGGGCAAGTGTGTGAAGGGGTGTTCTTCACTTACCTGAAGCATCATATAATGAAACAGTTTTGATACCAAGTTACCTTCATCCATAACAACCCACCCACCACCATAAACAACTTCTTTTCCATCATCAGCTCTCTGTGGTTTTAGAATAGTACAGCATTATGCACCAGAAATTCTATGATAGTAACCTCAAGTCAAGTCAAGTCAAGTCAATTTTTATTGTCATTTTGACCATAGCTGCTGGTACAGTACACAGTAAAAACGAGACGTTTTTCAGGACCATGGTGCAACAGGAACAATACAAAAACTACACTGAACTACGCAAAACAACACAAAACAACACCAGACTACAGACCTACCCAGGACTGCATAAAGTGCACAAAACAGTGCAGGCATTACAATAAATAATAAACAAGACAAGATGCACAGTAGAGGGCAGTAGGTTGGTGTCAGTCCAGGCACTGGGTATTGAGGAGTCTGATGGCTTGGGGGAAGAAACTGTTACATAGTCTGGTCATGAGAGCCCGGATACTTCGGTGCTTTTTGCTGGATGGCAGGAGGAAGAAGAGTTTGTATGAGGGGTGCATGGGGTCCTTCATAATGCTGTTTGCTTTGCGGATGCAGCGTGTGGTGTAAATGTCTGTAATGGCAGGAACAGAGACCCCGATGATCTTCTCAGCTGACCTCACTATCCGCTGCAGGGTCTTGTGATCCGAGATGGTGCAATTTCCGAACCAGGCAGTGATGCAACTGCTCAGGATGCTCTCAATACCTCCTCTGTAGAATGTGGTGAGGACGGAGGGGTGGGAGATGGACTTTTCTCAGCCTTCGCAGGAAGTAGAGACACTGCTGGGCTTTCTTTGCTATGGAGCTGGTGTTGAGGGTCCAGGTGAGATTCTCCGCCAGGTGAACACCAAGAAATTTGGTGCTCTTAGCGATCTCTACGGAGGAGTCGTCGATGTTCAGTGGAGAGTGGTCGCTCTGTGTCCTCCTGAAGTCAATAACCACCTCTTTTGTTATGTTCACATTCAGAGGCAGGTTGTTGGCTCTGCACCAGTCTGTTAGCACTGCACCTCCTCTCTTGTCTGCTGACTCATCGTTCTTGCTGATGAGACCCACCACGGTCGTGTCATCGGCGAACTTGATGATGTGGTTCGAGCTGTGTGTTGCAGCACAGTCGTGGGTCAGCAGAGTGAACAGCAGTGGACTGAGCACACAGCCCTGGGGGGACCCGTGCTCAGTGTGATGGTGTTGGAGATGCTGCTTCCAATCTGGACTGACTGGGGTCTCTCAGTCAGGAAGTCTGGGATCCAGTTGCAGAGGGAGGTGTTCAGGCCCAGTAGGCTCAGCTTTCCAATCAGTTTCTGAGGAATGACTGTGTTGAATGCTGAACTGAAGTCTATGAACAGCATTCGAACATACATGTCTTTTTTGTCCAGGTGGGTTAGGGCCAGGTGGAGGGTGATGGCAATGGCGTCATCTGTTGAATGGTTGGGACAGTATGCGAACTGCAGGGGGTCCAGTGAGGGGGCAGCAGGGTCTTGATGTGCCTCATGATGAGCCTCTTGAAACACTTCATGATGATGAATGTGAGTGCGACGGGACCTATAGCATCAAAAGAACAAGAACAGCTCCAACACAGTAACAAACCACCATGTCTTAGAGATATATTGTCATTCCTTAACTTTTGCCAAAACAAAGTCCTAGACATTTCTCACGGGTAGCAGGAAATAGTTTACTTGTTGAACTTTAATAGTTCAGGAGATAGATCACAATCTTTGGAAGGTCAATAAGCGACAGCCAAAAATTGATAACCTTGTAAGGTGATGCCAACATCCAACAAAATAACAAAGGTATGTTGATATTACTGCTAGTTCTCTCTCATCAGGTTCCATCTACTTCAAATCTGTCCTCGTCACTTTTTTAAGCAATACCTTGATCTCCCTGCCCTTGCAACCTACTATCCCAGCTCCTCTCCAACGTACTTAAATCAGGTTTCTGCCTTGTTACAATGCCAAATTGGCCTTTATCAAAGATACAGATGGCCTTCTACCTCATTTTGGCAAATATTCTTCCTTGCCCTTCTCAATACTTCATCAAACATATCAAATATTGAAAAGCCTTGATAAAGTGGATATGGAGAGGATGTTTCCTATGGTGGGGGAGTCTAAGACCAGAGGACACAGCCTCAGAGTAAAGGGGCATCCTTTTAGAACGGGGATGAGAAGGAATTTCTTCAGAGAAAGACTGAGTAATTTTTTTGCCACAGGTGGATGTGGAGGCCAAGTCATTGGGTATATTTAAGGCAGAGCTTGATAGGTTCTTGATTAGTCAGGGCACGAAGGGATACAGGGAGAAGGTTTGAGCCGAGAGGGAATAGATCAGCCATGATGAAATGACAGAGCAAATTAGATAGGCCAAATGACCTAATTCTGCCCCGACATCTTATGGTCTTATGCCATCTAACTCTAACAACCAGCTGAGAAAAACCATCTCC